>NC_044042.1:71365010-71974897 GCF_901765095.1 Microcaecilia unicolor | reverse complement strand
GAGCTTGCTGCCATCATCCTGGCTCTTTCTTTATTTTCAGATCAACCACTGAATCTTATTGTTGACAGTCAATATTGTGCTAATCTTGTCCGTCGCATGCCCGACAGTTATGTATCATTCAAAATGGATGCCTCTTTTTATGCTTTACTGTTAACCCTCCAAGGTTACTTGGAGAATCGCCTTTCTTCTCTCTTTATAGGTCATATCCGCAGTCATCAACCTTTTCCTGGTGGTCTGTCTGAAGGGAATGCTCGAGCGGATCGCCATCTTCATTTTTTCTCCACAGCACACTGCAGTCATGAACTTCATCATCAAAATGCACCTAGCCTAGCTCGCCAGTTTCAAATTTCTTTAGAAGAAGCTAGAGCTATTATCAAAAATTGTCCACAATGTTCCTTTTCAGCTCCTACTACCTTTTTTCCTGGAGTTAATCCTCGTGGTCTGGAAGTTAATAGCCTCTGGCAAATGGACGTTACTCACTTTCCCCCTTTTGGTCAATGGTCTAAGCTTCATGTGGTTGTTGATACTCATTCTGGATTTTTGTGGGTCACTGCACAAAAAGGGGAAACTACATCTCATGTCCGCTCTCATCTTCTCCAAGCTTTTGCGGTCATGGGTGTTCCTAAAACTCTCAAGACAGACAATGCCCCTGCTTATACTTCCACCTCCTTACAGGAGTTCCTGACCCTCTGGCATATTGAGCACCTTTTTGGTATCCCCTATAACTCCACTGGTCAAGCTATTGTTGAACGTGCTAATCGCACACTGAAAACTGCTTTAAGTAATCTGACTACAAAAAAAGACGGTATTCTCCGTCATAGAGTAAGCATTGATGAATGCTTAGCACAAATCCTTTACACACTGAATCATCTCAATCTCATCAATAATCCTGCTACAAAAACTTTTTCTTCCAGATTTGAACAACATTTTCGTACTCCTGCCCCACCTTTATCTCGTCCTTTGGTCATATACCGACAACTACCTTCTGATCAGTGGAGTTCCCCTGTGCCTCTCCTTACCTGGGGTCGTGGTTACGCTGCTGTTCAAACAGATTCTGGCCCGGTGTGGATTCCAGCAAAGTGGGTGAAACCTCATGTCGTGGCATCAAGGTCTTCACAACCCAATTCCCAATTTCACACTCACCCTTCAAGGACCGCAGATGCAAACACGCAAACGGTCAGTGACTCGTCAACCTAATGCTCCTGTTACTTGGGGACAAATTAAAGCCTTGAGTCAACAAGCTACAGAGACTTTAGAAAAAGCTCATATTGAAAAGACTGATGATAACTTCGTAGTGGCTATTATTGCAGCGCTTAATGCTAATTCCATTACATTGCTTCTACTGTGTTGTTGTTTGTACATACCTTGTGGACAGTCACAATTACTTCCCACAAAAAATATTTGGGAAGCGTTTGCAATTTCACTGAACCAAACTGATTTCTGTCTTTCTCATCAAAAGGCAGTTGGAGAAGTTTTGGCAACTTGCCTGATTCCAGTATGTCATGATCCTAAAGATATGCAAAATGATACTTGGTTTTATTCACAGCTTCCTGTTAATTCATCCTATCGAAATGCTTCTTATGAATACCATAATTGGGGAACACAAACCCTGTTGCCGCCTACTTTGGCAATGCATGTGAGAACCAATCAAATAGCTAGTATCAATATGACATGTGCTCGTATGGTTAATTGTACCCGATCAAATTGTGTTAATTTTGGACCAACTTTGTTAAATTGTAGCTCCTACGAAAATGTTTCATATATTTATAAATTTACTCATTTACCCCCTGGCTGGTTTTGGTCATGTGGAATGTATACCTTTAATTATATTCCAGCTAATATATCTGATGGTACTACATGCTGTCTAAGTCGACTCACTATGGTACTTCCCAGTAAACATATTTTATTTTCTAACTCCTCACATATGCGATCCAAGCGTATGACCCTTGCTGCCAATTGCAATGATAATGTTAAATTTCTGAGTCAAACTGAATATCTGGCACTTGCATTTTCATTAATAGGTGTCCCTGCATTGGCAGCGGCAAATGCAAAAAATATTCGTGAATTAGCCTGTTGGGCAATTAAATCAATCAATGCAACCTCCACTGCTATTAGTTTACTTAATGCTGAGCAACAGCAATTACGTCATGGAGTTTTACAAAATCGAGCAGCCATTGATTATCTTTTATTACTTAACCATCATGGTTGCGAAGAGTTTCAGGACATGTGCTGTTTTAATTTATCTGACAATTCAAAGGCCATTGACAAACAATTAGCTTTCCTACGGAATTTAACTACTCATATTACTATTCATAATAACCTACTCTCTGATGTATGGGATCAATTGTGGCAATGGATCCCTTGGACCTGGCTCCGCCCTATTATCCAGTATTTAGTCATTGGTATTTTTGTTTTCACTATTTTTTGCTGTTGTATACAATGCATTCCTAACCTTTTTTCTTTATGTTTTCCTCGTCCATTCGCTCCAACACGTCACTCTGCTCAATATGTTTATAAGCTATTACAAACATCTCCACCTCCATCTCCAGCTGGCACACCACGGAGATTTCATTAAAAAAAAAAAAAAAAAAAAAAAAAGGTGGAGATGTAGATAGAATGTATTTGGATACAGGCAGCAGATGATGTTTTGTATATTCCTGAGAATCTAGCATGTGATGTTTTTGTTCTTTCCTGAGAAAGTAGCAGAATAGCAGGTGATGTTTGTACATTCCTGAGCAGGTTCACGAGCTGTTCATGTAGAGTTGTTCTTGTAAGCAATGCATGATCATGGTTGTGTAAGCAAAATGTAACCAATAGTAATGATAATACATGTAATATCCATGAATATTCATAGAGTATATAAGAAGGGGATTGACTCCCAAATAAAGAGTTTTTTGCCCAGACACACGAGAGGAGAGTTATTTTGCAACATACCTGCTTAGTGCCAAACTCTGTCTCCTAGTACACCTCCACCCAAGCCAAATGTTTGCTTTATCAGGGTTGATGTGGATAGAACCTGGGTTGTTTCAAAACCTGTTCCTTAAAATAGAAAATGAGGGCAAATATAAGAGGTGGAAGTGCCAGTGCAACAGTTGGATCAGGGCACCTCAATCCTTGAGCTGGCACTAGAGAATGACATGGGGACAGGGACCCATGATAACTGCGGGGACTGGGGAGAGGTTAGAGCCCGTGGGGATGGGGACAAACGTCCCTGTGTCATTCTGTACTTTGAAGCCTGTTAATGAACTGACGGTTATTTATGTTTGAGTGATGCAGACAATGATATTTTGATTTTTGGGAAAAACATGCTGGCCACAACTGGCAAAATTTGCATGGGGGATCCTATATATTCCTGCTACTAGTACATCTTCTGAGAAGACATCTTCTATTGCAGGAAGGACTGTGGAAGACAGGAGAGCTAGACTAAATCCTGAGATTGTTGATGACTTACTTATCCAAAGATTATAAAATAACAGTGCTTTATAGGGCATATTTCTCCGACACTAGGACATATAGAGCAGGTTTTATTTTGTACCCCTGGATATTTTAACAGGGTGGATTAGGATTCCTTGGGGTAGAAGAAGTCAGCTATTGTTGGGGTTGGAAGGGTAGAGGGTGGTGGTGGTGGGGTTATTATAGTTACTCATTATTTTCTATTTGTGATTTATAAACAAAAATTGCACAGCATATTGTTCCTTTCTATACTTTCATAGATTTAAATATAAAATCATAACTGTTTGAGGCTTCTGCAGATAAGGGCAGAGCCCACGGGGGATGGGGTGGGGTGGGGGTGGGGATGGGGACAGAACCTGAGGGGACAGGGACGAAGGCAGGGCTCACGAGGACAGGACAGGGACAGAGACAGAAGCTGCAGGGACGGGGTGGGGTCAGAGACAACCCACGGGGACAGGGACAACCGTTGTCCCCGTGTCATTCTCTAGCTGGCACTGAAGCTTAGATTGTAAGCCCGCCAGGGACAGGGAAATACCTCATACCTAATTGTAACTCGCCTTGAACTACTACCTTGAGCTGTGTGGGTCCATTTTCCTACATGGATTACCTGCATGGATGGCCAAGTCAGAGGAACAAAGCAGAGAAGGACTACCCACTGTGCCTGATTTCCTTGCTAAATAATTTCTCAGACCCTTGCTTCTTTTAATTTTATGTTGGTTGATTTTTTGTCTTCTCTTCTTGGAAATTTGATGCCCTGGTCTACATAGATTAAATAGCAGCAGCCCTGAAACTCTCACCCTAATTCTGGGGTTCTCAATCTATCCTCAGGACACACCCAGCCAGTCAGGTTTTCAAGATACACACAATGAATATGCATGAGATACATTTGAATGTCTTTTCTGCACTGTATGCAAATCTATCTCATGCATATTCATTGTGGTTATCTTGAATACCAGACTAAGCTGAGACAGGGGCGTAGCCAGACCTCGGCGGGAGGGGGAGACCAGAGCCCAAAGTGGGGGGCACATTTTAGCCCGCCTCCCCCAGCCACCGCTTCCAACCCCCCCTGCCACCGCCGCCACTTCTGACTGCCGCCAGGAACCTTTGCGGGTGGGGGTACCCAACCCCCGCCAGCTGAAGCGTTTGTCCCACATTGCTGGTTTCGCACTTCATTCCTCTCCTGTTTTCAGCGCACTGCACGCTCATTTTTATGAAACACAGCATGCGCGAGCATGCTCAGTTTCATTAAAATGAGAGGATACATGGCGCACATGGAAACAGGACAGGAAGCAAGTGCAAGACCAGTGTGGGACAGATAAACGCTTCAGCTGGTTGGGTTCGGGGACCCTGGCCAGCCAAACCGGGGGCACCCAGAGCCAATTTGGGGGGGACCCAGGCTCCCATGGCCCCCCCATAGCTACGCCACTGATAAGAACCCCTGCCATAAATCCTAATTCCTTCTTGCTGTATAGAAAACAGCTGTAAAACTGCTAGTACAGTGGATCTCAACCCAGTCTTTGGGACACACCCAGCCAGTCAGGTTTTCAGGATATCCACAATGAATATGCTTGAGATAAATATACATGCACTACCTCCACTGTACACAAATCTGCCTCATGCATATTCATTATGAGTATCCTGAAAATCTGACTGGCTGGGAGTGTCCCAAGGACTGGATTGAGAACCCCTGTGCTAACATGCTCTTTCACCTGTAAGTTACATAACAGTCTTCCACCCATAGCCTAAAGCAGTGTTGCTCAGACTCAAGCCATTCCTGGTTCTCAGGATATGCGCAATGCATATGCGTATATGCATTGTGGATAGCTTGAAAACCAGACTAGTTAGGAAGTACTCCAAGACCAGCTTGAAAATCACTGGCCTAAAGGACTGATTTTAGGAAGAGGCTATACCTGTAACTTTACAGTTTTGCAACAGTACTCATTAATCCATTTGGAAAGGAATTCTTTATTCTTGACACTAAATCCACCAGTGGATGAATCAGCTACTTCTGACACAGCAACTCACTAACTTTCACCCAGCCCAGGGCTTGCCCAACCATTATGCAAGACTAGGCAAGAACCTATGTAGTAGCTTCCAGGGGGCAGCAGCTGCAGGCAAAGCAAAATAATAAGTACTGACCACCATCAAACTCAAAAGAAACAACAGGAGGTACCAGCAGAAAGGGTGGGCAATATGAAAAACTTGTAACATAGTAATTGATGGCAGATAAAGAACTAGTCTGCCCAGTAAGACTGGGGCTACCATATTTGCAGAGACAAAAAAGAGGACACAAAAAATAAAAATGGTTGCTACCTTTGCTAAAGAAATATTTAATCATAGCAAATGTGTAAATGGTTTCTAGTTAATGAACACATATATAACAGTGACTGACTTACAGTATAGCAGTAGAAAATAATCTACTTTTCAAAAACTTCCAGATTTGAGTTTGACTGAGTCTAAACCCAAGCATACTTATCAGAAGAGCAGATATCTCACAACAACTTTGTCTGGCTTCTGAGATATGTGTGAAAGTCTTTGCATTTTCGAATTCTACTGCATAAAAGTTTGCTATATCAGGTGCCATAGAGGCACCCATAGTGGTGCCCTTAATCTGCTGTTAGAATATACCATCAAAATAAAAATAATTTTTTATCAGGGCAAGAGTCGCCAAGGTTAATATTAGCCTGTTGGGTATGTGTTGGTGAGTCTGTCTATTTGCTGAAGTTTTCTCAATAACTACCAGGGCTTCAAGTTGAGGGATATTTGTGTACAAAGCCTCAATATCTAATGCGACCAAGTATAAATCTGTAAGATCGCCATCAAAGTTTTCCAGAAGGGAGATCATGTGGGATAAGTCCCGTACATATGACTCGATTAAGGGAATGAAAGGTCTTAAAAAGAAGTCAACAAAGTTTGACAAAGGTTTCAATACCAACCCATTCCCTGAATCTATTTGCCTACCTGGGGGGTCAGTTAAAGATTTGTGAAACTTAGGTAGCATGTATATACTAGGAATTACTGGGTATTCAACAATCAAATAACTTTCTTTGGGTGTCAAATAACCCATTTGGTTTGCCCAGTTGACTGCTTGTATGATCTCTGACTTCAGGCTTTCAGCTAGATCTCCCTCTAAGGGTACATAAAATTCTTTATCTGTGACTTGTCTTAAGACTTTGTGTACATATGTCTGTTGATCTAGTACCACAATACCCCTGGCCTTTATCCACTGGTTTGATCACATTATTTACATTTTTGGAATAAAGTGCAGAGAGTTTAATATTTAACTTGATCAAGATTATGAAAAGGACATTTTGTACTACTCAACTCTAATTCCTCAATATCCCTCAGAACCACTTTGTTAAATGCTATAATCAGAGGATCAGGGTGGTATCCATTTAGAGTAATTTCTAACCACTGATGTGTCTTGTATGGTTGTCAAGGGTGATGATTCGGAGGAACTGAAAGAAATCTTGGTGGACCTGGAAGACGTACTCAGCCAAATCAACAAATTAAAGAATAGTAAATCACCTGGACAGGATGGCATACATCCAAGGGTACTCAAATAATTCAAGCATTAAATTGCATATCTGCTGTTAGTAATATGTAATATGTCATTAAAATCATCCGTAGTACCTGAAGATTGTAAGGTAGCCAATGTAACGCCAATTTTCAAAAAGGGCTCTAGGGATGATCCGGGAAATTACAGACCAGTAAGCCTGACATCAGTGCCAGGTAAAATAGTGGAAACTATTACAAAGAATAAAATTACAAACACATAAACATGGTTGAATGCGACAGAGTCAGAATGGGTTCAGCAGAGGGAAGTCTTGCCTCACCAATTTGCTTCATTTCTTTGAAGGTGTGGATAAAGGTAAGTCGTTTGATGTAGTATATCTAGATTTTCAGAAAGATTTTGACAAAGTTCCTCATGAGATACTCCTGAGAAAATTAAAGAGTCATGGGATAGGAGGCAATATTCTAGTGTGGATTAGGAATTGGTTATAAGACAGAAAACAGAGGGTGCGGTTAAATGGTAATTTCTCTCAACGGAGGATGGTGAATATTTGAGTGCCGCAGGGATCAGTACTGGGACTGGTGCTATCTAACATATTTATAAATTATATGGAAATCAGAACAACCAGTGTGGTGATTAAATCTGCAGATGACACAGAACTATTCAAGATTTTTAAAACACATGCAGACTATGAAAAATTGCAGAAAGACCTTAGGAAATTGGAAGACTGGGCATCCAAATGGCAGATGAAATTTAATGTGGACAAATGCAAAGTGATGCACATTGGAAAGAATAATCCAAATCATAGTTACCTGATGCTAGGGTCCACCTTGGGAGTCAGCACCCAAAAAAACAAGATCTAGGTGTCGTTGTAGATAATACACAGAAATCTGCTCAGTGTGTGGCGGTGGCCAAAAATGCAAACAGGATGCTAGGAATTATTAGGAAATGGATGGTAAATAAGACTGAAAATACTATAATGCCTCTGTATTGCTCCATGGTGCAACCTCACCTTGAGTATTGCGATCAGTTCTGGTTGCCATATCTCAAAAAAGATATAGTGCAATTAAGATTCAAAGAAGAGCGACCAAAATGATAAAGGGGATGGAACTCCTCTTGTATGAGGAAAGGCTAAAGATGCTGGGGATCTTCTGCTTGGAAAAGAGATGGATGAGGGGAGATGACTGAGGCGTACAAAATCCTGAGTGGTGTAGAACGAGTAGAAGTGAAATCAATTTTTTTACTTGTTCCAAAAGTACAAAGGCTAGGGGACACTCAAGAAAGTTACATGGAAATACTTTTAAAACAAATAGGAGGAAATATTTTCACTCAATGAATAGTTAAGTTCTGGAACTCTTTGCCAGAAGATGTAGTAATAGCGGTTAGCGTATCTGGGTTTAATAAAGGTTTGGACAAGTTCCTGGAGGAAAAGTCCATAGTCTGCTATTGAGATAGACATGGGGAAGCTACTGCTTGCCCTGGGATTTGTAGCATGGACTGTTGCCACTATGTAGGTTTCTGCCGGGTATTTGTGACCTGGCTTGGTGTCAGACCTGTGAGTTCTTGTACCAAGTAGAGCACTGCCGAGCCCGGTACTTGGACCAGGTTATGCTTGGTGGCTGGACAACCCCGGGTTTCACCTGCGCTGACCGCCGTTCCCCAGATGTTGAGCCCCTAGGTGCAGGTGGCCTGCAGGGCTTACGAGATGGAGCAGGAAGCGGGGTGATGAACGTGACGGCCAGACAGGCAACAGGCAAGACAGTGATCCAGGTACAGGCAAAGTCAGTAGGCAGGCAGCAGGTCAAGAGAGTAATCCAGGTACAGGCAAGGTCAGGAGGCAGGCAGCAGACACAAGAGTAATCCAGGTACAGGCAAGGTCAGTAGGCAGGCAGCAGACACAAGAGTAATCCAGATACAGGCAAGGTCAGTAGGCAGGCAGCAGACACAAGAGTAATCCAGGTACAGGCAAAGTCAGTAGGCAGGCAGCAGACACGAGAGTAATCCAGGTACAGGCTGAGTCAGCAACGAAGAACAAAGTAGAGGAGAATCACACTACTGAGCAAATAACACCTATCAAAGTAGAAGCCGAAGCAAGGAGACTAGGGAGAGCTCAGCTGATAAAGTGCTGGCATCTGACATCAGCAGGGAGAAGGGGCACAGCCATAGGACAAGATCAGGGGAAGGAGGAACTGGAAGTCCAATAGGAGAGAAGCAAGGGAAGCCAGGCAGAGGATGAGCAGACCCAGGTGGGTGGAAGCAAAGCAATCAAGGAGCCTGCAGCCAGAGAAGAACTACACACACATGGCTCAGGGCTGTACCAGTCAAGTGTCCATGTCAACGGGACCCTGTGCAGCCCGAGGACGCTGCTTGCATTGAGGTAGGTGACATGACACTTGGCCACTGTTGGAAACAGGATACCTGGCTAGATAGACCCAGTATGGCCATTCTTATGTTCTTATGGTGGTATTAGTTTTAGAAAATAAATGTCTTATCTGTAACTTACAAGTAACTTTAAATAAATCGACTCATGTCTGAAAAGAATCATACTTAATAGTGGGTACAAATGATAATCCCTTCTTTAACACAGCTTCTTCAACTGTAGGTAAAACTACACAGGATAGATTAAAAATAGGATTGTGGTCTACTGCAGTCCTCGTGATTGGAAGACTCAGGCTCTGCCCTGCCCCCTGCCTCTGCCCCTCTTTCTCTCTGTGAAATTATAAGGAAGTTTCTGGTTCTGATACGTCTGGCCTGATGAGGATTCTTTCTGACTTAATCTCAGTGGGTCTCTTGTTCAAAGTTGTTCTAAAGAAGTCATCGATGGACTTGGAACAGGAGAAGCACTTTGTGGGGGGCGAGGTGAAGAGGTCATCATCAGATCCACTTCTGATTCTTTTTCTCTTACGTTCCCTTCTAACTTTATCTAGTGATGCAGACTCTTTTTGTCTATTTTCCTCTTGTGATCTAATTCTATTTCTAGCACCCTCATCATGTGTCTTGTCATAGTATCTAGATCTTATGCTTAACTACCTTTGTGGTTTATGTCTAGATAAGGATCTTGGTTTTCTAGTTGCGCAATAGGGGATCCTAGAAATTGCCCAAGGAAATAAATGGTCCTCTTTTTTAGTCATCAAGGTCTCTCTCTTAAACTTATCCATCTTACCCTTCCTGATTCTTTTTTTTAAATAGTTGGTACACTCATTTACATCCTGTATAATCAAATCAAAATGTTTATCATCTGTCTTAAGTTTTTCTATTTGAGTGTTAAGGTTAACTCTGTATAAATCAGCTTTACTTTTAGATGTTTCAATCAAAAGTATCAAGTCCAGAGAGCATTTGTTCAATATCTTACACCACTTATCTAAAGTTCTTGACCATCCTGGTACATTGTGGGTCTCTTCATAATCCTGAGACCCCGAGGAACCCTTTATAGTAACAGTATTCAAGTAAAAAGGTAGTGTGGTGTTCATTTTTTATAATATATTTTTTAAGTTTGAATCAGAGCAGCCACTTATCCCATAAAGATGCTGATGTCTCCTCATCATCCATTGGAGGTCTCTGATTCTGTAATAATGCATGTAATTTTTTGTTACATTTGTACCCTGTGCTTTCCCACTCATGGCAGGCTCAATGTGGCAATGGAGGGTTAAGTGACTTGCCTGGAGTCACAAGGTGCTGCCTGGTCCTGAAGTGGGAATTGAACTCAGTTCCTCAGGACCAAAGTCCACCACCCTAACCACTAGGCCACTCCTCCACTAGCCTTGGAGGAAAGGAGAAACGGGTGACATGATACAGATGTTCAAATATTTGACAGGTATTAATCTGCAAACTAACCTTTTTCAGAGATGGGAAGGTGGTAGAACTAGAGGACATGAGGTTGAAGGGGGGCAGACTCAGGACTGATATCAGGAAGTATTTTTTCACAGAGAGGGTGGTGGACATATGGAATGCCCTCCCGCGGGAAGTGGTGGAGATGAAAACAATAATGGAATTCAAACATGCATGGGATAAACACAAAGGAAAGCTGTTTAGAAGGAATGGTTCCGTGGAATCTTAGCAGAGATTGGGTGGCGATGCCGGTAATTCAAGGACAAATCAAACTCGGGTATACATCTAAAGTATCTTGTTGGGCAGACTGGATGGACCATACAGGTCTTTATCTGCCGTCATTTACTATGTTACTAGGGTTACCAGCAATGAGGAAGTGAGGCAAAAAAACAATGAGGACTGGCAGAGTTTAAAACACCTAGGACCTTTAATGTAGTCACAGATAAGACCCAACATTAAAAGTCCTAGGTGTTTTAAACTGTGGAAATCCTCATGGTTTTTTTTTCCTCACTTCTTCGTTGCTGTTCACACGACTGTGAGGGTTTGAATTTTTGTCTTCTTTTGTGTTTTCTCTTATTACTAGGGTTACCATACACCCTATTTTAAGAGGACATATCCTCCTTTTGGACTTCTTCAGATATATCCGCCAGGTTTTTTAATTTTTAGGAAAATGTCTTTTTTTTTTTTAATGTGCCTATGAACAACACACCTACCCACATAATGAGAGAAACCATCTCTGGCCTATTAGTCAGTATGGACACATGGGGGAGCTAAAGAGAGAGAACGGCATTGCTGATCTCCTCTCAGTTTCCCTGCTGGTTGAATCTGTCAAAAGAATTTTATTCATGCATCACAAACTATGCAAAGACTTTCACATTGTTGAGGGATATCCACTCTTCTGACAAATACGCTTGGGCACAGATCGTGGCTGACTAGATAAGGATGGGCTGGAGTGTAAATGTTAAGGGGCTTCAACGTTAGCTTCAGAACGTTTAGTACAGGAACAGTGCTGGGCAGACTTTTATGGTCTGTGCCCTGAGAAAGGCAGGGACAAATCAAACTCGGGTATAAAGTATCACATGCCATGTAAAATGAGTTTATCTCGTTGGGCAGACTGGATGGACCGCTCAGACCTTTATCTGCCATCATTTACAATGTTACTATAAACCCATATCTGGAAATTTTTGAAAAGTATATTATCTACTGCTATACTGTAAGTCAGTCACTGTTTGATGTGTGTTCAATGACTGTCTAAAAGCCATTTACACATTTGCTACTACTATTACTACTTAACATTTCTAGAGCGATGATTAAATATTTATTTAGCAAAGGTAGCAGTTATTTTTATTTTTCTGTCATCTTTTTTGTCTCTGCAAATATGGTAACTCTAATTATTACAAAGTCTTTGCATGACATATACTTAAAATTGTGCTGCATGAACAAAATTCCTTTGACAGATTCAACCAGCAGTAAAACAGAGGAGATCTTTAGCACCCCCATGTGTCCAGACTGACTAATAGGCTAGAAGGGAGGAACTACAAAGATTGTAGTTCCTTCCTTCTTACCTATCGTATGTCGTCTTCTCCAATAGTTCGTCTCCCCTTATTTTAGAATGTAAGCCGCCCAGATAATACCCACTGTAGGACGGGATAGAAATGTTTTAATGCAACTTGAAAGAATATTGGGCTGAGCTGTGGACTCATTTGGAAAGATTGGTGGGGCAGGCTATCCCTAAATCTACTACAGAACTATGTATTTTGGATATAGATGATGATTTAGAGGTAGTTCCCGATGAACAATGTTTGTTTATAAGAAAAGCATGTTTAATATCACAAAGATCAACACATGTAACTGTATAATCTTTAATATATCCAGAAATGTCTCATAATGTCTTTTGCTTTAACACTATCATGTATTTCACCACCATGTAACCCAAAACCCTCTGTAAAACCAAATGTATATTCTCTTCTTATTTCCAGTATCCATGATGAATTGTAAGCCACATTGAGCCTGCAAAGAGGTGGGATAATGTGGGATACAAATGCAATAAATAAAATAATTGCCAAAAGATGTATATTGATTCAGTGGATACAGTCCAAATCTCCCACAGTGATACTTTGGAGAAAACAAATGCATATTGTACAATGAATGGAGCATATATCCATCCAAAAGCTGGGTAAGAAGAAAACCAATCATTTCATAGGAATTTGGACCCCATTCTTAAATTAATTAACAACTAGAATGCAAAGTGTGCTCCGAAGTCCTTTGAGCCCCTTTTACTAAGACGTGTAAGGCTCTACGCCAGGGACGTAGCCAGACAGCCAATTTTGAGTGGGCCTGAGCTCAAACTGGATGGGCACGGAATTCAGTCCCTCCTGGCCTCCCCCCCCCCCCTCCACCTTCAAACACAAAATATTAAATACCTGAGCTGGTGGAGATCCCCAGACTGCACCAGCTGAAGATTTCCTCTTCCTCGGTCTGCCATTGCTCTTCCAAACAACAGCTGGCAGCACTTGACTTGAGCTGACACTGCTGCCAGTAGTCCGTACATGCTCAGTGCTTCCGCATGGGTGAAAACTGAGCATGTGCAGAGAGGCTAGTATGTGGTGCCAGCTGCCGTTTGAAAGAGCATTGGCTGACTGAGGAGGAGGAAATCTTTAGCTGCTGGGGTTTGGGGATTTCCACCAGCCACAGCAAGAGTGCCACAATTTTGGGTGGGCCTGAGTCCAATGGGCTGTGGCCCACCCAGGCCCACCTGTAGCTATGCCACTGCTCTACGCGCGCCCAACGTGCGCCAAAATGAACTTACTGCCCGACTACCACGCGGCTCTTGCGGTAATTTAATTTTTGGTGCACGTCCGCTATGCGTCTGGAAAATATTGTATATTTTCAGCTGCGCGTAGCGGATGAGCACCAAGTGGCATCTGACACGAGTAGGTTGTTACCGTGCAGATTCCTTACTGCTAGGTCTATGGCTAGTGGTAAGGTCAGACACTCAAAATGGACGCGTGGCAATTTTGATTTTGCCGCACGTCCATTTTTGGGGAAAAATTTAAAAAGGAATTTTTGGTATGTGTGCACGCCCAAAACCCACGCCTACACTATCGCAAGCCACTTTTTACCGCGGCTTAGTAAAAGGACCCCTCTGAGAGTTTGATTTAAGGATTCATCTAAATTTATTAATTAATTTATTTATTACCTCATTTATACCCCACATTTTCCCAACTGTGTCAGGCTCAATGTGGCTTACATCACACCGCAAAAACGGAAGTCAAAGCAGTAAATTAAGCTAATACAATAATAAACCTATGTTAGAAATAAAGGAGAGGATGGGGAAGGGATGAAAGGATCAGGGAAACCAGGGGAGAGAAGGGAAGGGTGGTTGTATACAAAATTGTCATTATATTGATGTGAATCAAGCAGTGGAGACACATGCTGAGTCCTTGGGGTAGGCTTTTCCAAATAACAAAGTCTTAAGAGATTTCCTGAAATGTAGATGGTTGTGAATGGTTTTTATGGCTTTTGGCAAAGAATTCCACAATTGTGAGCTGATGGAGAAGGATGACGCATATGTGGATTTATACTTAAGCCCGTTGTAGGTAGGTAATGAAGGGTAATGAAGGTTAAGGTATGAACGGGATAGCCTTAATGCATTCCTGGGTGGCAGGGTGATTAGGTTAATCATGTAGGAACTTCACCATAGAGAATTTTGTGTACTAGGGAGCAGATTTTAAAGTTGATTTGGTCCTTGACAGGGAGCCAATGTAATTTCTCTCGGAGTGGTTTAGCACTTTCAAAATTTGGATTTTCCAAAAAATAATCTGGCCGCTAAATTATTAATTTAGCAAATAATTTAACATGATTAACTGGCATAAGTTGTTCAAGCTTAATGGAAAGTGTTGTTGAGATGTCATATACATAAATAATAAAAATAGGAGGGGAGGGGAACGTTGTGGGGAGATGATGTTGGGGGAGTGGAGGTAAATATTGGCAGAAAATAATAGAATGTGTAAATAGACCTTATATCGATTGACATTGTGTAAGGTTATAATGCTGTTGAATAAAGATGATATTCTGTAAAATGCATTTTGCACATGATGGTATTCCAGAAAAGGTGTTTAGTGAGAACTCCCAATACTCAGAGAACAGCACACAAAACAAAGCTGCCTTGCTACTGTAGAAAATAACACCAGCTCGGAGACATCTAGGAAATGGAAGGGTTCACCTGGGTAGAATACATCACTTCCTGTTGTTGCTATGGCTTATAATAAAGCAAGAATTGTACCTGCCTCTCTGTGCAAATTTCCACCCCAATGTGCCCTTTTCAGGAACAGATTTCTTCTATTGTGAAGAGAGTTTTTTTTTTTTTTTTTTAATTTTGCATCAGTTGCAGGCAGTGAAATATTGTTTTAATCAGGCAGCATTGCATACTTTAATACGTTTCTATACTTTTTTCTCTGTTGGAATGCATGGTCTGACCTATTAAGGTCATGGAGTTCCTTTTCAATATATTTTTGTTTATTATTACTGTAAACTACCTAGATCTGATAAAGCTTTGGTGGTATATCAAATCTAATAAACTGTAACTGTTCAAAGTACTAAGGTCATTTAGCTTTGATTCCGTCCTCTTTCCATATAGGGAATCCTCTGTGTTTATCCTACCTACTTTTTTTTTGACCCCACCACCTCCAACGGGAGAGTATTCCAGGCATCCACTACCCTCTCCATAGAAAAGTATCCTATATAATAATTTCTACCTCCAACATTCTCTGGCTGGCTGGCTGGGTTCGTAACATCTGACATCAGCGAGCTTCCAGCATTCCCTTCCCTCTCACTGTCCTGCCCTCGCGTAACGTAATGACGTCTGAGGAGGGCGGAACAGTGAGAGGGAAGGGAAAGCTGGAGGCGAGCTGACGTCAGCATGTTACGAACGGAATGGAAGCCAGCCAGCCAGAGAACGTTCAGGTATAAATTGCTGGACATGGAGGGGAGGAGAGAATCGCGGGACATCGAGGGGAGGGGAGGGCAGGGCAGAGGAGAATCGATGGACATGGATGGGATGGGATGGGAGGAGAGGAGAGGAGAGAATCGCGGGACAAGAATGGGAGGGCAGGGAAGAGGAGAATCGCTGGACATGGAGGGCATGGGATGGGAGGGGAGGGAAGAACCGCTGGACATGGATGGGAGGGCAGGGGGAGAGAGAAAAAAATGCTTACATGAGAGCCTTCCTAGGGCCTGTTTCATTGTTGACGAAACGGGCTTGGTTCCACTAGTTTCCTAATGTTACTCCTAGGTCTACCTCCCTACAACTTCAATTCATGTAATTTTATTTATATAAAAAAAATGATATCCCACATTATCTAAACATTCTAAGCAGATTCTACTATTTCCCATCTCTGAAAAATATTGGCCCATTAAATGTCTTTTATTAAAGTCCTTGCTACAGTATATACATTCTGCCTAACATAGATTCTCGAGCACTTTCCCCCTTATATTCAAAACCATTTAACCAACCAGGAATGTTACCTGGCCGGTTAAAAGGTATATGGCTGGCCATGACCTTCTGAAAATTTGCAACTAGCGGATAGCTGGTTATATTGTGCAATATAACCGGTATCCGCTGATTTTCAGCATGAGTTTGGCGGTCATGTTTGGCCACGTGAATACCTTGAATATCCTTGGCTGGTTCCAACTTAACAGACCAGTGCTGAATATCGACTTGGCCAGTTAAGCTGAAACCAGCCAAAAATAAACTGGATCTTCAATGGATTGGCCACTGCTGGAAGCAGGATACTGGGCTAGACGGACCATTGGCCTGACAACAGTATGGCTATTCTTTTGTACGCTAATTTTGTTGCTTTTCTACAGCATTGCTGCATTCTAGACTTGTCTGTAGCAAAATATTTGTCTGAATATGTTGCATAATTGATACAAACTTGATTCATGAAACAAATTTGTGTTTCTGCATGTTTGCTGATAAATATGTTATTTTCATCAACTTTGTGAGAATATTGAGCTACCTCTAGATATTCAAATATAAGGTTCAAACCTTTTGGCAAATATTTTTAGCTAAGGTGGAGCAGTTCTAGTGGGGGTAAGACCTTTGAAAATCAGCAGTTGTACTTTTTCTATTCTTTAAGCTCCACCCTATTGCAGAGCCTGAAATCAGTGCTGCAGGTCCCACAATGCCTCAGGATGGGAGTGGCCAGAAAACCAAGACTGCCCTGAATTTCGCCCCTGATGTACGAAAATTGCTCTAATATTAAATTTAAGATTGAAATGTTCCTGTTGCTTACAGAACTATGTAATTCACTAGATAATTTGGCAGCTTGGGGACCTTCTATTAGGCTTGACCAAGCTGCCTGATATTGGTGAAAAAGCCCCGTCGCTAAACAGCTCAGTGAAGGAAAAGCAGCTCAATTAATGTCAGCTGCTTAGCCTAAGTGCTTATTAATGAAATTTCCATCTTTTATTTCAGTCTTTTATTTCTGCAGCCACTGGACAGATGAAGAAGATACACAAAAGATGGTAGAACAAACGGTGACAGATCTGTGCCTGAGGGTTTCACAAGAAGAGAACTCATTACGTGAACAGAGGTAGATAAGAACCACCAGACAGGATCAGAGCAAACATCCTCCATGACCAGTATTCTTGTTCCAGGCCAATCTAGGATGCCAAAAAAAACATACACATTCCATGTTGCTTACTTCCCAGGGATAGGAAGTGGGTATATGAAGTTTTCAGAAATTAACCAAGCCTTTTTTTTAGGCCAGCTACACTGTTGTCAGTAAGCATTCTACACATCATAATGTGGCAGAAGCATTGTTATCAGTAGTGTGACTGTGATTTATTTATTTACATTTTGCTCACACCTTTTTTCTGTTAGTAGCTCAAGGTGAGTTACATTCAGGTACACTGGGTGTTTCTCTATCCCTGGAGGGCTCACAACCTAATTTTGTATCTCAGGCAATGGAGGGTTAGGTGACTTGCCCAAGCTCACAAGGAGCAGCAGTGGGATTTGAACCAGCCACCTCTGGATGTCAAGACCGGTGCTCTAACCACTAGGCCACTCCTCCCTCTGCTCAATAATGATTATTGTTGTTCAGGGTGGCCTTTTGGCCTTGAAATGATATATTCCTTTTTTTCATAAAACTGAAAA
The DNA here is from genome assembly GCF_901765095.1 of Microcaecilia unicolor. Lineage (NCBI taxonomy): Eukaryota > Metazoa > Chordata > Amphibia > Gymnophiona > Siphonopidae > Microcaecilia > Microcaecilia unicolor. The sequence continues at coordinate 71,956,943 of NC_044042.1, read as the reverse complement.
GCTGGATAATTGGTTTGGGTTAGTGCGATCTGAAGGTCCTGTAATTGTGTTTTGAGTTATGCATGTCCTGTTTTATTAAGAAATAAGTGCTAAGTGTTTTCAATCTATATTATTTAATCCTATTTACCATATGGTATTTTAACATTTTTATTATGTTTGTTTATAAATAGTGGAAACTGTGTTCAAATTTGAAAAGCAGTATAATGAAAATAGCAAACTAAATTTTATCACATCCTTTAGAACAAATCCCAGAGCTTACTTGTGCTTTGAGTAAAAAAAATATTTTCTCTGGTTTTTTTTTAATGTTATACCTAGTAACTTAATGGCGGGTCCCCTAGTCTTTGTGCTTTTTGATAAACAAGTGATTTGTGGTTATCTGTTGCACTCTACACCACCAGTGACTTTATAGATTTCTGTCACAGCACCCCTTTCGAAGTCTTTCTCCAAGCTATAGAGTCCCAAAATGACCCCTGCAGATCAGGAAGCAAGGAAAAAGGCTGGTGTGTGATGGCTCATTACTGTCTGTCTCCCATCATGGAACCATCTGCTGAGCATGCAGGGTGGCAAACAGGGCAATTGCCCTGTCCCCCATGTCACAGAGGGCTCCAAGCCTGCCTCGAGCTGAAGGAGGCACAGCCTGCAGTCAGGCTTTGGGGTCCTCATCCCAGTTTGTGCCCTGGGCCCTGTGAGCATGTGTGTGTGTGGAGTGCCTCACCCCCAGAGGCCCTAGTACTGCCAGCTGTTCCATCCACACTCAGTGCTAAGGCAGCCTTGCCTCTGACTGTAGCACCCTGGCCAAGACACAGCGCAGGAAAATGAAAGTATCACAGATGGAATGATTTCATCTTATTTATTTCCAGTTTATAAGCTTTGTTTTCATAAGTGCTTCTCCAGTCAAACAAAATACAAAAGCAGATGTGGCAGTCTGCCACGTAAAACACATGACAAGAGGCTCGCCTCCCACCACCCCCAATAAGGCAGCAGAACAGGAGAAAACTTTGACGTAGAAAAGTTACTCTACTACCCCAACTGTACAAGACCTCCAAAAATAAAACTTTACAGGTGAGAGACTCACCCAATATAAAATATGTACATCCTTGTTAAAATTCCTTAGGTGCTCCTCTCCCCAACACAAAGCATGTAGAGGTTTCAGTGCTCAAATTCCACCCTGCAGAAAACAGCATCTGGACGGTCACTTTTCAGAAACTAAAATTACACTATTACCACCACAGAATGCTTTCAGATGCTAGCAGTGCCCAAAGATGCAGCTTGAGGCGCACACCTCCACTCACCCACCAGATTATCTCTTATATGAAAGCTGCAAAATGACTGGTGAGTCAGCAGCCTTGTGATGTCACACTGGTTCTGTATGACATCACAAACACTGAAAGAGGTGCTGAAATCGGCTGGGTTGAAACAGTCCCCATGGACAAACAGTACCATTCAACAGCATTCACAAATTCCCTTCCCTAATTTTCACCATCATCTGTTCTGAGGTGCTCCTTTTAAATCTAACATACATAAGCAGAATGAAACCTAGTTCTCATTTACCTGAATATCAGGAGGCTCCTAGTGTGCCGGAGTCATCTACTTTCTGACCTAGTGCCTCACTCTGGCCCCGATGCTCAAAACTCCGGCGCTATTCCGAACAGCGCTGTAAAAATACTGCTGGAACAATGCAGAAGAGTAACACCCTAATGCTCGATGCTAATGAGATGCAAATATAGGCACGCTCATAGCGTTAAGCATTATGGAAATTGGCAGGAGGATTGTGCTTTGGCATGGACTTTGCTTGGTACATGAGCAGAAGTTCCATGGTAAGCTCGGCTGCTGTGTGCATGCGCCTGGTAAAACCCGAATGTGAAGCACACATTGGAATCTGTTTTCTGCGGCCTAAATGTAAGTTTTGGGGTTTTTTTTTAGCTTGGATGCTTATAGTTAGATACAGGAAACAGATGCCAATGTCCGCTTTCACTGGGCATTTTTAATTTTTTTTTTTAGCATGGCCGTTTTAAATTTAGATGCAGGAAACAGACCCCAACATATGCTTTCGCTTGGGTCTGCTGTTTCTCATGACCAGTGCTTAAGGGTTTGCACGGGCTTCCTTCTGCTTCCAGAAGCAATCCGAACCAGCAAATTTTGCAGAAAGAATCATGGGAAATCCTCTCTTCCAACAACCTAACGCCTGCTCCGCCCTGGCATTATTTTTTACAGGGGTAAGGCAGTTTTGTTTCGGGCGCTCTTTTCTGAGCATTCACATGAGCTTCACTACATTTGCATGCTACCTGTGCTAGACCCCTCTGAAATGGCTTCTACTGCCTGCATTTACTTTTCAGCATCGGGGCCTGTGTGCTCATGGGTCACCACCTCACTCCGGTGAATTCAGTCTGATGTAGGTCTGGTTGTACCCACAGCATGGAAAGAAATATAGGGCTGTCAGACTAAAGTCTAGGCATGTTGTGGGGCTAGCCTAGGTCTAGATCAGCACTGCACACACCGGTAAACAGTAGCATAGTACGTGACGGCAGCAGTGGCGTAGCTTTGAGGGGCCACAGGGGCCTGGGCCCCCTCAAACTGGCTCCGGGGCCCCCAGTTTGGCTGGCGGAGGTCCCCAACCCCAGCCAGCTAAGGCGTTTGTCCCACGCTGGTCTTACATTGCTGGCGCCCTGTCCTGTTTTTCTAATGAAACAGTTTCATTAAAATGAGTGTGCATGGCACTGAAAGCAGGACAGAGTGCCAGGCAATGTAAGAGCAGCATGAGACAAATGTTTTAGCCAAGGTACCTTCCAGCGGTGGGTGGGGGGGGGGGGGAATGGGAGCAGCGGCAGCAGAAGCGGTACCTTCCAATGGCGGGAGGCAGAAGCAGCGCCAGGGGGAGTGGTGGCAGCAGGGAGGCAGAAGCGGCGGTGGGACGGCGGCAGCAGGGAGGCAGGCCAAAATGTGCCCCCCACCCCCCCACCTTGGGCTCTGGCCCTACCTCCCGTCGAAGTCTGGCTATGCCCCTGGGTCAAGGCAGATAAAGACCTGAACGATCCATCCAGTCTGCCAAACAGTCTCGTTCATTCTCAATTCTAGATTGAAACAATGAACGTGATACTATATAGTTGATCATGCTCTTTCTTTGTTGTTTAGAAGTCTGCCCGGCTCCATCCTTATGTTCCAACTACAGGAGTTGCCGTCAAAGCCTAAAGAGCCGCACAAGGATGATATTTTGTGAACACAAAGAGAATGGGTGGCAAGGAATTCTTTCAAAAATATTCCCCACAGAAAGTAACATAGTAACATAGTGCAGCTTAGATCAGAATATCACCTCATTTGGTAGGCCACTGACAATTCAGTTCAGTTTCACGTCCAGAAAGCTGACTCCATCGATTAATTGCTGGAAACATTAAGAACTCTGTAAACAACAGAATTGGTAAAATGATCGTCTTCTCTTCCACCCATCTCTTACCCTATGAACAGCCTCCGCTAGAGCCAGGGCTGGCCTTACCAATTGTGTGGCCCTGTGCAGACTAGTCCCCTCACCCCCCCCCCCCCCCCCCCCGCAATCCAGTACATCCCCCTGTCCCTAAAGCACCTTCCCCATCTTAAAACCTGCATTTCTCTGATGAGGGCTCTGGGCAGCAGCAGTTTTCATAGGCCATCTGCCACTGACCTTGGAGCCTGCTCTCTGCTGCATTCCGCCCTTGTGGAAGCAGGAAGCTATGTCAGAAGGAGGTGGGATGCAGCAGCAGAGAGCAGGCTCCGGGATTGGCGGCAGATGGCCAACGCAAATCGCTGCTGCTGCCCTGAGCCCTCTACAGAGAAATGTATGGGGGGAGGGGGTGGAGTTTCAAAGACAGGGGAGCATGCTGGGGCAGGGTCTCTAGAAGAGCGGGGCTCTGTGCAGCTGTCCCTGTCACCTCTGCTTAAGGCTGGCCATGTATAGAGCACTAAAGTTAAGTGCTGACATGGGGGATACCCTGTATGGAGCAGCATTACTACCCCGTCGACTGGGCACACTGGATGGGCCATAGGAGCCGACTCTGTAGGTGCTATGGGTGCTTCAGCACCCCCAATATTCCTCGTATGTGTCCAAGGAAGGGTTATTTCTACTGGGCTTAACATCCACAATAAATATGAAAAGTTGGCTCCTATGGGATGGGCCATGGTGGTCTTTAGCTGCTGTCATTTACATCAGGCCAATACTGAGTCTGCGGTGATCAGCGATTACAGTGGTGCTGACCACCATGGCCAGAAAATGACCCAGATATTCAATGCTGGTCTCTAAACCAGGCACCAGCACTGTATATCCAGCTCTCCAGCAGCCGCCAGAAGTTAGCCGAGTGCCGGCTGATATTCAGACCACAGCCTGGATAAACTGCCCAGTTAGCCTTTGTACTGCTCTAACTTTATCCCAGTACCTGGGCTGAAAATCGCTGCTAACAGGGTAAATCCCAGCTCTACCCTTACCCTGGTCTGCTCTGGAACTAACCAGATAGTGCCACGGCAGTCTCTGCTGATATTCTGTGGCACTGTCCAGTAAAGTGTGGCTGAATATCAGTGACAGAGCTGGCCAGCAGAATTTAACTACCTTCGTAGCTGGTTAAATCCACTTTAAAGATAAAAAAATAGAAATAAAAACAAAACATATAAAGAAAATATAAGATGATACCTTTTTATTGGACTAACTTAATATGTTTTTGACAAGCTTTTGAAGGCCAGAACCTTCTTCCTCAGGTCAGGCCAGAGTGAGCAAAAGATGACAATATCAGAAATACAGAAGGCAAACGCAAAAGCATTCCAATGACAGTCTCAAGGGGAAAGGTAGGGGCGGAGGGTGAGAAACAGGAGAGATGGATGGTGTTTCTTATTCCCCCCCCCCCACACACACGTTTCCATTCAGACAGTCATTAAAATGTTTTTATTTTTCACTTATATATTCTGATATTGTCACCTTTTGCTCGTACTGTCCCGAGCTGAGGAAGAAGGTTCTGGCCTTTGAAAGCTTGTCAAAAATGTATTAAGTTAGTCCAATACAAAAGGATTCATCATCTTCTTTTCTTTTATTTGTTTTATTTCTATTTATTATGCTAAGATATAAACCTTCTGGCCAACACAGCCTGTCCGTTCTCTCTTCCTGTTGCAAACACTGCAGAGCGGACTGACTTCCTCCTCATTCACCACAGAGAATCCTCTGTGCTTATCTCAAGCTTTACCCCTCACTCTCCCCACAGATAAGGATCCTCTGTACTTATGTCAGGCTTCACCCCTTACTCCCCCTCCCCCACAGCTAAGGATCCTCTTGGGCTGATGCTCAGAACTCCTTTACTATAGGGAACAGCGCCCAAACCATTCCACTGGAACAGCACCAAAACTTAGCTCCCCAACGCTTAACGCTAATGCTATACAAATGGTATGCGTGCTGCAGACCGAAAGTAAGGGGAACGAGTACGTGCCAGACAAATCCTGAAGTGAAGCAGATATTGGCTCTATTCTTCTGCACCTTTAAATATAAGGTTTTCAAATGTTTTTTTTTCTCCTGAAACGCTTAAAGTGCAGAAAACAGGCACCAATGTGTGCTTTCACTTTTGGGTTTGCTCTGACTCGCACACATTCGTCTCTCACTACCAGCACTTAGGGGCTTCCACGAGCTTCCTTCTGCTTCCAAATTAAATAAAAAACAGCTCATTTTAGAGGAAAAAAGTCATGGGAAATCCTCTCTTCAAACACCCAAACGCCAGTGGTTTCCAGCATTAAGGGTGGCTTTGTTTTGTGCGCTGTTCTCTGAGCATTGGGAGGGAACAGGAAATGACCTCATTAACATCCGTTTGACTACATTTAAATGCTATTTGCGCTAATCTTTGGCACTCATGTTGTTTCCCACACTACAGTCCATTGAACATTCTGCGCAGATTAACGCCAGCGTTAATCGCTCCTAGCGCCGGCTTTAGGTTTTGAGTATATGACCATCTGTGCTTATCGCAGGTTTTATCCCTCACTCCCTCCAAATCTCTGTGCTTTTTCCAAGCTTTAACCCTCTCCACTCCCACCCCCACCCCAGAAGCCAAGGCTCTTTGGTGGTTCTCCAAGGCTTTACCCCTCACTCCACATTAAGGATCCTCTGTGCTTAAGGTTTACCCAGGGCTTTTTTTGAGGGGGTACTTGGGGGTACTGAGTACCGGCACCTTTTCCATTGTCTGCTAAAATTGACCCATGGTCCCCAAGTTTTAATGAAAGAGCTCAGGCTCTACACAACAATTCTGCCTTCTGATAGATTCTGTGACTGGTTGCAGGGGGCCTGGCTATTGTGGGGTGGGTCCCTCAGTGATCACCCCATCCCTGAAGGGTGGCCCAGCATTTGAGTACCGGAACCTTTTTCGCTATTAAAAAAATGCACTGGGTTTACCCCTCCTTCCTCCCACAGCTAAGGATCCTCTGTGTTATTCCAGGCTTTCTTGCATTTCATTACCATTACCTCCCCTTTTGCTCCTGAGAGGCTACTACATGCACCCACTGTCCTTACTATGAAGGAATAGTTGCTCTGACTCAGGAAGCTGAGGAGCTCTTGTTAACTTTGCTGTCCTTTCTCCCAAAGATAGAGTTTCTTATACAATAAGAACTGCCATTTCCAGTTGAGAAGTCAGAACAATCTGTATTCTGACTGACCCGCTTCTTTAAATAGGGCTCCTGCCATTTCCCAGTGGGCTCGTGTCCTGTACCAGCAGCTGAATTTCATTGATATGGAGCTAATTCCAGTACAATGTGGTGAGGCCAAAAGTACATCCTCTTGCACAGGAAAAGTGCATTTGTGCTCCATAACCAAGTCTGTCCACAGGGTATACAGTGAGAGTGAATATAAAACACGGAGCCAACACAGCATGGGATGAAAAGCAGTGCAAGAAAAATATCAGACCAGTCCCACATTAAGAAAGGATAAAAACAAACCTTACAAAACAGGAAGTATAAAAACAAGTGCGCCTGGGAATTCAAGTAGCTTTTCTGACAATCCCCCATTTAGAACTGGGTAAGTCTGTAAACTTTCTTTCAAGTGTCTTTTCTGTTTTGTTTTTTTTCTGCAGCGGTTCACAGCCAGCAGCACAGGCTGAAATATGCTGGCAGTTGCAATACCATTTCTGCCTGTGAGTACATCTCTGTAGCACTACCTCTACCTGGGACCATCCCAGGATGGGCACAAGCTGCATGCCCTCTCTCTGTAAGTCTCTTGGCTTCCATGTCCGTGCCTGCATCACAGCAAAACCAATTCAGGTCTCACTAACTCCCTGACTGAGGAAACAGTTCTCAGTTCTTGTGGTTTCAGGTGCTGCTGTTGGAGGCAGTGAGGAACACTGGTGCTGGAGGGGAAGGGGGAAGAAGAGGTTAGTGTTATACGGTTCACGTTACTACAGAGGAGATGCTGCCATCCTGTGGTGCAGCTCCAAAAACCATGGCCGAGAAACCCTTGTGCCTCACTGCCGGCATGGCTTGTGCAACACTCTGTTTACTGATGATTCGGTTCCAGCTTATAGGAAAGGTCAAAGAGCAAATTCTGATTGTCAATAACCTGGAACTGCCGCACATAAGCTTTTGTCTGCAAGTGATTCAGGGACGATTCAGTATCTAGACCTGCAGGGAAGACAGGAAAATGCAGAATTATGTGAGCTGAATTGTAGTTTCAAGAATGCACAGCAGAGGGCGCCCACCGTTTTCAAATATCAATTCGAAAGTAACCAGAATGCCATCTGCAATACCACCAAATAGGTCACAGCCAGTTCACCACAGACAGATTCTACTAGGACTAGCCGTTCAGCCCGTAAAAATGGGATAGTATAGGAGGGGGGGGGGGGTTGAAAGGCCCCCCCACCCCGCCGCCGAGTTCGCCGCTGCTGCTCCCCCTCCGCCACCCACCGCCAACCCGGTCGGGCCCTCGCTCCGTTATTGAAACGGCGAGGGCACGCAGCACACAGCTCTACTGCTGAGCTGCCGTGGCCTTCCTTCTTCTCTGCCTGTGTCCCGCCCTCGTGTGACGTAACGTCGTCGAGGGCGGGACACAGGCAGAGAAGAAGGAAGGCCGACGGCAGCTCAGCAGAGCTGTGTGCCCTCGCTGTTTCAATAGCGGAGCGAGGGCCCGACCGGGTGGAAGGTGGGTGGCGGCGGTGACTCCGGGTGGGGGGGGAGCGTTAGTGACGGCAGTGTCCCTCGCAAATGCGCAGTAGAGACCCTCTCTGTTCCGCCCTCATCACGTATTGACGCGGGGGCGGGGCAGAGAGGGTCTCTACTGCGCATTTGCGAGTGAGTACGACACTCGCCATTTATATATATTGATATATCTAGCAGATAAAGTTTATAAAGATTTTGAAATACTGAGGGGGTAATTTAATAACTGGGTTCCTCCATTTAGGCACTCCCAGCACCTCGGTTCCTTTATAGAATATAAATACAACCCAGTATCAGCATGCCTAACATTTAGGCACCTGTATATACGAGGGAGTCCCACCTATGTATACACCCCCTTGCAAGACCACCCCTCTAGAAGTCACTGTATTTACCATTATACATATGTTCTTTTATAGAACTACAATGTTTCTGACATATAAGTAACAGAATGTGCTAACATGCATGAATACTTACGCAGTGGAATGCTGCGGTAACTGCGGATCGCTCTCACTTTCTCTGCCACAGAGTGCTACGTGAAAGGGAGGATAAGGTTAGTCTCCTGGTGCACCCTACCCTAGCAGACAGATAGACCCTGCACATGGCATGGGCATCTTGTGTCACTACTGCCCAACGGTCGGTACTTTGGAAAGACAAGTGGAAGGGCAGACTGGTGGCAGGCCATGGAGAGAAATACCAGAATTGAACTATGCTACGCAAGACTGAACCCAGCATCCTATCTGGCAGAGGCCAGGCCATATCAGTTGGGAAGGACCAACAGGTCCTGAAGGGGAGACCCCTTTCCTGTCACTCCCATAAGTTAGAGATAAGGACACCCAACATAGGTGGTCTGTGGCTCAGCTTTTGGGGAGGCTAATGTGGGAGGGGCTGGGGTAGAGTTTGAGAACATATGTTACTTTGAAACGATTTTTATTGATGATCAAACATTTGCAACAGAATTATTAAAGGCAAACATTCTGTAATCATAATAACACATCATTTGCATTTATGTACATCTTATCTGGATCATCAATTTTACCCCTTTTACTCCCCCTCTACCCATCCCCCACTATAACCTCTGTACCGTGAACTTCTTACTTCATGGTATCTATTCCTTCCGAAATCTGTCACCAGACTTTGCCCGTCTAAATCAAGGAGTATATGTCTACTGGGTTCCCCATAATTTAGGGTTTTAAGTACAGCACTTCTTGCTTTATGAGAGATATTTTGCAAATATGGGTTCCATATATTGATAAAATTCTTCCTTCTCTTTGGGTTGCCATAGGCCGCCTTGAGAACATATGTTAAAGAATAAAAGTGGCAAGAAAACTGAACAGTGCAAACTTTAGTAGATATATTCAGCTGCTATACATATTGCTATAGGGACAGTGGTAATCTTATATATTTAGGTCTTTAGAATTAAACTGGATTGAAAACATTGTTCGTAAATGATGCCTACACCTCCATACAGGCCTGCAGCTAGTCTTCCTCTCTTTTTCTCACATCCCACCTGACCTCAGCCTCTGTCTCCCTGTCCCTCCCCTTCCTTCCACATTTTACACAGCATCCCTACCGTGGGACCAAAGTTTCTCCCTTTCTTCCCACCTCCTCAGTCCAGTATTTCTCCCCCCCCCTTTTCCATCTAGCATCTTTCTCCTTTGTCCTCTTCCTCAGTCCAGTTTCTGTATCCCCCTCCCCTCTCCCCCTGTTCCAGCATCTTCCCCTCCCATGCAGCACCTCTTCCTGTCTGTCCTTTCCCAGCCCAGCAGAGGAGCTTGTCTCACTCCCCGGGTCTAGCAAACCACTCCTCCCCCCTTGCAGGTACTAACATCTTTCCTTCTCCCGTCCTGTCCTCGATCGCCTACCAGTAGCTGCACTGCAGCAAGTAAAGCAAGGCTGCTTCAGAGCCACGACCTTCTCTGGGATGCATCCCACCCTCCTTTGATGGAGCTCCTGTTTCTGCAAGGGTGGGACAAGTCCCAGAGAAGGCCGAGGCTCCAAAGCAGCCCTGCTTTACTTGCTGCAGTGCAGCTACTGGTAGGCGATGTGGTGGTGGAGGGGGGTGGAAAAGAAGGATTTGCTGGACCCGAGGAGTGAGACCTGCTCCTCTCATGAGCCGGGGAGAGACAGATAAGAAAAGAGACACTGGCAGCCAAGTACACTGCCTAGAGTCAGAGTCGGGGGATCACTACAGAGAGAGAAGATTGCTGTGATGGGCTTTAGCACCATAAGAACATAAAAGTAGCCATACTTTGTCAGACCAATGGTCCATCTAGCTCATTATCCTGTTTCCAACATTGTTTTGTCTGCGTGCAAGGGCTACTTCACGTTTTTAAACTTATGAATGTTGTGCTTGCAACTAGGAAGGCTTAGCCCCTCCCCCCAAGCCTCTTATATAGGGCACCTATGACACCCAATGGGACTACAGTGGTTTATTCCATGATCACAGCCAGTGACACTCTGGGTACCCGAGGCAGACTGAGATCCTGGGGAACTGTGTTCAGTTCCCACTGCCAAGTCCTTGTGACCCTGGGCAAGTCACTTAACCCTCTGTTGCCCAAGGTACAAAAGAACAACAAAACAAAACTTAGATTGTGAGCCTACTAGGGACAAAGAAAGTACCTGCGTATAACATGTACAGCACTGCGTACGTCTAGCAGCATTATAGAAAGTAGTAGTAGATTACTAGCCCGTTCCGGTCCGTGGTTAAACCTTGATCCCTGCCTTCCAAGGACAGACCCTATCCCTTCCATCTCTGTGGTGGCTACAATTTAAAACAGGCTTTATTTACATCTATAAGTGCCACTGTAATGGCTTTTTATCTCCTATGTGGAGCTGAAACCATTTACAATTGAACCTGTGCCCATGCTTAGTGTCACAAGTTCTTACATCACTGGGAAGCATCTACATGGCAGCTGTACAGTAAATGCTAACCCTTGTGATTACACCTGATCGATGCCGCCCTCTGCTTTTCACCACAAATAATTCAGTATACAGCATACAAGACCCAAATAACACAGTCTCCAGCAAGCCAGACTGATCATGGATAGATTCCCAAATTCTGACCCTTTAGAGTTAAGTAAAAATCAGATGTCTTCTTTTTTTTTTTTTTTCAAACAAAATTGTCTGCTTTTTGCTAGAGAAAGTTCGAGGTTGCCATGGAAACCCTGGCTCTGATTCTGCTGCGTGGGCCTTTAGGCAGCAGCTCCCAGGCTGCCACCAGCATAATTGCAGATCTTCAGCTTTGCGGTCGGACAGCCCCCCAGTGTCTGCCGAGCCTGGGCGTAGTGCACAAGAGAGCTGCCACTTGTGCACACCTGGCACTAAATCACACTTCTGGCCAACTCACGCTCACCAATGGGGAGCTCAGTAGCTCTTTCGAAAGGGGCTCTGCAGGCAGACCCAAACTCACCATTTTTTCCACATTAACTAATCCATCCAGGAAGGTTTTGCTGCCTTCATTTAGAAAAGTCAAATCTGGAAGAAAAGAAAGAGAACTTTATTTCCAAGCATATTTCTCCACAGATGGAAGAGTGATAACGCAGCAGACGGAGCCTGAGAACAGAGGGAGCCGAACAGAAGGAGGAATGGTGATCAACATTAATAAGTTACACAAGAAAAGAGACAGGAAGGAAGATTGGAAAGAGAGCTCCAGGCTCTACCATGTGGCCTTTCTATGGATCAGAAGTTGTGAAAAAATAAACTCAGCCAGCTCCCGCTTCTTATCCTATCTTTATAGGACTTTATTCCCCTCTGTCTTAGTCCCCAAAATCCTTATGCCTTGTTCCTCTCCACATGAGGGTCCTGTGAATGGCCACTCACCTTTCAGTATCAGAGGCACAAAGGGAATCACAGGGGACTTCATCTTGGAAATGACCTCGCGGTAGCTCTTGTGATTTCTGCATGGGTCCTGGAAAGAGAGGGACAAGCAGGGTTTTTTTCCCACTACTACAATCTAATCTGGAATTTGTATTCTGCTAAATCCCATACAGGTACAAAGTGGATGACAGCAATAGTCATATAAGAGCCAAAAAGGGAAATACCCCCCAAATTTCTACAGAGATATTTCTGAAATATGGTTTATGGTTTACTGCCAAAGCTAACTCGCAGGTCTCAGTGGTTTTACAATAAATAAAATGTAAAAGATTGAAAATAGAAAAGAACTACAATTTGGATAGGAAAGATAACAGCTCACTAATAAAAGTATAGGAAAGGAAGGAATAAAAACAGACAGAGAAACAACGGTATGGTATAGAAACGTTTTTAACAAATATCTAAAAAGAGAGGAAGAATTAAGACATCTGAGGTTAATGGAAAAAAGTTCCAACACTGAACAGCTTGGAACCCAAAAGAACTTAAAAAACTCTTAAAGTAAAGTAAAAAAAACCACACGCTGAGTGAGAGCTTAAAATTTTGACATTAATAGGATACGAGAATAATTGAATCATATATTCAGGACCAGCTCCTTCAAACAGTTTAAAGATAGAGCAAGCCAATTTGAAATGAATTTGACCCTGCATGGATCAACAATGGAATGAGTCTAGTTGTTCAGACACTACAAAATGTGGCAGCTTGTATGATTTTTAGGTGAAGCAGGGGCGTAGCCAGACCTCGACGGGAGGGGGGGGGTAGAGACCAAGGTGGGGGGCACATTTTGGCCTCCTTCCCTCCGCCACTTCCACCCCATCCTGTGGCCGCTACCGCCTCCCCGCTGCTTCCCTCCTGCCACCGCTGCTCCCCCACCACCGCCACTGCGAAGGTACCTTGGCTGGCGGGGGTTGGGGACCCCCGCCAGTTAAAGCGTTTGTCCCACGCTGGTCTCACATTGCCTGGCGCCCTGTTCTGTTTTCAGTCGCTGTTTTAATGAAACTGAGCATGTGTGGGACAAACACTTTAGCTGGTGGGGGTTGGGGACCCCCATCAGCCAAACTGGGGGCCCCAGAGCCAATTTGAGGGGGGGCCCAGGCCCCCGTGGCCCCCATAGCTACACCACTGAGGTAAAGTTTCATAATTATTTGAAATACATGAATGAATATAAACAACTGCAAGAGTTCACGTGCAAAAGAATTAAAGAAAAGACTGAACTAATATTGAATAATGTTCTTTCACAAATAGAAACCTGATTGTTTTTTTTTTCAGATTGTCTTAATTATTTGATTGATCTGGAGCTGAAAAATTAAGATTAGTATCTCAAGTAAATCCTAAGACTGAAGAGAATTTTTCAACTTGTAAAGATAAGCCAGTAGTTAAAGTCTGAGGGACCAATCTAAATGGGTTACTTAACCATAGCTGCTTGGTCTTATCCTTGTTCAATTTCAGGCCATGCGAACTAGACCAGCATATGAACAGGACATCTAAATTGCGTAAACTCTCCGAATGATGTCGCATATGTGTTAAATAAAATCGGAGAGAGCGACCAAGCGTATGTAGTTATATTTTAAACCATTTGGGCAACTTACCACACCACTTGGGGGGCCCTCTATGGTGGGTTAGCTCCTGTCTCTCATACTTATGGAGGGGGTGGGGAGGGGGGAATGTGGGTAGGTGGTTGCTTTGACTTTTGGGGGAAGAGAGGATAAATGTAGGGCACAGGGAGCTATCAGAGTCCAGGCTTCTCTATTTCTATACAATTGAGAATTGGAGAGGAAAGAATTTGTAATCTCCAACTCACCAATCATATTTAGTGGAGGGGGAGGGGCTCTTTAGAGGGAAGGGAGAGGGGGTTAAATGGGATATTCGGGATTGGAAAGGGTTCCAGTTTTGTTGGCAATATAAAAAGGTACCGGTTATTATTCTGACAGTGCGAAGTAACATTTCTGTACAATTTGCTTTGTTTTTCTTTTTAAATCATTTGTTGTTCCCTGTAGTACCTGATCACCAATAAAAATGTTTGAAACTAAAAATTGGAGAGCGGGGACAGCCTTGAGAGATCCCACATAATGGATTCCAAGAGGACGACAAAAAAAAAATCCATCATTTTAACTTGGTAGGACCTATTAACTAAGAACTCTATAAACCATCTTGAAACTGGCCCGAGATGCTAAGACAGTTTAATTTGTACAATACCACATCATGAAGGGCAGTGTCAAATTGAAGAACCGCAGCCAAACCCTTTGACAGAAAATTCTTCACATCAATTGTTAAAACCAGCGAAAAGAGATTCTGTACTATGTATAGATTTCAAACCCAACTGAGTCCTACTCAAATAATTATAGTGGTATGTAAAATCTGCATGATGTGTGAAAGGAGATTATCTCTAGTGCACCGCACCTGAATTTCAGCACCTGTGCTATAGTGAGAAACAGAAAGGCGTTTCTCATTGTTTTTGCAGGGAGGGATTTGCAGAGCTGCTCTGAGCTTCAGTTCTGCAAAGAGCGAGAGCTACCGAAACACGTGCAGCATCCAGAGCCAAAGCACAGTACGCGATGCTCCTGTCATTTCAAGCAAGTCAGAGCAAGTCTTCCTCTGCAACACCCACTCTCCCATATCTCTGTGGCATTTCTGCTCACCTATGTCTGAGTCCAGGAGAGGTGAGAGACAGGGCCGCCGAGAGACTGGGCTGGGCCCGGGACAAGGCCGCCCCGGGCCCCGCCCCCACTGCCACCCCCCCAGGTTGTCATCGCCCTCCCCTGAGGGGGGCCTGGCACCACAGTCCCACCCGCCTCTGCCACCGGGCCGGGCCCCTTCCACCCAAACCCCGGCCAGCAGAAGTGCTGTCTTCTGACTCCGGCGTGTACGGCCCACACAGACGCGCTCCTCTCAGCTGATCTTCGCTATACTGTGCAGGGCTTCGGTCCGTCTGATGTCCTGCACGTCAGACGCACAGAAGCCCTGCAGAGTATAGCGAAGATCAGCTGAGAGGAGCGCGTCTGTGTGGGCCGCGCATGCCGGAGTCAGAACAGAATACAGCACTTCTGCTGGCAGGGTTCGGGTGGAAGGGGCCCGGTGGCGGATACAGAATCACATTTCATGACTAGACGATTTTCAGTGTAATCTTTTGGATTCCCCTGAAACTTTAAACAGTGACACCAGCACGATTAGGCTGTGGTAGGGGGAAATAAAAGTGAAACCATGAGCGGTGGCCCTCTGATCTGTCACAGCATCCCAGGAACCTTGGCTCCACTTCCACTTCACTCACTGCGTCCTCAAGAGATTTGGTAAATTATTTTATAACTAGTAAAAAAGACCCGTTTCTGACACAAATGAAACGGGCGCTAGCAAGGTTCTCCTCGGCTCCCCTGCAGCCACCCATGTCCAGCGACCCTCCTCTCCCCCTGCAGCCACCCGTGTCCAGTGACCCTCCTCTCCCCCTGTGCCCACTGCAGCCACCCATGTCCAGCGAACCTCCTCTCTCCCCTGCCCCCCCTCCTGCCACTCATGTCCAGCGACCCTCCTCTCTCCCCTGCCCCCCTCCAGCCACCCATGTCCAACGACCTCCTGCAGCCACCCATGTCCAGCGACCCTCCTTTCTCCCCTGCCCCCCTCCAGCCACCCATGTGCAGCAACCCTCCTCTCTTCCTTGCCCCCCTCCAGCCACCCATGTCCAGTGACCCTCCTCTCTCCCCTGCCCCCCCCTCCAGCCACCCATGTCCAGCGACCCTCCTCTGGACATGGATCAGCTGTGAGGCATGTTTTTTTTTTCCCCCGGGTTCTGAAGTTGACATCATAATGGCTACAGTGATGTCAGCCTGATTTATGGAGCCTAGCAGACCAACTCGGAATGAGCCACGGTCCCAGGCAAGTCAGAACGTTGGAGGTGAGAATTATTATATAGGATAGACTTATGCTAGATGGAATACTGTCTCTCTCTGCTCAGGACAGGAGATGAGAGTTTCACCCAGCGGCAGCGCCTCATCTTCATTCTGGTGTCTTATGTACAGATACAGGCACCTGCCTAAGACGACAGAGAATCAGTGGCTGAGCTGAGATTAGAGCCCAGGACGTCTAACAGCCCTGGTGCCAAATCCTGCCACTGCGAAAGCGTGATCTGCACAGCCACCTCTGGAGCGGAGCACAGTATAGAGAGGGCAGAAGGAGATAGTACACATTTTATATTCAGTTCTCAATTATCACCCATCTCCTGGAGGAAAACCTTAAGAACCAGAAATCGGCTCCTCAGCTTTCAGTCACCAATATTCTTATAGTTCTTTATACCACCGACTCTGCGGATCTAAACTGACCCCCTCCCTTCACCCCATGCTGGCCATACCTCTTCCCTGCCCCAGTCGCCCCTTGAACAAGAACTTACTGTCAAATTCTCAAACTTGCGAAAGAGGCTCTTGAATTTCCCAGGCATTTTCTGAAAAACAAGAAAAGGAAGGTCAAAGATAAAACACAAAATGCTTATTGGCCATAAGGTCTCGGCAGGATAAGTGGCCCAGACAGACTCCTGAAAAAAGTCAAAGGTCAGAGGATCACCCTATCAAAAGGAGATACCAACCCTAGGAGTGGCAGGCAGCTAGAAGGACCCAGAGGGAGAACTATAATAGCAAAAAAAAAAAAATCCCCACATGTACAGTGTTTCTTTCAAAAATAAATCTCTATAAAGTGCCTTAAAGTCCACTGTTGGAGAGGCTCTAGGTCATTTTTCAAATAGTAGGGAAAAAACCCCCTTTGATAACTGGTGAAGCTTCATGAGGCCACAGTTGTGAGGGGGGGGGGGGGAGAGGGGTAAAGCTTGGAATAAGCCCAGAGGATCCTTAACTGTGGAGGAGTGAAGCCTGGATTAAGCTCAGATGATCCTAAGCTGTGTGTGTGTGTGGGGGGGGGGGGGATGTCAAGGGGTAAAGGCTGGGTTGGGCACAGAGGATCCTCAGCGTTGGAGAAAGAAGACTGGGTTTTTATCTACTCTTAGTGGCAGGGTAGGAGAAAACAGAAAGGCCACAATTCAATCGAGCGATCCCACTGGCTGATATGCCCTCAGGACCCCCTCCCAAGTACAGAATTTGCCTTCAGCTTATTGGACCCCAGAGACCCACGAGTCCTGAACGGCTCTACATGTGGGGTGGCAATGGATAGATGAACAGGTCCTGCCTTTGGCCTACCTCCCATGTGAGTCGCAGTCTGCTAACCGCAGCATTGTCCAATCCCAGGACCACAGCAAAGAAAGTCAGCATGTCCTGATTTTGTTTACAGCTGGAAACAGAGAGGAGAGGAGAGTCACACAGGGTACAGGTCCAATTCCGGGGATGGAGAGTATGGGAGGCGTAATGGGAACTTAAGATACTCTATACTATCCATCCCTCATCCCTATTGTCACTGTGTCACTCACACTAGAACTTCTGAAACATTTGATCCTGCATATTAAGGACAAGCTTATAATTACCTCTATGGAAATGGTGCCCATGAGGTCTGTGTAGGGACATGATGGGATGAGAGGGGATGTTACTCTCCAAATGAAGGGGAGCTGAAATACATTTCCTCAGCTCAGATATTCCATGGTACTCCACAAGTTCAATGCCCAGGTCCCCATAAGTGCGTATGTGTGTGTGTGTGTGTGCGTGCGTGCGTGTGTGTGTGTGTGTTTTTAAATAGTGTAGAGGGTTCAAAGAACATTGCTGGGTGTGTCTTTAGTGCCTCCTGTCAAGAATTGCATTACAGGTCTTACAGCAGTAGCAAACCATAGCAGGGAAGTACTCTGGAGAAACATGACTGCCTAGGGATCAATGACGGGCAAGAGACCACTCCCAGAACAACCACTCCCACTCATAACACTCCTCCCCTCACCCTGAAGCTGGTTATACAACAGTCTGTGGAAAAGACCATCAGTGCCAGGAAGGGAGGGGAGAAATGGAGATTTCTCACTAAGAGTCTCTGTCACAGTACAAGGCTTTCCTATAAGCTACCCAAGGATGCATCAAGGGTCAAATCAAGCAAAGACCCAGCAAAAGCGACTAATGCCCTGTGTTGCCATGCAGGTGCCAACTCTGCCTCCCCCCACTGAACAAACAACCTTTTCCCCTCTCGGCACAAGGCAGGGGCTGTGCCAGGTCGACTTGGGCATGTAGTACAGAACCACTTACAGTGCAGCGATGCGGATGAACTTCTTCAGCAGCTGGGTTCGTTTGCCCACAGACTCACAGAGCAGGACCTCGGTGGTGACCCAGTGCTGCACCTCACTGCAGCGCTGCAGAAGCAACTCCAGGTTTGCTGTCTCCCGCCTGCCCCTCTCACTGTGGAAAACGTAATCCACAAACTCCAGCTGCAGCCGGGGTGGGGGGGGGCAGAGAGAAGAAAAATAAAAAATCAAAGGATGATGGAACAGAATGAAAATGATCTGTGTAATTTAATGCATTACCCTGAAATTATATAAGCAGACTGATTCTGGTCCTGTCCTCCCCCCCCCCCACCCCCAAACCCTGGAGACTTCCTATTCGGCACACACCTGTCGCAGATGCCCTTCTCCAGGGGAGAGGGAACTTTAATCAGGATGCTGTCCACTGTCTGCATGTCTATGACATTGCTTTATTTTGACTTCTAAAGTCTTGAAAATTCTTAAATATATCTAAACAGTAATATGTAGATTCTTTATTTAAACTTCTGTAAGGTCCTTCCAGAGTGGCAACAACTTCTACATGAGGTAATGCTATTGAGCCAGTGTGTAACACCTTCTGTTCTGGTAAAGGAATGGAGAAAGTGGAAGTGGGTCAATTGATGGATTTTATGACCAGGAAGTTCTGCTGAATGACCATCACTCTGGCTTTACAATGCACAGGACAGATGCCATCCTGATAGCGGCATTAGATGACCTATTAAAGTGGCTCGATAAGAGATATAGAGGGGCATTTTCGAAAGAAACGTCCAAGTTGCAATTTGGATGTCTTTGTAAAACGTCCAAATCCAGGGGCGGGGAAACCCATATTTTCGAAAAGAGATGGACGTCCATCTTTCATTTTTCAAAAATACCGTCAGAGACGTCCAAATCCTTAAATTTGGACGTCCCTAGACATGGACGTTTCTGACTTTCGGCGATTTTCGAAACCAAAGACGTCCATGTCAAAAACGTCCAAATTCAAGCCATTTAGATGTGGGAGGAGCCAGCATTTGTAGTGCACTGGTTCCCCTGACATGCCAGGACACCAACCGGGCACCCTAGGGGGCACTGCAGTGGATTTCATAAAATGCTCCCAGGAACATAGCTCCCTTACCTTGTGTGCTGAGCCTTCCAAACCCCCCTACCCACAACTGTACACAACTACCATAGCCCTTACAGGTGAAGGGGGGCACCTTTATATGGGTACAGTGGGTTTTGGAGAGCTCGCTGTTTCCTCCACAAATGTAACAGGTAGGGGGGGTATGGGCCTGGGTCCGCCTGTCCGAAGTGCACTGCAGTACCCACTAAAACTGCTCCAGGGACCTTTATGTGCTGTCATGGACCTGAGTATGACATCTGAGGCTGGCACGAAATATTTTTAAAGATGGTTTTTGAGGGTGGGAGAGGGTTAGTGACCACTGGGGGAGTAACTGGAGATCATCCCTGATGAGTAGCCTAGTGGTTAGTGCAGCAGACTCTGATCCTGGGGAACTGGGTTTGATTCCCACTGCAGCTCCTTGTGACTCTGGGCAAGTCACTTAACCCTCCATTGCCCCTGGTACAAAATAAGTACCTGAATATATGTAAACCGCTTTGAATGTAGTTGCAAAAACCTCAGAAAGGCGGTATATAAGTCCCATTCCCTTCCCCCCTTCCCTTCGATGGTCATCTGGTCATTTCAGGCACCTTTTTGTGCCTTATTCGTAATAAAAACAGGTCCGGGTGAAAACGTCCAAGTGTTTGTCAGGGACGTCCTTGTTTTTTTCGATTATGGGCCAAAGACGTTCAAGTGATAGGCACGCCCAAGTCCCGCCTCCGACACGTCCCCTTGAAATTTGGACGTCCTTACGATGGACTGCAGTTGGAGACATCCAAAAACGGGTTTCCATTATACCGATTTGGACGTCTCTGTGAGAAGGACGTCCATCTTCCGTTTTATGTCGAAAGATGGACGTCCTTCTCTTTTGAAAATGAGCCCGATAGTACACCTCACTGACCTTCAGGTTTGGCACAATAGGTTGTCAGTTACTGTTTCAACAGTTTCATGTGGTGGATATCAGGGGAAAGCGCGGGGCTGGATGTCTTCCTTTTCAGGACAGAGACTTGGCTGTCAGAGCCCTGGATTCCAAGTAGTGGAGTACCACAAGGTTCAGTATTATCCCCTTATTAACTCCACAACCTCCGCCAGCCGAAGCCTTCAGCACCAGTCTCAGGCGCAGCCACGTTCGCTGCCCTGCTCTTCTTTCTTCTTGCTCCTCTTGTGCACGCTGACGCTCCTTTATGTGAAACTGAGAAGGAGCGTCAGCGTGCACAGGAGAAGCAAGAACAGCAGGGTAGCGAACGCGGCTGTGCCACTGAAGAAGGCTTCGGCTGGCAGGGGTTGGGGACCCTTGCCAGCAAAGGTATTTGTTTTTGCGGGGAGAGTCACAAGGCGGTGAGGGGAAGCGGCAAGGAGGCGAGGCAGTGGGGGGGGGGCACTCAAAATGTACCCCCAACCTCGGGCTTTAGCCCCCTCCCACCATGAGTTCTGGCTACGCCCCTGGTACATGCTTCTCTGGATTGCATCCAACTTTGGGTGCTCTTCATAGAATCTGGGGGTCTGTGAGGTTTGTGGGTGAACAAGGGGCGCTGGAAGGGCTGAATGTGTCTGGCACAGACAGAGACAAGGTTTAAATTAAATATTTGAGTCAGAAATGGACTACCACCACAAGACCGACTTATTTTCAGAAGAAGGTCCTTGCTGTGGGCACTGGAGAGAAAGGATTTAGGGACACAGGTGAACTCTAAGATTTCCCCTGAACAGCGGATTTGTGCCTTGACTATAACCAGCTTTTGAAAGTTGTGACCAATTTATAAGCTCCTGCCCTACTTTTCATGAAAAGATCTAGCCACAATAGCTCGGGCTGTCATTATGACAGGTGCCTTTGTAGATAATACGCTGAAATCTTCTGCTCAGTGTGCAGCGGTGGCCAAAAAAGCAAACAGGATGCTAGGAATTATTAGGAAAGGGATGATGAATAAGACCAAAAATACTATACTGCCTCTGTATTGCTCCATGGTGTGACCGCTCCGTGAGTATTGCATTCAGTTCTGGTCGCTGTATCTCAGAAAAGATATAGCGGAATTAGAAAAGGTTCAAATAAGGGCAGCCAAAGTGATAAAGGGGATGGAACACCTCTCGTATGAGGAAAGGCTAAAGAGGTTAGGGCTCTTCAGCTTGGAAAAAAGACGGATGAGGGGAGATACAATTGAGGTGTACAAAATTGTGAGTGGTGTAGAACGAGTAGAAGTAAATCGATTTTTCACTCATTCCAAAAGTACAAAGACTAGGGGACACTCAAGGAAGTTACACGGAAATATTTTTTCACTCGATGAATAGTTAAGCTCTGAAACTCTTTGCCGGACAATATGGTAACAGCGGTTAGCGTATCTGGGTTTAAAAAAGGTTCCTGGTGGAAAAGTCCATAGTTGCTATTGAGACAGACAAGGGGAAGTAACTGTTTGCCCTGGAATTTGTAGTATGGAATTTGCCATGATTTGGGTCCATAGTTTGCTACTGAAACAGACATGCTTTGCTCCGGGATTGGTAGCATGGAATGTTGCTGCTAAATTTGATTTCTGCCAGGTACTTGTGATCTGGCTTGGCCACTGTTTGGAAACGGGATACTGGGCCAGATGGACCATTGGTCTGACCCAGTATGGCTACTCTTATGTTCTCATGACAGGATTAGGTTATTACAATTCTGTGTACACTGCCTCCACTGATTGCGGCTAGTGCAAAACATATGACAGCTTGGGGGTGGGGGGGTCATCAACAAAGGAATTGTGTTTCACTGACATTGAAGATGCTACTCTGGCTACCAATGGAAAGTAGGATAACTTTTAAGATACTGGCGGTTGGTTACCTCTAAGGTGATGAGTGCATTAATCCTGAGATAGATAGTATATGAGCTAAGCATCAGAAGGCAAAGGGTTATTAGAGGTATCTGGATAACCTACAGCAGATAGGTTTGGAAAGTTTTGAGGCTCTCCTGCGACGGCCCCAGGTCACTGGAACATCTTACCAGAGTTTATATGTAATTGTGCAGTTTATTTACAACGTGGAAAACAGGTAAAATCATAGCAGATGTTTGTAGGAATTCAGTGGACATAGTCAGAAGGGGATGGAATGGGATAGATGGAACAACAGTTGTTATATAGAACATGTTATGGGGGAGGGGAAGAGAAGGTACTGTAGAAAAGTGGAAAAGCTGGTTTGCATTATGGGAGAGATAAGGAACACAGGTTGGGTTGGATGTTGATTAGATTCTACTGTTACACAGTAATTTGTAGTGTTAGAAGACTACAAATTATTGTGTAACAGTAGAATCTAATCAACATCCAACCCAACCTGTTGGCTGTAAATTGGTTTGGATCATGTGATCAAGTGATAAACAAATGGAATGAATTATGAAATAAAAAAAAAATCCTCCCTCTGCTCCCCCTCCCCCTGCTGTTCAATATGTATATATACATGGGTATCTGTCACAGATTGCAAAAAAGCTAGTCACCTCATGGACACACTTGAAGAGCTCCCAGTGAAACGTTGACAGGTGATTGGAAACATCGTCTGCCTCAAGCCGGTGAATCTCAGTATCTCCTGGTGATATCTGGATCTCCTCTGGCAGAGGGACCTGGAGGAGGGCACAACCACCGTAATCAGAATTCCCTTACTGAAGGGCTCTACCACTTCATAGCAAAATCATCATCTCCCCCTGCCTTTCAAATTACAAACATCTTACAAAGAAAATGATGATTCTATCTCAGCTAGACTACTGTAATTGGGGGTTTCCATTAAACTTCAGAACGAACTTCAGCTCTTACAAAATACTGCAGCTAGAATTATTTTTCAGTTAAACAAGTATGACAGGGTGGCCCCTTGCTTGGTATATCTTCATTAGCTTTCAGTCCATGTCTGAGTTGTATTTAAAAATGGCTTGTTTGATATTTAAGGGCCTGATATTCCGCCAACAGTGATCAATGTTTTGCTGACCACCACTGGCGTTATACCTGGGATATTCAATGCCAGGTCATGTCTGGGCGCCAGCATTGAATTTCCGGGTATACAGAGCCAGCTAAGGGGTCCTTTTAATAAGGTGAGCTGAAAAATGGCCTGCGGTAGTGTAGGCACGTGTTTTGGGCACGCGCAAAATCATTTTTCAGCGTACCTGTAAAAAATGCTTTTTTTTATATACTTTTGCAGAAAATGGACGTGTGGCAAAATCAAAATTGCCCGTGCATCCATTTTGGGTCTGAGACCTTACCACCAGCCATTGACCTAGCGGTAAAGTCTCACGCGGTAACCGGGGGGTAATGACCTACACGAGCCAAATGCCACTTGGCATGTGTCCGATATGTGCAGCCGAAAAGAAAAAATATTTTTCGGACGCGCGTATCAGACGGGCACCAAAAATGAAATTGCCTCAAGAGCCACGCGGTAGACGTGCGGTAACTCAATTTTGGCACACATAGACGCTTACGCGGCTTGGTAAATGGGCCCCTAAGTGTAATATTTGCCACTTAAGTGGCTATGAAGAATCACATAAAGATAGAACCATGTTTTATGCAGTTATCTTAGCCGGTTAAGTGCTGAAATTTGGCAACTTAACCGCTAACTGCTGACTCTGCCCTTGGAACACTCCCCACATAGCCGATTTCAGCTTGGGCACTAACTGGGCATTTTCAATGTTACTATCTGGTTAAGTGCAAATGAAAATGCCCGGTTAGCCCCGGACTGGTGATTTATAAGGCCAGGAGCCTCTCCTGGCCATTTAAATAATTTGGAATATCCGGCTCTAAGATTCTACAGGGTCGAGCTTCTATTCACCTAATTTATCTGGTGGACGTTCTGACATCTAATCGTACAATCGCTTGTCTAATTGTTGTTTGCTACATTTTCTGCTAGTGAAGGGCACAAGTCATAAAAAAAAATTCTGGACAGCTCTTTTTCCTTTCAGGCAGTATGAATGTAGAACAGCTTACCATAAGAACATAAGCATAGCCTTACTGGGACAGACTGAAGGTCCATTATGCCCAGTATCCTGTTTCCAAAAGTGGCTAATCCAGGTCACAAGTACCTGGAAAGCTCCCTGAACGGTAAAACAGATTTTATGCTGCTTATCCTAGAAATAAGCAGTAGATTTTCCCAAGTCTATTTTAATAATGGCTTATGGAATTTTTCATTTAGGAAATTATCCAAATCTTTTTTTTAAACCCTGCTAAGTTAACTGCTTTTACCACATTCTCTGGCAATGAATTCCAGAGTTTAATTACACACTGAGTGAAGAAATATTTTCTCCAGTTTGTTTTAAATTTACTCCTTCGTAGCTTCATTGCGTGCCCCCTAGTCCTAGTATTTTTGAAAGAGTAAACAAGTGATTCACATCTACCCGTTCCACTCCAGTCAGTATTTTATCTATAATAAATACAATATCTCTACAAAATCTCCCCTCAGCCAGCCCTAGCCACTTTAGCCTTTCCTCATAGGGAAATCGTCCCATCCACTTTATCATTTTCATCGACCTTCTCTGTACCTTTTCTAATTCCGTTATATCTTTTTTGAGATGCGGTGACCAGAATTGCACACAGTATTCGAGGAGCAGTTGCACCATGGAGCGATACAAAGGCATGATAACATTCTCATTTTTGTTTTCCATCCCTTTCCTAATAATTCCTAACATTCTAGTTGCTTTCTTAGCCACCACTGCACATTGAGCAGGGGTTTCAACGTATCATCAACAATCACACCTGGATCCTTTTCCTTAACACTAAATAATCTTCCTATTTTTGCTTTCTGTAAACATTTAAAGACTCTTTTACAAATAGTTGATTCAAGATAGTGTATAACACATTTAATTGTTTTGTGCCAGTTTGTTTTTCTTTTTTAGTATTACTATTTCCCAGTGCTGTGACTAGCTAATCCTATTGCAACCCACTTAGGACTAGTGATGGAAATGAGCAGATTAGAAATGCTTGAGATTAGATTAAGAAAGCTCTTTATGGAGGATTTACAGTGTTTATATAGAGTCCCTTCCTCAGGAGCATAAGATACAAGGTTTAAGAACTCAAGTGCAGAGGTATCATAGCTCTGTCTTATTCTCATTGAAACAGTTGTGAAAATGTTAAATATCAGAAACCTGGACACATTCAGGTTAATCATTTTTCATTGTTTGCAGAAGGGCTGATGGGATGGAGAATATTTCACCAGGGCCGCCAAGAGGGGGGGGGGGGGGGGGGGAGCGGGGAGGGCAAGGTTCCCCGGGCCTCCAAGGGGGCCTGGCGCCAAGGTCTCTCTCTCTCTCCTGATACTACCCGGGTGATTGCGTCCTGACAGGAGCAGGAGAGAGAAACCTCCGGTGCCGGCCCCCCTTGGAGGCCGGGGAAGAATCGGAGGAGCAGACACAGACTTCAGGCCAGGGCCTCTGGTTTGGCTGGTGGAGGTCCCCCCTCCCCAGCAGAAGAGGTCTTCCTTCAGCACTGCTCTTCACTCTGCCGCACTGCCGCAGGGGCAGACAATGCGGCAGAGTGAAGAGCAGCGCTGGAGGAAGACCTCTTCCGCTGGCGGGGTCTCGGGATCCCCACCAGTCAAGGTATTTGCACTGTAGTTGTGTGTGTGTGGGGGGGGGGGGGGGGGGCGGCAGAGGCGACGATCCTCAGGGGCGGAGGCCCTGTACCGAGCCTGGCTTAGTCTCTTGGCAGCCCTGTATTTCACTGTGATGAGCTTTGGTGAGAAGGAGATCTTTCACTTTACAAGCTTCAGGACAGGCTCTTACCAGGGCTTCTAAGCTGTCTTTAGTGCAGGCAAAAAGATGGCTGTTAATCCCAAGGGTTGTAAACACACAGTCTTCATCTGGCTTCAGATTCACTTTCTCTAAAACGAGGAAAGAAAGAAAACATTTTAAGTGCCCGCTTTGGTTTCTTGAGAGCACCCCTTCGCCCCCGTCACACACTTGTGGCAGGACTTCATTCAAGAGGGGCCCAGCAGTACATCACTCCCCCGCTTTCCTTCACACAAACACGGGCCTCTTACATGTGTATATGCGGTAGGATACAGAAGCTCTCAAGCCCCTCCCCACCTTGATGGAACTAGAGTGAAATGTGTCATGGCACACTCAAATTTCACATAAGTATGCACAACACCTCAAGAACTGTCCTCATATGCTACATTTTAATTCACCAGAGACACAATTGGCTATATCGATTTGCAGAGGTGATTGATGTTTTCTTATTAATTCACCAATTACATGTCTCTGACTGCTGCCATCAAACAGATGTACTTACAGATCTACAAGATAAAAATGTCATGATGGATGTTTGTTACATACTATAGGTTAATTTCTTATGATATTTCATGTCTGTATGGCATCCTTTATACGATTGTTGTTTCTTTGCTAAACTAATAAAAATGATTTTTTAAAAGTGCCATGATGAATCCTCACTGTTAGCGGGCTTACCTCCTGAGGATGCCACGGCCACCAAGATGAGGGTCTCATCCCGGCCACTGGGCTCCTCTGAGTACTGCAGCTTCTCTGAGACAGAGGTCAGGATATCCTCCACTGAAGCTGACAGGCGACTTCGGATTGTTACGTATGAGTGGTCTGGCATGTAGACACGGCAGAAAACTACACAGAAAGTGAGGTGGGGGATGGGGAAAGACAAACCATTGTGTTAGAAACTAGAGTTCACAAGAAGACAACTTACCAGGGACTGATGGTTAACCCCAGGAGTTTTGCTGTACATATTAAATGAGATTTTTACATATTAACTTAAACACAAGCAAGCAGTTTTCCTTGTTATTTGTTACTTTCTATATAGTACCCTATCCTGGACTCCAAGCTCTGGAAGGCTAAAGGTCGTTTGTCCCTGGACCACTGCTCCCAATACCCAACAGCACATTAGAGCAGGGGCATAGCCAGACTTTGGCGGGAGGGGGGTCCAGAGCCCGAGGTGAGGGGGCACATTTTAGCCCCCCCCCCAGCGCCACCGACCCCCCCACACCATTTTTAACCCACCCCCATTTTTTACCTCCCCCCCCCGCCACCACCACCATTGAGCCCCCCCCCCCCGGCGCCAACCCTTTCAACCCCCTCTTCCCGCTGCCACCAACCCTCCCCCGCCGTCAGGTACCTTTGCTGGTGGGGCTCCCCAACCCCCGCCAGCCAAAGTCGTCTTCTCCGGTGCGGCCGCACTGCTGATCTGCAAGGGCAGGCTTCTGTTTCTGTGAGTCTGACGTCCTGCACGCATGTCCTGTGTGGCCGCACAGGCTTCTGTGAGTCTGACGTCCTGCACGTCAGACTCACAGAAACAGAAGCCTGCGTGGCCGCACAGGACGTGCGTGCAGGACGTCAGACTCACAGAAACAGAAACCTGCGTGGCTGCACAGGACATGCGTGCAGGACATACGTGCAGGACGTTAGACTCACAGAAACAGAAGCCTGCGTGGCCCCACAGGACATGCATGCAGGACGTACATGCAGGTCGTCAGAATCACAGAAATAGAAGCCTGCGTGGCCGCACAGGACATGCGTGCAGGACGTACGTGCAGGACGTCAGACTCACAGAGACAGAAGCCTGCCCTTGCAGATCAGCAACGCAGCCACGCCGGAGAAGAGGAATTCGGCTGGCGGGGGTTGGGGACCCCTGCCAGCAAAGGTACCCAACGGCGGCGCCGGTGGGGGAGGGTTGGCAGCGGGGGGGGGGGGGTGTCGAAGGGTTTGGCTGTGGGGTGGGCCAGGGCCAAATCTACGGGGGGGCTCATGCCCCCATGGCCCCACATAGCTACGCCCCTGGATTACAGAATACAATATAATGCAGTTTTTATGCAGTCAAGCCATCAGATTGTCCAAAGTGCTTTGTACTGAAAAATTAACTGTGTAAATGCCAGGAACGGTTTTGGGGGGCGGGGGTGGGGGGAATGAAGGGTGACAGAACAGTTTCACATTTTACATTGTCTTTTGATGTACTTGTTGTAGCACATTTTCAATGGCCTCTGAGAAAGATTGCTTTGAAGTCTCTCCCACTACAGTTCATCCTGGGGATATTTTTTAATCTAACCTGTGGTATAAGCTGAGAGAGGAATCCAAAACCCAACAACCAAAGAATTTTTTTTTTCCTGAAGGAAATACTGAGTTCCTAAACCCTGAATGTAGGCACTCGATCAAAGGACTAACATCAAAGGCACCCTTGAAGAAAAGATGCACGGAAGGCCCAGAAGAATAAATACCTCCTATTTAAAATGAAAAAAAAACGGGAACAAAAAGCAGTGAGCACTTCTCAGTTATTGTAGGAAGCAGTAGGATTCGCGCCCCTAATGCACCACCACCAGCCACTTTCTGCAAGGTGTGCCTGAGATGGGAGAGCATGGCATCGAATCAGTCTAAGCCCTCCCTCCTTGCGCCCCCTTATTAAGCTCACTCACTTTCATCTGAGCCCCGGAAGGCCACCCTCGGCTGCAAGCAGGAGTCGATCCGTCGAAAGTGTCGGAAAAGAGGCTTCACCTGCTTCGCGGAGGCTGTGCTGTCTTCAGTGACCCTACAGGGAAAGTCGGGGAGGGGGTGCAGTATGAATTATCAGCTGAACACAGAATCTCCATTTAGATGTGAACATCAAATCTCCGTTGTAGTCTTTGGTCCCAGTAACACAGAGGCATTGCTGAAATGTTGCCATCCACTAAAGCACATAAACACCTCAATGTATCACCAGAAAGTGTGGTAGTAAGGTGTATTTAAACAAGGTGCATTAGTGGCGTACGCACCCCGTGTCAGACCCGGCCCCCACCGTAAAATTCTGTCTGCAGTGTTCCAGTCTTGATTCAGGCAGAAGAACCAAAACTCATGGGCCACCCGCGGCCTGCACTGGGACAATCTCCCTAAACAGTTCCGCCCCTCAAGGGCCAATGCCGTGACCTGGGTCAAGACTGCAGCACTGCAGACAGGATTTTAACATATCTGGGGCGGGGGATGGGGGGGGGGGGGGTGGAGCAGCAGTGGCAGCACAGGGTGGGGGGAGTCGCATCCCCTGTAAAAACTTTTCTGTCTACGCCCTGGGTAGCAACTGACAGAAGAGAATCTCCTTCCCATTGTACAGCTGCTGGAGGTGGAGAGGGTGTGACTTGTGTAATCCTGCACCAGATTCAAATCTGCACTTCTACTCCTGCCAGGTTGTCATAGGGCTCCTCCCCACATATAAAACCCATTGCCTATAAAGCACTTCTTCACCCACATCTCAGCAAAACCCCACAACTCAAGCCATACCTGAGTTCAGCCATTTCCAGAAGCTGGTGAAGCTTCACCACAGTCTCTTCCAACTCCGGGTGTAGTGCCACATCTTTCATCACCAGCAGGTATAGATCCTATAAGCAAGGACATCTCTGTTGGCATGATGGATGCTAATTTCAGAGGTTAGAAGTACCAGATTTCCAGTGCACCCCCAATGAAAGGAGGAGGGAGGGACAAGCCATTCAAATGGTTTTGGATCTCCACTGCTACAGTTTTCCAGAGACTCCGGCAAAGTGCGCAGCTCAGAGGCTGGAACAATAGAGGTGGAGGCTACACAAAAGTTGCTCCCTGAGTGACCGGGGCCTGTAGGTGAAGGTCACTCAGGTAAGTGCGTAGCAGGTCATGTCCTTTTCATGACGCCTGTCATGGCACTTGTGGAGGAAGTCAATGGGCATCAGAGCACGATCTCTCCCATCAGCTTTAAAAGAAGCTGGACGGACACAGCTGGAGGTTCAAAGGTAATTTTCTCCAAACAGCAAGTAAAAGTGACAAAAACATTGCCGGTGGGGCTCTAAATCCACTGGCATTTCCAGCAACAGAGACTCTGGGCACAAACGTCACAGCTGCTCACATCTACCCTGGATCTAAATCGTACACCTCGAAAACCTATTCAGCGCAGGACTCATTACCAGAGAAAGGGTTTGGTCCCATTATGACCTGATTTTCTTTGGACAGTTTCCTCCCTCCCTATGGCTGCAGTGAGGGGAGGCTCTGACCATTTTACCTTGATTAATTTGAAGCTGGATTCCTCCTCCTGTAAGATGTCCTTGTAGGTCTTCATGAAGTGCAGTAGAACCTCCAGCACCGCCTGCTTCCTCTGCAACGGCCCACTCTGGTCCCAGCAAGGAGAGGAGTAATCGCTGGTCCCCAAGAAAGTCAACCACCATTAAGGACAGACAAACATTCCAATAAAATGCAGCAGATTCCACAAATCAGGAGGCAGCAGCAAAGGAGACAGGGATACTGCAGTGTGCATGTCCAGGCGAGTCTCTGGTAATCTGTGCCCTGGTGTAAACTGATTATCTGCGCCTAGCTGAGGTCGCTTCACTGCATATAGAATACCCACACAACTAATTTCTTATAAGGAGTAGGAAGACGTCTCTTAACCCAGTGGAAACAACTTATCTCAACTCTGTGCTGTTTGTTTCTAAAGCAATGTCCAATCTCACTATTAAGGTAGATGGAATCAGCAATGTTTTCGTACTACTGAAAGGGTGGTGAATTCATGGAACAACACAACAGGAGTAGAGGTTGACCACAGGCAAAAGCCAACTCGGGAGATGGTGCTTGATATGTTTCACCAGTTGCAAATCGTACGAGGAGAGACTTGCTGACCTGAACATGTATACCTTGGAGGAAAGGAGGAACAGGGGGTGACATGATACAGATGTTCAAATATTTGAAAGGTGTTAATCTGCAAACAAACCTTTTTCGGAGACTGGAAGGTGGTAGAACTAGAGGACATGAATTGAGGTTGAAGGGGGGTAGACTCAGGAAGTATTTTTTCACAGAGAGGGTGGTGGATATGTGGAATGCCCTCCTGCAGGAGGTGGTGGAGATGAAAACGGTAATGGAATTCAAACATGTGTGGGATAAACACAAAGGAATCCTGTTTAGAAGGAATGGTTCCACGGAATCTTAGCAGAGATTAGGTGGTGAGGCCGCTAATTGGGAAACAAAACCAGTGCTGGGCAGACTTCTACGGTCTACGCCCTAAGAATGGCAAGGACAAATGAAACTCAGGTATAAAGTATCACATACCATGTAAAATGAGATTATCTTGTTGTGCAGACTGGATGGACCGTACAGGTCTTTATCTGCCGTCATTTACTATGTTACCATCTTTTCCAGTTTATTTCCTACCTATTTGATATTATTAGAAATGGATGTCCCAAAGTACATTTATATTACTTTTATATTTCTTCACAAATTAGTCCACTGATATGAATATATTCTGTTTTTATATGTATAAATTATGTCATATTCATATATCATGCTGTTTCTTTGATGATGCTATACATTATTGATCATATGTCTGCTTTTAAATACAAAGTGTATGTTTTATTTTAAATACATTTTTATGTTTAATCTTATTTCTATTACTACTTATTTTTATTAATTATAATTATTTGATTAATTAAACATCATATGTTTTTACATTATGTTACAAATGTATAATATTTATATGTTCTTTTAGAATATCCATTTGTGACCCCTGAGGCAGGTGCTTTGTCATGCCGAAACACGGACTGTGTCGGGTCCTTTGTACAAACAATCGATAAAGTGGTTTTCAAGCACCATCTCCCGAGTTGGCTTTGACTATGGTCAGCCTCTACTCCTGTTGTTTGGATTGTCGTAGAGGTTTCTCCTGTTCGTCGTTCCGAATTCATGGAACACCCTCCCGGTGAAGGTGCTGATGAACACTGTATCTGAATTCCAGAAAGTTTGGGACAACCACATAAGATTTTTAAGGGAGCAGTAGTGACAGTAGATGGTGTGGGTGGACAGACTACAAAGGTCATATGGCTTTTATCTGCCTTCATTTTTCTCTGAGAAGAACAGTGGTCCCAGCATTCCCCCCCTCCCCCCACCTGCAAAACCCCTCCCAGAAAGGATATTGCTGCTGCAGGTCCTGAAACAGCTTCTCTGCCGGCAGGAAGAGCGAATGAGTGAGGATGAGATCATCTAAGAACACATCTAGAGAAGAGGGTGAGGGGAAAGAGAAATAATGGCATTAAACATAGACGACACCTCAACAGGGCAGCTCTCATCCCCACAAACCTCCAGGATGAAAGAAGCTGCCAGCTCCCCGTGATCTGCAGCCCCAAGGAAGTCCTTGAATGCTTGGGATCAGGAGGATAAAGGCCAGAACGCATTCAATGTGTCCTTGCTGGACCGGGGTCAGTGGAGACAGCAGGCGGGAAGTTTTCACCCCTACAATGTGGGAGGTTTTTGGCAAGCTTGCTGGAGACCCCATCATTGCCTCCCTTAATTCAAAGGAATGTGTGTGTCTTTCTGTGACTAGATTTAAATCCAACCTGCGACCTTAATCATCATAACGGTAACAAGCAGGAGAGCAGAATCTCCTCCCAGATGACCTTCCTGGACCTTTTAAAGCCCTGTGCAACGAATACAGATGGATTCCCCTGGGGAAGGAGGCCAGGGCAGATCTGACGCACAGTCATAGCGCTGAGACACTGCCTGTCACACCCTGCACGGCTACCAAATCTCACGCCATGGCTTCCCACTGGACTAGAAGACTCAGCAGGCAATGGGACGGTGCCGGCATGAGAACGGAAGGCGAATACAGCACGGTCTGAAGATACAAATGCAAACTGTAACCAGTCTTATTTAAAGAGGCCTGAGCTTTAATCTCTTATTTTGTAAGACTGTTTCCACGTGTATGTTTGGCAAAGGTACTGCTGACACGCCAGTGATCTTATTATTAAGCAGGTCATTTCCAATTCACAGCTTGTGAACATAGGTTATGGGCCTTTTAACGTACTGGGGGGGGGGGATGGGACAATTCCCTCAGTAATTCACTCTGACATGAATGGAACACAGAGAAAGGGTTAGGCCAGTAATTTCATTGACTCAGCACCCTCTAGGATGCTTTATAATTAGGGCTTCTGATTCCAGGTGTTTATAGTTTGGAATTTATTTTTAAGGCTTGAAAAGATAGCAGTTTATTGGAATATTCGAATTGTGAAAAAAAATATTTTAGTTGTTTTGCAGGTGGAGTCCATTCAGTGATCTAAAACACAGCTTTCCAGTGCCAGACCCTTTCTTCTAGCCCCAATAACAGTATCAGCAACAACCTCCTTCCCGTCCTGGCCTCCTCATCAGCTACCTGCTTATCCCAGGCTCAGCGGTAACCCCCCTCCCCCCTGCATCAGTGGGAGCTTGTGCTCTTACTCCCACCACTTTCTGCTGTTTCACCAGCACCACGGGGCCGCTTTGAAACATGAAAAAGAAAGTGCCTGTTTTCCTGTGTCAAAAACCTTTGTAGAGCCAGCAGCAGCTGGTGAAACAGCAGCAACGGGAGGGAGTAAAGAGCATAAGTTTCCAGTGCCACTGAAGGACTTTGCAGCCGTGGCCAACTCTAATTATGCCACCTGGCTGTGATGGCAGCTGCTGGATGATGTCATCGGAGCACAAGGAACAGGTGGCTTTTTTGGTTAGAACTGAAAAGCCCAAATTCCCCTTCAACGGTGCTTTATTGGGGTTTATCAGTTATAACTGAAATCAGAAACCCTATTTATAATTAGTGTAAGAGATTCAGGCATCAGCCCCATCAGATACTCGCTCTCTTACACCTGAAAACAGCAGCCTGGAGTTACAGCAGCTGTCCAGGGAAGTCAAATCAGAGTTCAAATCCTGCTTCTCTCTCATGACCTTGATAAGTCACTTGCCTCAGGAGGAATCACAGATTGTAAGCTCCCTTGGGCAAGGAAATAACTTGTGTACCTGTCACCACCAAGAAGGCCTGAGTTAAATCTAATAAATATTGGACACAAAAGAAAATGAGGAATGTTCAGTTTGTGTCTCTGGTGATGGATTCTGCAAAGGCTTTTCCCCTCTACCTCTTCCCTACTCAAAGGTGTGTCCACGTCCAGCGTACTTAGCCACAGATTAAATAGCAAGGCAAGAGTTCAGATTTGTATCTGTTTAAAATGGACACAGAGTCTCCGATGCCCGCTTTCTATACATGGCACCTGAAAAAAATACACTTAGCAAGTTGTGTGCTTAATAGAGAATGACACGGGGGCAAAGTTTGTCCCCGTCCCCATGGGTTCTGTCTCCATCCCATCCCTGCAGGCCCTGTCTCTGTCCCCACCCCCGTAGGTTATGTCCTCGTCCCATCCCCATGGGTTCTGTCCTCATTTGCAGAAGCCTCAAGCAATTATGATTTTATATTTAAATCTTTTTATTAAAGTATAAAAAGGAACAACATGCTGTGCAATTGTTGCTTATAAATCACAAACAGAAAACAATAACAAGCAACTATAATAACCCCCTCACCACCACCACCTTCTACCCTTCCAATCCCAACAATAGCTGATTTCTACTACCCCAAGAATCCTAATCCATCCTGTTAAAATGTCCAGAGGTACAAAATACAACCCATTACATATGCCCTAGAGGGGAGAAATACGTCCTATGAAGCACTGTTATGATTTTTTAATCTGTGGATGAATAAGAAGTCAACAATCTCAATATTCAGCCTAGCTCTCCTGTCTTCCACAGTCCCTCTTGCAATAGAAGATGTCTTCTTACAAGATGTGCTGCTAGCAGGAATGTACAGGATCCCCCCATGCAAATTTTGCTAGCTGTGGCCAGCATGCTTGCTTGTTTTCCAAAGATTCAAAATATCATCATCTGCATCACTGAATAACAGTCCAATTCATTAACAGGCTCCCCATCCCTGCCCTGTCGGATCTGTGTCCCCCGCCCCCTCCCCCCCCCCCCCCCACAAGCTCTGTCCCCATCCACACCAGGACCCTCGGGAGCATTGGGGACCCTGGAGTGAAGGAATAAATACAAGCTAGCTAAAGGAGCAGTTGCTGCCCCTATAAGTG
Organism: Microcaecilia unicolor; assembly: GCF_901765095.1. NCBI lineage: Eukaryota > Metazoa > Chordata > Amphibia > Gymnophiona > Siphonopidae > Microcaecilia > Microcaecilia unicolor. The sequence continues at coordinate 71,921,883 of NC_044042.1, read as the reverse complement.
GCAACTGGAGAGGATGTGAGAGCTTCGGGTGGATGAGGGGAGTCCAGCCTGGGTGAGGGAGCAGGACCAGGACAGGGGAAGACTGTCCAAGGCCGGAGTGTAACCCTGCAAGCCACACTGCTGGAAAAAGGACAGCCTGGAGGGTCTATGCCTGAAAGTAGCAGATTGGAGTCAGGAGAAATAAAGCAGCTTTGGATTTATTGCTGACGTAAAAGGATGAGTAAAAGGACAGAAGGTATTGTAAATATGTACAACAGACATCCTATCTGACGAGCAGGGCCGTCAAGAGACCGAGCTGGGCCCAGGGCAAGGGCGCTGCCGGCCCCCCAGGATCATCGCCGCCACCACTGCCCCCCCCCCAGGATCGTCGCTGCCAAACCCCTGCCTCCCCCCAGGATCCACCGCCCCACACTCTCCGATCGCTGCTGCCGCCCGCCCACCATAACTGTTGGGTACCTTGGCTGGCGGGGATCCCAAGGCCCTGCCAACAGAAGAGATCATCCTCCAGCGCTGCTCTTCTTCCTTCTGCCGCGTGGCCCACCCCTGCGGCTGCTTTTTCTCTCAGATCGCGCATGCGCAGCCTGAGGGGAAAAGCAACGGCAGGGGAAGGCAATGTAGACTGTGAAGAAGAGCAGCCTACTATGTCTGTTCCTGTGGGTCCTCCCCAGCCTGCAAAGGGGGCCCGGCACCGGAGTTCTCTCTCTCCTGCTCCTGTCGGGACACGATCACCTGGGTCCCGTCAGCAGCAGGAGAGAGAGAGGGACCCCGGTGCCGGGCCCAGGGAATTTTGCACCCCCCCCCCCCCTCAGCGGCCCTGTTGACGAGTAGGGAGAGAACTGAGAGCATTGCTAATGATCTTGAATGGGACTGTAAATATGAGAAGAGCTGACATGTTTATTTGCCAGGTGCAGCAGTTAAAGTTATGTTGCATTCTATAAAACTTCCAGACCGTCCAGAAACCGGTTACCTCCGCTGAATATTGTTGGTTAGCGCCGAAAGAATAACCGACTGTATCGCGTGATAACCGTCAATATTCAGCGCTGACTGGCTAAGTTTAGTGGCCAAATAGGACTGCCTATATAGAAGTCCTAGCTGTGGCTGCTATAAACTTAACCAGCCAGCGCTGAATATTGAGGTAGGCAGTTAAGTTTCAGCCAGCCAAAAATAAAAAAAAATAAAAAATAAACCCTGGATATTCAATTTATTTATTTAGATTTGCTCACACCTTTGTCAGTAGTAGCTCAAGGTGAGTTACGTTCAGGTACTCTGGATATTTCTCTGTCCCAGGAGGGCTCACAATCTACGTTTGTACCTGAGGCAATGGAGGGATAAGTGACTTGCTCAAGATCACAAGGAGCAGCAGTGGGATTTGAACTGGCCACCTCTGGATTGCAAGACCAGTGCTCTAACCACTAGGCTACTCCTCCACTCAGCAACATTCCATGTAGAATCATCAATAATAGCAACATTCTATGTAGAATCACTAATAGTAGCAACAGAATCTCAAATAGTAGCAACGTTCGATGTTCCACTGCACTAACCACTAGGCTACTCCTCCACTAGCAACATTCCATGTAGAAGCCTGCCCTTGCAGATCAGCAATGCGGCTGCGCAGGCTTCTGTTTCTGTGAGTCTGACGTCCTGCACCTATGTGCAGGACGTCAGACTCACAGAAACACAGAAACCTGCGCGGCTGATCTGCAAGGGCAGGCTTCTACATGGGATGTTGCTAGTGGAATAGCAACATTCCATGTAGAATCTCAAATAGTAGCAACAGAATCTCAAATAATTTATTTGGATTTTGCTCACACCTTTTCCAGTAGCAGCTCAAGGTGAGTTACGTTCAGGTACTCTGGATATTTCTCTGTCCCAGGAGGGCTCACAATCTACGTTTGTACCTGAGGCAATGGAGGGTTAAGTGACTTGTCCAAGATCACAAGGAGCAGCAGTGACCGGCACTGAATATCCTGGGCCAGCACTGATCACAGCACCTAAGCGGGCTGCCTCCCGCGGGCTGAATATTGGCCTCAATGTGTACAGTGCTGCGTACGTCTAGTAGTGCTATAGAAATGATTAGTAGCAGTAGGCACATCACTGACCCACCAAGTTCCTCTTATGTCTACACCCACCTAGCAGTTGCGCACTGCGGGCCCCTTTTACCAATCTGCGGCAAAAGGGGGACGGTACTCTGCGTGTGTTTTACATGTCTGCTGAGGCCCCCTTTTATCGCAGCTGGTAAAAGGGAAGTCTCACCTTCCTGCAGGAAATGGCTGCGCGGCAAGTAAAGCACTTGCCACGCGGCCATTTCGGGGGGGGGGGGAGCCCTTATCGCCACTGATTGAGGTGGCGGTAAGGGCTCCCATGTTAACGCGGCGGTAACTGGGCAGCAATTACCACCGGGTACACACCAGCGCCACAAAAATCTTAAAAAATTTTTGTACTGACAGAAATGACAACGAGCTAGGGGTGGGAAGTACCACTGGGCCGCTGTGGTAGCCCAGCGGTACTTCCTGTATAGCGAACAGTAAGCCCGCGTTGGGCTTAGCGCCGCTTAGTAAAAGGAGCCCTAAAGAAATTATGCACTAAGGTTATTGATTACAGACTAAGTGTGTTTATGCAAAGCAGTGCCAATTAATGACAATTAGTGCCTTTTAATAAGTTATGCAAATAACTGGCAGTATTTCATAACCTGTGTGGACAATTTCTTGCACTAACTCCCGGATTCTGTATAGCATGACTTAAGCTGCGCATGCAAATCCGGTCATATTCTGGATTTGCACGTGCAACTTAATTAGTTAACAAGCCAATCAGCGCCAATAGTTGCCAATTAACAAGCAATTGACAATAATTGGCATTAATTAGCATTTACATGCACAGCTATCTAAGCGCATTCTGTAAAGTGATGCACGTAAATTCTAAGGTGCATAGCTGAAAAGGGGACATGGCCACGGGTGTTTCTAAAATCTATGCACATCATTATAAAATACACCTGGTCTGCACCTTATTTAGGCGGTGGCATTTACACACAGTTTTACTTGGCGTAACTGCTCGTGACTAAGTTTATTCCCATGGATGGGCGCTCAGCATATTCTATAAACCGCACTGAAATTTAGGCGTATTTTTTAAATTACGTCTAAATTTAGACGTGGACTAGGTGTATTTTTTTTCAGTGCCTATTTTTTTAAGCATGATATATAGAATCTAGCCCTAATTGTGAAAATAGAGGAATAAAGGACAACCCTCTTATCTAGGCGTCCACATTTATGTGCTCATTGCACACGTAACTGTCTAGAATACCGCCCTGAGTGAATTCCTTCAAAAAGGCGGTAAATAAATCCTAATAAATAAATATTACATATGTACATAAGAATAGCCATGCTGGGCCAGACCAAGGGTCCATCGAGCCCAGCACCCTGTCACCGACAGCGGCCAAAAGAACAAGCAATTTGTCCCACCCATCCTAGAAATACTGTATTATTCCCTCGTCCATTCAATAACATTCTATGGCTTTTTCCTCCAGGAAGCCGTCCAACCCTTTTTTGAAGGCCGCTAAGTTAACCGCCTTAACCACCTTTTCCGGCAGCGAATTCCAGAGTTTAACTACACGTTGAGTGAAGACAAATTTCCTCCGATTTGTTTTAAATTTACCACACTGCAGCTTCATCGCATGCCCCCTTGTCCTAGTGTTTTTGCAAAGCGTAAACAGACACTCCACATCGACCCGTTCCATTCCACTCATTATCTTATAGACCTCTATCATATCTCCCCTCAGCCCCAGCCTTTAAAAGCTGGATTCAGTAAACGATACTCATAATTCGGCACAGAAAAAAAATCAGCACACTGTATTCTATAACGGGCGTTCCGGGAACAGGATCCGCACTCAACTTTGGGTGTGAGGTGCACATCTCGGCGTGCAAGCTGCGCGTAGATCCGGACTATCTACAATGCTGCAGGCATTTACCCACTCATGCCTTCACTCTAACACAGTTGTCAGGACACACCAAGCCAGTCTGGTTTTCAGAATACCCACAATGAACATGCACGAGATAGATTTGCATACAATGGAGGCAGTGCATGCAAATTTATCTCATGCATATTCATTTACAGATATCCTGAAAACCAGACTGGCTTCGTGTGTCCTGAGAACTGGGTTGAGAACCCCTGCTTTAACCTGTAGAGAACAGTGGCGTAGCTACTTGGGGCCACGGGGGCCTGGGCCCCTGTATATTTGGCCCTGGACCCCCCCTGCTGACGACCCTCTCGACCCCGCCTCCCGCCGCCAACCCTCCCCCATATGTGCAGGACGTCAGACTCACAGAAACAGAATGAAGCCTTGCGCTGGAAGAAGAGAAGCTCGACTGGCGGGGGTTGGGGTCCCCCACCAGCAAAGGTAGCCGACGGCGGGAGAGGGTTGGCGGCGGGAGAGGGGGTCGTTGGCGGGGGGGTCAAAGTTGGTGGCGGTGAGGGGGGGGCGGCGCCGCCGGGTGGGGCTAAAATGTGCCCCCTCACCTCAGGCTCTGGACCCCCCTCCCACCGAAGTCTGGCTACGCCCCTGGTAGAGAATGCGTGCTAAAAAAAAAAAAAGAGCTTTCAATATTCAGTCAGCAGTGCTCAGCGTTTTGCTGGCCGCCGTTGGCGTTTTGCCTGCAAATTCAATGCTGGGCCATGTTCCGGGTTTGTGGAGCTGGCTACACCATAGCCAGTTAAGTGTGATATTCAGTATTTAATCAGCTATGGGGCACTGCACAAAGATAGGACCACGTAAAAGTCAGTCTAATTTATGCAGTACCTTAGCCAGTAAAGTGCTGAATATCAGCAGTTAAGCAGCCAAGTGCTGCCTCTGCCCCCAGAAGAACTGGTTTTGCATTAGACGCTAATCATTAATTTTCAGCAGCAATAACCAGTTAAGTGCTGCTGAAAATGACCAGTTAGCCCCAAACAAATGATTTAACCAGCCAGGAGCCATTTCTGGCTGGTTAAATCGCATTGAATATCGACCCCCAAAGAGCGTAAGTTGCAGGTCAATGAAGTCACTAAAGTTGGACCAGTTACCATAAACACGATAGCTTGGTGTTTATTTAAATGGACATGGTAAAAAGACGATAAGTCAAGAAGGTCCTTAACCAAACTTAAGACTTGTGTTGGCTGGTAAATTCTCAAAGAAGCAGCAGCCCCAGCTCTACCCAAACTACATCCTGAAAGCACTCCCATGTATACTGTGTGAAAGTAGGCTTTAGATTGCTTTGCATCTACTTTGTATTGCTGGTATGCCCCTGTGCAAGTTTAGAATAGCCGTTCTCCAGAAGTAAACCAGGCTTCTTAAGATTACCACTGCCCCTCCCCCCCCCCCTTTATCAATTCCTATTCACTAAAAAATATACCGAAATATTGTTCTGCCACACACCAGGCTGGAGATCTGTTGAGTTTGCAGGAGACTCAGAAACACCAGACAGATGCAGAACATGGAACCCACCAATACCCGAGACTTTAGGGAGAACACCATCCTCCTCCCCTCTACGCCCCTGCTCCCAGCGACCGTACCACACAGCTTGAACGCCTCTCTGCCCAAGCAACTTTACTATCCTGCTACCCATTTACCTATCAGGTCCATGCCCGTCTGTACTAAACATTGCTAGAGTGCAAGGGTGCCAGTCTAAGCACGTTCTGTCCATCCAATTCTTCCACCCAATAATACAACAAACAGCAGCATATGAACCTACGACAGGGCAATCTGAGTTCACTGTCCTACCACCCTCCCCCCTCCCCGTCTGCTCTGCAGGTTTTCTATCAAAATATGATACAACTGGATTTGCACCCCCCCCCCCCCCCTCCCATTCATGGCACATTGTCAATGTGTAGCCATTTATCTTGGGCATTAGCTTTCAAACAGCATCCACTCTCACTCCCACTCATGCCCCTAATCTAGCCATGCCAATCCCAGCTGAAACTACCTCCAGAAAATCTGACCTTATTCTCTTCATCCCCTCCAATATACCCAGCTTGGGACCAGTTCACCCAGTACCCTGCAGGGATACACTTTGTTTCTGACTGCCAGGTTGTCTCTTGTCATTGCATCACGTTGGCAGACAGCACCATGGTACGATCAACTGGTTTCAACTGTTTGGTCACCCAGGGAACCACAAAAATTGGGGATTAGAAAATGATATGAAGAGAGCCTGGTGTAAACGTGGTTCACCTAGCAAGCCACAGCTACCACATGGCGTTAAAGCAGAAGAAAGACATCAGCCTATACCTAAGCCAGGAAAGCAGCACCTGGCCCAAATTTACACTTCTGGCACAACATGCTGGCTGTAAGCTTCCTCTGCTGGGTCTTTCGGCTTCAAAGCTTGGGGAGGGGGGAGGAAGAAGTCAGCACAGTCTGAAGTCCTCCAAGCCATGCCAAATGGCCCAGTACATGGACATATTCAGCACATTACTGCACCACTAACATTCACTCCTGTGCACAATGTTTTGCACACAATTGACTTTCACAAAGCAGAGGCCTGGGCCTGTGGCCTACTCCACCAGAGCCTGATGTATTATAGTAACATGGATTTTAGCCCACCTTTCAAAATGATGCTCAAGGCAGTTTATAAGCCTCTTCCCCAAAGACCTAACAATTTAAGTGACTACAGGAGGCAACAGAAGATAAAGTAACTTGTCCAAGGTCAAAAGGCATGCCAGTGGGAGACGTGGAATCTAAACTAGAGAGTTATACAGGGACAGAACTTATTCCCGCCGGTCCCCTCTGGAATCTAACCCATCCCCAACCATCCATGCAATTAATCTCCTTCATCCCACCCATAGCCATAGGAATCAATGTATTACACTTAATTGACCCCAGCCCTCAGTTTCCTCTCAATCCTAGCAGACTCCCAGGTTTTTTTTGGGTGGTATTCACTATTCAACCAATGAGTGTTCCAAGCCTCAGTCTGGTGTCCCAGCTGCCTTTCTGGGCATTCCAAGCCTCATTCTGGTGCTCCAATTGCTTCTCTCAGTGTGTTCCAAGCCTCATTCTGGCATTGCCAGGGACTGCCTACACTTCCCTGGGAATCCCGTGACAAAGTTTTTCATCCCCGCGGGATTCCCGTGATCTCCATTCTTGTGCAGCTCTCTAATCTGAACCCTGGTCACCAGGGAAGAAATATCTTTCTAAGTAATCTCTATTGCCACTAAGAAAACGAATATGTATCATGAAACATTTTTCATATAAAACACATTTAAAAAGCTAGACAAATAAACTTACATAACTAGAAATCACACAAGCAAAATACCACACAATTATGCAATCCTATATAATAAGCCTGAATGAACAACTCAGCTAACAGGTATTTCAAAATATACACCAAAGGCCTCCTATGTTCCAGGAGTCAATAAAGATCACTCCTTACTTACAGTTTAGGAAGAAATTGAAGGCCTACTTCTTTGCAAAAGCCTTTCAGTGAGATCTAAGGGATTTTTAAATTGTTTTTATTACAAAAACAAACAAAAAACAAACATTTTGTTGAGTTAGTATGGATGTTTTGTTTTAGTGTTATGTCTATTTTGATTTGTATATGTAATTTTATTATGCGTGTAGTTTGTGAACCACTCAGAATGGTAGATGATGCGAGATATATAAATGCATATAAAACTGGAACACACTCCCAAAATTATTAAGTTATAAACAACTACTTGCTATTCCGTAAACAGCTCAAAGCCCTCTTCAAAAAAAATTCTACGAAGACTCGGTGGATCACCAAGTCTAGCATACCAACCAGAACGTATCTTGTTAACTTGATCCTCGCCACTGATTTGAACTATATCTTTTCCTCCATAGACAAGACACTGGCTGCAAATTCCAACTATATACCTTCTACAAAAACCTAGATATACATAAGTATTGCCATACTGGGAAAGACCAAAGGTCTATCAAGCCCAGCATCCTGTTTCCAACAGTGGCCAATCCAGGTCACAAATACCTGGCAAGATCCCAAAACATTCTATACTGCTTATCCCAGAAATAGTGGATTTTCACCAAGTCCATTTAATAATGGTCTATTGACTTTTCTTTAGGAAGCCACCCAAATCTTTTTTAAACTCCACTAAGCTAACCGCCTTTACCACATTCTCTGGCAACGAATTCCAGAGTTTAATTACATGTTGAGTGAAGAAAAATTTTCTCTGATTCGTTTTAAATTTACTACATTGTAGCTTCATCACATGCCCCCTAGTCCTAGTATTTTTGGAAAGCATAAACCGACGCTTCACATCACCTTTTCTCACGCACACGCTAATGACATATTTGAATCTCTGAAACAGACACAGATCATTTCATCAAATGTAAACAATTCTATTTTGTTTTGTAAGCCACATTGAAACAATGTACATAAGTAAATAAGTATCGCTATGCTGGGACAGACCAAGGGTCCATTGAGCCCAGCACCCTGTCACCGACAGTGGCCAAAAGAACAAGCAATTTGTCACGCCCATCCTAGAAATAGTGTATTATTCCCTCGTCCATTCAGTAACATTTTATGGCCTTTTCCTCCAGGAAGCCGTCCAACCTTTTTTTGAAGTCTGCTAAGTTAACCGCCTTAACCACTTTTTCCGGCAGCGAATTCCAGAGTTTAACTTCGCGTTGAGTGAAGAAAACTTTCCTCCGATTCGTTTTAAATTTACCACACTGCTGCTTCATCGCATGCCCCCTTGTCCTAGGGTTTTTGGAAAGCGTAAACAGACGCTCCACATCTACCCGTTCAACTCCACTCATTATTATATAGACCTCTATCATATCTCCCCTCAGCCGCCTTTTCTCCAAGCTGAAGAGCCCCAGCCTCTTCAGCCTTTCCTCACAGGGAAGTCGTCCCATCCCCTGTATCATCTTTGTCGCCCTTCTCTGGAAAATGTGGCTATAAATGCCAAAATAAATAAATAAATATAATTTTATGGGGGTGGGGTCTGCACAGAGTTTTATTCACCCCTAAGATTCTTGTCTCAAGGGAGGATTGAACCAAGGGAAGGGGGTGCAGAGGAGAAGCGAATAAGCAATATCCTTCTCTCACCTGTAGGAAGGCAAGGCAGCCACTGACCTGTGTGTGTGGGGCAAACAGGGAAAACCAGAAGCACCATCAGGGCAACTGCACAACAGGGCACTGTGGAAGAAGCCTATTCTAAAGGAAGGTAGCACCTACTAGCATAGCCGGTGTCGGTGTACTTAAAAGTAGGCACAAGCACTTACAGCAGTCACACAGCAAGTGTAAACCTCGCACGTAAATGCTGGAGATGTATGTGGAAAGTTACATGCGAAAGTGTGAATTTCACCCAGACTCTGCTGGTGTGTATGCCTCCCCCTCTTATAAATATGCACTATTTAACTTATGTGCATACTTACAGAATAACATTTAGGCAGAATTTATTTATTTGCTACATTTGTACCCCACATTTTCCCACCTATTTGCAGGCTCAATGTGGCTTACATTATATTGCAAAAGATATAGTTATGAACAGAGTAAGAGGTTTGTTCTAAATTAACATATTACTATGTAAGAATTAAGGAAGATATGTCTGTGGAATAATTTACATAACACATTTAGAAGGCATGCACTCCCAAGATTTGTTTTAACACAGGAATTATTATTTCCCTGAGCCCTGAGACATCCCTTTCCCCAATGACCAAACTTTCCCAACATGCAGTGCTTTTATTTAAGACATTTTTTAAAGTATATTTATGTGTATGTATATAAATATAAAATATGCCTATAAATCAAAATAGTCTCAGCCCCCTGTTTCTCTGCACTAGCTTCCCCAAATCCTCTAGAACCTTCAGAAGTGAAAATCTGTCAGAGGAAGTGTCATTTCTTGCTGGCTTCTCACAAATCCCCAAGGCTATCTCCACCATGCACTGTGTAACCCCGAGCAAGTTCTTAACCCATCTGGACTCAGGCTGAAGGCCAGAAACTATTAAAGAGACTTTGGGGCTCATTTTCAAAGCACTTAGCCTCCCAAAGTTCCATAGAAACCTATGGAACTTAGCCTCCCAAAGTGCTTTGAAAATATGCCTCTTTATCAACATACTGGCTAAAATGGCTCACACAGATATCAATAAAAAGTGAAATGGTGCTGGCAGTATGGTCTATTATAGTATAAGACACCATCTCATCAGACTGAGTCCGAGCAAGGATGAATGGTATGCAGTGTAGGACAGCACAGACTGTTAATTCATTCTGGGAACCCCATAAATCCATCAAATGAAAGCTAGAATCCGGTTAGCTGTTAAACCCACACTTCTTTCCTATTTACTTCAAGCCCCATACCACAAAGAGCTTCACCCCATATCCCTACATAGATCCCCACCCCCCCCCCCTCAACACACAGGCTCAAACTACTGTCCAAGATTTCTATATTACAGCTAAGGGGGATCAAAAAATGGGATAGTATTTTGCTTTGGTAAATCACACCTGGAGCTGGAGGAGGACCCAGCCTTTGAGGTGAGGCTACAGAGTGTATTTCCCTCCACCTCCCCTCGCGCCACTTCATCTAAAGAGGGAAGCAATCTCCATGGGTGTCTCAACCTACACTCTTGGCAGACAAACAGAGAGAGGAGGGGAAAAAAATGCAGATAGGTACAAACATACACGGGTGAGGAAACAGAACAGCAAAGCCCTGGAAAAGCAGAGGTGGGAGGGGAGGGGCGATAGTGGCAAACAGGAGATCCCAGCTGCGGGGGTGGTCCCTCCGGGAAAGGGTGCAGCAGGCAAGACCCAAATTCCTCTTTTCCTGGAAGTGGCCTGTTGTAATGCTGTCTCTGGAGCTCTTAGATTTACAAGTGTTTTGGGTCTGCTGCATAGGGGATACGGACCCTCCCCCCCCCCCCCCCCCCCCCATTCGGATGGATTTCCTGAGCAGTCCCAAGCAAGGGAGCTGGATGAATAGGGGCAGCATGGTGTTTAACTAAAAGACAAAAGCAGGGCTGCCGGGGTGAGAGGGGCAAAGTCCCTCAGGGGTGGAAAAATGAGTGAAATGAAAGCAGGAGCCAGCAGCGGATGAAACACCAAAAGCAGCTCTTTAGATTTTGTGAGCCCACTAGGGACAGAGAAAATACAGAGCTTGTATGTAATGTGTAAACTGGCTTTGGCTGAAAGGCGGGATATCAAGAAGGAAGCAAACAAACAAACATATTCTCCTACCTCTGGAAAGTGGGAGGGAAGGAATGAGGGCTAGAAATTGGAGCCGAGGAGGATGGAGGAAGACAAGAGTGAGCAAATCTACCCATCTGCACCGGGTGCTAAAATGCGCCTTTTCAATTCTAGACAAAATGATATTAAGGGAAAGTCTCTCTCTGCCCACACAGGCGAGTAATTTTATAAAACCGGTATAACTGCATGTTCAAGAAAGTACACTGATAAGATTGCATGTGCCCAGGGGCAGAGGTGTGAAGGATGCACATATTTTATGACATATTTAGAGAGGGGGGGTAGTTTATAAAGATGTTCCCGCATGCAGAAAATGACTATTATATAGCACACAAGAATATACGTGTAAAGAGAAAGAGAGCACATACTCTTACACAGACCAGGAGCACAGTACGATATACACACGTGTTTTACAAAATACACCCAGAGTTACACTTGCCTCACAGCACGTGGAAGCCTAGTCTATAAAGTATTCACTTTTTCACATTGCCCAGAGGAGCCCTGGAATGAAAGAGCCCCCTTAATGCACAGCAAACAGCCAGGCACCAGGCTCTACATCTTCACATGACCAAGCCTGGCCATGTTCCCTGGGCTTTATTCCAGTGAGCATCAGTAGTCCCAGGAGGCTAATTTCTATAACAAGGAGCTGAGTTAATCAGGAAGGAAGATGCCTCTTTTAGGCTCTCTTATAAAGATCCACAGCACAATTTGTACCTAAATTATGGACGCTGACAGTTACTTTCAGAAGCAGGTGCACTTTCAGGCATGAGCTAGTCTTCTAGGGTGCACAAGAAAGGTTGAGAGAAAGACCTCTACAGTGTGTTTGTCATGTGCGTTATCATTATTGATGAGCTCTAATGTGCATGACATCACTTGTCATGGTCCCTTGGGTGCCAAGCAAGCGATGGCCTCACACTATGAGAATGGATGTGGTTTAGAAATTTACCACCCGACCCCCTGGATATGGAAGTCCCTTAATGTGACCAGCATTCTCTAGTCCCACCCCTATCAGTTCACAGGCCCAGCAAAACAGCTCCCACCCACTGCCAGTTTACCCAGTTATATGGCTTTGCAAAGTGCCCTCTGAGGGGCCAGGCAGAGCTCAACTCACCCAAGTTACCAACCCTACTGGTTAACGATTAAAGGAACATCTTGACATAAATGGCCTCCATGTTAAGACAGCAGATTGTGACAGAAAAGCTACAAGGACCCTCACTCCCTAACCCAGAGCTTTCCAAACTGCAGGTCACGTTTGGGGTCAGGGTCTGGGTGGGCTTTCCATAGGCGCATCATTCTTCTGCACCCTGGAAGGTCATACAATTTGACCTGGTCGTTATCATGGGGTCACAGCCACAAAACGTTTGACAAGTGCTGCCCTAATCCCAACAGAGCTCCGACTATACAGAACAGGGGCTCTGGTACCCTTTGCTGGGCCTTCTGCCCCAAACCAATGCACCTCAGGGGTAATTCCATAATGTGGGCCCCAACATTTACGAGTAAGTAGGATAAAGGTTTATACAAATTAATACCAACATTTTATTTAAGCACTATTCTGTTAATACACAAACCTTACAGAGTGTGTATTATTACTGGTAGGTGAACACATGGGACAAACATGCGCATAAATATTGTATAGATACTAACTGTGATATCTAACTCTGTTAGACTTTTCAGATAATGAGGGTTAGAAATTTGTTAAATACATAAATAACAAACAAATAGAATACTATAAGTTATGTACATATCTCCGGCAATTAGGCCCCAGCTCTATGGCTGGCGTACATGCATACAGCTAATTTATGGGACCCAAGCATTTTATAAAGAAAAACTAGACGCCTATTTTCCTTTATAGAATAGACTCCCTATTACATCCACCTCACATCTCGTATCACAAAAAAGGCTTCTGCCCTCCAACCACTAGACTGCAAGGCCATCACCTTAATGTCCCATCCAATAAAGTAACTTCCTTTTTACAGGGATTTTTTTTTAACTTTCACACAACAGCAGAATATAAACACCTGATATCGACACATATACATCCCCCTCCCCCGAACAGCCAGGGCAGATAAATCCATCATATATTTTCTATACCCAGTCCAGTCTAAGCATTAGCCAATAATAGGAATGGATCATCAGTTTGTCTGGGTGCCCATATCTACTGTACATTTCCCAGACCCTATTAGGAAAGGCTCAAGCAGCTAAAGCTTTTCAGCTTGGAGAAAAGACAGCTGAGAACGGGTAGACACGAATCGCTCATTTACCTTTTCCAAAAATACTAGGACTAGAGGGTATGCAATGAAGCTACAAAGTAGTAAATTTAAAAGAAATAGGAGAAAATATTTTTTTACTCAACATATGATTAAACTCTGGAATTTGTTCCCAGAAAATGTGGTAAAAGCAGTTAGCTTAGCAGGGTTTTAAAAAAGGTTTGGGTAAAAGAAAAGTCCATAAGCTATTATTAGATGGACCTGTGGAAAATCCACTGCTTTTTTCTAGGATAAGCAGCATAAAATGTATTGTACTGTTCTGAGATTTTGCCAGGTACTTGTAACCTGGATTGGTCACTGTTTGAATAGGATTCTGGGCTTGATGGACCTTCTGTCTTTTCCAGTATGGCAACACTTATGTAATGTAAAAGTAACCACTTGATCATTCTGAATTGCTGTCAGTTTAGCCATCTGATATATGTAATCCATTTTGCAAAGCACAGGGATTTGTTTTTTTTCTCAGATGCAGAGATCTCTCCCTCAAAAATACCCACTCTTATCCTGGACACTGACTCCTGGCATGGAGTCTGCATTACCAGATGCACCCATCACTCTTACCTCCTCCACCTCCAGCCCCAAACTCATATTGTCAATGCCCCTCATACCCTTATCTCCCCCAACCTGGGCTCCACATTACCAGGGACCCCTTCCAACCTTACCTCCCCATTCCCAGTCCTGACTCAGACATGGACTCATTACAAGAACACTTCATAACATTTTTGGACACAGTTATCCAATCGAGATATGTAGTTTGCTGAAACAGTCACAAAATCCACTCCCCCCACATAGGATTTCCCCACTCATGAGCCTCAAACACCCTCAGTCAGAAACACTGTCATTGGAGGTCATTAAAAAATGGATTGCCTCACAGAGATAAAGCCATCTGAGTGGGAGTCAGGGAGATGACTGAGCCAGTCCTAAGCCTGACCTGTCTGCTTTAATTTCAAGAGAAAAACACTCCCTCCCAGCTCCACTCACTTTATACCTAACCCATCACATCCTGCCTCCAGTAAAAAGAGAGATGAGGATGTCATTAGAAATAATTGTTCTATTCTTTGGGACAGAATGACACCTAAAACGATCTGCCACTGGCTGCGATTTTATTCAAATATCTATTTGTGCCAAAAGGTCAAGGATAAGAAAAATTACTTCCAGGGACAAAATGTCCTGCGTGTGAGGAGACATGGATGGGCACTGGCGATCCAATCAGGTCATCTTTACATGTTCTCCTGGTTTACAGGAGGAAATGGGCAGAGGATCTGAGGACAAATCTCCTTTCATTCATCCACATCCTTGGCAGGAGAGATAAGCCAGTTTGTGCCCCATGTTCTTATTACCCCACTCAATCAAAGAGGGGGTAATAATGACACACAAGAGGGCTGGACAAAGTCAGGTCCAGTTACTTTACCTGTTCCCGGGGAATGCAATGAGGAAGAAGGTACGGGGGGGGGGGGGGGCTCCAGTTTCTTGGATGTAGGGGTGAGAATTCCAGGGTAGCCCCAGCCTCCTGTGTACGGAGGTGGTGCAAAAGTCTTCTTGTGCATGTATTGGGAGGGTAAGGATAGAGATGTTGGCATTAGAGTAACCCTGTTTACCTGCACGGGACCCTAGTGTATTCACCAATGAGGAGGGAAGGTTATGTAGCTGACAGATGAGGATGATCCCTGCGGTTTATGGGGGATACAGCAGGGCACATCCCTCTATACCAGGGGGAAGGTGGGGTACAGGACAGGGGTGAGATGCTGTAGTCTTCCTTACCTGCGGCGGGACAGGGACGGGGGGCCCCCAGGAGCTGCTCCAGCAGGCGGCCCAGCAGCTGACAGGGGGTGTCCGGGGGCCCGGGACTGAGCGGCGGGCTCGGCTCCTTCAGGCCGGGCAGCATGGGGGGGCCGACGGGGCCGGAGGGGCGGCGCGGCCCGGCCAGCAGCGAGCTCTGCTTCTTCAGCAACTTCTCCAGCGGCTTCATTCGGCCGGGGCCCTGGGCCCTCTCTACCCTGCCATCCCCGATCCTCTTTCTCTCTCTCTCTCCCGGCTGTCTCTTTCCCCTCCTGCCTCTTCTCGTCTGCCTTTCTCGATCTGGATCTCCCTCCTCCTCCTCCTCCTCTTTCTCCTTCTCTCTTCCTTCCTTCCTGCTTTTCTTCTCTCTTCCCTCTCCCCTCTGGATCTTCAGGTAGGGGGTTGAATCTGCCCTGCTGGAAGGGGAGGAAAGGTAAACCGTTCCCCCGCCCCACTCTCCTCCCACCCAGTCCGGCCCCTCCCATAATCCTCCCACCGGGGCTAAGCACCGCCCCCTACTCCTCCTACGCGTTCACTGGCACACTCGGCTGCTTCTCGGTCGCTAGAAAGCTCAGAGCCACAAAACCTCCCAAAACAGGAGTTTAGCAGTTACTGATTCCAGACAGAATGGGAGGGAGAGAGCTGCATAAAGAGGCATCTTCTCCTGCTAAAATTTACGTGGACATCTTTAGGGCACTTCCCCCTTGCTGTAAATATTCTGCAATAAATGTTACGTGTTGCCAGTCAGATCACACTTTACATTGTGGCTTTTTCTAAATACACATGCAGCAGCCACCTCTGGAGTCATAGGAGCCAACTTTTCAAAATTATTGGGGGTGCTAAGCCCAATGAAAATAACCCCATCGGCGTGCTTTTTACCGCATATGAACAGGGAGCGACTGCGAAAGCTACTACAGGCAGGAGCGTGTGGTTAACGAGCATTTTATGCATATGTTACTGGCCACACGGTGCAGAAAGGGGTTCACTGTGGCAGTTAATCCAGGCAATAGACCTGGGCACAAACTATATGGTAATGAGGGCATTGGAATGATATTTCTCCACAATGCACAAAAGTAAAGGGGTTTATAACCTGCACACAGCACATGAACATTTTCACACTTGGACAGTGTAGAAGGATTGGTTGACAGAATTTAATGCCATTTTAGGGTGTCTTGTTTTCTGCAACCTGATCAGGGCCTGCAAATTAACAGCTCTGTGCACATGTCCGAACATAAACGAAATTGCCAACACACATCTGACTGCAGGTGAACTGGAATGTTATCATGTGCATAAATATTGGCCTCACAAAAATTGTATGTTCAGGACATTTTTGCAAGGCTGATATTTATGGGCAGAACAACATTCCAGCATCTGCGCAGATGTGTGCTGGGATTTTTGCATTTTTCAAAGCACTCTTACTGCAGGACTTTTGTGTGTATGTGCTGGGCAGGGCAGGCTTTCTGTGATTAGTGTGCAAGTTATGCGTATTTGAATTTGCATCTGATTAATTTACAGCTTCACCGCCTCGAAACCATGTGCATAGCCGTCGGCGCGTGGCTTTTTGCATCGGTCCCATGGACCTCAAAGAAAAAAAAAAGAGAGAGAGAGAGCTCTTATTAAACTGAAGGCCAGATAGATTATTTTATTGGATTAACTTGGTAAATAGTTATCTGTATACTTTCCACATCCCTCTGTGGAATCTGTGCTTCCGTATTCCAGCGCCCTCTGGGACAATTCATTGTGAAATAAAAGGGGGGAGGAGGGCTGAGTCTCCACGGGATGTTCTGATTGAGAAAACAGTGCACATGTACACAGTAGCAAGTTTTCTGTCATCCAGCCCAGAGAGCACAAGATGCTGCTATGGTCCATGTCTGGCTGGAACAGATTTTTAAAACAGGGATGAAGCAAAGAAAAGGGTCAAAGTGTCTTTTCATTCCCAGACATTAATCTGCAAAGTTACTTAAAGACCTGGCCAGAGGAATGAAGTGTGTGAGTTGGCCAGCCACTGCCTATATGGAGCCTACAACAAGCTCCTTCCTCACATGGCCACAGAGTAACAAAACATAATTCTGCACCAAGAATCTGCAACATTTTTCCTCCTCTCCTAAACTTTCACATTGTTATACTTTCATTTGACACTGCGCCAGTTCACCAATTATATCCTGATGCAAGTTCCAAGGGCTTGTAACATTCTAGAACTTGGAACCTACATTTACGTACTAAGAACATAAGAATAGTCATACTGGGTCAGGCCAATGGTCTGTCTAGCCCAGTATCCTGTTTCCAACAGTGGCCGAGCCAGGTCACAAGTACCTGACAGAAACCCAAATAGTAGCAACATTCCATGCCACCAATCCCAGGGCAAGCAGTGGCTTCCCCATGTCTGTCTCAACAGCAGACTATGGACTTTTCCTCCAGGAACTTGTCCAAACCTTTTTCAAACCCAGATACACCAATAATTAGAATTATTGGCGCTTACAGTAACACAGTAAACGGCAGCAGATTAAGACCCGCACGGTCCATCCAGCCTGTCTAACAAGGTGGCCAGAGCCATTACAGTTAAGTTCATAAGTGCTATTTGGGCACTAAGCAGTATTCTGTAACTTTAGCACACAACTCACGGTAATACATCTTGCAAGGCCATGGACGTGTCCAACAATTTCATATGTAACTTACAAATTACTGTAATCTTTCAGAATGCCATGTTTAGGCGTGTTAGTGAATGCATCTACATGTAGGCATGCAAAGTATTCTCTACCAGAATCTGGACACTGAGATGCTGTTATTGAATTAGCCCTCTGTATGCTGCATCTTTAGCCGTCAAATTTGGGGTGTCTGGTTATAGAATTGAGCCAACAGTGGATGACAACAGATAAAGACTGATAGGATATGCCAGGGCAGTCCGTGCCATGCAGTGCAGGCTAATTTCCTCATGCCAGTTTTTAGTTTTAGAGGGTTGTTCAACGGTTAGCATATCTGGAGGACATAGTCTGTTATTTGAGGAAGACAAGGGGAAGCCAATAGCATGGAATGTTGCTACTATTTGGGTTACTGCCAGGTTCATGTGACCTGGATTGGCCAATGTTGGAAATAGGATACTGGGTGAGATGGACCATTGGTCTGACCCAGTATGGCTATCCTTATGCTCATGCAGTGTAGGTTACTTTCCCCATGTCATCTTTCCCTCTTCCAGATTTTGTTTTTACATTGTTAAATCACCCCAATAAAATGTGGAGATTGTGCTCAAACCTTGACTTGTGCATCTGTTTGCATTTCACTTTTTTTTTTAACATTTGTACCCCGCGCTTTCCCACTCATGGCAGGCTCAATGCGGCTTACATGGGGCAATGGAGGGTTAAGTGACACCAATGTGGCCGCGCAGACTTCTGCTTCTGTAAGTCAGACTCACAGAAACAGAAGCCTGCGCAGCCTTCTACATGGAATGTTGCTAGTGGAATAGCAACATTCCATGTAGAATCTCCAATAGTATCTATTTTATTTTTGTTACATTTGTACCCCGCGCTTTCCCACTCATGGCAGGCTCAATGCGGCTTACATGGGGCAATGGAGGGTTAAGTGACTTGCCCAGAGTCACAAGGAGCTGCCTGAAGTGGGAATCGAACTCGGTTCCTCAGTTCCCCTTTGAGCTCACATTTGGAAAAGGTGAGTAATTACATCCAAAAATCCAAATCAAGGCAGAGACCTCTGAGGATCAAATGTCCAGCCATTCTGACTTGTCCAGGCAGGTTACTCTACAGATACAGGGACCCAAACCTCAGGGCCAGCCCTGGCACTTAGCAGATGAAGCATCCACTTAGGGTGGAACCATTTGTAGGGGGGGGGGGGGGGGGGTAGTGGGCGCGAACAAAACCAACAACACAAGACAGACAGCAGCAGTGCAGGCCTTTGAGCACCCCATTGGAGGGGCAGGTTTGGAGTGTTCAAGTGTCCTCAAAGACCTGTGCTGCATTTCCAAGGATGGAGGCGTTTTTCTTGAAATGCTGCCTTGAGTTTTCTAGCTCATTCCTTATGGAGCTCACTGCCATTTGAAATTCATCTTGAAAACTTCTATCAACAGTTTTAAGAAGCTGCCAAGCTTTCCCTTCTGTTTAAATGGCTCATTGCTGTGGAGGGTCTGCTGGCCCTAAGCCTCTATCCTAATGTGTTCAGATTTGCTTCTCATGTCTTTCCAGTTGAAATAGTTTTTCTATTCATCCTCTTCCTTATCTTTGTTCCCTTGTTTGTTTGTTTGTTTTTTTATGTATATAGAGAACTTATTGTATTTCTTTACTGCACTTCACTATCCACATAACCTGTGCTGTGAGCCGTCGTCCATGATTTGCACAAATGGCAGAATACAGGTACCTCAATAAAGAGAAAGATGATGGTAGGGTAATGGTGGAAATGGCAGTGGCGGTGGCTGCAGGGGAAGAAGATACTAGACATAGCAGTGTGGATGAGGGAAGGAGAGATGCTGGACATGGTTGGGGAGGGGAGGGAAGAGAGAGAGAGATGCTGGACACCTAAGGGATAGAGGAAAGGAGATGCTGGACAATGTGAAAGGGGTGTATGGATGAATGTTCACCTAGGGAAGGGGGGGGCAACCTTTATGCACAGAGGGACGCATGAATGTCAGTACTATTTCTGGCAGGCCACAACTTTATACCATGTTGGCAGGGCTGTGCCAAGGGTCTGTGGCGCCCCCCTGGAAGGGATCGGGTGGCGCCCCCCCCCCCCCCCGCAGACAAGCGGTTGGAGTGTGTGCCCCCCGCCCCCCCCGCGCCCCCCCCCCGTGAAGATGATCGCTGTCCTCTCTCCCCTGCCCTCCCGCTCCCATGTCCCAAGGAAATGACGTCAGAAGAAGGCGGGACATTGAGCGAAGGGAAGACTAGTAGAGACGTCGGGAGTGCCGCCTCCTTCACTGACGCTGCGCCGTTCGCTGCCCTGCCAGCTGGACGGAGGTAAATTTAAAAGAGATTTTGTTGGGGGGAGAAGAGGGCAGGCAGTTGGGACGTGGGAGCGGGAGGGCGAGGCAAGCATGGCACGGCGGGGCGCCCCCCAGAGGATGGCGCTCCCCTGCCACGCTTACCTCGCTTACCGCGTTGGCACGGCCCTGCATGT
The DNA here is from genome assembly GCF_901765095.1 of Microcaecilia unicolor. Taxonomy (NCBI): domain Eukaryota; kingdom Metazoa; phylum Chordata; class Amphibia; order Gymnophiona; family Siphonopidae; genus Microcaecilia; species Microcaecilia unicolor. The sequence continues at coordinate 71,901,545 of NC_044042.1, read as the reverse complement.
TGGAACCGGAAAAGCACAGAGCTCCATAGACCTTTTGTAATAATTAATTAATTAACATTTTAATTAGAATGGTAGAAACAAACTGTTAACGTAGCCGTTCTGAAAATATTTGTGAAATACAGTATTTAAAATAACCAAAACTCTGATTAATGACATGTTCTGTGTATACTTCCCAAGGTCTCGCAGGCTGCATAAAATTCAAAAGCGGGCTGAATTCAGTCCGCAGGCCATTGGTTGCCCACCCCTGAGTTAGTCTATCAAAGCCTTGATCAAATTGTTCCTCTCAGGCATGCTGTACCACTGAAAGAGAGATGTGGAGGCTCATTTTCAAAGCACATAGACTTATAAAGTTGCATACACTACTTTTAACTGCCTCCCAACCTATCCTCACAAGAGCTGTACTGCCTCCATAAGAACATAAGCATTGCATTACTGGGACAAACCAAAGGGCCATCAAGCCCAGTATCCTGTTTCCAACAGTGGTCAATCCAGGTCACAAGTACCTGGCCAGATCCCAGAACAGCAAAGAATTATACAGTGGAATTTTCCCAAGTCCATCTTAATGGCTAATGGGATTTGTCTTTTTTTTAGGAAATTATCCAAACCTTTTTTCAACCCTGCTAAGCTAACTGCTTTTACCACATTCTCTGGCAACATATTCCAGAGTTTAATTACTCAGTGAGTGAAGCTATATTTTCTCTGATTCATTTTAAATTTACTATTTTGTAGCTTCATCACATGCCCCCTAGTCCTAGTATTTTTGGAAAGAGTAAATAAGTGATTCGCATCTACCTGTTCCATTCCATTCAGTATTTTATAAACCTCTATCATATCTCAGCCGTCTCTTCTTCAAGCTGAACAGCCCTAGCCGCTTGAGCTTTTCATCATAGGGAAGCCGTCCCAACCCCTTTATCATTTTCGTTGCCCTTCTCTGTACCTTTTCTAATTCCACTATATCTTTTTTGAGATGTGTTGACCAGAACTGCACGCAGTATTCGATGTGCAGTCGTACCATGGAGCGATGCAAAGGCATTATAACATTCTCAGTTTTGTTTTCCATCCTGTCCTGTTTTTTTTTTTTTCATATGTGGTCACTCAATGCCCTCCATCATTTGCCTTCCTAATCTTCTGTCACATCAACCCCTCAGCACTGGAATTCTGCAATCAGTCTGTTCTACTTCTCTGCCTTGGATTCTCAGGCAGACCATGTGCTCTCCATGCTCTCCCACCCTGAGCTGCTCTGGTTAGTTAACCCTGTGGGATGAAACATGCTACTTGAAAAGAGATGCCCGGTGTCCTACGAGTAAAACAAGCTGATGCCATTAACCCCAAATCATCAACCAAAGCCTGAGAAATACAGAATCTTACAGCAGCCCCCAGTGAAATTCTCAGATTCCTGGAAATTCTGGTATTCAGCTATTATTCTTCACAACCTTATAGAAAACTTGGAACGGATCACGGGCACCAAATTAACATAGTGAAATGAGAGGAATGAGAAAGAGATTTGATTTAACCCTTGTGATGCTGGCACACTGCTCTCTATACACCCATGTATGTTATGATGCCTTCCTGCTGTCTGAGTGGGTTACTTCTTTTCAGTCCACCCACCTATCTGTCATGAAACATAGCAAATGATGTGATGGGCAAACTGCCCCTTTTCACCCACACCATCTCCATGACCTGTCATAAGACAGCACAGCATCAAAACAGCAAGAGGCGACCTTACTCAGAGCAGCTGCTTCCAACCCCCCCCCCCCCCCCCCCCCAGCTTCCACGCAGCAGAGAAATGCAGCGTCTGCAAGATAGTGTCAAAGCTGCTTTACTCCCCTTCCTGGGACGTGATGGGACATGCAAACCACAATGTGACTGAGAAGGGGTTAGAAAATCATACTGAACTTGACTATGATATGTATTTTGTTAAGATTTTGTCTTTTGGCTTCAGTTCACTTCCTCCACATTCCAGCTTCAAGCCACATGCTGATGAGGGTTTTAAAGCTGAGATGTCTTGGACCTTTCTTCACTGTTAACCCCTCCCACTCCCTACCCCCAAATTAGGGTTACATAGAAAAAGACCATATGGCCTATCCAGTCTACCCATCCAAGCCATCTACTCTCCCTTTCATTCCCTTAGAGATCCTTCATACTTGTCCCAAGTTCTTTTGAATTTAGAAACCGTTTTCATCTCCACCATTTCCACCGGGAGGCTGTTCCACAAATTCACCACCCTTTCCATGAAGAAGTATTTCCTCAGGTTACTTACTACTACTACTACTACTATTCAGAAGGAATGGATCCTAAGGAGCTTAGCCGAGATTGGGTGGCAGAGCCGGTGGCGGGAGGCAGGGACAGTGCTGGGCAGACTTATACGGTCTGTGCCAGAGCCGGTGGTGGGAGGCAGGACTGGTGGTTGAGAGGTGGGGATGGTGCTGGGCAGACTTATACGGTCTGTGCCAGAACCGGTAGGGGGGGGGGGGGCTGGTGTTTGGGAGGTGGGGATAGTGCTGGGCAGACTTATACGATCTGTGCCCTGAAAAGGACAGGTACAAATCAAGGTAAGGTATACACAAAAAGTAGCACGTATGAGTTTATCTTGTTGGGCAGACTGGATGGACCGTGCAAGTCTTTTTCTGCCGTCATCTACTATGTTACTATGTTACTTAACATTTCTAGAGCGCTACTAGGGTTACGCAGCGCTGTACAGTTTAACAAAGAAGGACAGTCCCTGCTCAAAGAGCTTACAATCTAAAGGATGAAATGTCAAGTTGTGGCAGTCTAGATTTCCTGAGTAGAGGTATGGTGGTTAGGTGCCGAAGGCAACATTGAAGAGGTGGGCTTTGAGCAAGGATTTGAAGATGGGCAGGGAGGGGGCCTGGCATATGGGCTCAGGGAGTTTATTCCAAGCATGGGGTGAGGTGAGACAGAAAGGGCGGAGCCTGGAGTTGGCGGTGGAGGAGAAGGGTACTGCAAGGAGGGATTTGTCTTGAGAGCGGAGGTTGCGGGTAGGAACATAAGGGGAGATGAGGGTAGAGAGGTAGGGAGGGGCTGCAGATCGAGTGCATTTGAGGGTTAGTAGGAGAAGCTTGAACTGTATGCGGTACTTGATCGGAAGCCAGTGAAGTGACTTGAGTAGAGGGGTGATACAAGTATATCGGTCCAGGCAGAAGATAAGATGTGCAGCAGAGTTCTGAACGGACTGAAGGGGGGATAGATGGCAAAGTGGGAGGCCAGTGAGGAGTAGGTTGCAGTAGTCAAGGCGAGAGGTAATGAGAGAGTGGATGAGAGTTCGGGTGGTGTGCTCGGAGAGGAAGGGGTGAATTTTGCTAATGTTGTAGAGGAAGAAGCGACAGGTCTTGGCTATCTGCTGGATATGCGCAGAGAAGGAGAGGGAGGAGTCAAAGATGACTCCGAGGTTGCGGGCCGATGAGACGGGGACGATGAGGGTGTTATCAACTGAGATAGAGAGTGGAGGGAGAGGAGAAGTGGGTTTGGGTGGGACTTCTGAGTCTACTCTCTTTCACCTTCATCCTATGCTCCCTCATTCCAGAGCTTCCTTTCAATTGAAACAGACTCACCTCCTGTGCATTTATGCCCTGTGGGTATTTATATGTCTCTATTGTATCTTCCCTCTCCCGCCTTTCTTCCAAAGTATACATATTGAGATCTTTAAGTCTGTCCCTATACACTTTATGACAAACACTACTGACCATTTTAGTAGCTGCCCTCTGGACCGACTCCATCCTGTTTATATCTTTTTGAAGGTGTGATCTCCAGAATTGTACACAATATTCTAAATGAGGTCTCACCAGAATCTTATAAGGGGACATCATCACCTCCTTTTTTTTTTTTAACTGGTCATTCCTCTCCCTGTATACTCAAGCATCCTTCTAGCTTTCACCATCAAATTTTCTACCTGTTTGGCCACCTTAAGATCGTCACATATGATCACACCCAAATCCCTCTCTTCTTTCCTACACAAACCGTTCTTCAATCCTGCCTAAACTCTTTGGGTTTTTACAGCCCAAATGTATGACCCTATGTTTTTTTTTTTTTTACCAATAAAAGTCTCGGGTGTCAAATTCCAGACCATTCTTCAAGCTCTCTCATGTTACCCACACCATCAGGGCTGTCTACCCTATTGCAGATCTTGGTATCATCTGCAAAGAGGCAAACCTTAGCAGACAGCCCTTCTGCAATATCACTTACAAAAATGTGAAAAAGATCCAGCCCAAGAACCAAACCTTGCAGCACACCACTGGCAACATCCCTTTCCTCAGGGTGAGCTCCATTTACTGATACCCTCTGTTGCCTTTCATTCAACCAGTGGGGCGGTGGGGGCAGTTTGCCCCAGGTGCATGCTGCAGGAGGGGTGCATGGAGCAGCTATGCGGCTGTCGGCTCCACCGGTTCTCTGCTCTCTCTGCTGCTACTTCCGGGGCAGAGGGAGCAGGGAACCAGTGGAGCCAACAGCCATGCGGCTGCTCCCAGCACCCCAGTAGGTAAGAACAATGCACTCGGGGGGGGGGGGGGGGGCTTGGAGGTGATGCGCCAGGAGGGATGATGATGACGCTGCACCCAGGGGGTGTCATGCTGCACCTGGGGGTGGGGTGCACAGCAAACCAAGGAACACCATTGGGAGTACCCTATTTCTTTTCCTCCCCTTGTTATTTCCTACCCCTCCTTGTTTCCTTTTTCTGATCCTTTCCTTCTGTCTTCCTGTGGTTTGAATAATATCCCCTATTTTCTTTTCTGTATTATTTATTGTAATCCTTTTCTCTTTCTTCAAGTTTAATTTTTGTGTAAACCACTTTGATCTGCTCAGTTTGGCAAAGGCGCTATATCAAGTACCAATAAACATGAGGGGATTTGAACCCTGGTCTCTAGCCCACTGCTCTAGCCACTAAGCCACTATCCTCCAGATTCTATATATCATGCCCAAATTTCAGGTCCAGCTTTGTGCGCATATCAGAGACGTGTGCGCAAATAAATTGGCTAATGATAATCAATAATTGTGTATTAACTAATTATTCATGTTAATTGGCAGTCTTAATAATTTGCACGCGCATCTTGCTGCATGCTATCCTATAAAGCACAATGTATAACGTCAATCATGCATATCTGAAAAGGGGGCATGTCAGAGGGATTCCAACAACTAGGGAGTGGAGGAGTGGCCTAGTGGTTAGAGTGGTGGACTTTGGTCCTGGGGAACTGGGTTCAATTCCCACTGCAGGCACAGGCATCTCCTTGTGATTCTGGGCAAGTCACTTAACCCTCCATTGCCCCAGGTACAAATAAGTACCTGTATATAATATGTAAGCTGCATTGAACCTGCTATGAGTGGGAAAGTGCAGGGTACAAATCAGTGGCGTAGCCAAGGGTGGGCCCAGGTCTACCCACTTTGGGTTCAGGCCCACCCAGTAGCAGCACACCTATGATGTGGCTGGCAGGGATCCTCACCAGCCGAAAATTCCGAACAACTGCCCCTCCTGCATACCTTGTAAATAGCAGATATTTGCCTGCAGCGAGCAGCGACTAATACTGTTCACACTGGCCCCACAGCCTTCCCTCTGATGTATTCCCATCTATGTGGAAACACATCAGAGGGAAGGCTGTGGGGCCAACATGAGCAGTGTTTATTAGTTGCTGCTCATTGCCGGTGAAAATCTGCTATTTAAAAGGTATGTGGGGGAGGGGGGATGTTTGAGAGACCATATGGCATGCAGGCGAGAGAGGGAGATGCCAAATCACTGCGGGACAGGGCGGAGTTCTCCTGCCCACCCATCTTGGGCCCAGGCCCACCCAAAAATGGGTGTCTGGCTACGCCCCTGGTACAAATGTAAGAAAAAATAAAATTTACAGAATTTGCTTGAAGTACACTTAAGTGGGATGCCAGCACTTACATCTGCTTTCAGCAGGCATAAATACAGCACCCAAAAATTAGGCACAGAATCTGCACTGAATGCTACTCATGAAGGGCACACTCCCTTTACGGACAGCACTTAGCACTCGAGTTTTTTAGCGCTGAATTTACAGCACCATTTATTGAATTCTTTACTAAGTTCTTGCAGCTCCTGTTTAATGTTGTTTTATGAGTAATAGTTTCAGGGGATTCTATTTCCTGGAGAATCAATTGTCATTTGGGCTTTGAGAATTAGAGGGAGAGCAGCCAGAAAACAGGAACGTCAAAATCAAACAAAGCCAGGTGGCAAGCAAAATGCAACAGGCAGCACCCAAGAGATAGAGGGAAGAAGGAAAGGGGAAGTGATTTAATACACTGCCTTTCTGTGGTTACAATCAAAGAGCATTACATATTATATACAGGTACTTAACGGAGAAAATATTTCTTCACTCAGCGTGTAATCAAACTCTGGAATTCGTTTCCAGAGAATGTGGTAAAGGCGGTTAGCTTAGCGGGGTTTTAAAAATGTCTGGGCGGCTTCCTAAAGGAAAAGTCCATAGACCATTATTAAATTGGATGGGGAAAATATTTCTGGGATAAGCAGCATAAAATGTTTTGTACTTTTTTCGGGATCCTGCCAGGTATTTGTATCCTGGATTGGCCACTGTTGGAAACAGGATGCTGGGCTTGATGGACCTTTGGTCTGTCCCAGTATGGCAATACTTATGTACTTATATGTACTTATGTACCTGGGGCAACAGAGGGTTGTGAGCTGCAGTGGGAACTGGTTCTCAAGCCACTGCACTAACCATTAGGTTACTCCTCCACAAGAAAAGCCACAGAGAAACCTGATGTGCAAAAGACCTAAAGCGTCAGAAAAGCCAGTATTTCTTGTGCACTAGCCCACATCCTCAGTCAAAATATCAGTGCCCCTGGAGAAAGGAGGAGATGCAAAGTTGCACAGAAAGACCTATATCCCTACAAGAATGAGATGCTTCTCTCCGGAACTTCCTCTGTTGCTCTCAGTGAGATGTGTCACAAGCAGTATCCCAGACTCTGACTGGGTCATATTGTATAATATATTATACTCTGCGTGATAGCATTTACCACATGGCTGATCCCAAGGGAACCACTTAATATATAATCTTTTATTTTATTTTATGTTATTCATGAAGGCTGATGTCTCAGAGGGAGGATGCAAGGCAGGTGAAATAGGTGAAACACAGCAGTGCAAGGCCTCTGAGGATCCTGGCTTCATGCAACAGCCTCTCCAACTGCCCTAATTGCCCTGGGAATTTCAATGGTCCCTGCAGAAGAAAACAAACCAGTCGCAAGGTAGCTAAGACCAGTCAGCTGCTCACTGATAGGAAATAACCAGAGAAGCACATCTGACTTGCAGAGGAATAAGGAACGCATGTGAAAACGGGTCCAAGTAGAATTTTGGTTCATAATTAAAAAAAAAAAAATTCTGGGACAAGGCCAGGGTCCATTTGAGAATTTAGGCTCAGGCCTTTGAGTTCCATTCCTGGCTTGGGTTGTTTGTCTTCTGAAGTTCAGACACTGAAAGGAGTGAGTTGTTATATAACAGCTGATTACAGTCATTACCACAGTCCTGTCTGAAATCACAGTGTCAATTTCCATCCAGGTCACATGCACCTCAGTGTGCCATGACAATCCAGGGCTGGAAGATGCTACTGGCTGCCACTGCAGTTCTAGCACTTGTCACCAACGATCTGTTCAGGCTGGGGGTTTGCACTCTATATATGTGATCACTGACATACCACATGCTGCAGACATACCAAGTCATACACATTTGGCGTGTGACACATGCATTCAGCCCTGATCTCCAGCTCACACACCAAAGTCCCCTCCTCTCACGCTTTCAGGGAGGACAGAATGTTTTCCTACTGTGACTGTCAGCTGACCGCCCCCAGAAAAAAAAGCCTCCTTCCCACTACTTATTCCCCCCCCCCCCTCCCACACACCAGACCTACCCAAATGATGCCCTCTGGTGGTAGGTCAAATTTAAAAAAATCCCTTAACTCACTGGTAATCAAACCATATAATACCAAAATAACCAGGAGAAAAGACTTTAAATTAAATAAATATGGAGTGATGCCCTCAGATAATTCACACACTTATGAAACAGTCAGAAAAACAACCGCTAAAAGAGTGAACTTTGCACTTTCAGTTATTGCACTGTTGTACTTTGGAATTTTGGCCCAATGAACGTAGAGCAAAGTTCACCCTTTTAGCAGTCCTTTATTCTGACTGTCTCATGGTTGTGTGAATTATCTGAGGACATCACTCCATATTTATTTAAAGTCTTTTTCTCCTGGTGGTAGGTCAGGCAGTGCAATTCCCAGTTGCTGCTTCCCATGCTGGCCCCACAGTTCTAAATGGTGGCCGTGAACTGCTACCAGACTATAGTAAGAGGTCACAGCTGCTATTTTGAGCATTGGAGCCAGCACAGACAGTAGCGACTGGGGATCCCTGCTGTTTAATCTAGTACCCTAGACCACCAGGGCATTGTCTGGGTAAGTCTGGGGTGGGGCAGAGTCCTGAGTGCCCTTCAGGAGGAGGAGGAGGGAGTAGGATAAGGTACTATTACGGGTGGGGGGGCAAGGAGGGAGAGAGGTGCTGCATTAGGGGAGAAGCAAGGAGGGAAAGTGCTGCATGGGTTGGCAAGGAGGGAGAGATTTGGGCATCAGAGAGGGGGAAGGAGGGAAAGAGGAGCTGCATGGGGGGCAATGAGGGAGAGAGGTGCTGGACAGGAGGTCAGGTAGGGAAGAGAGATCCAGTGAGAGGGGTGAGGAAGAAAGAGGGTGCAGAGAGGGAAAGGGGTGCAGGACTTTAGGAGAAGGAGGAAGGACAAGGAAAGAGAGAAGTGCCAAGACCTGCAGGGAAAGAAGAAAGAGAGAGAGGTGCTGGTCCTGCAAAGGGGAGACAGAACAGGAATGAGGGAAGAGAAAGGAACACTTGCTGGACCCCTGGGGGGTGGGAGTCAAAGGGAAGGAAGAGAGAGAGAGAGAGAGAGAGAGAGAGAGAGAGAGAGAGTAATGATGGCACAGAACAGTTGATGTTGGACAGGGCAAGAATAGGAACACAGAAATGGGAGATGCTCAACATGGCAAAAAGACAGGGGTGATGCTGGGTCAGATAGAGAGGGATGCAGATAGAAGATGGATGGTGGACATGGAAAGAAAAGAAGTGCCAAATGGACAAGGAGACTCTGGCAAGACAGTTAAGAGACGAAAGAGGAAAGCAGAAACCAGAGCACAATAAGAAAAATAAAATGACCAGACAACAAAGGTAGAAAAAAGAATTGCATTTTCTATTTATAGATTGAAATATGTCAGTTTTTGGAATGTGCATCTGCCAGAACTACTTTTAGACATGGCTGGGGTGTGTGAGGACAAACCACTCACTGGCCTTCAGTCTCCAGCTCTGCAGTGGTAAATCTCCAGCTTTGGGATGGGCCACCCTTGGTGTCTCTGCACATGCACTCCCTTGCTTCCATCAGTATAAAAGAACGTATACCATGAGAGATGCACTGGAGCTGGCTGATGAAGCTCCCTGTGAGAGCTGCAATATCAAATCATTTTTTAAGTGATTTGTACAAATATATAAGACCATGTCTGACTGTATAAGGCTCCAGGACACACCTGAATTTCAGCACTTCTCAGCCCTCAAATATCTTGGTCTGTGAACATGAATCTCTTGGCCTTTTCATCTCTTAATTCTCAGGGTCTTGAATCCCTCAGCTTTTACTCATGTACTTTTCAGGCTCTTGAATCTCTTGGCTTTTACTCTTAGTGCCCAGGCTCTTTAATCACTCAGCTCTTGCTCTTTTACTTCTCAGACTCTTGAATCTCAGCTTTTGTTCTCTTAGTTCTTGGGTTTCTGATTCTCTTGGCCTTTCCTCTCTTACTTCTCAGGCTCTTGAATCTCTCAGCTTTTACTCTTTTCCTTTTCAAGCTCTTGAATCTCTCAGTTTTTGTTCCTTTAGTTCTCGGTCTCTTTAATTCCTTGGCCTTTGTTCTAGTACTTGTCAGACTCTTGGATCCCTCAGCCTTAACTCTCATATCTTATGATGCCCCCACTGTGTGTTACCACAGCAGGCATAGTGTTTCCTGTTTCTCCTTCTATTAGTTGAAGATCCCAAAAGGGAATAGTACTATTACTAGTGCTGCTTGTGAAAAAGATTCCACTCTGCTTTATGTGATGGCATTTGAAGTATGTAATAAAGTTGTTTATGGGAGTGAGACAGTGATGTGACCTAATGGGGGTGGGAGTCAGCATTGCTAGGAGCCTTATGCTAATGACCTCCTAAAGAGAAGTATGTGGCATAAATCACTCATGGCTACTGCTATTTCATAGTGCTCTGTCATTTCGATATATTTGGCCTCGCTGAAGCAGCAGAACAGAAGCGGCTCAAAGTTTAAAGTCCTACCAGGGACTGGGCAGGTGTTTGTACAGCAGCCCTCGAAAAGACAAACATGACAGTGTCTCAGTGTAAAAGCTGCCGTTCCTAATCCCTCATAAATATTTCACAGCTTTTAACTCATGAAATGAAAACTCTTGTGCTTCCATGACACACCAACACCATCCTCTCCCCTCACAGTTCCCTCATGAAATACTAACAGCATACATTGGTGGAAATAAGTATTTGATCCCTTGCTGATTTTGTAAGTTTGCCCACTGACAAAGACATGAGCAGCCCATAATTGAAGGGTAGGTTATTGGTAACAGTGAGAGATAGCACATCACAAATTAAATCCGGAAAATCACATTGTGGAAAGTATATGAATTTATTTGCATTCTGCAGAGGGAAATAAGTATTTGATCCCCCACCAACCAGTAAGAGATCTGGCCCCTACAGACCAGGTAGATGCTCCAAATCAACTCGTTACCTGCATGACAGACAGCTGTCGGCAATGGTCACCTGTATGAAAGACACCTGTCCACAGACTCAGTGAATCAGTCAGACTCTAACCTCTACAAAATGGCCAAGAGCAAGGAGCTGTCTAAGGATGTCAGGGACAAGATCATACACCTGCACAAGGCTGGAATGGGCTACAAAACCATCAGTAAGACGCTGGGCGAGAAGGAGACAACTGTTGGTGCCATAGTAAGAAAATGGAAGAAGTACAAAATGACTGTCAATCGACAAAGATCTGGGGCTCCACGCAAAATCTCACCTCGTGGGGTATCCTTGATCATGAGGAAGGTTAGAAATCAGCCTACAACTACAAGGGGGGAACTTGTCAATGATCTCAAGGCAGCTGGGACCACTGTCACCACGAAAACCATTGGTAACACATTACGACATAACGGATTGCAATCCTGCAGTGCCCGCAAGGTCCCCCTGCTCCGGAAGGCACATGTGACGGCCCGTCTGAAGTTTGCCAGTGAACACCTGGATGATGCCGAGAGTGATTGGGAGAAGGTGCTGTGGTCAGATGAGACAAAAATTGAGCTCTTTGGCATGAACTCAACTCGCCGTGTTTGGAGGAAGAGAAATGCTGCCTATGACCCAAAGAACACCGTCCCCACTGTCAAGCATGGAGGTGGAAATGTTATGTTTTGGGGGTGTTTCTCTGCTAAGGGCACAGGACTACTTCACCGCATCAATGGGAGAATGGATGGGGCCATGTACCGTACAATTCTGAGTGACAACCTCCTTCCCTCCGCCAGGGCCTTAAAAATGGGTCGTGGCTGGGTCTTCCAGCACGACAATGACCCAAAACATACAGCCAAGGCAACAAAGGAGTGGCTCAGGAAGAAGCACATTAGGGTCATGGAGTGGCCTAGCCAGTCACCAGACCTTAATCCCATTGAAAACTTATGGAGGGAGCTGAAGCTGCGAGTTGCCAAGCGACAGCCCAGAACTCTTAATGATTTAGAGATGATCTGCAAAGAGGAGTGGACCAAAATTCCTCCTGACATGTGTGCAAACCTCATCATCAACTACAGAAGACGTCTGACCGCTGTGCTTGCCAACAAGGGTTTTGCCACCAAGTATTAGGTCTTGTTTGCCAGAGGGATTAAATACTTATTTCCCTCTGCAGAATGCAAATAAATTCATATACTTTCCACAATGTGATTTTCCGGATTTAATTTGTGATGTGCTATCTCTCACTGTTACCAATAACCTACCCTTCAATTATGGGCTGCTCATGTCTTTGTCAGTGGGCAAACTTACAAAATCAGCAAGGGATCAAATACTTATTTCCACCACTGTATCAGTGTTAATAATCCATTGTGCACCTTCTTTGCTTAATCTATAGCAGCAGTTCTCAACAAGTGTGTCAGACTCGGAGTCGGGACACACTTGTGTGTCACCAAAAATGTGACAGAGAGCATGCCCTTACTTTCCTTAACAACCACGTGTGCCTGCAGGCTGCGGAGAGCAGAGCAGGGACTTGAAATCCACATAACTGGTCTTTTCTGCATCACCATTTCCCACAATGCTCACTGCTGCCAGCAGCCCCAACTGGAAATGTTGCAAGTCTGCTCTTTCCACACCAGCAGTCACCACCTTTCTTTGAATCATTTTCAGAAATAATGAGATATATCAGGGATTTTTTTTGTTCAGCAATGAACTATAGTGTTCAGTGTCTCATCATGGATGTGAACATTGTCTGTCAGGTGTGTCACAATGGAAGAAAGGTTGAGAACCACTAATTTATAGCTATAATTACTAGCTGGGCTACAGAGGTATGATCTAGAGCTGAGAGTCCTAGAGAGTCAGATCCCAAATTCCACCTGTACTCCTTCCCCTGTGACCTTCACCAAGCTCCTTAACCTCCCCGTGTTTAAGTGCTGTATGGTTTCCTTAACTCTCTGTTTACTTTACTTAGAAACATAGAAACATGACAGCAGATAAGGGCCAAATGGTCCATCCAGTCTGCCCATCCTCAGTAGCCACTAACTTCTCCTTTTCCTAAGGGATCCGACGTGCCTGCCTCATCCTTTCTTAAATTCTGACGCAGGCCCAGATGCACTAAACCTAACAAGCCAGCAGAGTGGTTTTTATACCAGTTTTAGCTGGTTTAGCAAGCAAGGAGTAAAATGAGATGCGCAGAAAAGGGTTCTCTGAGCTACTTTTCTATCACGGTAGTAGCTAACAAAAACGGAATGCAAAGCTATTATAATAAGCTAATTACTATACAAATGTGCATGCAAAGCGAAGCACAACCATTTTCTGACCCGATGCACAGAAGCAAATCCCACTTTTACCATGGAAAATTTAGCAGGAGGTCTGGAGCTGTTGGTCCTGACAGCTCCAGACCTCACATTAAATTTGAGTGAGCTTCAGGGCAGATGGTAGGAAAGGATCCTGCTTCAGCTGTTAGGAGTAGATCTTCCAGTTTTCCCCCTAATCCTGACTGCTGCTGCTTTCTGAACTGGTCACAAACAGATCAGAGATCTCCTTATTCCTTTGAGCTACTCTCTAGTCTGTACCTCTTGTTTGCTCCTGGACTCCCAGGACACAGCCGCTGGTGCTGGTCTAGCACTTTCTTGCTCAAATCCTCTATGCGGCTCCAAGCTCTCCACTGCTCCTGGGGTGGCAAGCAGCAGCTGAGCCCACAGTCTTGCAGATAAGAGCAAGAAAGCCCTAGAGAGCTGCCTGTGCTCAGAGCTCTGGTGAGAGGAGAACCAGGAGGATAGACCTGCTGCAATCCTAACCTTTACCGTTGCCCCTAATTGCAGGATCCTGGCATCAGCGGACTGCGGCAGTATTTGAAAAGAAAATTTTTTAAAAAGCTACATTGACTTTCATACACACAGTTTGCCTGTGTGTATGAGAGACGTCTGTAACATTTTCAGAGCAGCCATGATTAGCGATGGGCTGCTCTGCTGGCCGACTGGCTTCCCCCATATGAGCTGGGTCACAAAAGCATTGAGCAACTCATTTGCATGCGATTCTCTTTGGGATCCCCTCCATATTTCCAAATTCGGTAATGTTTACCAGTTTGGAAGTACAGAGGAATTTTTAATGGGAACCTTTGTGCACCTGGGCCTCAGTCCTCGTCTTCACAACCTCCACTGGGAGGCCATTCCTCGCATCCACCACCCTTTCCATGAAAGAGTCTTAGATTCCTCCTAAGCCTCTTTCCTCTTAACTTTATCCTATGCCCTCTCATTCCTGAGTTTTTCTTCACTTGAAAAAGGCTCACCTCCTGTAAATTAACGCCACTTAGCTATTTAAATGTCTCTATCATATCCCCTCTCTCCCGCCTCTCTTCCAGTGTATACATGTTGAGGTTCATAAGCCTGTCTGTATATGTTTTATTACCAAGACTGCTTACCAATTTTGTAGTCGCCCTCTGGACCGACTCCATCCTGTGTATATCTTTCTGTAAGTGTGATCTCCAGAATTGCACATAGTACTCTAAATGGGGCCTCACCAAAAAAGTACCTGAAAACTCCTACAAAGCATATGGTATTTTATGGATACAGGCACCGAAGGGAAAGTGACAGTAGGGATATATTGAGCAGGTAAAAAGAGAACCACACAGTAGCTGGGTAAGAAAATACCAGAGATATTACATGTTTTAAGATGCAAGTCAAGGAGACATCCTACTAACTCCGGTAGCCAGATGCACCCTCTCCACCCCTGATACATTATTAAGCACACAGACATTGTATACAGACAGTATACTGGCCTTTGGCCTCACATCAGCACCCAGGATCTTTACAAAATGTCTAGCAGTAGTCATATCTTTACTATGTGTGCTTACAAGGTTGCAGTTTTATTCAGTAATAAAACTAATTCCAACTAAATCAATTTTGAGACAGGTGCATTGTACCATGTCTGACTAGGAATCCCAGCTGTCAGCCCACTGTCCTGTGCCAGCCAGGCTGATGCCATGATCGGTGCAGCCATCCACCCACCAGCCCCGCACCCACTGTGCATCCACTTGGCATCTTGGGACAGGACTGACCCTGCTCCGTGCTCTGCAGTGTGACCTCTTGGGAATCCATCTCACTGGCTCAGAAACCCTGAGCCTGTCCTTGCCAGATTGAGGGTGGGTGAGCGGGAGCAGGAACAGAAGAGAGGCATGGCCACCCCCCTTTTAACCTTTTCTAGCTGCCCACCTCCTGGCCGTTCAAGTCTACCCTTGACTCCCCCCCCCCCCGGTCCAATTGTCCAGTGGTGACGGGTATCCACCCCTTTGTCGGAATAAACCCGGGTGGAGGAGGGGAAGAGAGGGGGAGGTTTTTCCCCTCCAGAGGAGGGGGCAATGGCACCAGGTTACCATCACCTTCCTGGGCACGAGCCCAGGGGCTCCCTTGTCCCTTCCTAGCTTAACAGTGCCTCGGACCAGGGCTCTCAGAAGAAATCTGGATCCTAACACTCGTTCTCATGAAGAAAGAAGCTGTTGCTCAATCACTTGGTCTTCTTGCAGCCAAACGTACTGCATGTATAAATGTTATCTGTATAGAGAGAGTACTGAAGAGTGCTCTCTGACTGTTCGCATGAAATGCATCCACTGCTTAGCACCTCTCCTGAGCTGCCTTTAAGACTTCCCCATCTGCTTCTCAATCCCCCTTAGGACAGCATCCTATTATTAAGGCTCAGCTGATTTCTCAGGGGTGTCAAGAACGCATACTGAAGATCCTCTGAAAGCTGCTGTAGCTTTCATTACGTAAAACTTGTTCATTAAGTAGAGGTTCTGAACTATCTTTAAAGCTGAAATCCATCCTCATCCCTCCTAAGGAGACAGAGCTACACTAACCTCCATGGACTGCAACCAGTCATTAACCAATGCATGGCTCCAGCACTTTGTACGTGGATCAGTGAATCTCCCTTATTTCTATAAAAGCTTCATTCAAGCACATGCACTGTTTCAAGTCCTCAACTCCAGAAGGAAGCTTTTGGCACAATGCTGGTATTAAAAGAAGCTTTGGCAGTACATCTACAAGGCTGTGATTGCACCTGGAGTTCTTTCCTCTCATGGTAAGCACAAAATTAACCAATTTAGGGGGGAAGTTATTGTTATCTCCAGTTATTAGTAACTAGGTCTGATTGCATGAAATGGGACCTGTGCTAAAATATCACAAGTTATAATAAAATAACCCATGTTAACGGTAATTAATAACTTCCCCCCTTAGTGTGAAGAGTTTCAGTCTCTGGTAACCACAGCTGATATTGTGATGTCATAATGCCTCATTCTACCAATGCCTAAGAGCCAGCCTCATCAGTGATGTCACAATGGCTTGATTGCCCTATACTTGCCTCACTTTTATTACATATAGCAGTGATTTTGATTTCTAGCATTAAGACAGCTTATTTTACTGTTATTAGTAACTAGGTCTCAATGTATAACATGGGACCTGTGCTAAAATAGCATGAGTTGTGGTAACATAACCCATCTTAACGGTAGCACACATTGATAACTTCCCCCCTTAGATATACTACTTCACCCAATAAAACATGGAACCTGCATAAACCCATTAATATATTTGTACCAGAACAACGCTGGGATCATGATCCCAGGGGCGTAGCCAGACTTCAGCGGGAGGGGGGTCCAGAGACTGAGGTGAGGGGGCACATTTTAGCCCCCCCCCCCCGGTGCCACTAACACCCCCCCCCCGCCATTGCTAACCCCGCCACCTCCGCCACCACCAACTTTGCCCCCCTGCCAATGACCCTCTCGACCCCCCTCCCGCCGCCAACCTGCCGTCGCCTACCTTTGCTGGCAGGGGACCCCAACCCCCCGCCAGCCAAGGTCCTCTTCTTCTCGCAAAAGGCTTCATTCTGTTTCTGATGTGGCAATGGCGGGTTGGCGGCAGGAGGGGGGGTCAAGAGGGTCATCGACAGGGGGGTCCAGGGCCAAATCCATGGGGGCCCTACGCCACCCCTGGCCCCACGTAGCTACGCCACTGCATGATCCTAACAGAAGTGTGGAGAGTGAAGAAGTTGTGATCACCTGGGACACTCCCATTCCCATTAAGAAACAGATACTAGAATCCGGGCACTGTGGTAAAGGAGAAAAAAACAAGAACAGCATTGCTAATAAATGTGTCAGTACTATTCCATACAATTGAAGTGTCTATGCCAAGTGACTATTTTTGCAACATACGGGGCGGTGGGGGAGGGGGAGAAGGGGGAGGGAGAGAAAGAGATCCTTCAGGTACCAACAAATGCAATCAGAAACCACAAAAATGCGGTGAAAAGATTTAAAAATTGGCATCCAAAGGAACAAAAGACAGAAAGTTCCTTTACGACAAATCCAAAGGAAATAGAGGATGACACACGACTCACAGGCTGGGAGTTGCAGATAAAACCACTTTATTAGAGTACCAGCAATAACATATAGTAACATAGTAAATATAGTAACATAGTAGATAACATAAGTATTGCCATACTGGGAAAGACCAAAGGTCCATCGAGCCCAGCATCCTGTTTCCAACAGTGGCCAATCCAGGTCACAAATACCCGGCAAGATCCCAAAAATGTACAAAACATTTTATACTGCTTATCCCAGAAATAGTGGATTTTCCCCAAGTCCTTTTAATAATGGTCTATGACTGCAGAAAAAGATCTGTATGGTCCATCCAGTCTGCCCAACAAGATAAACTCATAAGTGCTACTTTATATGTATACCTGACCTTGATTTGTATCTGTCATTTTCAGGGCAAAGACCGTAGAAGTCTACCCAGCACTAGCTCCACTTCCCAACCACTAGCTCTGCCTCCCAACCACTAGCCCCGCCTCCAACCACAGGCGCTGCCACACAATCTCTGCTAAGCTTCTGAGGATCCATTCCTTCTGAACAGGATTCCTTTATGTTTATCCCACGCATTTTTTAATTCCGTTACCATTTTCATCTCCACCACCTCTCGCGGGAGGGCACGAACAGTCAATCTAGTCTGCCTAACAAGATAAACTCATTTTACATGGCATGTGATACTTTATATGTATACCAGAGTTTGATTTGTCCTTGCCATTCTCAGGGCACAGACCGTAGATGTCTGCCCAGCACTGTTCTTGTACTAAAAGTTCTGAAGCTAACGTCAAAGCCCCTTAAAATTTACACTCCAGCCCATCCATATCTATTCATTTACGATCAGGGCACAGACCGTAGAAGTCTTCCCAGCACTGGTTTTGTTCCCAATTACCGGTGTTGCCACCCATTCTCCCCTAAGATTCCGTGGGTCCATTCCTTCTCAACATGATTCCTTTGTGTTTATCCCATGCATGTTTGAATTCTGTTACCATTTTCATCTCCACCACCTCCCGCAGGAGGGCATTCCTTGTATCTACCACCCTTTCCGTGAGAAAATACTTCCTGACATTACTCCTGAGTCTGCCCCCCTTCGACCTCAATTCATGTCCTTAGTTCTACCACCTTCCTGTCTCCGGAAAAGGTTTGTTTGCGGATTAATACCTTTCAAACTGTACCAGTGCGTACCGGCACAATAAAAGTGCTATATGCTAACTGGTTAATTTCTAGCTGAGTATTTTGATGCTGTGACGATTCAGCATTATGTATATCCCAAGACCCAACATGGCCAAATGACGGCAGTGTTTGTTTTTGCACTACAGCTGTTCTGATTTTTGTTTGGACAAATTATTTGGATGGTCCAACTACTTATTGCACCAAGTACAATACACTATCGCGTTTGCAGAGTGTTTGTACCTGAACCTTGAAGCAGATGGTTCACCCGCCAAAACACGAATGCGTGCCGGGTTTTTATTGGCGGTGCTCTAATAAAGTGGTTTTATCTGCAACCCCCAGCCTGTGAGTTGTGTGTCAAGATTTAAAAATTGCCACACGGATTTCGGGCATCACTGGTTTGATTGAAAGAACTTCCAAGCTCACCTTGCTATGTTGCCTGTGGTCTGGAAGGAGGCTCTCACAGGCACAATGCAAGTATTAAGGTGAGCATTAGCAATGCATTTGAGAGCAGATCCGACATATCCTGGTTTAGGCGTGAGATTCAGTCCTGTCATAGTATGTATGCAGTATATGCAAAACAAATCTATTTGGAGACACTACCTACACGTTCACATATTTAATTAGCGTGTGTGTGCATGGAGGGTCAGGAAAGAGTTGTTTTCCAAAAGGGTTTGCAGAATCCAGTTCAGATTGGCCTAAAAAGAGTGGGAGAAAGAGGAAGCAAAAGAGGGAAAGCAGTGCCACGGAAGACAGACCCACCCCGTCAGAGGAAGTAGCCATGAAGCTGTTATTAGCCAGTGCTGGCGATACGAGTTAGAAATTATTTGAAGTCAATGAGTAAAATAGACTGTCACCTAGACTGCCAAAATTTGGAGTTGACAAAACAGCCAATGGATCCGGCCAGGTAGACAGCATAGCTGGTGGTGATCCCCAAGCCCCACCATGGCTAGGTATGGCAGTGGGAGCCTGCACTAGGGTTACCCATTGCTCTTCTTCATCATCTCCCTTATGGCCGGCACCACTGCAATGGTGACAAAGTTTAATTAATTATGGGGGAAGGATGCAGTTAAAAAAATACAAAGTTACATTTTGGAAGTGACTGCGCTCAATTAGACATTTTCTGGACTTTTCATCATTGCATACCTCAATTCACGCATTCATCATATCACGAATAGATTATTGTAATGTAGCTTCCTCAGTCTCAAATCCGCCGACTCCAGACTCTGCAAAATTCTGCTGTCCGCTTTCTGTTTTGGGCTAAACCTTTTGATTCAATCACTCTGCTACTATCTAAGGTACACTGGCTCACACTCACATGCCACATTCAATTTGAAGTCTTTTCCCTTGCTCATAAAACCCTTACTTGGCTTCACTAATTATTCTGTATACTCCCTCTCGTGCCCTTAGATCACTGGATGTTAACACACTAGCATTACCCTCCCCCAAGTGAGCCCACTATGAATCTACACACCATTCTACATTCTCTTTCTTGGCCCCTTTTCTCTGGTACAGCTTATTTTATGTTATGTTATAACATGTCTTATAGCCCGCCAAACACCTACTCAGTTTGAGGCGGATTACAAAGTACAAAGAAACCAGATCTAGTATATCTGGGCATAACATAACAAACAAAGTTATCCTAATATAAATATTTCCTACCAGTGCAATAAGTCTAAGATCTTCTTTGAGGGAATAAAAAAAGTGTTCAAACATTTCCTAAATGTCAAATAATGATGACAACACTGTAAAGTGAAAGACCACGAGTTCCATATAGAAGCCATTTGATAGTAAAGAGATAATGAAACGTGTCTAACCGATTTTAGGCCATTAACAGTTGGACATTGTACGTGTATTAGATTTGTGTAGTGGGGTCACCGAGGTGTCCCTTTACCAAGCTGCGGGAAAAAGAGCCCTGCGCTAGCGGCAGGGGCCATTTTCCCCACATGCCAGGGCCCTTTTTACCACAGCAGGTAAAAAGCCCCCAGACAAACATGGCCATGACGTAAGAGAACTTTACCGCGTGGCCATGAGGCGGGGAGCCCTTACTGCCACCTATTGAAGGGTAGTGATAAGGGCTCCTGTGGTAACCGGGCAGTGCACAGCGATGCCCAATTACCGTCGGGTTACCACCATGCAAACCATTTCCAGGGGTTTTCTTTTTCTCCCATTCCGCTGGTGGCCACGTTGGGCCAGTGGTAGTCTCGATTTAGCGTTCAGTAAACCCACGTTGGGCTTACCAATGCTTTGTAAAAGACCCCCCAAGTTTGCCATATAGGGAGGAGCTTTACCAAACAAAATCTTAAACAACATTATGCGTATCTTACAATAAATATGTTCCTTAATTGGTAACCAACGTAATTGTAAATAACATTCTCTTAGGACCTCTTTTACATAGCCGCATTACCACGTCTCAGTGCGGCAAATGAGAGGAAACCCATTCAATTCCTATGGGCTTCCTCTCATTTGCCACACGGGAATTGCTAGCGCGGCTTTGTAAAAGAAGCCCTTACTGAGACAAAAATGAACCTGATTGCCATATTTTGCATGACTCAGTGGCGTACCAAGGGGGGGGCGGTGGGGGCGGTCGGCCCCGGGTGCACGCCACTGGGGGGTGCTGCGGCATGCGCCTAGCTCTGAGTTCGCTATCTTCGCTCGTTTGCTGCAGCTCCCTCTGCCCCGGAACAGGAAGTAACCTGTTCCGGGGCAGAGGGAGCTGCAGCGAACGAACGAAGTTAGCGAACTTTTCAGAGCTGACAGGCGCGCGCCACAGCACCCCCCAGCAGCGTGCACCCGGGGGGTGTCATTTTGCCGGGGGGGGGGCGCTGCACCCGGGGGGGGGCACATCGGCGATCCGCCCCGGGTGCCATCCTGGCTAGGAACGCCACTGGCATGACTTGCATTCGGTCAATTAATTTTGAGGAGCAACCAATAAGAACCAAACTGTAGTAATCAAATCTGGCTAGAACCAGCGAGTGGACGAGTAATCTAAATGTCTCAACTGAAAAATATTTTTTAACAGCCATAAGCTTTCTAAGAACAATATAGATCTTCTTCATGTTGTTATAATGTTATGAGATTGTCAAATTCAATTCCCAATACTAGTACCATCAACTGTAAAGTACAGTGCATATTGCCCATCATCGCTTGAATCTATCCAGAGAAATTTAGTTTTCTCTCTGTTTAGTTTCAAGCAATGTAAAGAGATCCAAGAGTCAATAACTGACATACATAACTGTATGCAAGACAAAGTTTCAGCCCAGAATAAAGAACACGGTAGGTAAATGGTGATGCCATCCGCATAAATAAAATGTAAAAATTTAGATTTATCAAGAGACATTGACAGATTAAACAGCATCAGGGAGAGTGGTGACCCCTGGGGGACACCACTTAATGCTTTCCATTTGGCGAATAAGACTCAACAACGGGTCATTAGAAAGACCTGCAGCCAAGATAAAGCTTTATCTTGAATACCACATTGTTGGCAAATGTCAGTTAAAATCTGCCAGTCCACTGAATCAAACATACAAGAGAGATCGAATTGTAAAATAATAACATTCTGTTCTTTACTCGGTATGGGCTTTCTGAGGGCCACCAAAGTGTCTCCATGACATACCCTTCCATTGTCTTAATAATTGAGAGGATAGATGCCAGAGGCCGATAGTTACTGACCTCAGAAAGTTTACCCTTTGGATTATCCTGTATTGGAGTAAAAAAAAAAAATATCCTCTCTCCAAATGAAAATGTAACCAATCTGTTAATGTAGACACAAATTTTGAGGATGGTGTTTTACATAAACATAGAGGATAGCTATTTAGACTACAAAATGATTTAGCATATTTCAACATCAGCCTTAATGTGGTTGTAGATTCAATATCCTGAAATCGATCAAGCAGTCTGTTTGCAGGAATACCCGAGTCAATACAAGATTCTTTTAAGGCCTACACTGGTTTGTCAGGCAGTTGATTTCTAATCAGAAGAATCTTATTATCAAAATGGGATGCTAAATCTGAAGCTGGTGGAGTAGGCGAGACTGTACAGTTTACAACATTATTCATGTTGGTTAGATTTTCCAAGACTGAAAATTATTTCTCAATGTCTGGATGATCTGTTCCTATCAATTTAAAATAAAATTATCTTTTCTTGACAGTCAAGATATATTTATAAATATGAACTTGCTCCCGCCAATTTGTTTTATTATCTACTGATGGATTTTTCCTCCACTTCCTCGCTAATTTTCTACATCTATGTTTTAATTCAAGCAGTTCGGAGTTGAACCATTTTTCTGATTTCCCGTTTTTGACTTTGGTCTTAATAGGGGCTAATTTATCCAAAATTACAGTGCCCAATTGTTTCCAATCATTCAAAAAATTCTCCACATTCTGAAGTTTTAAAATTTGACAATCCACTTCAGCCCAAAATAGTGAGGATTCAACCTTACTCCTATATTGTCTGGTAATAGTGATTTTAGATTAATCTTTTGCTTTCTCAAGCCATAATAGCGATAAGTGAAGTAAGAAATGATCGGACCATGGCACCTGAATGGGTTCTTGAAATGTCTTTTGATAGAGAAGTAACGGATGTAAGTAGATCTAACTGATGACCCTTTCATGAGTTGAGAAAGAAAAACCTAAATCTTTTCTAAAGATGAATACAAAGATCTTATTCTAGGATCTATTCTATTATTTCAATGCAGATTAACATCACCTAATAATAAGGTACAATTTGAGCTCATCGCATATGTTGCAGATATTAGATTTGAACTTTCCCTGTCCAGACTTAAAACAAACTTTCTTTTCAGAAGGACCTGGCTTTGGTCTAATTAAATACTAGCTCTTTAGGCAAAAGCACTGTAATCTAATCAAATCCTGTCCCCCTCCCCCTCTCCCATCCCTCTTGTCTATGTGTGACTGCTTCTTTACTACCCTAATGGAGTTCCTTTCTGTTTTATTTTCTTTTATTGTACACCGCTTTGATCTTTTTTTAAGTAACGGCAGTATATCAAGACCGTAATAAACATAAACCATTTCCATGTATTTATTTATTTATTATATTTTTATCCCACTTTTTCCCGCATAGCAGTAGGCTCAATGTGGCTTACAGGTTCCGGAGAGGAGAGTACCAACTCCGGGAATATATTCAGAGTGGAAAATAGAGTAACAGTAGGTGCGAGGAAGCTGATAAGGTTCCGGAAAAGAGAATACAACTCTGGGACGAATATATAGTAGCATATAGAGAGAAGTAATCCCAATGAGGCTGATAAGTCTCTGATTTAGGGAGAGAAAATGATGCAATCACTATTTTTTTTAAACAAAGAACCCTTTTTAAAAAATTGTTATTATTGGAGACTTGTTACTGCCAGTCTTCCTCTTTGCAGCCACTTTCCACTGGATTCTATGTATGGCGTCCAAAGTTGGGTGCCTGAATCAGTACATCAAGCTCCAGCTCTGGCCATCTTCAAATCTAAGCTAAACACCCACCTTTTTTGAGGGTGCTTTTAACTCCTAAACCCTGTTCACTTGTTCAGTACCCATGTATGTTTTATCATTCCCACCTTGAGTAATTCTTTTATCCAGGGGCAGCCCAACCATTAGGAGGCCACCTGAGGAAGGGGCCCAGGCGGCACTCTTCAGGGAGCAGCATCTCCCCACTCTTCAGGGAGCAGCATCTCCCCCTTCCTTCCTCCATCCTGTTCGTGGCATTTACCTGTTTTGTCATGCTCCAAACCCTGAAGCGGCAGCGATTCCCATACGCTGCCCTGCCGCCGGCGGCACCCACCTCTTCTCTTTACTCCGCCACCGCACAGGAGAAATAAAAATAAAAATGCACTATCTACTGTAGGGAGCAAAATGCAAGAACACTTTCTACCCAAAATAAAACCCATAAATAAATTATCTGGATATCCATGAAATGTAAAAAAAACTTGTGGGACACAGTCTCTCCAGCAACAGGGTTTACATCCCCCAAATAATGACAGAATGGTGAAATGCAGAAAATTCTTACTGCTTGGAGACTCCATTATCAGAGGCATTAACTTAGGAACACAGTTCAGGGGTTCCAACCTAATAAAATGTCTTCCAGGATCTTCAGCTACAAGATGTACAGACCAAATACTGAAAGTGATCCGAGAAAGAGCGAGGCTTCAAACGCTGATGTTGTAATTCACCTGAGGACAACTGACCTGGCCACCAATAGCAAGTTTACAGCACAGAGAGCTTTCCAGAAGCTTGGGGAGGGACTGAAATCTTTGGTCGGACTGTGGCTTTTTCTGAAGTAATTCCTACATGGGGGAGGGGAGAGGAAAGACTACGCAAAACAGAGGCATTCAATAAGTGACTTGAGTCTTGGTGTAAAGAAGAAGGCTTTAGATACATAGGAGAATGGGGTAATATGTGGAAAAATAACAGGCTGTACTGTAATGATGGGCTACATCTTTCTGTGATGGGAAAAAGGATCCTTGGGGAGAAATTCAGACAGTATGTTTCTAGACATTTAAACTAGAGGATGGGGGTGACAAAAGGAAACATAGAAATTCAGAAAGTCACCCCCTGCATAAACATGATGGCAGAGGGAAAGGTCATGTAAATATAGAAAACCACCTAAACTCACTAAGCACATAGAAAGCTATATGCACAAATGCTCGTAGACTAAGTAAAAAGGTTCAAGACTTGCAAGCCCTGATGTTTGAAGAAAACTTGGATATTGTTGCTATTACGGAGACGTGGTTCAACGATTCCCATGAATGGGATGTGACCGTACCGGGCTATAATCTTTTTAGGAAGGATAGAGAAGGCCGAAGAGGTGGAGGAGTGGTGATGTATGTGAGAGACAATATCAGCACGGCTGAAATGCGGGGACCCTGAGGAAAGGAAGAAGCTTTATGGATCATCCTGGAAAGAGAAGACAGAACCTCTATCCACACGGGGGTTATCTACAGACCTCCTGTGCAAATGGAGAAGTTAGACAAGGATCTGATGGAAGATATTCAAAAGATTGGTATGAAAGGGGAGGTGCTACTGTTGGGAGATTGAAGTCTGACATGGATTGGAACGTCCCATCTGTGGAATCAGAAAGAAGTAGGTAGATTGTGGATGCCTGTCAAAGTGTCTTGCTCAGACAAATGTGATGGAACCCACGAGGGAAGGGTCAATGCTGGATCTAGTGCTCACAAACAGAGGTAGTGTTTCCGATATCCGGGTGGGTGCCCACCTATCTAATAGTGATCATCGCACGGTATGGTTTGATATAAGGGCGAAGGTGGAGTGCGGACGCACAAAACTCAAAGTACTGGATTTCAGACATACTGATTTTGATAAAATGGGGGAATACCTGAAGAAGGAGCTGTTGGCGTGGGAAGGCATAGGAGAAGTGGAAAAACAGTGGTCCAAGCTAAAGGCTTCTATAAATATGGTGACTGATCTTTTTGTGAGGAAAGTAAACAAAAACAAGAGAAGCAGGAAGCCTATATGGTTCACCAAACAAGTAGCTGAAAAAATAAGAGCAAAAGAGGCTTTGTTCAAGAAATACACAAGAACGCAACGAGAGGATCACGGAAAAGATTATCGGATTAAACTCAAAGAAGCAAAGAGGGAAATACAGATATTCTGAAAAGACATGCCATGTAAGTTAAGCAGGTATTTGCCAGTTAGACAACATACTAGCATATACGCAAGTAAGTGGACATGTCCGCATTTTTATGCTAATATTCCAAACATTTACACCTGTAAGAAAAATAAAGCACCTCTTGCCCAACCAGATCCATCAATATGAATCTGAGTAAATCAGGGGCGGGTGGGGGAACACAACTGTGCTGATCAATATTACCCCATCCCCCTTCCCTTAGCACTAATAGCAATGAAACATGAATATAAGGACATAGATAAAATCTGGATACCCCAGATCCGTCAGATACAGTCTATACCAACTTAAATCACTTGTTAATAAAGGATCAGGCTTTTACCCAGTCAGTCACATCCCCAGATCCTTTGCTGCCTCAGCAAGGCCCTGCTATGCCTTGGCTTATCCTGCCCAGGAACCTTGGTATTTGTTTTTCTTCACATTAAAGGTGGATCTGAAGGTCTCCTCCAGATCTGACTTCATTGCTAAGAATCAATCTACCAGGGGATTGTTCAGAGGCAGCCTTAAGCAGGATCTGGAGACCTCTGGATCCAACTTTAATGTGAAGAAGGAAAAGCCAGTGCAAAGCAGGCAGGCCCTTGCAGTGGTGGAGGAGGCCCAAGTTGAATACAGGCACTAGCAAAGCCTGCAGGCCTTCCTTCACCTCAGCAGCACTTTTTTTTTAATGATCTGGTGCAGCAGCTGCTGATTTCATGGGCTCTTCATGCTACAGATCTTCTCTTAATGGCTCTTCAGATTGGCAGGCTGACCTCTTTGTGGCTTTTCAGATCAGCTCACGCTGTGGTGGACTCTTCGTGGCTCTTCAGACTGGCACAGTGGGCTTACGCTATGATGGGCTCAGCATAGCTGTGACACTGAGTCATATGGGCAGGAGCTGGTGCAGAAGGGCTGCAGGGGCAGGCGCCAGCTTCGGTGGGAAATGGGAACACGATTCGGGACTTGAGCCACACAAGGCAGACACAAACAGCTGCAGTATCCTGAGCAGACTATCATGGATGGTAAGTGCTGCCTAAAATCAGGTACCTGACTGGCCACCAGAGTAGAAGGGGCCTTAGAGAGGAATGGGGGGCCCCGGGCCCCCGAGGCCCACCGCAACTATGCCACTGCTGATAGGGACCAACACAAAGATATTGTCAGCATACGACAGCATAAACTCACCTGGGTTCAGTAAAACTTGTCTAAGCAAGCTCATATATGAGTTGTATAAGAGAGGGAAGATGGGACAACCTTAAGGTACCCATGAAAATATCCCTTAATACCAAGTACTGTCTATTTTTTGTAAAAGACACAAACCAACTGAGTGGAGGAGTGGCCTAGTGGTTAGGGTGGTGGACTTTGGTCCTGGGGAACTGAGGAACTGAGTTGGATTCCCACTTCAGGCACAGGCAGCTCCTTGTGACTCTGGGCAAGTCACTTAACCCTCCATTGCCCCCATGTAAGCCACATTGAGCCTGCCATGAGTGGGAAAGCGCAGGGTACAAATGTAACAAAAATAAAATAGATACTATTGGAGATTCTTAATGGAATGTTGCTACTATTGGAGATTCCACATGGAATGTTGCTACTTTTGGAGATTCTACATGGAATGTTGCTATTCCACTAGCAACATTCCATGTAGAAGGCTGCGCAGGCTTCTGTTTCTGTGAGTCTGACGTCCTGCACAGAAGCAGAAGCCTGCGCGGCCACATTGGTGATCTGCAAGGGCCGATGTTGCTAGTGGAATAGCAACATTCCATGTAGAATCTCAAATAGTAGCAACAGTGGAGGAGTGGCCTAGTGGTTAGGGTGGTGGACTTTGGTCCTGGGGAACTGAGTTCGATTCCCACTTCAGGCACAGGCAGCTCCTTGTGACTCTGGGCAAGTCACTTAACCCTCCATTGCCCCAGGTGCAAATAAGTACCTGTATATAATATGTAAGCCGCATTGAGCCTGCCATGAGTGGGAAAGCGTGGGGTACAAATGTAACAAAAAAAAAAAAAACAGGACCCACTAGTCCAGCTTCAGAGAGTAATCTTAATAAAATATCATGATTGACAGTATTGAAGGCTGCAGAGATATCAAACTATAACAATACCATCTCTACACAGCACCTTCTTAACTTTCGGTAGTTCGTGACAGCAGCAAGGTCTTGGTGCTGTGGAAACAGTGAAACCCATGTTGTGAACTAAGCAGTAAGGTGCATCTATCCAAATATTCAGACAATTTGAACCCAACCACAAATTCTACTAATTTTGTGAGGACAAGAGCATTTGCTATCAGCCTGAAATTGGAGACGTGAAATAAGTCTCTGTCAGGCTGTTTAGTTGCTGGAGTCAGAATAATACTACCCATCTCTTGGGAAAACCATCATGGGCCTAAAATGATGTTAACAAACACAGCAAGCCAATTTAAAAGATCAGACGAAGGATCTTTCAACAGATAAGAAGACAGACTGTCCAATGGACATCCCAATCTAGAAAGTCTATTTACCAGAGGGCCCAGAGTCAATGGAGATACTAGCTTAAATCTGGACCAAATCCTATCTGTCGGAATACCTTCTAGATCTATTTGGTCAATCAATAAATCTACAGGACAGTATCCAAATTCCAGGGTTGACTGAAAAGATTGATGGATTATGACTAACCTTGGAGGCAAAATAAGCAGCTAATGCCTCTGCAGAAGGCCAAGTTGAATTAGATGATAAAGGACATTTCAAATTATGTTGTAATAAACCAAATAGTTCCTCAAATTTGGTCGTTCAAGTCCTTCTAAAGTAGAGTAATATGTTCTTCTTGCCAAATTCAATTCAGCTTTATATGTTTTCAAAACTTGTTTCCAACTAGCCCTCACTGATTCATCCTTAGATTTTCACCAACTATGTTCAATCCTACGACATTTGAACCAGATCATCCTATTTTTCCACCCACTCCCTGAGAACCAGACTTCTTCAATCTCCTGTTCTGTAAACTGATGACCACTCTCTCTTTATAATACTCTTATGTATGTCTGCTGCTGCTGCTACTGTTGCTGCTACACCTGCCCGTCCTGCCTTTCCTTTCCTTTTTCACCCTCCTCTTCGTGTCCAGGCCCTGGTGCTTGCAAACTCTCTCTTCTTTTTGCAGTGCGTAGCTTATCATCCCTACTTTTTGCCACCTGCTTAGTTCCCACACCTGTTGTTCTGACCACATGGGCTGCAAGAGAAAATCACAATAAACAACAGCTTGCAAAGTGAAGATGGACTTTACAAGGGCCAAGGCCCAGACATGGAGAGTGGCCTCTGCAAGAGAAAGGAAAGGAGATGAAAAGCAATGTGATGGAAAAAGAGGAAATCAAGAGGTTGATGGAGTGAGAGCAGTGAAAGGACACCTTGTCATTAATGAGGGCTAAGTGGGGATCTTCAAGGTCCCCAGAGACTGGGGATGAGAGCCCTAGGGTCAGCAGTAGGTTGACAGGAAGACTTTGCACTGAGGTCTGGGGGAACCTTGATGAGATCTTCCAGGATGGGTGGGGAGAGGATGCCATGATGTCCATGGAGTGTGAGTGAGTGGGGAGAGGAAGCCCTAAAATTAATGGGGTGGGGACATGGGAAGAAGGAACTCGGATATCTTTGGAGGTCGGTGGGTGAGTGGGGAGGAGCCACATGGCCCACAGGAGGATTGAGTAAATGAAGGGAGCTATGAGGTCGAAAGGGGGACTGGTGGGGGGGGGGGGGAGAGGAAGTCAGAAGGCCTATGAGATGGAGAGAGAGGAAATGTGGGATGACTGCAGTGAGAGGATGGCACAGTGTGGAGTGAGTGGGTACAGAGGAGGGATGAGTGAGTGGGACTGGAATGGTGAAAGATGTGGCTGAAAGAGCTTCTGGGAGAGTGTGAGGAGGGGTGAGAAAGAGGGACAGTGTATAGAGCTTAGGTAGTGTGGACAGAGCACAGGAGAATGTGGGATATACTATAATGCCTCCTTTTTCCAGCATCCCCTCCCCCACCCAACAGCCCTGTCTTCACATAAACATCCATCCACAAGCAACTTCAAGACATATACATGCCGGTCAGAGTCATAAAGCATAAGGCTCATCTTGATCAGGGGTCTCTGGCTGGAATAGTGCATTTGGAACAAATGCCACTCCTGGGGGAATTCTATGTAAAAAAAAAAAAAAAAAGAAATCTGCACACAATGTTTGAAAATTCTGCATACTTTATTTGTATTCTTATACAGAATTCCCCCATCATAAAGCCTGACTCCTCCCACAGGCATGAACCCCCACCCCTGCAGTATTGGAAAATTCTTCAAAATTCTGCATACTGCGTGCGCTAAAAACACTAGCGCACCTTAGTAAACAGGGCCTTTTATTTTTAATGTTTGTGTGCAATTCCTCCATCGTAAGGCCTGACTACTTCTACAGACATACCAAAAAGAGCTAAAAAAGGGTGGAAATGACCATGAAGAATATTCCAGGGAGTCGCTTAGAGAGAAAAGTTTATTCTTGAACGTATAGGGGCTCATTTTCAAAAGAGAAAAACGTCCAAAAAGTAGCATAAATCTGCATTTGGACGTTTTTGTTACGTATTCCAAGCAGGAACTAGGTTTGTGAGCCTTGGGCCACTGCTGAGGAGCGGCAGCGGCAGGCAAAACCACCCTACACCATAGACAGGGCAGAACTCAGACAAACAGTGAGACTTCACCTGCACATGGCCACTTTTCACTAGGAGTTGAGCCCCTGGCTGCAGGTGGCAGGACTTATAGGACAGGGCAGGAACAGGATCCCAACAAGGCAGTACAGGGACTGAGGGTCAGAGGGGAAAGGAGACATACAAGGGCAGCAGGGCAAGGAAGGGAAAACTAAAGGGCAGGACTGAAAGCTGCAAGCAGCCACTAAAACAGGGAACAAACCACAGAACCAGGGGTGTAGCCACGGATGGGCCTGGGCTTTGCAGATGGGGGCAGCATCCTTTAGCCACTGACAACTAAGCATGTATGGGATGCTGGCATCAGTGGCTCGAGGAGTTGCTACTGCCTGCTGGGCTTGGCGGGGAGGAGTTCTGGCCATCTCTGATGGAGGTCTCCAGCTGTCGGAGATTGGGGATCCTCGTCAGCTAAAGTATTTATATTTTGAGTTGGGAAGTGCTGGGGGAGAGGGGGGAGAGAGAAAAGTTTGTGCCCACCCACTTTGTGCTCAGGTCCACCCAAAATTGGTTGTCTGGCTATGCCACTGCATAGAACTGAAAGCTGCAGAGCAGCCACAAAGACACAAACAGACAAAGACTAAACACAAAACTATAACCCAGAGACAGGACTAGCACACAAACAACAACCTAATCTAACTACCCACAGACTAACTAAAACAGACAAGAATCAAGGCAAGAAAACCAGACTGAGCTGAAGTGCACACAGCACCCCAACAAATCTCAGGACCTTAGGCGATGCAAAGGCACAGCAGAAAGGTTTCAAACTAGCTAATAAGCCCAGCAGCAGCTGAAGCTCAGCTGCAGCAATTACTACTACTACTACTACTACTTAGCATTTCTATAGCGCTGCCAGGGTTACGCAGCGCTGTACAAGTTTAAACATGGGGAAGGACAGTCCCTGCTCAAGAGAGCTTACAATCTAAAGGTAACAAACTATGTAGTCAGTGTTGGTATCATGAATGGGGAAGGTGGTTAGGCGCCAAAAGCAAGGGAGAAGAGATGGGCTTTGAGTAAGGACTTGAAAATGGGCTGGGAGGGCGCATGGCGTATGGGCTCGGGAAGTCTGTTCCAGGCATAAGGTGATGCGAGGCAGAAGGGGCGGAGTCTGGAGTTAGCGGTGGTGGAGAAGGGTACAGATAGGTGTGATTTGTCCTGAGAGCGGAGGTTACAGGTGGGAACATACGGGGAGAGGAGGGTAGAGAGGTAATGGGGGGCTGCAGATTGAGTGCACTTGAAGGTCAATAG
Source organism: Microcaecilia unicolor (assembly GCF_901765095.1). NCBI lineage: Eukaryota > Metazoa > Chordata > Amphibia > Gymnophiona > Siphonopidae > Microcaecilia > Microcaecilia unicolor. The sequence continues at coordinate 71,869,696 of NC_044042.1, read as the reverse complement.
GAGAAGCTTGAACTGTATACGGTAGCGGATCGGGAGCCAGTGAAGCGACTTGAGGAGAGGGGTGATATGAGAGTATCGGTTCACGCGGTAGATAAGACGTGCGGCGGAATTTTGGACAGATTGAAGGGGGAATAGGTGGCTAAGCGGGAGGCCAGTGAGGAGAAGGTTGCAATAGTCAAGACGAGAGGTAACGAGCGAGTGGACAAGGGTTCGGGTGGTCTGTTCAGAGAGGAATGGGCGAATTTTGCTAATATTATAGAGGAAGAAGCGACAGGTCTTAGCTGTCTGCTGGATATGGGCAGAGAAGGAGAGGGAGGAGTCGAAAATGACTCCGAGATTGCGGGCTGAAGAGACGGGGAGGATGAGAGCATTGTCAACAGAGACGGAAAGTGAGGGAAGAGGAGAAGAGGGTTTGGGTGGAAAGACAAGGAGCTCAGTCTTTGCCATGTTCAGTTTCAGATGCTGGTTGGACATCCAGGCAGCAATGTCTGAAAGGCAGTCCGAAACTTTGGCCTGGGTTTCGACTGTGATGTCGGGAGTGGAGAGGTAAAGCTGGGTGTCATCAGCATAGAGATGGTACTGGAAACCATGTGATGAGATCAGCGAGCCCAGGGAAGAGGTGTAGATCGAGAAAAGAAGCGGTCCAAGGGCAGATCCTTGAGGAACCCCAACAGAGAGCGGGACGGGGGTGGAAGAAGAGCCATTAGAAAATACTCTGAAGGTGCGTTGGGAAAGATACGAAGAGAACCAGGAGAGGACGGAGCCCTGGAACCCGAATGAGGACAGTGTGTCAAGAAGTAAATTATAATTGACGGTGTCAAAGGCGGCAGATAGGTCGAGGAGGATGAGGATGGAATAGTGACCTTTGGATTTGGCAAGGAACAGGTCATTGCAGACTTTAGAGAGTGCTGTTTCTGTCGAGTGTAGTGGGTGAAAGCCGGATTGAAGCGGATCGAGGACGGCCTGAGAGGAGAGGAAATCAAGGCAGCGGCTGTGGACAGCGCGTTCAAGTAATTTGGAGAGGAAGGGTAGAAGAGAGATGGGGCGGTAGTTGGAGGGACAGGTGGGGTCAAGCAATTACCAGGAAACTACAGGTGCTGTGTAGGATCAAACAGAAAGAGCAAGTCTGGCAGTCTGAAAGATCCGGACCGGAATAGGCTGAAATCTGGAACGGGTGACAGTAACCAGACAGTCCATTGCAGCCACCAGGTCTAGCCACTAGGTGGCGAGAGGAAGGAGAGCACGAAATATGGGCACAACCGTGACAGTTTTTCTCACAAAAATGTACACATTGGTATTTTCAAAACCAATTTTTAGATGTCTTTCTATGAAGTCCGTCAGAAGTGTGTTAAAATCATAAGGGGACGTGATAAGGTTGGAATCTGGGTGTTCCTAACACTTGGACATTTTTTCTGCTATAATAGAACAAAACAAAAACATCCATACAGCAGTTCAATAAAAATGTAGTCTCAACTTGTCACAACATATGCTATATGGAAAAATGCATATTGTCATACAATTATCCAATAAAAGTCCAATGTAAATGTAGTCTCAACTTGTAAAAACATATGCTATATAGATGGACCCTACATAGGCCATGTTTCAGCAGACAAGCCTTCCTCAGGAGACCTTTGCATTATATACCATAAAGTGCAGTCAAAAAGACTTCCACATTGAGATCAACAATTACATGAAAACTAATGTCTTCTTATGGCATTCTAATCATGTGTATGGTTTTTACACACGATTTGTACATCACAAGAAGGGATTAGTTTTTATGTAATTGTTGATCTCAATGTGGAAGTCTTTTTGACTGCACTTTATGATATATAATGCAAAGGTCTCCTGAGGAAGGCTTGTCTGCCGAAACATGGCCTATGTAGGGTCCATCTATATAGCATCTGTTTTCACGAGTTGAGACTACATTTACATTGGACTTTTATTGGATAATTGTATGACTATATGCATTTTTCCATATAGCATATGTTGTGACAAGACTACACTGTGAGTGGCTATATGTTCAAGAATAAACTTTTCTCTCTAATTGATACCCTGGAATATTATTTGTGGTAATTTCCACCCTCTTTTTGCTGTTTTTGGTTTGATTTTTTTTTGTGTAAGTGCAGGCTTTCTTCTGTTTTCTTTGTCCTTCTCCAGGCATGAAATCCCAGACACCTCTCTCCCACCCACACAAATTACATCATATCTACCTGCCATGCTGATTTTCGTCCTTCATTTTGTCCCTCATTTTGGAGGTGAATGTCCTTTTGGAGAACTCTTTCTCATTTTTGGAGGTGAGTATCCTCCTTTTCGAGTTCTCTGAGTTGAGAAGTGATGACTGAGGTGAGAGGTGGAATGAGGGGTCTTTGCTCCAGGCTAGTGCACCCTACCCTGGAACAACACATGGCAAGATGCCGGCTCACCAGTACCCAGGGCCCTTTGGGTGCTGCTCCTGGTGAAGGTGGTGCTGCACAGCTCTTACATAAGGATGGAGCCACCCCAGGCACGCTTGGCAGGTTCTTTCATGTTTAGATTAAAATTGGCTATAATTACAGTTGTTAGCCACACTGTTACATGGTTCTGAGGTGTTTATGCAGAAACTGCAGCTACTGCTGCAGGAGGCCTTGTCCTAAGAGGAGGGAAGAAGCTTGGAGAAGAGAGGGCTGAGGGGAGACATGATAGAGGTATATAAAATAATGAGTTGAGTGGAACAGGTGGATGTGAAGCGTCGGTTCACGCTTTCCAAAAAATACTAGGACTAGGGGAATGCGATGAAACTACAGTGTAGTAAATTTAAAACAAATCGGAGAAAATATTTCTTCACCCAACGCTTAATTAAACTATGGAATTCGTTGCCGGAGAATGTGGTGACGGCGGTTAGCTTGGCAGAGTTTAAAAAGGGGTTAGACAGTTTCCTAAAGGACAAGTCCATAAACCATTGCTAAATGGGCTTGGGAAAAATCCACAATTCCAGGAATAACATGTATAGAATGTTTATACGTTTGGGAAGCTCGCCAGGTGCCCTTGGCCTGGATTGGCCGCTGTCGTGGACAGGATGCTGGGCTTCATGGACCCTTGGTCTTTTCCCAGTGTGGCATTACTTATGTACTTATGTGCCCTGGATACAAGGCCATCTTTAGGTTGAAGTGGGGCCTGGTACGGTAATAAAATGCAAGGCTTGGGCCCATATTCACTGATAAACTGCCACCAATTGGCTTTTCTAGCATTCTGGTCCATGGATAGTCCCAGCACTTTCCCCCACTTTAGAAATTTGGCCCCCCTCTACTGCTAGTTCATGCACTATTAATGCTTTACATATATGACATCTGAATGAGCAGGGGCTGTTTGGTTGTCCGTGCTGTATTCATTTTATATATGTTTCAGTATCATACCTGCATGAGGCTCTGATTAAGATCTGTTCCTCAGCTATTCATGCTGTATTCATGCATGACATGTATCGGAGTGCTATCTGCAGGTGGAGGGGGGTAGGATAGGGTGAAGTTGGGGGGCTCTGATGATGATCAGAATAACAGCACTTTAGTTTATTCATTATAGTGGGAATGGAGAGGAGAGTACAAGGAGCTATCAGAAGTTGTAAATACCAATAATATCCTCAGGAATTAAATACAAATCAAAAATCTGAAAGGGAATCTTGTTTATCTAAAACTTGATATACCAATCTTGCTGGTTTAATAATCTCTGTTGAGTAAAATTAAACCACTGGACAAGAAAGACATAGAAATAACAATTTTCATTATATCCCCCTTGGCAAAAGTAAAATGTTCAGCCTATCAGGAGAGGACATATTCCCTTAATAATCTGGGCTAAAATAAATGGGAGAGGCACACTGAACAGATAGGCTGCTGAATACAACATATTGAAGCAGGTTAGACACAAATCTGTGCTCTGCCTCTTTCTATGAAGAAACTGCAAAATAAAATGGTTTCTGATTTGCATAGAGGTTGTCCAGTAGTCTCCACTAGAAAATCACCATGAGGATGTGGCCAGAGCACTGATTACTAAAGGACAGGTGGTTCCTTACACCACCCTGAACAGCAGGAGGGTAGAGTGTGTAAGCGGCTAAACCCCTGATAGCACAGGAGAGGCCCACCAGAAATCACCATATGGAGGGGACCTAATGGTCAGAGCAATGGGCTGAAAATCAAGAAACCAGGATTCAGCTCCTGCTTCTGCCACCTTTTGTAACCTGGTGCAAGTTATTTTATTTCCCATTCCTCAGATACACACCTCTTTGGTGCAGGAACATATTGTACTTCTCTGTGCAGCTTGAATTCAATATAATGAGGCTCATTGACATACCCAAGGTCAAACACCAGTGGCCAGTCCAGCTTCAAACCGAGGAGACCAGACTCCAATCTTCATTCCTCATTCTCCAGGATATTATCACCACAACTTCATCCACAGACGGGCCAGGAGAGTCACGCAGTGCATGGGCAAACCTGGCACGGGCTTTAGGCCCCTCTGCATGGACTGCCGCTCCATGAATCAGAGAGAGGAGTCCAGAATGTCTGTCTGTCCTCCAAGAGTGCAATCATAAACCATTTTTTACTTTTGTTTCTTGCCCTTCACGATTTTGTTTAGCTAGTTATCTCCAGCAGAGAAGACTGTGCAGTAATTCAGGGCAGGGCTTACAAGACAGACCTACCACATACCTTAAAAGGGATTTTCTCACTTTCATTGATGATTTGTGACTATTTCAATTAGTTAATACACTGACTCATGCTCCTTACCAATTTATCTTAACTTTCTATCTTGCATCTCATTATCATTCCTTAGGATTATCTATTCTTGTTTGCGCTCCTCAGCTTGTGGAAGTTTTAGGAAATTACAAAGTGTGGATAGAGACACCTCTCTAGAGGCATTGATCTTCAATTAGATGATTTCTCTTCACTAGACCTGCAGGAGCAATCTAGTTTATGGCATACTCCTTTCTCAGTTGCCCTCTAAAAAAGTGCATCGTTGCAGAAATGAGCTTCACAGCTCAAACTAGAGAAGGGGATGGGGAGCCACAGTAACCGTGGGGATGGGGACGGGAACAGAGCTTGCGGGGACGGGATGGGGACAGAGCCCACGAGGACGGGATGGGGACAGAGCCCATGAGGACAGGGACAAACTTTGTCCCTGTGTCATTTTCTACTTTGAAGACTGTTAATGAACTGGACTGTTATTTATATTTGAGTGATGCAGACAATGATAGTTTATTTTTTTGGAAAAAACAAGCAAACATGCTGGCCACAATTAGCAAACTTTGCATGGGGGATCTTGTACATCCTGCTACCAGCACATCTTCTAAGAAGATATCTTCTATTGCAGGAAGGACTGTGGAAGACAGGAGAGCTAGACTGAATCCTGAGATTGTTGATGATTTCTTATTCATCCACAGATTAAAAACTCATAACAGTGCTTCATAGGGCATATTTGTCCCCTCTAGGGCATACAGAATGGGTTGTATTTTGTACCTCTGGACATTTTAACATGGTGGATTTGGATTCCTTGAGGTAGTAGAAATCAGCTACTGTTGGGGCTGGAAGTGTAGAGGGTGGTGGTAAGGAGGGTTATTACAGCTGCTCACTGTTATTATTGTTTCTATTTGTGTAATTTCTACACAATAGTTGCACAGCATATTGTTGCTTTTTATACTTTAATAAAAAGATTTAAATATAAAATCATAATTGTGCGAGGCTTCTGCAGATGAGGACAGGTACAGAACCTGCGGGGACAGGGCAGGGACGGAGACAGAACCTGCGGGGATGGGGTGGGGAGGGACGGAGACAGAACCCATGTCATTCTCTAGCTCAAACACACTTTCACCCTGGTATGAAGGCTTAGGTCTGGTGAAACATGCAGAACACCAATGGCACAAACATAGGTTTCTTGAGCATGTCAAGTTCCATAGGAGCATAAGTATAATCTCTGTTAGGCAAAGTAAGATGCAGTAGGCTAAGTCCCTCATTGAAGCTGATTCATCTTCTGCAAGGCTCTGCAGCAGTTTGGGATCTTACTGATTCTCCACCGTTGACTGCATTCTCTGATATTAACCTTTCCGCAGATCTATCGGCATCAGCATTCCTGGATAAAATACTTCCTGTTCAGAACTCTTTTCCACATCTCTCCCCTGCTATCAATCCACCTGCAACTAAGTAGTCGAGACTGCAGGAATCTCCAACCACAACTGTTACAGATGCACCTCTATAAAAGCTCCTTGTAGCACACTACACGCTTTTAATTTACCATCTACTGGAGATGACTAAACCTTGATTGCCATAAAATCCTTTACATCTAGACTTGATCCTTGTGGAAGAGATGAAGGAATATGTCCCTCCTTTCATATCCAAGAAGGTCTGTAACAGCCTAGTTCAAGGGTAAGTACCTTCTGTCTACAAGAATGTTCACCAATCTTTGAAAATGTTAAAGCTGATCCCTCTGTGACTACCTGAGGGCCCATCATCAAATCTCTGTTGTTTCTAAGGTGAAAGAGAAAATAGGGGTAGGACAAAGGCTTTTATCCCAAACTGGATTTCATGCTAACAACAGCATAGAAACCATTTAAGTTTAGTCATTTATATCAAGACACGGGGCGTACTATTCATAGCATCAGATTTATCATCCACATTAAACTGTATTGATCATAATATTCTCCTGTGAAGGCTTTCTGATATTGATCTACAGGGAACTACTTAGCTGGCTTACTTCTTAGCCGAGTGGCCACTTTTTAGTGGCAGTGGGTGGAAAACGGAATTGGTACTCATTCTTGGAAGGTGCTCCACAGGATTCAATATTAGCAGCAGTCCTCAACATTTTCATGTCTGGTACAGTCAGTTTCACGGCATTCTTACATGAGAACGATGCAGAACTATTCACTATTGTTAACCTTGATGATCTAACCACACTCAACAATATTGCAAGATTTGCTATTATTGCTGACTGGCTCATTAACAATAAGTTAATGTTAAACCCTGAGAAATATGAGGCATTGATCTTTCCAAGAACTGCCAATTTACCATAAATTGGCAACTTAACTATTTCTGGATTTCAAATATCTGTTCAAACATCCATTAAGATCTCAGGAGGTATTATAGACAACAAAATCACGTTTCAATCACATATGTTAAATACAATAACATGTTGTTAAGACCGATAGTGAGGCACATTTTCAAAGCACTTTTGAGCCCCATAGTCTTTTAGGAAAGCTAGTGATTTGTAGCTCAGTACATGCACTTCTAATCAACAGACCTCACTACTGCAGCTCTCTTTTACAAGGTGTTAAAACTTCCACAAGCAGTCGTCTTCAACTAATTCAGAACCTGGCTGTAAACTTGATACATGGAGCCAAGCGATACAATCATGTCACTCCCTTTCTCGTCAATGAAGCATTCACCAGTAACCCAGCGAATTGCTTTAAAATTATTAGCACACTTGAGCATTGTGCACTTGCTTCCCAACCTATCCTACAGATTTTCTCATTCCCTACACCAGGGCTTCCCAAACCTGTCCTGGAGACCCCAGCCATATTTTTAGATTATCCACAATGAATATGTATAAGACAGTGGCGTAGCCATGGGTGGACCTGGGCCACCCACTTTGAGCTCAGGCCCACCAGTAGCAGTACCCCTATGATGTGGCTGGCAGTGATCTGCAAACCATACCAGCCGAAAACTCTCAACAACTGTCCCTCCTGCATACCTTGCAAATAGCAGATCTCAGCCTGCATTGAGCAGCGACTGATACATACTGCTCGCACCAGCCCCACTGCTTTCCCTCTGATGTATTCCCACCTATGTGGAAACAGGAAGTTGCATCAGAGGGAAGGCTCTGGGGCCAACATGAACAGTGTGTATTAGTTGCTGCTTGCTGCTGGTGAAAATCTGCTATTTAAAAGGTATGCAGGAGAGGGAGGGATGTTTGAGAGATCATATGGCATGCAGGCGTGAGAGGGAGAGGCCAAATCACCTGTGGGACAAATGGAGTTCTGCCCACCCATCTTGGACTCAGGCCCACCCAAAATTGGGTGTCTGGCTACTCCCCTGGAATAAGATACATTTGCATATATAGTGAGTATCCAATGTATGCAAATCTATCTCATGCATATTAGTTGTATCTATCCTGAAAACCTCCAACTGGCTGTGGGGTCTCCAGGACAGGTTTGGGGTGGGAAGCCCCACCCTACACAAACAACATCACTCACTCTGTTCTTTACAACAAAACATGATACCCTCATATATGAAAATAGTGGGGTTACTTACCTGTAACATAGGTTTTTGGTGAACAGTAGGATAAACAAGCCTTGCATCGATTTGGTCACCCATGTGTGTGGCTGATTAAATCTTGTCATAAGAATAGCCATACTGGGTCAGACCAATAGTCCACCTAACCCAGTATCCTGCTTCCAACAGTGGCCAAGCCATGAAGAAATGGTTGGAGACAACTCAACACACTGCTTTCATGGTAGTAACTCCCTAGCTCTGGAATGTGAGTTTGGAATTTTCTTGTAAAGAAATGGAAAGGCCTTTTTTTAGGCAGGTCATTCTGGTGTGATTTTAGCTTAGCTCCCACTAAATGGGGGCTGTACACTAAAATTGAATGTATAAACTGACTGTGGCTAAAGGGAAGAAGTTCACATATCTAGTAACTTTTATAAATGGACTAAATTGTTTTATTTCTTAACATGCATTTTTAAAACTTTACATCTTTATTATGAACTTTTTGTTAAACACCCAAAACTCATTTCCCCCTACAACAATTAGCAGCATCTTCAGCCAAATATCACTGCCTACCTACCTGAATCCCAATCCACTCCTGTCCCCTCCTACCATGTCAATTGGATATCATAATTTATTTTTGGTACATATTCTACTATATTGGATTTGTCAACTGCTAGTGCATGTTTTTATGTCATTTTATTTTAAAATGTAAATCATTCAAATGATTTGACTAGAAAGGCAGTATATCAAAGAAGCCAGGTACTTGATACACAGCCTCTGTTGTTATTAGGGAGATGTAGAGGGACCCCACCTGCTGTGAGCAGACAAGAAGATTGTAAATACTAGAATGGTGTTCTAGTGCAACAACAGGAAGAAAAACAAAACACATGCTGTCTGGTTTGTTAAAGATTTGCTCCCACTAAGCTATGATAAGGACTGAAATGCTGTACTTAAGGGACCCTCATATCTAGGACAGCAGAGGCGGGGCTGGAGCAGCTCCCTGGCTGCTGTTACCTTGTCTAGCAACTGAATTCCTGGTAGTAAATTGTCAGGTTGGAACTTGTAATGTTTGTGAGCTAATCCAGGGTGGGGACTCTGCTCTGGGTACAATATTAAACTCACCTTTTCTAATCACATGGCAGACAGAAGGCAGGCAACAGAGGCTGGATTCTTTTTAACTGCAGCCTACACTGTGACAGTGAGAATCAATAACTAATGGCTTGAAGTCACCAAATGCAGAGAATGCCCTAGACAGAGGCCAGGTTACTGGCATAAAATATCTGAAAGGTACTTGCAAAAGCAGACCCTAGAATCCAAACTGTGTCAGAGTACATAGCAAGGATATCTTTGAAGTTAAGATCGAATCCTACTGCCACCAAACATACTGTCTGACGTTCAGCATGTCACTTAACCTCCCCCCTGTCCACAGCCCAGAGGTAAGGGACCCCATAACCACACAATTTGTCATAGGCAAAGCCACAAACATATAATAGTTATAAGGTGACTTTGCAACCGAGGGATCTCACTGCTGCTTGCACACGGTCTGCCTTAACAGAGTTTGTGACCAGGGAATCAAGTCAGCCTAATTACAGAGTCCTAGGAGCCTCCCCCATCCCTGAACCGTTAAACACTATATTTCATCTCAGCAACAAGGAAGGATGTGCGAGAGCCAGAGTGGGAAGGAGCAGGAGGCCCAGGCTTTCTGATGGATGTTGCCATGCTAAAGTTGGTTGCCAGGCAACCCCATCAGTGGGCAGAGTCTAGATAGCAGGAGCCAAGGGCATATAAAAAACAAAAGAAAGCTTAACAAAGGCTCAGTTTCATGGACCCAGTCTACTGTAAAATATAAAAAGAGGGAAAGGGCAAAGAAATAAGGGGGTTTATACAGAAAGAATGCTTCAAGAGACCCACTAACCATTGCTGGGTCTCTGGAAGCAATGGTTTCATTTTTTAACAAATAAGGCACCGAGGCCCCGTCATAGGATTCGATGTACTGGGTCAAAGCAAGAGTCCATCTAGCTCAGAATCCTGTTTACAGTAGTAGCCAGTCCAGGTTACAAGTACCTGGCACAGTCCAAAAAAGCAGCATGTCTCCATGCTACATAATTCCAAGGATAAGCAGTGCTTTAAACCAGGTCCACCTTAATAAAGGTTACAAACTCTTCCTCCGGGAATTTGTCCAAAACCTTTTTTAAACCCAGCTACATTAACTGCTTTTACCATTTGCTATGGCAAAGAGCTCCAGAGGTTATACGATGAGTGAAAAAAATATTCTCTATTTGTTTTAATATGCCACTATGTAATTTTATGGAGTGTTTCTAGTCTTTGTACTTCCTGAAAAAGTGTAAACAATCAAATTGTTAACCCATTGCACTCCATTCAAGATTTTATAGACTTCAGCCATTTCTTCTCCAAGTCAAGGGGTCAAATGTCTAAAAGGGATCTCTGCAACAGCATCATTGTAACCAAAACTTCCAGGAAGCCAAAGAATTCACCTCACATTAAATTATAGACAGTACCCTGAAATCAAAGCAGCTCAGGTCTCAGATGAGTTTCACAGGCACTAGGAATAAGCAAGCAGCTCTACATAACAGGGCACAAGCCTTTTGCATACAGTGATTCAGCAGCCGAGGGCAGATAAAGGTCAATAACCCAGCGAATTGGCCCAGTTATTCTAGCACATTAAAAACAGACAGGTTCCAGTTCCTTTAAAACATGCCCACAGGCATTCTCAGGTCTGTACCTTTGCTCATCTAGGAAAACGAGGCAGTGAACTCTGGACACAGAAGTTCTGTGGTTGCATCTGCTTAGGCCTTAGCTAGTGGGAAGGAAAATGATTTTCTCAATCAAAGGATCAAGATCTGAGACATAAACATTGCTAATCAAGTGCCTCTGCCTGCTATGCACCACCACCTGCTGGCTGCTCAAGAACCCAAGGGTAATCATGGGCTGGGAAATGCCTGAAATCAGACCAGAGTCTAGAGCAGAGGGTTTCAACCCAGTCCTTTGGGAACATCCAGTCAGTTGGGGGATATCCTGAAAATGCCAACTAGCTGAGTGTGCCCCAAAGACTAGGTTGAAAATCTCTGGTCTACAGAGAGGCTGATGGTTATAGAGGTGGAAATAGATGCTAGTTAAACCTGCTATCACCACATTTGGGGGCTGTGTAAGAAAGTCTCCCCCTCTCCAGTTGTATTAAACACACAGAACAGCCGATGGTACCAAAAAGAACACTGTACGGACAGCAGTGAGTCACAATGGACCTCTACACTTTTAATTTCTGACATGAAGAAGAAAGCATTGCCTTCAAAAGCTAGTGAAAAATGTATTGTCAGTCCAATAAAAAGGTATCATTTTATCACATGACACTGAGGTAGTAACGTTTATTCCAAGATGTAGAAATTGGGCTCATATTGAAGATTGTGATGACCCCTGAGGAAAGCTAATGCCAAAGCTTGGCCGAGTAGGGTCATTCTTCAATAAAAGTCTGTTTGTGAAACCCTGGCTGTCTTCCTTCTCTTCTGGACCATCTCTGCCATCTTTCTTGGTCCCAAAGCAGATCCTGCCACACTCCCAGGCAGTGCAGATACTTGCAGTTTCCCTTCTCTGCACCCCACTAAGACCCTGCTGTTACATTTCATGGTGCTTGGGAAGGGGGAGAGAGAGGTTTACTGCATGACTTCCTTCTCTGTGAGCACTGATATATGAACCAGCCCTGGATTCAAAGTACAGTGCTACATAGAAATATAAAGAAGATAATATTGGTTTATTTTTACATCCCTAATTAAGTTTTTCTGTCTCCTGTAGAAAGATGAGAAGACACCCCTTCCCAAGCTTTTGACAATAACCTCACACTAGTTTCTTAGAATGTAACCAGAACAATCATTTAACATGTTTTTGCATCAAGGAAACAAGCCAATGCTACAGGTAAAGATTAGGGATAATCACTCCCAGAAAGAGAATGAGGTAAAGGATTGTAAATCTTTAGTGCTGGGGCCTCAGGCACCCTGAACATCCACAAACCAAATGTATTTACATTTAGCTCAAGGTGAGTTACATTCAGGTATTTTGCTGTCCTCAGAGGGCTTATAATCTAATTCTGTATCTGAGGCAATGGAGGGTTAAGTGACTTGCCAAGATCACATTTGAACTTGGCTCTCCTGGATGTCAGCCCAGTGGCCTGACCACTAGGCGGCTACTCCACTCCACTTTCCAAGTTCATCCGTAAACTGAAAAGCAATTTTCAGCAATGAGAAAAGGAAAGAAACCTGTGGCTCAAGGTTTCAAAATATAAATAAAAATCAGAAACAGGACGCCATGAAAATAAAGACGACATTCACCTTTCTAAAATTTTATTCTTATTTCCACTGACTCACCACAAAATACAGGTAACAACTATATAGACCTTGAATTCAAATGAAGGAACCATCACAGTGTTGTTAGGTCAGAGGAGTAAACAGATCGATGTGTTAAATACATTATGAAGCCTTAAGGCAGACAAACAAAACAAAAGTTTAAGGGTTTATTTAATGTATTTGACTTTTCAAATTCAAAACAGACAAGTTATCAACTGCAAACAAAAAGTTGTGTACCCAAATCTGTCAGGTGCATGGAAAGATAAACCGGAGGCTGTCCCAAAAATCCTGAATGACAAGCAGGGGGAGACAACTAATAACTCAGTAGAAATAAAAAGCACCAAGGTTCCTCTTTTGTCCTTCACTCCTGCAGCAGGGTTTCAGACTGCAGGAAGCTTCATTCCACTGCTGGTGGCTCTGCTCCCATTAGTTTTCAGACCCAAATGCTTGGCTATGGCACTGCTGGCTCGAAAGCCATGTAGGGAGGGTGTGTTTGGAGATGGCCTGCCTAGATTTTGGCTGCAAGATGCACACCAGCAACACTGAGCATAAAGTTAATGACCACTGATGGGAGGAAGGGAGCCCCACAGCCTTTCAGTGCATACAGTAGAACCTAACTAGTATGAAGGCTGATCACAAGACATGTGTACAGATTATGGGGTGATAGAGGAGGTTAGGACCAAACGGTACAGCCACTTGCCTGACAACTCAAGTAACACAAGGAAATTAAATGACAGCCACAGGAAAGAAGCCTGAAGCACAACAGAGAACAGCACAAGGGAAAAGGGATTTCTAAACATGTTACTGTTCAGTATAGTGTGAAAGAGCTCACGGATGCTGCACCATACAGAAATGGAATGTTCAGGCTCCTCATCACCCCACCACCTCTCTTTCACCCAGCACACTGTGTTAACACATGTCAACACTGGGCTCAGGCACCCCTGATATAAGGGGAGGAGGTTTCGGCAGAAAAGGTGAGACTGCAAAAAAAAAAAAAAAAAAAGATCGAGCAAGCAACATTTCTAGTGGTGGTAACAGTACAGCAGTGCCTTGCTCCAATCAGATTTAAGAGCAAACAAGTCAGGAAGATAACTTTGAACCAAGACAGTAAAGATGTTGCTTTCCTAATGTGTAGGTTTCCTTTCACAGAAGTAACGTTCTAAAGAGGAAAAAAAATAAACAGGCAAACCCCAACTCCCATGCACAAGTTAAATAAAAAAAGAATCTTCTAATCAGGCAGACCATTTAATCCAACCTCTGAAATGCGGGCAGTCGCTTTTTAACAATGAACCCATGTGGCTGCAGTTTGTGACACTCTGATCGAATCCTGCTCACCCTTGGCCACTACATCTAGGAACTGGATAGTAAGAGGGAAGTGGCTGGCTGGCTGAACAGACGATGTTACTCTACAGCCTGCACCATCTACACTCATCACTGAACACAGATCTGTACAAGGGACAAAGTCCATCCCTCAGAAGTGTTGGTACCCTCACTGTGAGGGATTCTGAATTCTACTCCCCCCCCCCCCCCCCAAACAGCATGGGAGAAACATAACGTGCTATGCCGAGTGCATGGGAAACGGGTAACTGTGCCTTGGTGGTGTCAGGCTGGAAGGAAGAAGGGATGTGCTCACAGCTCTCTGCAGGGTATGTCCTTGAGCAGCCAGCCTCTATGTACTTGCCTTCTCCTTGTGATTCTCCTGAGAACAGAAAAAGGCCGCACATCATTAAACTACTAGATATAAAACATGTGTGCTAAATGTTATTACAATCATGTTTGTAAGGCTGCTGTAGAGAAGTGAAACAGGAAAGCCTGATTACTGCTGTCCCTAGATCTCTCAGTCTCTGCTGGTCTAAAAATATATTGTTCAGGTAGGTGAGGGAATCTGCAACTGCTCTGAATGGTAAGCACGGTACTGCATTCCAACACTCAGAAGTTACACAAGCGATTAACTGCCATCGTCCACCTAGAATCTCTATGTAGTTTACAAAATGAGAAAATGTCATCCCAACCTGTGAGTAGAATGGCTGTGTTTAATAAAAGGTTTTGGACCAGTTTCTGGAGAACAGGTCCATCAGAAGCTATCAGGTCTTACTTTTGACAGTGAATAGTATGGGAGGGATCTACACTTTCAAGAGACCAGATTGGCCACAGTTGAAGGACCATTGTGGCTTCTTATGTTCTAGCCACCGGGCTTCAGTCCTAGCTCTACCCCAGGCTGTAAGACCACAGCCACCCTGAAGTAGCTGGCAGGTTTGGGCTGTGAAACTCTGGTAACCTGCTCAGCCTCAAGGTGCTCTAGAGGTTCTAAGTATTAATTTACCAAAGGAATTACCAAACCCAGACATCCATAGATCAGAAGCTAGTTGTGCAGGGTACCTCGGGAGGTGGTGGCTTGATAGTGACTGGGTGAGATGATCTTCGTGGGGGGGAGGGTTTAGGCTGCACTTGCTGATGTACTGTATTGTAATATGTCACTCCTCCATACACCTGAGATTGAGCCTGGGGTTAAAAACAAAGAAGATAGGCCATCAATCCAGTGCTACAGGCAGTGAGACCCAAACATCAGAATCTTTGGTTCCCGTCATGAACAGCAATGCAAGAACAGGCACTAGATCTATCCAAACTCGCCCAACAGGCTGGATGCAATCAACAGGATGCTCTCAGAAGAAAGAGGTGCTATGGGAGCAACCAGTCTCCCATTCCCCACACTGTGAACCACTAAAGAAAACTGAACTAAAAACAGCGCATCTGGAAGAGAGAATAAGAATAGCCAATTAAACTTTATAGCAGGAAACTCTCTCATCCAAATGAGTAAAAGGGCAGTAACTGAGTTGCACCCTCCCCTCCACCCCCAACTACCTGTGTGTTTGAGTACAGGTGAGGTGGTGCAGGTGGTGGCAGGGCTCCTGGAGCGTACGGATAGCTAGGGTTCCCGAAGTTCATGACCCCAGCCGGAGAAAAATAAGGTGGTGGTAGCAGCTGTTGTGGTGGGGGCTGTCCAGGAGGAAGGGAGACTGGAGGAGGGTATAAGCTGGGGTTTGTCATAGGAGCCGGTGACTGGTGCGGATGTAAACCTGGAACTGAAAAATGTGCATGTTAGCATAGTCTTCCAAGCTGCCCAATCCCCCAAATTTACTTTCCAACAATTGCCCCAATCCTCAGAACTGCCCCCGCTCCCATCAACTTTACTATCCCACAAACTGCACCAACCCCCAAAAGCTATGTTGCAATACCCTGCAAACTGCCCATACCTAAAAAATACCCACAAAAATAACCATCCCACCACCTTGCAAATTACCCACCCACCAAAACAAATACCCCCTTCCCTACCCTATGCTGCAAAAAGCCCCAGCACACTGAAACCTGCTTCACCCCCAAAATGTAGTCCCTGTAACTGTTCCACATCCCAAAAATCCCATGTAACTGCCCCAACCACTAAAGCACCACCATCCGAGAAACTGCCCATCCCAAGATTACCCTTCCTCAACTGCACCACTACTCTGCAAACTGCCCTACCCTCAAAAACAACCTGCAATTACCCCATCACAAGAATTACCACCTATGAAAATGACCTCCAACTGACCCACACTCTGCTGACGTACATCCAAAAATATACTCTCCTGCCAACTACCTCATTCCCAAAAGCAACCCCATGCAACTGCCCCACCACCTCGTAAACTGCCTGAGCCCCCAAACGTATATCACCAAACATGTAGCGCAAACACACACAAAAAATACATATACACACACACAGGTTGGAAAGAGTTACCATGAGCCATGTTCTTCATGCTTTCCCCACTTATGTTTTAATTTTATTTTTAATGTACATTTCTGTCCTTTTAAACACTTATCCAGAACCCCAACCTATACCTTTCTTCCAACTCCCTACACCTCCTTTCCTTTCACTTCCCTCTTAACCTTAACAGATAGGCCCTCTCCCTAGATAAGCTACTAGCCTTTTCCATTCCTCTTCATTTCACATGTCCATAGGCTTTTCCAACTATTTGCCCCAATCTACTCCTCCAGTGTTCCACTATTTCATTTCTTGCTGCTACCATTCCCATTTTTATTAAGCTCCTGCTCCCTCTTCCTAGATTTTTAGTTATCATTCCCAGTAACAGAACCTTTGGGTCTATCCTCAAATCTTTCTCTGCTACCTTCACTCCCGCCTTCCAATACTCTACTACTTTGGGACACAACCACCAAATGTGCAGAAGAGACCCCACCCCCGAACAGACCCTTCAGCACCTAGATAACAGGTTTTGCGCTTTAAAGGGGGTCATGT
This sequence comes from Microcaecilia unicolor, assembly GCF_901765095.1. NCBI lineage: Eukaryota > Metazoa > Chordata > Amphibia > Gymnophiona > Siphonopidae > Microcaecilia > Microcaecilia unicolor. The sequence continues at coordinate 71,852,831 of NC_044042.1, read as the reverse complement.
ATCATCTATATATGGGCATTTTCCATTATCAAAATACTAATCACAACGTTGCTGTTGAGGTTTTTGGACTCCACCACATAATAGGGTAGGTTAGGAGAGGGGAGGGAATTGGGGTTTACTTGTTTATAGGTGTAGCCATGCTTCACTGGACTAGTTTTAAGTTGATCACTGTTTTTCTATTTAAATGTATTACCCCGCTGAAAGCTGCTCACATCATTCCACAACATCTCAGCATCGGGAATCTACCTCAGGCATTTGCGGGAAATACAAACGCAGTCAATGTTGTTAATTGCAAGCTCCAGCATTCCAGCAAAGCAAGATTCCAATGGTTTTTTCCTTCCTGGGTATTACTACAGTTCCCAATTATGGATTATCTTGCCAAGAGATGTTCAAGCCACCCTGATCCATCTCAGCATCTGGTCTTCCACAGTCCATTTTAGACTCTCTTACCCTTTCCCTTTTACTTCCTACCCTGTTCCTTTTACCCTATCTAATGTAATTGTATTTGATTCCTGTACATTGTAAGCAGTGGTGTGCTGGAGCAGGCTCTCACAGGCTCTCGAGAGCCGTTTGTTAAGTTTTTAAGAATTTTGGGAGCCGGTTCTCCATGGCTACTTTAACAAATGGATCCCAACATGTGGGCTTGGGCCCCTCCTGAATTCTCTTTTACTTTGCTGGCGAGAGAGAGCCCCCTGTTAACAATTTACCAGCACACCCCTGATTGTAAGCCACTTTGAGTCTGCTTGATGTGGAAAAAAGTGGGGTATAAATGTTCATAAATAAATAATAAAAAGCTAATTAAAAAACAAAACAAAAAAACCCAACATGGCTGTTGAGGTGTTATCTTGGGAAAGAGTAGTGGGAACTGAAGCCAATGCTGGACACCCTTCTATGATTTGTGTCCCACAAATGGCAAAAGACAGGTGAAGCTTGGGCAACTCCAGTGTTGTAGATCACTTTATTGTCATGTGCTGCGAGTGATGGTGCTGTGCAGCTCAGGGGGGAGTGGAAGATATCTTGACAGGTAAACTGAATACTGTCAGCAATTCTTGGATGATATTTAATTATTACATTTGTATCCCACATTTCCCCACCTATTTGCAGGCTCAAGGTGGCTTACATAGTACCGCAGAGGCGATCGCCAATACCGGTTAAAACAAATACAAAGTGAGCTTGTGGTAAAGTTCATGTGTGACAGACACATTGGGGAATTGTAAGAAGAAGAGTTAAGTTATGTCCAGTATGAGCTTTGGTTTTGTTGTGTTGCTGGGTTAAAGCATTTAAGTTGTATCGTTAGGGTATGCCTTTTTGAACAAGTTAGTTTTTAGTAATTTCTGGAATTTCAGGTGGTTATATGTTGTTTTCACGGCTTTTGGTAATGCGTTCCATAGTTGTGTGCTTATATAGGAGAAGCTGGATGCGTAGGTTGATTTGTATTTGAGTCCTTTGCAGCTTGGGTGATGGAGATTTAGGTATGTTCGTGTTGATTTTGATGTGTTTCTGGTTGGTAGGTCTATGAGGTCTGTCATGTATCCCGGGGCTTTTCCATAGATGATTTTGTGAACCAGGGTGCAGATTTTGAACACGATGCGTTCTTTGATTGGGAACCAGTGTAGTTTTTCTCGTAGGGGTTTGGCGCTTTCGAATTTCGTTTTTCCAAATATAAGTCTGGCTGCTGTGTTTTGAGCAGTTTGGAGTTTCTTTACGATTTGTTCTTTGTATCCCACATAGATACCGTTACAGTAGTCTAGATGGCTTTAGTACCATAGATTGTACCAAGTCGCGAAATATTTCTCTCGGGAAAAAAGGTTTTACTCGTTTGAGCTTCCACATTGAGTGGAACATTTTCTTCGTTGTAGTTTTCACTTGGCTCTCTAGTGTGAGGTTTTGGTTGATTATGACTCTGAGAATTTTCAGCCTGTCTGAGATGGTTATGTTGGTGGGTTTCTTCGTGTTATATTGGAATGAGAGGATGAGACTGTGTGTTTTTTCTGCATTAAGTTTTAGCTGAAATAAATTTGCCCATGAGTTCATGATGTTTAGGCTGAGATTGATTTCTTTGGTGATTTCTGTAAGGTCATGTTTGTATGGAATGTAAATTGTGACATCGTCTGCATATATGAAAGGGTTGAGGCCTTGATTGGATAAGGACATGGCTAGTGGGGTCATCATTAGGTTGAAAAGGAGTGGTGATCCTTGAGGTACTCCACAGTCTGCTTTCCATGGTGGTGATATGTTTGAATTTGATTTCACTTGATATGTTCTATTGGTTAGGAAACCCTTGATCCAGCTAAGTACATTTCCACCAATCTCGAAATATTCTAGTATGCTTAGTAGTATGTTGTGACTTACCATGTGTCAAATGCACTAGACATGTCGAATTGTAGAAGTACGCTTTTGCCTGTTGGAATCTCTTGTTTGAATTTGGCTAAGAGACTATGTGGTTATAACCAAGACTCCATCATGTTTGGCTGCTTATATGGCTGGCATGGTGGAGACTTGACAATTAACGTTTAAGCAGGGGTTACCGGAGCCTGCACAAAGTGCCGGGTATAGTTCTGGCCACCTTGCTGGGCAGACTGGATGGACCATGGAGGTCTTTATCTGCCATCATTTACTGTGTTACTGTATAATCAAATATCTGCCCACTTCTGCCAATCCTGCAGATGTACAAGCCTTCTGGCAAAAATATATGCCATCCTGTCAACGCATGTACTTTTAAGCTAGCTGGAATTTTATAACAGACCACATATGTGCAAAAATTACTATAAAATTACCTTCTATATAAATATATGACTTAGTCATTCTCTGAAGATGTGGCTATTTCAAAAGCACCCTGGATGAGAAGCCAGTCTTGCTAGTATGGGTTAATCCTGTTTTGTCTTTTTTTTTTTTGAACTGTATCATTTTTTTTATTTTATACTGTAGTTTAGTTACGGCTATTGTGATATACTATTTTACTTTTACTGTAATCTGCATTTAATATGTGCATGGTTAAGCGAACAAGAATAAACACATTTAAATTAAATTAAAAACAGTAAAGTGGCAGCAAGAGGAAAGGATCCAAATAATCATCAGTACCCAACTCCCACCCAGAAAAAAAAAAAGACACACTGTTACAACCAACCTGCGCAAGATTTTACCTGAAATCAGCACAACACATGCTAACCAACAGTCAGTAATCAACAATGAAGGAGCCTTCCCTCCTATACCTACCTGGGTGGGGGAGGTGCATTTCTGGCTGAACGATCATACCCTGGGGAGGCAGAGGTGCCGGACTCTCGCTGTGTGCATAAATTGGGCCCTGGAATTGCACTGGAAGAAAGAAAAAATAATTCAGCAGAAGCCCAGAGGGAAGCGAGAAAGCAACTGTCAAACAAACGAGGGGAAGAGACTCACAGGGATCGTAATAGTGCCCTTCCATGATGCTGATGTGCATGGGGGCAGGCTCAGGTACAGGCCTCTGCCGCTGGGAAGAGTAGCGCTTTGCACGGCCACCCTGTACCCCCTGAGGTGGCAAAAGAAACAGAAATAAGTTCCTTCCTATTCTCCAAACATCAATGTCTAAAATTAAGATGTTCTCTACTCAAATGCATCATAGAACTGGTGGGCCCTGGCAGGCACAGCAACACCAATCAGAGTATGTTATGTTCAATACTGTGCAACAGTGAGACTGTGAGACACACAGCATAAAACATGCGAACACACGCTGATGAGCCACTAACTTTCCACAGGCGATACTATCATTCTCTCTAGCAAGAACAGAGAAAACACAGTTTTTCTTCCTTAAAAGCTTTTATTTCTCCTGGAGGATCCTCTGATGGTGAACTGGGCTTAGCATTAAGTTCCCTTGCCTCATCTTTTATGTTCCTCATGTCCATTCACAGCACTCAGAAGACTGACAGAGGTTAACCTCCTCAAAGAGCTCTCATCAAGATACCAGTCAAGGTGATTTCACTTGCCTTTTGCAAATGGTTATTTGAGTGCACACTCTTTGGGGCAGAGTTTTAGAATCAGTAACTCATACATACCATCTCCTCCATTCGGTTAAACCGTGGTGGCCCACTTCCCATATGCATATGATTTGGGATACCTGCAACACAGCACAGCACTAATTACACCTGACAGCCACTACTGACCAGAAACTGAACTGCCAAGAAAATCACCAGTCATGTAAACTTTCATTTCTAAATTAAGAAGAATTTGATCTTGGTTTAGTCCAGTGGCATTCAGTTCTTGCCTTCGAGAGCCACACACAAGTCCATTTTCTAGGATATTCCCAATGAATATCCATGAGAGAGATCTGCACAGGGTCAGTGGCGTTCCTAGGGGGGCTGACACCCGGGGCGGATCGGCGATGCACCCCACCCCACCCCCAGGTGCAGCGCCCCCCCTGCATGCAGCGCGGACCCCCCCCGGTGAAAGGACACCCCCCGGGAGGGAACCCCCCCCCCCCCCGGGTGCACGCCGCTTGGGGGGGGGGGGGGTGCCGTGCACACCTGTCCTCCGTTGTTCCATGCTTCTTCTCTGCCTGTTCCGGGGCAGAGAAGAAGCATGGAACAACGGAGGACAGGCGCGCGCGGCACTCCTCCCAGCGGCGTGCACCCGGGGCGGACCGCATCTACCCCCCCCCCCCCCCCCCCAGGAACGCCACTGCATACGGTGGAAGGTAGTATGCACGAGAATCTCTCTCATATGCATTCATTTGGGTTATCCTGAAACCCTGACCCATGTGTGGCCCTTGAGTATCAGACGTCATCACCACTTGTTTAGGCAATGCAAAACAAAGCCAAAAGACTGGCCTAGTGACTTGGTGGTAATGCCGTGCACGGCCATGCAAAAGATCCCCAGTTCAATAAACACATTGGTAGAGAATGACACAGGGAGGGAACCCGCAGTAACCGCAGGGATGGGGACAGAGCTTGCGGGGACAGGGCAGGGACAGAACTCACAGGGATGGGGACAGAGCCCACGAGGACGGGGACAAATTTTGTCCCTGTGTCATTTTCTACTTTGAAGCCTGTTAATGAACTGGACTGTTACTTATGTTTGAGTGATGCAGACAACGGTATTTTGATTTTTTGGAAAAACAAGCAAACATGCTGGCCACAACGAGCAAAATTTGCATGGGAGGGATCCTGTACATCCTGCTACCAGCACATCTTCTAAGAAGACATCTTCTATTGCAGGAGGGACTGTGGAAGACAGGAGAGCTAGACTGAATCCTGAGATTGTTGATGACTTATTCATCCACAGATTAAAAAATCATAACAGTGCTTCATAGGACATATTTGTCCCCTCTAGGGCATACAGAATGGGTTGTATTTTGTACCTCTGGACAGTTTAACATGGTGGATTAGGATTCCTTGGGGTAGTAGAAATCAGCTACTGTTGGGGTTGGGAGGGTGGTGGTGAGGAGGGTTATTATAGCTGCTCATTGTTATTGTTTTCTATTTGTAATTTATACACAACAGCCACACAGCATGTTGTTCCTTTTTATACTTTCATAAAAAGATTTAAATATAAAATCATAATTGTTCAAGGCTTCTGCACACGAGGACAGAGCCCACGGGGACAGAGACAAACTTTGCCCCCGTGTCATTCTCTACATACTGGATCTTCTGCTTGCAGGCCATTTACAGCCTCTGGAGGGGAAGGAGTTTTGGTCATTACTCAAAGGTGACACCCAATGGCTGGGATTGCTGCTACAATGAAAAGCTTATGGATGCTTTTTATGGGATGGAGTATAAAATTAACGATTTACAGTGTTAGATCACAGCCCTAGTTACAAGTGAGCTGAAGGTATAAAAGAAGTAAAAATAAAACTGCCAGGTCAAAAAAACTGATTATCTGTGTGAACAGGAATTATTTGTTCTCACTTCCATTTGGGTCAGTTGATACGTTAAAATGGAACCTCACACTAGGGCAGAATATCAACAGGGTTTCATGCACTCCTACCAGCAGATGGAGACTGAGAACCACAGAGTTTCAGATATAGGTATACGTGAGCTGTGCAGTCCCCTGAAAATCAGTGTACGAACAGCCAAGCAGAACTAGCAAAGAGGAGAGAAAAGAAATAACATACCGCCAAACCCCCTAGCAGAACCACAACTGGAGCATGGCCAACACGGCCCAACACCTTCTGCTGTCCAGCGCTGGAAGGAACCCAGTGCAAAAAGGGGTCACCAAACTAACCTAACTGGTTGAAGGAAATTAAATCCAAGTAGAGGAGTGGCCTAGTGGTTAGGGTGGTGGACTTTGGTCCTGAGGAACTGAGTTCGATTCCCACTTCAGGCACAGGCAGCTCCTTGTGACTCTGGGCAAGTCACTTAACCCTCCATTGCCCCATGTAAGCCGCATTGAGCCTGCCATGAGTGGGAAAGCGCGGGGTACAAATGTAACAACAAAAAAAAAGCACTGCAGGAGGAACTGGCAGCCATGGAACTGACCTATGTGGCGAAATTAAAGAAACAGACCACAGAATGGAAGACGTTGAGCAAAAGTAGGATGAGCACGAAGAGGCCTTGGGAATGTTAGATAAAAGATAAGGGAGGCCCAAACTGATGCACAGAATATCTATGCTAAGCAAGAAGACTTGGAGAATTGGAGCTGCCATTGTAACCTGTGATTCTGCAGCGTCCCAGAGACTCCAGAATATAATAGCAGTAAGAAGGTGGTACAAACAATTGTTAGCATTATGCTTACTGGCAGCCAACAAGAGCTGCCCCCAGAACAAGTACACCTTGACCAAGCTCACAGAACGCTGGGGGTGCCACGCAATAATTGGCCCAAGGATATTATTGTTTGTTTCAAGGATTATAAACTGAAAGAGCAGGTGCTGCAAGTAGCAAGCTCCAATGATAAAATACTATGGAATACGTACCAGGTGGAAGCATACCAGGATTTGGCAGGAGCCACACTCCAACGGCACATGGAACTGTGCCCCTTCAAACAGTTCTTGAGGTCTTTAGACGTTTGATATAAGTGTAAGCATCCACTCACTTTATTGTTTTATTATGAAAGAAAGCTTCAACAAGTGCATTCCTTGCAGGAGGGGAAGCACTTTTCCCAGGATCAGCAGAGGCTGCTCAGGCCCCCATGGCGACATCCAAGGATACCGGAGGCCCCAAAGCGACCCCTAAGTGGCAGAGGGTCCCTAATAATAAACAGCTGAAGAGGCAGAGTTTGGGAACTGCTCCCCACACACAGCAGAAAACATGAGGGCTGACTTTCCCTTGTATTTTCTCAACCATACAGTTTTTCTGCTGGATATTAACAATCTACTAAGTGGAATTATCAGAGGGGATTGGAAGCCTGACCTATTCTGCAGTAGACTGCAACGCGATGAGAACGTGCACAGGTTTTATGAGCTTTCAGCAAACCTGTTCACCGTTATTATATTTGAGGCCATTGCCAGAACAATAGTACTGGTTTCGATTAAGAGGTTTATTCCATGAAGCAAATTATATAAATAATAAAAATATAGGGCAATGTAAGATGACATGATTCCTCCTTCATGCTGAATGAGTGTGGTTTCTAAAGGACGTGGGGTGAAGGGGAAGGATGGATAAGTTGATGGATGGGATGTGGGAGGGGCGTGTGCACCGTACAGGATGGGTTGGCTTGGTCTGTAAGATATTCATTGATGTTCAGTACCTCTATCCTCATCTCTGTTCCCATAGGCTGACTGTATGGTCTGTTTAATTTGTGTGACCCTGAATGTGTGAGGGCTGAACTCATCACAGAAGCACCTGCTGACGTTCAAGGAATTAACACATTTAAAAGCAGATGTGGTTCTGATTCAGGAGACACATTTGATTACAAGGCATGAGCATCTTTGTGTTTCTAAGAAATATCTTCGGATTTATTTTTCCTCTAATAAGAAAAACACTAAGACCAGAGGAGTGCTGGTGGCTTTTCATTCACGCACATGTGGGAGATAAAAAAGGTTATAAAGGGATAGAGGCAGGAGATCTATTTTCATTATCTTACAGTTGGGGTCTACCACTTTTACACTCTTGAATGTTTATGCTCCCAACAATTCTCCACAGGTCTTCTGGGAAGATGTCTCCACATTGCTACTTGCTCATCTTGAGGTTGAGCTTCTTCTCATGGGTGGGGACATCAATCTTACATTACTCCCACATATAGATAATTCAGCAGGGGGACGCAATATGCTCAAAGTGATAGTACATTTTTAGAGCTTTTTGGCACGCTGGAATTTTGTAGATATCTGGAGCCATTTTCATCCATCTCAGCAAGACTATACTTATTTTTCTTCAGTACATAGATCCTACTCTAGGATAGACTATTGGTTTGGATATCTGTCTATGGTGCGTAGGGCAAAATTTTCTGATATCTCATAATATACTTGGTCTGGTCATGCCCCATTGATACTTGGACTAGATATATTAACCTGCAAAAGTACGAACCACATACTGGCAACTTAGTGATGCCCTTTTAAGGATGCCTGAAAATGTGCAACAAATAGAGATATATTGGAATATCTACAATTTATTGACATGGGGGAAATCACTCCGGATGTTCTCTGGGAGGACCTTAAGATGGTGATCCAGGTTAAACGCATTGTTTTGCAATCTTACCTTCTTAAAACCAGACAATGTCAGGAAACTGCTTTGTTGGCTCAACTACAGGGACTGGAACAACAAGCGAAGCAACAGGGATTGACTTCAGCCCTAGGGCAATCAATTCATGCCATTCAGATGGACCTTCAGACGTTCCATATGGCAGAGATCGCAGATACTCTTCAGAGAGTACATCAATCCCATTTTGAATTTGGCAATAAGGCCAGCCGCTTATTAGCACATAAGTTGCAGAAACAAAAAACTAAAAATTATATCACTAGCATTCAGGATGAAACGGGAACTCTCCAGACAGTGCATCCATTCACAGGGTGTGTTCCTACACTATTATTCACAGCTTTATACACCTGATATTGACCCCACTGCATTCAATATCCAGAAATACTTAAATATTACACAATTATATCAGGCCTTGCTAACTCAAATGACCCTATATAGTAGTATACAAAAGTGGGAAAAGGATTTGTGTAGGCACTGGGAATTCAAACAGTGGGAGATTACCTTTCGGTATTTACTGAAGGTTTCACTTGCTAGTAGCTTCATGGAGGATAGTTATAAAATAATGTATCGCTGGTACCCCACCCGCCTTGCTCAAATTTTTAAAATCAGCTCTGGAATCTGCTGGAGACATTGTGGGCAACGGGGACTATGTATCATATATGGTGGTCTTGCTCACAGGTACAGCCCTTTTGGACTTCTCTACTGCAGACTTTACAACAAATGCTTACCCGGTTAGCGTGGAATATTGTTTGCTTCATTTCAAGCCAGTGGGCATCAAGAAGGAGTGCTTTTTCATGGCAATTAAGTTGGATCTTGCAGCAGCCTGGAAGAAGCCATTTCTACCCTCGGTTGCCCAGGTTCTAAAGAAGATGGACTATGTTTATTAGATGAATTGACTGCTTTGTGAACCAACCAAATGCTTTCCTTCCATGTGACATTTATCAGCAATGGCGCTCGAAGGGAGCATCAGGCCCACCACAATGATCTTAACATGAATATTATATCTTGCTAGAGGGTGCAGGGGAGAAAGGTTCTGCGAAGAGAACATGGTCCTTCATGGGAAAGGTGGGGGAGGGGGAAGAGTGGAGATGGGATATAGTTAGGGGGGAAAGAACAAGAGGGGGTTGGGGTAGGGGCTGGTTGTGATAGAAGATTTGAGTGCATATTGTTGTGCTGTCTTTTCAGTTTTGTATTTCTGCCATGTTCTACAATAAAGTTTTGAAAAAAAAAAAAAAAAAGATAGAAAGAGTAGGGTTAAGTGGTCAGTATTCTCAACAGAGAAGGGAGGATAGGGGGGTTCGCCAGAGGTCTGTGCTAGGACTGCTGCTTTTTAACATATTTATAAATGATCTAGAGATGAGAATAACTAGTGAGGTAATTAAATTTGCTGATGGCACAAAGTTATTCAAAGTTGTTAAATCACAAGAGGATTGTGAAAAATTGCAAGAGGACGTTACGAGACTGGGCATCCAAATAGCAGAAATGTAATGTGAGCAAGTGCAAAATGATGCATGTGAGAAAGAGGAACCCAAACCATAGTTATGTGATGCAAGGTCCCACATTAGGAGTCCCCGCCCAGGAAAAAGATCTAGGTGTCATCGTTGATGATACGTGGAAACCTTCAGCTCTATGAAGACAGGCTAAAGTGGCTAGGGCTCTTCAGCTTGGACGCTGAAGGGAAGATATGATAGACATTTATAAAATACTGAATGGAGTAGAACAGGTAGATGTGAATCGCTTGTTGACTCTTTCCAAAAATACTAGGACTAGGGGGCACGCAAAGAAGCTATTAAGTAGTACATTTAAAACGAATCGGAGAAAATATTTCTTCACTCAATGAGTAATTAAACTCTGGACTTCGTTGTCGGAGAATGTGGTAAAAGCAGTTAGCTTAGCAGGGTTTAAAACAGGTTTGTATAATTTCCTAAAAGCCCATAAGCCATTATTAAGATGGACTTTGGAAAATCCACAGTATATTCTAGGATATTCTAGCATAAAATCTGTTTTGCTGTTCTGAGATCTTTTTGCCACACATTTGTGACCTGGGTTGGTCACTGTTGGAAACAGGATAATGGGCTTGATGGCCCTTCAGTCTGTCCCAGTATAACAGTGCTTATGTTCTTATGAGGCGTGCACTGGAAACAAAGGCACCTCTGAAAATCAAAGGAGTAAACTCACACCGAATTTCACCTGAGAAGACATACATAGAGGCTGAATTCCAACTGTAGTGTCTCTAAACACCAATTCCTCTGGTGCTAAGCATACAGAATAACTAAGTCACTCTCAATTCCAGAATCAAAAGAAAAGATTATTATGTTAAATACAGAAGAAAGAGAGACATCACCCTCCACCTGCTGGAGCCTGATAATACTAAGTCTAGTTACAATTAGCCAGGGCTCTTATTGGCTCTCTCCAGAGTCAGTGTCTCCACCTGCTGGAAGATGTACACAACCCATCAGTTGAATTTTGGGCCAGTCCGGAGGAATGCTAAGGAAACACTAATTCCTTTGGTGCTAAGACAATCATGCACAAGCAAGTGCTAAACCTGAGACAATCAGGTTATAAGGTACTCACTCCATTGAGCCCAGCATCCTGTTTCCAACAGTGGCCAGTCCAGGTCACAAGTACCTGGCAAGATCCCAAAAAAGTACAAAACATTTTATACTGCTTATCCCAGAAATAGTGGATTGTCCCCAAGACCATTTAAGTCTTTTCCTTTAGGAAGCCATCCAAACCTTTTTAAAACTCCGCTAAGCTAACCTCCTTTACCACATTTTCAGGCAATGAATTCCAGAGTTTAATGGGGGAGGGGGAAGCAAAAATGCCAGAATAGAACATGGCACAAACACCATGCTGTCTACTAAAGGAGGCTTCAATGATCTGGGTGGGGAGAGACAGGGAATCAGATACCTCTGAAAAGTACTTCTGCTCCCTTTAAAAAAAAAATTGTATTTGTAACAGGAGCTAGAGCCAAACAAGACACTCAACTAATACCAGGATATAAGCCTCAAACAGCTCCTCCACACTCGCGTCCACCTGCTGCTTTTTGGCAGGAGAGAGAAGTGGGGAGGAACAGGTCCCCTGGGACAGCATCTGAAGACCCTGCAGAAACTGGCCACTCCTCAACATAGGCAAAAGGCCTTGGGCATGGCCAACACAAAGTATGGAGAAAAATCCACCCCAGAAGCCTGAGGGACCGTTGCAGACTCCGAGTCATAAACCGAAGCAGCCAGAGGCAGCTGACACAGAGGGCAAAATGGCAGCAGTTCCCACCAAAATCAAAACTGCTGCCATCGAGTGCTCCCCTGGTATGCCCGATGCAGCAGCAACTGTACCAGAACCACCCGCCTACGACTCTGTTGCTGACCTCGACAAGCCCTTGCCAGCCCAGGCCGAACAGTGTCCCACCGAATCTACAGCACGCAGCTAACAGGCCACACATTGCTTCAGGCGCTGTGAACTCATGGCGCCCTCAGCAAAACCTGTTGAGCACAAGGCCACACTGCTGCCAGGACACCCAAGTGGCGCAAAACTGAAATGGCCCGGGAAAGGCAGGAGACCGACTCCTTGCACTGCTCACGCTAGCGGGTCGGTCTCTGCTGGTATTTCTTTTTTTTTTTTTTTTAAATCAAAGCCAGATAGCTCAAACAAGCCCCAAAACAGGCTATGGTTTGTTTGTTTGTTACATCAAGTTGTGGAAAAGATCTCCAACAAGCATGGCCAAAGGCCAAGGGCAGACCCCTCAGGCACCCAAGACTACCTGTCCACTGGTATTGAAAGCACAGCTGAGGTTCTTACACCCGAAAGAGGGGGAGGGACTCAGTCACCCATGTGCGACACTCCCAGGGAACACAGGTGCCCAAGGGCCTCAACCCCAGTTCAGAAGCAGAGAGTGGGAGAGAGTTGGGATCAACTTTGTTTTGGAATAATAGTTCTTTTATCTCCTCAGAGGCCCAAAAAGGCATTAAAAACCCCGAAAAGGGAAAACAACCCCTACTGCCCCCAGGGACCAAAACACCAAACAGGACTGCAGCTTACCACTACTATCATCTGCCCAGACTGAGTGAGAACAGACTGCATAGCTCACTTATACCTATATCTGAAACTCAGTGGTTCTCAGTCTCCACCTGCTGGTAGGAGTGCACAATCATCTTTGACGGTCTAGAGGGAGGCTATGGAATAATCTGGCTTTGTGAATCATTCTATTCTACAGGATGAAATGTCGTTAACAGACTACAGACTGAAAACACTTCTGAAATCAGGAGTAACAAAACCAGGATGGACAAGGTAGCACAGCCAGCTCAAGGTGATCACGCAGCTGGAGATCTGAGACAAGACATCTGAACAGATGTGCACCTGAGCAATGGTGAAAGCTTTGCAAGAAATGGTAACAATACCACCCAAAAATTAGAGCCTGACCAAACCCAGGATCTTTGATTTCTACTGAAGTCGAATCTGCAACTGAAGCTGACCGTTCAGTTTCAGCAGAAACCAAACCCGTAAATAAAACTCACCCACTTCTTCCTCTCCCAAACCGAACCAAAAATGTCCCCTTCATAAGCTGACCCCACCCCATGGCAGCCTCCCTATCTGCCCTCCACCCCATAAGGCCCTCCACGGGCCTGCCTTGGGAAGGGCCTGGTGGTCTAGTGGCATTTTTGGGAGCAGAAAGGAATCCCACCCGTTCCTGACCAGTGTTGCTGCTCCATCACAATGGATGTCGAGATTGCCATGGGAGGTCCCAGCAGCCACTGCGATGGAGCAATGGCAGGGGGCAGGAACAGGCCTGGGGAGTGGCTATGGGAGAGATGCGTGGGTGGGGGAGTTTCGGCACCGAAACCGGACTGAAACCCAAATCTGAAACAAAAATTTAGTTGGTCTCTACCAAAACTATAGCAACGGTCAGTGCAGAAAATAGAGCATTTCAGAGTGTACATGCTGACCCTCTCTGACCCAACTTACACCCCACCCCCGCTAATGCACAAGCCACAGCCTACCCTGCAGCTCCCGAGGCTGGATGAACTGCGGCTGTCCCACAGAAGGGCTCCAGCTCTGCTCACCAACAGTCATTTCAGCCACTTCTTGCTCAAGTGCACCTATGCTGTGATCTGCCGGCGCCTCCCAGCTGTTACTCTTCACAGCTGGTGGCGGCACCATTTGAACCTGTTTCTGCGGCACTGGGGTTGGTGCCTCCGCTGGAGGTGGTTCCTCTGCTGGAGGTGGTTCCTCAGGTGGTTTCACAGCATCACTGCCTTTGATTCTACTCCTCCTCACTCGGGAATAGGATTTCTTTTCTATGGGCTTGTCCTGAGGTGGCTGTTGTATAGTTTCCACCGGGGCCGCTGTTTGGTTTTCACAAGTGATCTCTTCTTTCTTAGCAGAGTCGCTCTGACTGGAAGGCAGAGTGTCTGGATCTGGGGAAGGTGCCCTTGTTATATTTTGCTCACTGCTCCATGTCCGATGGGAACTGTGCTCTGACTTTACACGTTCACTGGGGTAAACGCCACGATGCTCGTTGGATTCTGAGGTTCGGAAGTTGGACCGGTTCTCTTTGTAGCCTCCTGCCCGTGGAAAGCTGCTGGGCTGGGAAGCTCTTCCAGATCCCCCGGAGTTCCTGGTATTGAAATTACGTGGGGGTTGCTCACTGCTGGGGCCCTGATATCGAGGAGGGGGTCGGTTTGGCTTTTCACTGGACCAGTTCTGCTCCCGTCTTGGCGGGCTTCCAAATCTAAAGAAAACACAAATAAATGTCCAGTTCACGGTATCAGATTGTTGGTACCAAGTTCTAGCATTTTCAGCCAGTTTCTCCGGCACACAAACCTCAAGCCCATATGACAAGCACCAGTGCCCTTCCTTGTACTAATTAAGCTGTTGTAACCGAGATGCTTTCAAAAGTCCCACTGCTGAGACTTCAGAGCATCAAAGCCTGAAGTTATGTCACAGATTACCCCAGCTCCAACAGGACAGGACAATTCCATGCTGTGAATAGGAGACGGCTTTCAGAGAGCAGTCGTATCCAGCTTTTGACACTACTCCCAAAATTACAGCCAACTTCTTTGTCAAAGAAGTTCATTAAAAGTTTCTTGGACAAGGAGAGTTATTCAAAGGATATGTATTTTTCTTTTGTTTGAATTTATGTGAGCTGGATTCGGCCATTCTCAGTGCTCAAAGCCCACCTCTTCAATGTTGCCTTCGGCACCTAACCTTTATACCTATTCATTAAATCTAGACTGCCCCTATTTGACTGACTGTACATTTGTCCTTTAGATTGTAAGCTCCTTGAGCAGGGACTGTCCTTCTATGTTAAACTGTACAGCGCTGCATAACCCTAGTAGCGCTTTAGAAATGTTAAGTAGTGGTAGTACGTGGGAGATGGATTTAGACAAAAACATAACACAAAAATCTCTAAAAGGGACTAATTCCTCCTTTTCAGGAGTGGGAAGTTGGCCTATAAATACAAAATGAAATGAACAGCTGAAGTTCTGCATTGTGGTTACGGCTACCAAGTAACCTAAGATTCTGAAGGAATCCCGAGAGGTCACGCACAACCTCACTTTAGCTCACCGTGGTTTCCGCATTCTCCTGGGCCGGATGTCCTCGGTGCTGTTCACTGACCGGATGTCATAACCATACATGGAAATCAGCTCCTCCCTAGATTTGGGCGCCTGCTCATCTTCACGGAACCTGTCATGCTCCCAACGGCCTTCATCTTTCCAAAGCTTCCGCTGGCGGCCTTTTGGCCTGAAAAGAAGTCAGGTGGAACAGTGAGATACTACTGGGTCTGCAGCCCTTCCCCTAAAGACAGGCAAGAGAAATTCTATTCCTAAAGCATTACCTGGTCTCTTCCTCTTGGATTTGCCCCCGAAGGTCGTGCTCAAAGAAGAGCCCTTTACGAGGAATGTAAGCAGGATTTTTTCTGTCCTCGTCATCGTCCAGGGGCTTCTGGGACTTTTTACTGACCTTGTTCTCAGCAGGCTCTGTGCTCTCCTGAGTAAAGATAATTTTATTTTTGATTTGGCTCACACCTTTTTCAGCAGTAGCTTAAGGTGAGTTACATTCAGGTACACTAGGAGGCATATTTTCAAAGCACTTAGCCTCCCAAAGTTCCATAGAAACCTATGGAACTTAGCCTCCCAAAGTGCTTTGAAAATATGCCTCTAGGTATATTTTCCCTGTGCCCAGAGGGATTACAATCTAAGGGGCCCTTTTATTAAAAGCTTAGCATGTGCTAATGCACATGAGTGCATTAAATACTGCACCTCCTATTTTATACCTAAGGGCTCCATGTGGCACTTAGAGCATGCTATCATCCATTAGCACGCACCAAGCTTTAGTAAAAGGGCCCCTAATTTTGTACCTGAGGCAGTGGATCAGTAACCTAATGGTTAGTCAGTGGGCTGAGAACCTGGAGAACTGGGTTCAATTCCCATTGTGGCTCCTTGTGACTCTGAGCAAGTCACTTAACCCTCCATTGCCCCAACTACAAAAACTTAGATTGCGAGCCCACTAGGAACAGAGAAGGTACCTGCCTATGATAAAACTGCTTTGGTTGTACTTGAGAAAGGCAATATATCAAATCCATTACCCTCCCTGACTTGTCCAAGATCACAAGGAATTTGAATTGGGCTTCCCTGGTTGTCAGCCTGCTGCTCTAACCAGTAGGTTACTTCTCCATTCTCAACACAGAATAGTAAAGGCCTTCTGCATTTTCTCTCTATCTTCTCAAAGACTTTGGATCTTGGTTCATTTCCTATTTAAGGTTATCACACACCTCATATACTAAGAACATCTTTTTATAAGATCAAAGGCAGGTTTCTCTCAAGTATTAAACACAGGCTGGTCACACTGCCCACTCTCAGATTATGGATGTTGCCCTCTGCATTCTTAAATAACAAATCTAGAACAGCAAACAGACTTGACATGATGAATCTGAAACCCTTTGGGCTGCCACAGTGAAAAAAAAACTGGACAGACTGTAATTAAGTGTGACATTCATATGTCACATTCAGATGTCTTTTATCTCTGTTACTTATGTAAGCCCCAAGATTCATACCCTCATACTTCAAGGTTTATGGTTTATTTAGAGCTTTATACCACTCTTAATATGGTGAATAACAAGAGCAGTGAACATGTTAAAACATTAAATACAATTAATAAAATTAAAACAAACAGAAAAGAATTCCAAACAGACAGGGGAAACATATTAAATCTTTATTTTATTTATTTATTGCATTTGTATCCCACATTTTCCCACCTATTTGCAGGCTCAATGTGGCTTACAGAGTTTGGTTATGACATAATCATTCCATGATATCAAATATCTATTTCACTTAAGGTAATTCACCCATACCCAACACAAAACTTATAAAGCAAAAAGCTTGTGTAAACAAATAGGCCTTAAGTTGAGCCTTAAACTTAATGAATATTGGTTCCAATCTCAATTCACAAGGAAGAGAATTCATAAACACAGGCACAGAAAATAAAAGGCAGAGTGGCGGGTCAGATTACTGCCAACCCACACCACCAACCCAGGTCTGCCAAAGAAATGGCTGCACTGGAAACAATGAGATCATGAAACATGCGAATCTTAGACAAAACAAGTTGCTAAAAGCTACCTGTCCATCACCGCTCTGTCTCTCCCCAGTGACAGCTCCTTTCGGCTCCGTTTTTGCTTCCCTTCCATCTTCTTTTGAGGCAGGCTCTTGAGCGGCTTGGCCCTCTCGCTTCAGCACTACCTTTGGGCGCTCCTCTTCGCTCGAATGCTTCTCTTCATCCTCCCCCTAAAAGAAGATAAAGCATCGCGTGCTGACACTGCCTCACAGTACTTGAAGGAGCCAAGTCAAGGATCACTATTTTATAATCAGGGCTGCTATTGCATTTAGGATGTGCATTTGTAAAACATTATAACAATTTCCAAAATGAGGAAGGAACAGTTGGGAGTATGAAAACACCTTGAGAAAAACGTCCGATCCTAGACAACTATTTTTGGGAGCCTGACACCATCCCCGCTTTCTTCCTTGCCTTAATGCTGAATGTGTGAGGATACATTCCTCAGTTCACTATCCTTCCCCAAAGCCAGGGCTCAGTACCATGTACTTGAGGTTTCAGAGCAAATGATTTCTATATGAATGTATACAGGTCTTTCCTATCACATTATGGAGTTCCTTGTATTTACTTATGCATTTATTTTTTTATTGTTTGGACATGTTTGTATAGTATTGTAAACCACTTTGGCCTACTCAAGTGATATATTAAGTTTTAAATGACTGGGGGATGGACATTTATTCCTATCTCCCCTTAAAACCTTATGTCCTCTAAGTCCCCCACTGGAATACTGATAATCAGGGGTGTTTAAGGAG
This sequence comes from Microcaecilia unicolor, assembly GCF_901765095.1. Taxonomy (NCBI): domain Eukaryota; kingdom Metazoa; phylum Chordata; class Amphibia; order Gymnophiona; family Siphonopidae; genus Microcaecilia; species Microcaecilia unicolor. The sequence goes on along the minus strand of NC_044042.1, from coordinate 71,834,869 downwards.
ATACTTTGTTTGAGAAACAACCATTTCAGTATGATGCACTGTGTAGCAGCAGAGAACAATAACCTTGCTTGCACACTGCAAGATGCACCCCCTTTAAAAATAAATTATCATTTCTGCAAAATGTGCTTTTAGACAGAGCCTGCCTTAATCTCCGAATACTTTTAACAGTCAACCTCTAATATACTTAAGAGATGCTGAGCTAATATACAATACCACCAAGAATTCATAGCCCAATTCACTCTTCTGCGCTGAGCTTGTTAAACAGCACTGGGGCACGGGCTCCTCAGGGAGCCTGAGCAGCAATGCTATGCAGATGAGAAAGACATTTTATACTCACTTCAGAGTCATCTTCTGCACTTTCATAATCTGAGAGAACAGCTAAAAATGGAGACAAAAATAAAGAGTCAGCTCTGACAAGAAAACGCCAGTTAAGTCTCTTCAAAAGCTGAGACAGGACACTCCCAAATTAAGTATTGCTAAGAGAGCTCCTTACCATCCTCTGCTATACCATCTTCACTTTCCTAGAAGAGAGAGAGAACAAGGACTGAAGAACTTCGCCATTTACTTTGAGTACTGTTCATGCACATTTCTTACAAGTCTTACTATAGCTTTTCCTTATTTTCCCTTTTCAGCCTTAATAAATCAATCTTTTCATCTGATTTGGACCCTTGTTTTCCACTTTTGCAAAATATCTGTTTGAGTCACAGGCTGTCACTACTAACCTTCTTTGACAAGAAGTGAATTTTGTAAAGCAAGATTCTGAAATGGAGATAAAGATTTTTAATGCACAACAAATTTTTACTTAACTGGTTTTGAACTTGGCAGGTCTTTGCTTAGCTAGAATCAGGCTGGCACCTGGTGCCATGAACCTTTATTTGTAGTAAACAATTTCCTCTGCCCTCAAACATACTAAGGGTCCAACACAGTAACACAGAAAAATAAAGACATGTTAAGACAATACGGTTTATCCAGTCTGCCCATCCATGACATCTACTATCCCTTCCTCTCCTTTAGAGATCCTATGTAATCGTCCCAAGCTTTCCAGAATTCAGATGCAATCTGTCTCTGCAACCTCTACCAGGAGGCCGTGCCATGCATCCGCCACCCTTTCTGTGAAAAAGTATTTCTTTAGGTTACTTCCTATGTCCCCTTATTGCAGAGCTTCCTTTCAACTGAAAGAGACTCACCTCCTGTGTATCTATGCCATGAAGGTATTTAAATGCCTATCATATTTCCATGAGCCTGCTTTTCCTCCAAAGTATACATATTGAGATCTTTAAGTCTATTCCATATGCTTTATGACAAAGAACATGGCTTTCTAGTCCTGGGCAGACTTATACGGTCTGTGCCAGAGCCGGTGGTGGGTGGGCAGACTTATACGGTCTGTGCCAGAGCTGGTGGTTGGGAAGCAGGGATAGGGCTGGCCAGACTTATACGATCTGTGCACTGAAGAGGACAGTACAAATAAAAAAAGTAGCACATATGAATTTATCTTCTTGGGCAGACTGGATGGACCGTGCAGGTCTTTTTCTGCCGTCATCTACTATGTTACTATGTTCTAACGCAAGTGTAAAGAAGAAAAAAAAAGTTTGCTCCACAATGCAGTAAACAAATGGTGTGCAAACAGGCTGCACACATAAGTCAGAGCTAGAAGTACCTATATCTTGTATACAAAAATCTGTATCAGCACCTGGATTTGCACCACATCTGCTATTCTGTGCAAATAATTTTTGCATTTCCAACATTATTTATCATTGAACAGGGAGCTGCATGCACATCCATTATGGGCTTGTGATAAAATGCGATTTTAAGCATAAACTATTTTTTTTTTAATTGGAAAAATACATCAAATTACAAATCAAGCAATTTTACTTGTCAAGAAAATAGAAAGAAAATACATCAAATTTACAAGAACTACCACCAAGTCCTCTAAAGTGAGAGTGTAACCCAGTCAGTTCAAGAATAAACAAGTTTCAAAGGACAAAGTGATGAAGTTACCTGTTCAAATTATATATGGACTATATGTCCTATCTCCTTATTCTGGAGGAGAGGTAGGAGGGGAAGAAGACCTAGGAGGAGATAGTCAATTGCTGTGGGTCAAAGATGTACTTAAACCCTTGCCATTTCAAAAAACACTTACATGGAAAATTAGTCAAAAGCGAGCCCCCAGTTGCAATACCCCGTCTTATTAATAAAATCTGTTTCCTTTTCTTTTGGGTTGTTCTAACAACATCAAGAAAAATATTTATAATCCCACCAATACGTTTTTTCCGTCATTTAAAAAAACCCAAAAACCCTTCAAAACTCAATCTCAGCGGGATCTAAAACAAAGGCTACTATTAGTGATGCTGATTGTTCCACCAAATCAGTTGGCGCCTCTAATACTTCTATAGGATTTAAAGAATCAAAATAAAGCTGTAATCCTTCTTCAGGCTGACCAATGATGTCTTCTCAAAGGGAGGAAGATAAGCTTGAGATATAGGTGGACATGCTGTTTCAGGAATCTTAAGTACTTCAAAAAAGTACTTCTTTAACATATTAGCTGGATTAAATATAAGAGACTTAGAAACATTTTGTTGGGCAGACTGGAAGGACCATATAGGTCTTTCTCTGTCGTCATCTACTATGCTACTATTTATAAATCTCAGAGAATGTCTCCTCTGGACATTTTCCAAGTTCTCAACTCTTCTTCTAATATTCAAAGAATCTTACATTAATATTAATTTTTCTACCACAAAAATTCATTTTAGTCTCCAAAGCATCTACCCACTTATACATCTGCATTAAATCCATTTCCAGAGAAACTGTTTTACTAGAAACAGCACAAATTTATTGAAGTAGTAGCTTTAAAGCATCTCCCTGCTGCTGTAGATCTTATGGTGCTAGTTTAGCAGCTTCATCCCCCCACATTAAGCTCGGTGTTGATGCCTTCCAACAGCACCATGCTCAGGAAGGACCCCTTAATGACTCAGCTGCCCTGGCTGAACTGACCGAGACCGCTGCTCCCAAGTCAGAGATATTTCGCTGATCGAGGGAGAAATGGGCAAACTTTCCCTGGTTGACTCAGTGCCAGCTCCAGGACAGAAAAAAAAGGCAGGCTGACTCAAATAAACAACGTGAGCGTCCATCGGACCAGCGGAAGGGAGAGATGACAGGGCTATGAAAATCCAAGGACATAAAGAGTAGAGAAGACAACAGAAGTAGCAGCTCTGGGAGTATATGTAAGGAATATCCAGGATGAAACACCTTTATTGGTACCATATAGACCCGACATGGGGGTCGTGTTTCGGTGAGACAAACCCGCTTGCCTCAGGGGTCGTAGAAATGCTGGCAGGTTCTAAATATTGGTACAAGCATATAATCCTGGAGAAATAGCACTCACTAACCCCTGCTTTAAAACCAATTTTTTACAAAATGAAAATAGATTGCATAAACCAAAGCTTCCCAAACTGTGGACTGTAACTCCAAACGGAGGTCACAAAACCCATATTTGGGGTAGCAACCTGGATGGACATAGGTGCATAGTTATTTTGCACCTCTGGGGGTAAAAGGCCTGTATCACTCAATTTTATATGGCCACACCCACAAAAACATTGATAAGCAATTGAAATAGGATTTATGTCATTGCTGATTTTAAGAGTGTTCTTTACCCTTATTATAAAATATTAGCCTGCATCAGAAACTGGGCTGCTACCTACTCTTAATTCAAGCCAAACAGGCTGTCCCCATCTTGGTTTTGATTTTATTTTAAACATAAACCACGTTCCTATAACCCTAAATGATAACATGGGGTAATCTGCAAAGCACAACAGTAACAACCCTAACCACCTTAATAGGCAGAGTGGATGGGCCATTTCAGTTTTTATGTCCTCATTTACCATACCATACTATTATATCCATGCATGAAACAAGATAAGACGCGCCACTGAATCACACCAAAGATCCAGGCAGAATCCTGTCTGAAACAGTGGGCAGGCCGGGTCACAAGTAGATCCATTTCTTGCTGTTCGGGGAGAGAAACACAAGAGTGGATCAGTGTGCTTCACTGTCTGATTTCCTTAGGGTGAGGTGGTGATCTTGCCCAGAAATGATTCAACCGAACAGTTAGTTGGTGGATCAGAGACATCTTAGCACCATTGACCTCCGCGGCGCGCGGGCACAAGAGTCATGCCCGAGGCTCGATTTGAACTCGGCTCTTAGGCGCTGATACTCACACACTCAGACTCGGCCCCCTCCTCCTTCCTTGCGGGGGTTTCGGTCGCTAAGGCTACTACCGGTACCACAGGCCCACCTCCGGAGCCTGAACTCTCGGTGCCGGACTCTTCGCTATCCTGGGAAGCGCGCTGCCGCCTCCGCCTTCGCCTATCCGCCATCTTCCCGCCTCAGCGCGGGGCAAGCTGGGAAGGGACTCGGGAGGCGGTACCCCCAGAAAGAGAACTACACATCCCAGGGTAGAGCGAAAGCAGCAGCGGAAGCCACGCCCCTCCCACCTTAGTCTGGTCCGCAGATTTGCTGCGTTTCTGCACGCCCTCTTCATCGCAGTGCGTACCGGGATTTGTAGTTCTGATGTGTTTGGGGTGGTGTTCAGTGGCAAAAATTCAGAACTACAAGTTTGTGCATGTACTGAAGCAAATGTAGGACTAGATTATATTCTTCGGTTAAGCTGGAGTGAAGAGAGGTTTAACAATGTAAAGTTTATCTGAAAGTGGTGACAGCCTCGAACCGTTATTATAGGATGGACGAGCAGGGCTTCCGTTTGGAAAAACAATTATGCAAATAATTTGCATGAAAAAGAAGCGTATAAACAGAGGAGAGCGCAACAGTTGCCATGGAAACATGCACATAGGTTTGCACTAGCCAGTTAGCGTCGTCGCCAGACAGCACATTATACATGGGGCCTAGGGGGAAAATGGGTAGGCCCGAAATGTCCTCTGACTCCACCCCTCCTCCTGGCTCCACCCCATACCCTACCTGCTGAAAATCTACAAAATACCTACCTGAGCTGGCCGAGATCCCCAAGGCTAGATAGCTGAAATTTACATCCTCCGGAGGCACTAAGAGCTCCTTGCTGCCAAGCTCGGCACAAAAACTGGCCATGCACGGTTGCTGTCATTAGCAGAGATGCCAAGTTACCCAGTTCGAAGCTTGAGATTTTGGGTACTCCTGGATTTCTGACCATCCTATCCTGGTCATGCATTATGGGTCTTGCAGCACTTCTTTTGGGATGCAAGTTCAAGACCAGGACTGGCCAGTCTGGAACTGGGTAACTTGGCTATTCTGTATTAACAACACAGGAATGCTGCCACCAACTGCAGCAGAGAGTTCTGAGCATCTTTGGAGGATGTCTTTTGGCTCCTAACCACTACTCAGTTCCCCTATCCTTGTTCCTTCTCACCCAGTAATTTCCTCGCCCTTAATTGTCTTGTCTGTATTTTTAGATTGTAAGCTCTATCGAGCAGGAACTGTCTCTCTGTGTCAGGTGTTCAGCGCTGTGTGCGTCTGGTAGCGCTATACAAATGTTTATAATAATGTCTTCAGCTGGCTAGACTTGAGGATCCTTACAAGGGCAGGACTGGCCAAGTAAGGAGCAACTGCGTAGGGCCCAATGATTAACTGAGTCAGCTTTGCAACTGGCAGCTGACCAAAAGTTAAAGCTTATTTTCCATTTCCATCTCCACCATTTCTTCCTCTTCCCCTTGGTAATTGTCAGAGATGCCAAGTTACCCAGTTCCAGGCTGGAGATTTTGGGGTAGTCTTGGTTTTAAACACTGATGCTCCTCTCACCAGCTGGCCATTTAAAATCTTAAGTCTTGGTGGAGGGGGGGGGGGGGCACTAAACTGGTCTGCAAAGGACCCTGCAATTGCTAAGGCCAGAAAGACATTCATCTTTTTTTCTTTGAGAATTACCATTTCCTACATGTTGTTTGGTACAGACATACCAGCAGAGCAGTGGAACACCCTAGGGCAGTGATGGCGAACTTTTCAGAGACCGAGTGCCCAAACAGCAACCCAAAATCGAATTATTTATCGCAAAGTGCCGATACTCATTATGGGCGGGGTTACCACATATGACTCCACCCCTATGATAGCCACACCCCCTACACCAGCCATGGCGCATATAAACAGACATCACTGAAAATATTATACTAGTATAGGAGGAAAAAATAACATGATTTTTTTTCATTATAAATCATTTCTGTAAGCTGTTACAGCTCCAGTATACCCAGTGCAAAATAAGACAGCAGATGTAAATTCTCAAATTGGACATATTCTAAACACTAAAATGAAAATAAAATGATTATTTCCTACCTTTGTTGTCTGGTGATTTTGTTTTTCTATCCATATTGGTCCAGTCTCTGATTCTGCTGCTATCTGTTCTCTTAACTCCGTTTCCAGGTCTTCCTTTCCATTTATTTCTTTACTTTCCTCCTTTCTTCTTCATTTCTTGCCCTCCATCCATGTCCAGCAACCCTCCTCTCCCCTCTAGCCACCCATGTCCAGCCACCCTCCTCTTCCCTCCAGCCACCCATGTCCAGCCACCCTCCTCTGCCCCCTGCCCTCCCTCCCAGCACCAGGCTGCCCTCCCTCCCAGCACCCAGCAGCACCCAGCCTCCCTCCCGCCCACCCACCCAGCACCCAACATCAGGCCTCCCACTCACCCAGCAGAAGCACCCAGTAGCAGGCCTCCCTCCCACCCAGCACCACCCAGCACCAGGCCTGCCGCCCTCCCAGCACCCAGCACCAGGCAGGCAGGCAGCCTCCCTCCCACCCAGCACCCAACATCAGGCCTCCCTGCCACCCAGCACCCAGCAGCAGCACCCAGTAGCAGGCCTCCCTCCCACCCAGCACCAGGCCTGCCGGCCTCCCAGCACCCAGCACCAGGCCTGCCGCCCTCCCACCCAGCACCCAACATCAGGCCGCCCTCCCACCCAGCACCAGGCATCAGGCCGCCCTCCCACCCAGCAGCAGCAGCAGCAGAGCAGCAGGCCTCCCTCCCACCCAGCACCAGGCCTGCCTCCCGCCCTCCCTCCAACCCAACAAGTATCAGGCCGCCTGCCCGTCCTCCCTCCCTCCCAGCACCAGGAACCCCCCTCCTCCTGTGAAATTTTAAAAGCCTACCGTTCCTCGGGGTTAAAGCAGCGTGCAGCGAAGCGCGTGTTCTTTGCTCAGCATGCCTTCGGCCTTCCCTTCGCTTTCTCAAGCTCTGGTCCCGCCTATGAGGGGGCGGGACCAGAGCTTGAGAAACCAAAGGGAAGGCCGAAGGCACGCCGAGCGAAGAACACGCGCTCCTTCGCTGCCGGCGCTGCACGCTGCTTTAACCCCGAGGAACGGTAGGCTTTTAAAATCACAGGAGGAGGGGGGGTTCCTGGTGCTGGGAGGGAGGGAGGACGGGCGGGCGGCCTGATACTTGTTGGGTTGGAGGGAGGGTGGGAGCGTGGGCGGACCAGTGACAGGCGCACGTGCCAAGGGAGAGGGCTCTGCGTGCCCTCTCTGGCACGCGTGCCATAGGTTCGCCACCACCGCCATAGGGGGCACTGCAGCGGACTTCTCATAAAAAGTCCTAGGTATACATCTCACCACCAGTACCCTCTTATATTGTATGGTGAGCCCTTCAAAACCCATGAAAAACCTACTGTACCCAATTATACACCACTACAATAGCCCTTATGGCTGCAGGTGTCACCTATATTTATTTATTTATAGCATTTATACCCTGCTCTTTCCCGCTCAATAGCAGGTTCAGTGCGGCTTACAAGGTATGGGTACAAAGTATCACAGAAATAACACAATGTATGGGTACAAAGTATCAAAGAGGTAATACAATGTATGGGTACAATAGGTTTGTTTTGGGGGGAGGGGGAAACTGACACTTTCCACCACAAGTGTAATAGAGAGGATTATGGGCCTGGGTCACCTTCACTACAGTGAACTAACTGCATACATCATTAGGCTATTCCAGGAACCAGCTTGCTGCCCTAATAGGATTGACCATAACATCAGAAGCTGTCATAGAGGTCGGTATGCACTGTTTCATTTACATCTTTGAAGAGTGGGAGGAGGTCACTGACCACTGAAGAAGTAAGGGGATGTCATTCCTTTATTCCTGCAGTGGTCATCTGGTCATTAGGGCACTTTTTGTGGCTTATCTCTCTATATAAAAGGCACCACCAACGTTCTAAATGAAGCCTCCAGCCGGAAGTGTGAAGCAGCAGAGATATCCGGTTTCCCCATGAGTGTCTGCCCCGCCCTCGCTCTCTCTGTAACACAGTGAAGGAAAACACAGCACAGCACGAAATCGCTCTCTCTGTAACAGTGAAGGGGGGAGGGGAGAGAGGGCAGACGCCCGCACTCTCTCTGTAACACAAACACAGCACAGCAGGAAACTTAACACTGAAGGACTCGACTGGGAGGGGACAGAGAGCAGAGGGGACAGACAGCACAGGGGAAGGGAGAGAGGGCAGGGACACACACACTCCCACATGCACACTCTGAAGAAAAGCTTGCTAGCCCCCGTTTCATTTGCATCAGAAACGGGGCTTTTTTACTAGTTCATTAATAAAACAGGTCTACACCAAAACATTCAACTTATAGCCCTGCATGTTTTTGTTTTGTTCCAGAAAAAAAAAACATTGTTAGGAATGCCCAGATCCATCCCTTAGCATACCCCCTTGTGATTTGAACGCAGTTCTGACGGACTTCATAGAAAAACATCTAAAAATTGGTTTTGAAAATACCAATTTGGACATTTTTATGAGAAAAACATCCAAGACCAGATTTATGCCACTTTTTGGATGTTTTTCTCTTTTGAAAATGAGCCCTGTGGAGGGACATTTTTGATATAATGTTTAAGTTCGATTTTGGACGTTTTGCACAAAACGTCCAAAATACAAATAAATAATAAGAAAGAAGGTAATTTTTGAACAAGAAAAATGTCATCTTTTTTTTTCGAAAATACTGTTTTGAACAAGGTTTTGTGCTTTGGACATTTTCTGTTTTTTTGTCCATTTTTGGAAAAAACAAACACCCCCAAATAAGTGAAAAATGTAGAAATTCATGCCATTGGGATGTAGGAGGAGCCAGCAGCATTTTTAGCAGACTGGTCCCCTAGACATCCCAGGAGAGCAGTGGGGCACCCTAGAGGGCACTTCTGTGCATTTCATAAAAATGCTCACAAGTACACATCTCACCTTTGCTTCTTTATCTTGTCCCCTGAGCCCTCTAAAACCCACCCAAAACCCACTGCCCCCACTGCACACCACTACAATAACCCTTCTGGGTGAAGGGGGCACCTATATTTGGGTACAGTAGGGCTTGGGTGACTTTGGGATGGGGTCACAGTTTCCACTACAAATGTGACAGTACCTGGGTCCCCCACTGTGTATTGCACTAACCACTGTATGCTGCGCTAATAGACCTGCCTTTAACATCTGAGGCTGTCATAGAGACTGGTAAGTCATATTTTTATTTACATTTTTTGGGGGTGGGAGGGAGTTAGTGACCACAGGGGGGATATTGGGGGGTGTCACCCCTGATTCTCTCCAGGGGTCATCTGGTCATTTAGGGTATCTTTTTGTGCCTTATTCGCTCTGAAAACAGGTCTAGACCAGGTTTTAGTCCTGGACATTTTTGTTTTGTTCCATTATACCTGTAAAATGTCCAAGTGTTCAGCACACCCTAATCCCACCTTCAAACAGCCCCAACATGCCCCTTTGTGATTTGGATGCATTGCAGACAAAAATGAGTCCCATATATGTAACCTATGGAACTTTGTAAGTCTAAGATCTTTGAAAATGAGTCCCAAGGTGTAGCAGATCCATGTGTGAGTGCTGGAAGCAGATTATATAATCTGAATACTAAGGTGGTAAATGGATCATTAACCATGGGAGGGGGGGCACCTTGGCTTCTAGCTTTTCTGGGCTCTGCTACAGCATGTCTGCTAGCCACATCAGGCAGTGACATCACCTATGTGTGGCCCTTCTTGTCCATGGACAAAACATTATATTGGCACCTGGAGTTGCATGTCTGGAATGATATTCTGCATGTAAATATTGTTGGTATAGTGTTATTTACATTTCTACAGTTAAGCACATTACTCTCCTTTCACAGCCACAGCACTTCCCCCTTAATTCTGTTTTCAGGGACACAATCACATCAGTTTTTTTTTTTTTCATTGACCCATGTCCTTTAAAAAGCTAAAAGAAAGTTCTAAGTCCTTCATGCATAAAATTCTCACTAATGCTATCTGCAGAAGAATGGGCTATTTACTTCTTCTGAGATCATGCAGTATAGTCTCAGCTATGAAAACCCATGTGCTTAGCCTTCGGGTCTTTTGCACACTTTGCTTCAGGTCTTTTGCACTCTTAGCTTCTTAATATCTCAATTACAATTGGATTTAAATGAGCAGTTCCCAAAATAAAGATGGACGTGGAAACTGACAAATCTACAAGAACTCTGTTTTAGACGCATTCAGTTGCTACTAATTCAATATCATCCAATTCTTTATTTCAGTCAGACAGATCCACCAATAGACCTTCTCGGGCTGATCCCAATGAAACATGTAACTGAATATCATCAGTAAACGAATGGATCTGATTTCCGTGTTTTAATGTAATATTGATGACTGGGAGCATATAAAGATGAAAAAGCAGTGATGATAACAGAGCATCTTGTGGCACTCCATATTTAAAAAATTTGGGGTTATAAAGTTGCCATTTGAGAGAGGTGTGGAGTGTTCAGTGCTGGGGAATTTTCATGGCCTTTTTTCTCAGGATGGATGTGTTGGAATGTAATTGTATTTTTACATGCATTGCCTGTCACCTATTATTTCTCTGTGATTACTCTGTGACCTCTGATGTGAATTACTTAGAGAGGTCACATAGCTATGCAACTTCCTGTTGGGGGTTAGATGCAGCACATGCAGCACATGGAGCACATGGAGCTCATGGAGCTCATGATCTCTCCTAACCTGAGAGGATCTATGGTGGTGTGAGCATCCATTACCATCTAAGCACATGGAAGGAGCTGATAATACAAATGTATAGTAATATGTATATATAAGCCTGTCTGATTATAATCTAACTACAAACTGTGAGTAAACAGATGTTTTGTTACTTCAACTTTAAAGTGACTCAGCAGTGAATTATTCAGGGGTGAATGAGAGAGAGATGAAGAAAGAAATTAACATTTCTAAAGCTGAAGCTGTGTGTACTAAAATCTGCTAATTATTTACTACAAATAATCCAACAAAAGGGTTATGGGCCCAGGGTCCAGGAATTGAAAAAGAAGAGAAATATTACCAGGCAGAAAAAAAAAGGCCACATTTTTCTCTTAAGTTTTAAAGGAAAGATTCAGTCTGTCTCTCTCTCCCCCCACACAGCAGACAGAAGGCTAAGAAAATGGCTGAGGGAAGAAATTCACCATTGTTCTATTCTCTCAAGGTGCCTAAATTAACTGAGTTTAATTATCGGCAGTGGGAACTAAGATTCATATGTTTCCTTCGAGCAAAAAGATTAGATATATGCTTAGACCAAGACAGAACAGCTGAAAATATGGCTGAATGGGACAATGCAAACTATTATGTGAAGTGCATGCTTTTGGAAGCTCTCTCTGAAAAACAAGCCATATTAGTGGAGGGAAAAGATACACCAAAGGACATTTTATGTAAGCTGAGAACTATGTATGCAACTACATATGCAAAGCAGCAACCAATTTGGTTAGCAGAGTTGAATGAAACCAAATTAAGGGATAAAAGTAAATGTAATGATCACATTATGCATCTTATGTCTTCATTTCAAAAGCTAGAACTTTCTGGAATTCCCATGTGTGATGCATTGAAAAGAGCATTTCTTTTTACCTCACTATCAAAAAAGTTTGATGTTTTTAGGTCTGTAAATGAGGCCATTGAAGGGCAATCTTTTGAACAGGCAACATCAAAACTAAGGCAGGAATGCATAATAAATGATTCTGAGGAGATGTGTTCTCAAAGCAAGTCAGAGAGAAATGAAACAAATTTCTTGGCAAAGAACAGAGGAAGGCGGAGCTATGGGAAAACTCCACCCAAGGGCAAGCTGATTTGCTACTTATGTGGAAAGGAGGGACATGTATCTAAATGGTGTAAGGAAACACAAAACACTCCCTCTAGCTCACCTAAGCCAATGGAACTAAAGAATTTTCAAACCAGGAAATGTATGAAGGACAAAGATAAACACAAGGGCTTTCTAATGGCAGAAAAATCTTTGACTATGGTAAATAATAATTCAAATGAAAGTACTTGGATTTTGGATTCGGGGAGCACATGCCATTTAACCAATTGTAAGAATTTCTTTCAGGAAATGTGTCCAGAGGAAGGTATTCTTAAAACTGCAAACGCAGGGACTGCTAAGATCCAAGCAAAGGGTATTGGATTCTTAAAATGCAAAGTGTCTAATGAAGTTAAAGAAATTCCTGTAAGTGATGTCTTGTATATTCCCCAAGCAGTTTGCAATATGCTTAGTGTATCTACATTAGATAAGAAGGGATTTGCGATTCATTTTGAAAACAGTAAGTGCACAATCTCTAAAAATGATGAAGTGTATGCTGAAGCTTTTATGCATAATGATGTTTATAAGCTGAACATTTCAGGTGAAGCCTCACATATGGCGCAAGTAAGGAAGAATGATGGTAAATGTAGTCTGGAAATCTGGCACCGCCGCCTGGGACATCGTGATTCTAAGGTGATCCAGGATCTTTACAGTAAGCAACTAGCCACCGGCATTCAGATAAGTGCAGATGCTGGTAAAATGGAGAAATGCATAGACTGTGTTACTCAAAAAGGTGTGAGACCCTCATTTCCTGCATACACAGGAAATAGGAGTAATAAAGTGCTGGACTTAATACACAGTGACTTATGTGGACCGTTTAATATCCCATCATTGGGAAATAACAGATTTGTGCTAATATTCTTGGATGATTTCTCTAGATATTGTGTGGCCTATTTGCTGAAAGAGAAAAGTCAAGTCACAGACATGCTGAAGAAATACGTAGCCATGGTGAGCAATAAATTTGAAAGAAAACCAAAGGTTCTTCAGACCGACAATGGTGGTGAGTTCACTTCACAAAGCATGCGCACATTTCTAGAACAAGAAGGCATTCAGCATATCACAACAGTAGCTTATACACCAGAACAAAATTCTGTTGCAGAGAGAAAATTTAGGTCACTTGTGGAAATGACCAGATGTATGCTGTCAGATAGCAATCTCCCTAAAAGACTATGGGGGGAAGCCATTCTCACAGCAGTGTACCTACAAAACAGAATGCCAACTAAAGGCGCTGAGCGCACACCACATGAGACATGGCATGGTAGGAAGCCAAACCTGTCACACATAAGAACATTTGGAAGTACAGCATATGCTCATGTACCAAAGCAAAGAAGGCATAAGCTGGATTCCACAACAAAAAGGGGCATTTTAGTTGGCTATGCTCCAGGACACAAAGGATATAGAATTTTGAATCTGAAAACTGGCATTGTTGGCATAAGACATGTTACATATTTTGATGAAAACAAAAGGGTTGATAAAGGCTGGATTATCCCAGATGAGCCTTATCATCCAGAATATGAAACTAGAACCATAATAGACATGCCAGTGTATATAAATGCCATACCAAGGCAGATGTCTGAAAGCAACTCATCTGTATCTAACGAGGAACAGGCAGAGGAAACAGACACAGAAAGGATCATTGAAGAAGACAGTACAGTTGGAGAAGGGGAATCAATTGGAGAAGGACTCTCAGATTTAGAGGATGCGGAAAGGTCAGACCAACCTGTTGTCAGACGCTCATCCAGGGAAAACAAAGGTGTTCCACCCCTAAGACTGTCTTACTTAACAAAGTCAGCAGAAGCTCAAGAGCCCTTAACATGGGATGAGATTGAGAAAATGCCAGCAGAAGAAGCTGCTGAATGGCATAAAGCTGCACAAGAAGAAATTGATGCATTGGATAAAAATAATACTTGGATTCTTACAAAATTACCTCCTGGCAAGAAAGCTATAGGATGCAAATGGGTATTCAAGTTAAAAAGGAATGCACAAGGAAAAGTGGAAAGGTATAAAGCCAGATTAGTGGCAAAGGGATATCTTCAAAAATATGGAGAAGATTTTGATGAAGTGTTTGCACCTGTAGTGAAACACACGACAATAAGAACACTTCTGAGCATTGCAGTCTCAAAAGGCATGCAAGTCAAACACATTGATGTGAAAACAGCGTTTCTTCACGGAGATATAACTGAAGACTTGTACATGGAACAACCAACAGGTTTCATAAATACAAAACAAAGACAGCTAGTGTGTAAATTAAACAAAGGTCTTTATGGATTAAAGCAAAGTGCAAAATGTTGGAATGATAAATTGCATGAAATATTGACAAATTTAGGATTTAAGCAAGGTGAAGCAGATAAATGCTTGTACACTAGGTGCACAAATGGACAATATGCATACATTTTAGCTTTTGTTGATGATCTGCTCATTGCAAGCAAAAGTGAGCAAGAGTACAAGGACATTGTAAAGTGTTTAAACCTCAATGTTGAGATAAAAGAACTGGGTAATGTGTCATACTATCTTGGTATAGAAATTGAGAAACAAAATGATGGTTCTTATCTTCTAAGCCAGAAGCAGAAAATAAATGAGCTTATTGAAAGTTTAGGTATGCAAGATGCCCAAGTTGTAAGCACTCCCATGATCACTGATTTTCTGAAGGATGAAACAGTAAGAGAACCTTTACCAGATAACATCCAATATAGATCAGCCATAGGTAAGCTTTTATATCTAGCTACCACATACAGGGCTGATATAGCAAATGCAGTAGGAATTTTGAGCAGAAGGGTCAGCTCACCTACCAAATCAGATTGGACTGCAGTTAAAAGGATGGTAAGGTATTTAAAGGGTACCATTGATTGTAAATTAAAGATTTCAGCCAATAGTAATCCAAAACTAATATGTTACTGTGATTCAGATTGGGCAGGGGATCATTCTGATTATAAATCCACAAGTGGATATGTGTTTATGTATGGAAATGTACAAATTTCATGGGCCAGTCATAAACAAAGTATTGTGAGTTTGTCTTCTATAGAAGCTGAATATGTGGCCGTATCGGAAGCGTGCAGAGAACTGATGTGGATTGAAAAACTTTTGCTGGATTTCGGAATAGCTGAAAAGAGACCAATCCAGATAATGGAAGATAATCAGAGCTGCATCCGACTGTCACAGAATGACAAGGTTCAGTCACGCACCAAGCACATCGCAACGAAATACCACAACGTGCGAGAGTTGGTGAAAGAAGGGGTCATCAGTCTACACTATTGTCACACCAGTGAGATGACAGCTGACATCATGACCAAACCGTTACCCAGAGAACATTTTGTGAATCTGCGTATAAAGCTTGGACTTTGTATGAATAAATAATTGCATGACAGTTATGCATGAGAAGGGGTTTGTTGGAATGTAATTGTATTTTTACATGCATTGCCTGTCACCTATTATTTCTCTGTGATTACTCTGTGACCTCTGATGTGAATTACTTAGAGAGGTCACATAGCTATGCAACTTCCTGTTGGGGGTTAGATGCAGCACATGCAGCACATGGAGCACATGGAGCTCATGATCTCTCCTAACCTGAGAGGATCTATGGTGGTGTGAGCATCCATTACCATCTAAGCACATGGAAGGAGCTGATAATACAAATGTATAGTAATATGTATATATAAGCCTGTCTGATTATAATCTAACTACAAACTGTGAGTAAACAGATGTTTTGTTACTTCAACTTTAAAGTGACTCAGCAGTGAATTATTCAGGGGTGAATGAGAGAGAGATGAAGAAAGAAATTAACATTTCTAAAGCTGAAGCTGTGTGTACTAAAATCTGCTAATTATTTACTACAAATAATCCAACAAGATGTGCATGGATGGGACGAGTGAAGGGGGAGGGGTTGTGTGTGTAGACCTGTGGGACGGTGACTCCTAAAGCATTTTGAGTGAATTCATGCTTAAGGGCAGTCTGAGGATTCATGTAAAACTCATATTAGTAGTTATAAACAGCTATTTATTGTATGAGCCCTTACCGCCACTCATTGACCTAGCAATATGGGCTCACGTGCTACACGCACAGTACTCATTCAGCGCTTGCCAATGTGGCCGTGCTGCCAATTACTGCCAGGAATGGGCCCCCGTGATAGAAAATAGAAAAATACTTTCTACCGTAGGAAACAGCGCTTGCCAACTTCAAAATTACCGCTGAGTGGGCGCGTGCTAATCGGGTGGTAGTGTCGATTTGGTGCATGCTACACGCACTGTACCCCTACCGACCCTTTGTAAAAAGTCCCTTAATGAACAAAGAATATGGCAGAGACTCCCGTATTAATATTGAAATGATGCTAAAAGTGAGGAAAAAGCTACAAATAATACAGAGGGTGGATGGGATAGCTGGGAAAGTGGTGAATTGATTTACTGAATAACAAAAGCTCTCAGGGATCATATAGTCAATGATGTTGTAACAATAAAATGCATGGTGTTAGTGAAGGTTCTGATGTATGAGTCTATTTAATTAGAACATGACTGTGTTTTTATAAATTGCCCAGAATGGTATGGTGTATAAATGTTCTAAATTAAATTAAATGTATATAGAGTTAACGCACAGCTTTTCAGTAGCAACTCAAGGTAGGTTACACTCAGGTTCACTAGGTATTTCCCTTCACCTAGAGGGCTCATAACGTAAATTGGTACCTGGGACAATAGGAGGTTAAGAGGGGCATTTTCAATATGACGTTCAAATTGTGAAATAAACGTTTATCAGAAAGCATATAAAAGTCCATAATGGAAGGAAGAACTAAATGTTTTCCAAAGTTTGAAAAACTAATACAAAACGTTTAGAAAGAGGACGCACTGCAAACATCATCGAAGTTCGGAGATAAACATTTCCACCAATTGAAAATACACTATGCAAAATGTGCAATGGCAGAACTGTTCCACATATCAAGAAAATGTCTGCGGCAATGGCAGGACGTCCCTTCCATGTGCAAAATGTTCATATATACCCCTGCACGTGGAGGAACGTTCCTCAGTCACTGCGTAAGGAGCCCAATTCCTTTGTACAAGGTCAGAGCTACTGGTCCACCACCACCACCTGCCCCCACCAAATGTCTCCATGAGGGCATGGACATCAATAAGGAGCAGTGTGGAAAGGCGAGTGTGAAGCATTGCCCCCCCCCCCCCCCCCCCCCCCCCAGGATCACAGCACCATTCATGTGCAAGCACTGTACATAGGCAGAGTCACATACACTGAGGCCCCTTTGTTGTTGAAATACATGTTATTGATTTTGTTGCAAGAAAGAATAACAAAAGAGAAAGGGAAATAAGACTTGATATACCACCTTTCTGAGGTTTTGCAACTACATTCAAAGCGGTTTACATATATTCAGGTACTTATTTTGTACCAGGGGCAATGGAGGGTTAAGTGACTTGCCCAGAGTCACAAGGAGCTGCAGTGGGAATCAAACTCAGTTCCCCAGGATCAAAGTCCACTGCACTAACCACTAGGCTACTCCTCCACTAGTAACATTCCATGTAGAAGCCTGCCCTTGCAGATCAGCAATGCGGCCGCGCAGGCTTCTGTTTCTGTGAGTCTGACGTCCTGCATAATAGCCAAACTGTATGAGCCATGTGTAGTGGCAAAAGTTAAAATTAAGGAATCCCAGAGCAGAGTGCATCCACACTAGAAGATACAGAAGCATCTGGAAGTGGGCCCCTCAGTCCTACCTACCCCTCCCCCGTATTGCTGGTACTATTGTTTGGGTGGAATTTGGGTGGAACTGGGTGGTCAGTAATCATTTACTATTCCATCAAGTCTGGACAAACAGTGTGCAGGATAGGAAAATGGAAGCAATCTCGGAGAATACCTGCTACAGGTAAGTATCTTCGCTTCATGTCCTCTTGTTCTACCACCTTCCCATCTCTGGAAAAGGTTTGTTTGCGTATTAATACCTTTCAAATATGTAATTGTCTAGCTTTCTTTTCCTGTCCTCAAGTCTTTTCTTGTACATCTTTTGGTGCAAACCCATATCGTTTTAATCACTTTTATATGTCCTTAACTCAGTGCTTCTCAACCCAGTCCTCAGGGCAAGCCCCGCCAGTCTGGTTTTCAGGATATCCTCCTTAGTGTGCAGCAATTGACAACTATTGCCTTATCAGTCAGACCGGAGTCAAACTGGGTGAGTGGGGAAGAGGAGTGAAGGGGTCTTGAGCAGCCAAAGTGGGGAGTCTTGATGTGAGCTCTAGAAGGATGGCAGTGCATTTGGATGTTTGGTTGATCCAAATTCAGTCTTTCTAGGAATGCAAGAGAGTCATAAGGTGTATGGTGCAATTCCCACTTGAGTTGGGCTGGGCTTGATTTGGAATCTTAGTGGAGATTGGGTGGCAACACTGGTAATTGGGAAGCAAATCCAGCGCTGGGCAGACTTCTACGGTCTGTGCCCTGAGAATGGCAAGGACAAATCAAACTCGGGTATAAAGTATCACATACCATGTAAAATTAGTTTATCTTGTTGGGCAGACTGGATGGACCGTACAGGTCTTTATCTGCCGTCATTTACTATGTTACTATGTATATTAACTGTTTCAAATTAATTTTGAATCATTCTATTCCCCTGAAAACTTTCTTGCGCTCATGTTTGTACTTCTATATCCTGTACCCAAGACAGTTTTTGGCAGCTGTTTTGATAAGCCTCTTGTAAGCAGCATATTAGCTGCTCTTTCTCTGAGTGGGATGCAATGAGAATCATTTACTAGGTACAGAATTTGCCAGTTCTTTAATCTGCTGCCATGATTAGAAAGGAAAAACACACATGCTTGTAGTAACAGGAGAAGAAAAGCTGTGGTATTTCACTCTGCAGAAGATCACGTATACTAGAGATTTAAAACAGGAGGCAACACTGATTACAAGCAGATCTGAAAACAAGAAAAAAGATTTTAAGCTTCTTCGGAATGGAGATTTTGAGCAATAAATTGACTATATTACTGTATACTGCCTTGAGTGAACTCTTTCAAAAAGGCGGTAAGTAAATCCTAATAAATAAATACATAAATAAATAGTATGGCAATAAAAGGGAAATTGACTTACCTGTTAATTTCCTTTCCTTGAGTCCTGCCAGACCACCCAGACAAGTGGGTTATGTCCCCCTGCCAACAAATAGAACCAGATAAAAACAGCTCAGAGCTGACTTGAGGAGTGGCCTAGTGGTTAGGGTGGTGGACTTTGGTCCTGGGGAACTGAGGAAGTGAGTTTGATTCCCGGCACAGGCAACTCCTTGTAACTCTGGGCAAGTCACTTAACCCTCCATTGCCCACTGCATTGAGCCTGCCATGAGTGGGAAAGCGCGGGGTACAAATGTAACAAAAATAAATAAAATTCCCTTTATAGGGGACTGGTTCTGCCTTAGGCTCCTCAGTATCCTATATCAAAGCTAAGACTACTGACCACAATTCTTATGTTTTGGATTACCAATTAACCCCCAAAGTCAAACTTGGTGCAGGCATTAACCCAAGCATGAGAAATCCTTGCACCAAGAGAAATACTACCTTCAGACTCTACTACTACTACTACAATTCTATAGCGCTACCAGTTGCATGCAGCGCTTCACAATTTAACATGAAGAAAAGACAGTCCCTGCTCAAAAGAGCTTACAATCTAAATCAGGACAGACAGACAGGACAAATAAGGGATAAGGGTAGGATAGACAGATAGGACACATTATGAGCAGGTGACAAGCTAGGAATTAAAACCACCATTAAACAGGTAGGCTTTTAGCCCGGCTTTGAAGGCGGCCAGGGATGGAGTTTGACATAATGGCTCAGGGACTCGGCTACAACATTCTGTAAATAAATATGAATTTAGGCACAGTATCCATGGATAAAGCAAGACGTAAAGAAGTATTTGGAAAATAGAGAAAATTGCTTCTAGTCTACAGTTAAAGGGAATTGGCCTACTCAAGGCCACATATGAGAATTAAGTGATGTATAATACAAAAGAATGTGCCTGATAAGATAAAGCCTCTCTACTTTAATTAAAAATCACAGATGTTCCTTTGTCTGGAAATCATATATAAAGGCACACATCCTGATGTAATGTTGAAAGCAGTATTGCAGTGCCATTCTTGTGCTATGTGTGCACTGTATTTTTCCTTCCCTTGGTGAGTCTCCTGAAACTTTCAGCTGGCAACCATAATGGGGCTCATTTTCAAAGCACTTAGACTTACAAAATTCCATAGGTTGCTATGGAACTTTGTAAGACTAAGTGCTTTAAAAATATGCCATGTGTTTAAACTTAGTTCTTATTGACTATACTCATTGTTGGCTTTCTGAATTTGTCAGAATGAGAACCCTTGATTATCATTGGCTTCCATGGGTGGGTTCTGGACTGGTCTAGCAGGACTTAAGGAAAGGAAATGAACAGGTAAGTCCAAAATGTCCCTTCCTTATCATTCATGCCAGACTAGTTCTGATGAATGAGAGGTACCCAAGCTCTACCCAAACCAGGTGGAAAGAAGTTACAATAGCTCTTAGAACTCCTGCACCTAAGGTGTGAGGTGTCTAATCTAATCTGAACAGTTATATTCTGCTTAACCACAAAATGTCTCAGGCGGATCACAATAAGAGAAAACCAGATGGGCTATAGTCCCAACGATACATTAAACATAATTAAAGTACAAAAATCAAGAGGAACTTTTACATTAAGCTCGTAAGAAATACTGATTGAATAAATACGCTTTCAAGTGTTGTCTGGAGACAAGATAGATGTCAATTTCTCTTGAGGGTTCGTGGAAGCTTATTCCATAGAGCAGGACCTCTACCTACAATGGATCTTAGTCTAGTAGATGTTTCCTGGCACAGTGAGTTTTAAAGAATCTATACAGTGGGGGAAATAAGTATTTGATCCCTTGCTGATTTTGTAAGTGTGCCCACTGACAAAGACATGAGCAGCCCATAATTGAAGGGTAGGTTATTGGTAACAGTGAGAGATAGCACATCACAAATTAAATCCGGAAAATCACATTGTGGAAAGTATATGAATTTATTTGCATTCTGCAGAGGGAAATAAGTATTTGATCCCTCTGGCAAACAAGACCTAATACTTGGTGGCAAAACCCTTGTTGGCAAGCACAGCGGTCAGACGTCTTCTGTAGTTGATGATGAGGTTTGCACACATGTCAGGAGGAATTTTGGTCCACTCCTCTTTGCAGATCATCTCTAAATCATTAAGAGTTCTGGGCTGTCGCTTGGCAACTCGCAGCTTCAGCTCCCTCCATAAGTTTTCAATGGGATTAAGGTCTGGTGACTGGCTAGGCCACTCCATGACCCTAATGTGCTTCTTCCTGAGCCACTCCTTTGTTGCCTTGGCTGTATGTTTTGGGTCATTGTCGTGCTGGAAGACCCAGCCACGACCCATTTTTAAGGCCCTGGCGGAGGGAAGGAGGTTGTCACTCAGAATTGTACGGTACATGGCCCCATCCATTCTCCCATTGATGCGGTGAAGTAGTCCTGTGCCCTTAGCAGAGAAACACCCCCAAAACATAACATTTCCACCTCCATGCTTGACAGTGGGGACGGTGTTCTTTGGGTCATAGGCAGCATTTCTCTTCCTCCAAACACGGCGAGTTGAGTTCATGCCAAAGAGCTTAATTTTTGTCTCATCTGACCACAGCACCTTCTCCCAATCACTCTCGGCATCATCCAGGTGTTCACTGGCAAACTTCAGACGGGCCGTCACATGTGCCTTCCGGAGCAGGGGGACCTTGCGGGCACTGCAGGATTGCAATCCGTTATGTCGTAATGTGTTACCAATGGTTTTCGTGGTGACAGTGGTCCCAGCTGCCTTGAGATCATTGACAAGTTCCCCCCTTGTAGTTGTAGGCTGATTTCTAACCTTCCTCATGATCAAGGATACCCCACGAGGTGAGATTTTGCGTGGAGCCCCAGATCTTTGTCGATTGACAGTCATTTTGTACTTCTTCCATTTTCTTACTATGGCACCAACAGTTGTCTCCTTCTCGCCCAGCGTCTTACTGATGGTTTTGTAGCCCATTCCAGCCTTGTGCAGGTGTATGATCTTGTCCCTGACATCCTTAGACAGCTCCTTGCTCTTGGCCATTTTGTAGAGGTTAGAGTCTGACTGATTCACTGAGTCTGTGGACAGGTGGCTTTCATACAGGTGACCATTGCCGACAGCTGTCTGTCATGCAGGTAATGAGTTGATTTGGAGCATCTACCTGGTCTGTAGGGGCCAGATCTCTTACTGGTTGGTGGGGGATCAAATACTTATTTCCCTCTGCAGAATGCAAATAAATTCATATACTTTCCACAATGTGATTTTCCGGATTTAATTTGTGATGTGCTATCTCTCACTGTTACCAATAACCTACCCTTCAATTATGGGCTGCTCATGTCTTTGTCAGTGGGCACACTTACAAAATCAGCAAGGGATCAAATACTTATTTCCCCCACTGTATATATAAAAGGCACCTCCAACGTTCCAATGACGCCTCAAGCTGGAAACTTGAGATGCCAGAGATATCCAGTTTGGCCTGCAGTCAGTGTAGCTCCGCCCTTGTGTCAAAACATGATGACATAGAGGGCGGGGCAGGGAAGGCACAACGCACGAGTTCCACAGATTCTGTGACAGCAGCGGGGAGTCCCACACATTCAGTGACAGCAGCAGGGAGAGCGCTGCGAACATTAATCACAAACTCGCAATCAAGTGACTGAGGGAGGGAGGGAGGGAGGGAGAGGGGGTGTGGAAATCGGAAGGGCGGGACGGAGGGGGGGGTCTGGAACTCGGGAGGGAGGATGGTGGGGGGGGATTACCTTGCTAGCGCCCGTTTCATTTTTATCCGAAACGGGCATTTCTCACTAGTTGTTAAATGAATTTCCTGAGAAGAGGGTAGAGATTTGGTTGAAGAGTACAGCCAGGTTAATGACCAAAGATATTCTAGTGCTAAAAACCATATATAATTTTATGAACAAATCTCCAGACCAGCATTCCCACATTGTACTTAGAGAAGGAGTGTAATAGATGCATGAGCACTGGCCTGCCAGCATCCACTGGAAGAGAGAGTAATTGTGCCTACAAAGACTCACTACTACTACTAATCATTTCTATAGCACTACTAGACCTATGCAATGCTATACACATTATATGCAGGTACTTTTTCTGTCCCTAGAGGGCTCATAGTCTAAGTTTTTGTACCTGGGGTGATGGAGGGTTAGGTGACTTACCCAAGGTCACAAGGAGCTGCAGTGGGAATTGAACCCAGGTCAGCAGATCAAGGCCCACTGCACTAACTATTAGGCTACTCCTGATCAAGTGAGCTAGCCAGCCCTTTGGAACTTACTGAGGTCTGAGGTAATCATCTCCTTGAATTGGTATCTTGAAGACCACTAGGCCTTATTAGGGCTTTTTTTTTTTTTACATTTGTACCCGCTCTTTCCCACTCATGGCAGGCTCAATGCGGCTTACATATTGTATACAGGTACTTATTTGTACCTGGGGCAATGGAGGGTTAAGTGACTTGTCCAGAGTCACAAGGAGCTGCAGTGGGAATCAAACTCAGTTCCCCAGGATCAGAGTCCGCTGCATTAACTACTAGGCTACTCGTCCACTAGCAACATTCCATGTAGAAGCCTGCCCTTGTAGATCAGCAACGTGGCCGTGCAGGCTTCTGTTTCTGTGAGTCTGACGTCCTGCACATACGTTCAGGACATCAGACTCACAGAAACAGAAGCCTGTGCGGCCGCATTACTGATCTGCAAGGGCAGGCTTCTACATGGAATGTTGCTAGTGAAATGGCAACATTCCATGTAGAATCTTCAATAGTAGCAACAGAATCTTAATAGTAGCAACATTCCATGTAGAATCTCCAATAGTATCTATTTTATTTTTGTTACATTTGTACCCCGCGCTTTCCCACTCATGGCAGGCTCAATGCGGCTTACATGGGGCAATGGAGGGTTAAGTGACTTGCCTAGAGTCACAAGGAGCTGCCTGTGCCTGAAGTGGGAATCAAACTCAGTTCCTCAGTTCCCCAGGACCAAAGTCCACTACCATAACCACTAGGCCACTCCTCTTAATAGAAAAAAAAAATCATTAGAAGACAGAAAGCCTGATTCTATCACAACAAAAGATTATCTTCAGAAGGGGGAGAGTGTTGGGCACAGAGATATACTTTTGTTAAGGAACTGTGTGAATTTCCAGTGATTTGCTATGATGGATATTGCAGGTGCATAGAAAAAAGATGCATGTGCCAGATAGAGTAAAACAGGAGACATACCTTATGTAAATGACCTGGCTTACAGTACAGTCCTATCATAAAGGTAAAAACTGATTTGGAACAGCATTAGTTTCCCATAGGTTGACGTGAAAGGACATGACAGGTATATTGACCTCTTCTCGTTACCTCTTGACCAAACTTTACACACTACACATGCCTGAATTATATTATTTTATATATATCTACTGCCAATTTTAGTTGTACTAACGAGTATTTGTCATTAGTAAGGCTGATAACCAAGTGTTATATTACTAATCAGTATTATTTGTATGCACTAACGTGCAATGTATGTATTATCCTGGGCTGCACTTATGGAAATAACAGTTTTGTAACACTATATAAGGTGCAGCTTGCAGCACACAGCTATGTACTTTAGAGAGAGAATCTGATTTTTTTATCCCCGGCCTCTCGGTGCTGCTACAATAAACACTTCTCTGTAATGTTGTCCCGAGACCTAAGACATGCTACCCTATGAGTTTTGAAAAGAAGGGAGAACGTAGTTTTTAAATGATGACTTAATTTTTATATATTTATTTATTTTGAAGGAAATTCATTCAAGGCGGTGTACAGTAAGAATAAATCAAACATGAGCAATAGGCAAGTACAGCAGTAAAATTATTTAAATAACAATACAAAGTATGGCATAGTACACTACTTACAATGTCAACACAATACGTAATAGAACATTTTAATTGACTTTATTTAAGAAACAAGGATATCCAATACCCATATCGCCCATAGAAAAAATAACTGCCCCCTAAGTTAATCAACAAATTGACCAATTTAATTGATAATTAGATTCAGCTGACTGAGCACAGCCAGGTTTGATTTCAGCCAGCCCTGTTGAATCTGAACCTTACCGTGAAAGTGTAGTCACCATCAGGGGTGTAATGAGCATTGGATTTTTAGGGGGCCCCAGAGTGGATGGGGAGGGCAATGCATTTCTTCTACCCCCACCCCATTACATAACTGAGCGTGTGTGAGGAGTGCTGATGTCTTGGCAGGAAGGGAGGCAGCTGACTTCTTCCCTATTGAGGCAGCACTGGGACAGTCCTGGCAGTGGATTTATCAGCTTGCTGTCAAAAGGTACTTTAGTTGTAGAGGGGGTCTGAGCCAAAAGTGGGGGGTGCATGCCTCCAGTTCCACCGTGACTACCCCACTGGCCACCACAAAGTTTCTACAAGAATGCTATGCCATGATCAAAGGAATTTCCAAAAAAAGATGAGAAAAAAAGTGTCAAAATATTTTATCAGTCTGGAAAGCGTTACAAAGCCATTTCTGAAGTTCTGGGATGCCACCAAACAACAGTAAGAACCATTATCCCCAGATGGAGAAAACTTGGAATGATGGCGAATCTCCCCAGGAGTGGATGGCCTGCCAAAATTATTCCAAGGGGACAGTGACAACTCATCTGGGAAGTCACAAAACATCCCAAAAGAACATCCAAAGAACTGCAGGCCTCTCTATTCTCAGCAAAGGTCAAAGTACCTTCAAAGTTCACTCTCATGGATCTTCCTCCACCCCCATCCCCTTATCTGTTGGTATTCCCCAGGGATCTGTCCCTGGACCCCTTCTCTTCTCAACCTACACCTCTTCCCTGGGCTCCCTGATCTTATCTCATGGTTTCCAGTATCATCTCTATGCTGATGACATCCAACTGTATCTCTCCACACCAGACATCACCGCGGAGACCCAGGCAAAGGTATCGGCCTGCTTATCCGACATTGCTGCCTGGATGTCCAACCGCCACCTGAAACTGAACATGTCCAAGACCGAGCTTATCGTCTTTCCACCAAAACCCACTTCTCCTCTTCCTCCACTTTCTATCTCAGTTGATAACATCCTCATCCTCCCCGTCTCATCTGCCCGCAACCTCAGAGTCATCTTTGACTCCTCTCTCTCCTTCTCTGCGCATATCCAGCAGATAGCCAAGACCTGTTGCTTCTTCCTGTTTAACATCAGCAAAATTCGCCCTTTCCTCTCTGAACACACCACCTGAACTCTCATCCACGCTCTCATTACCTCTCGCCTGGACTACTGCAACTTACTCCTCACCAGCCTCCCACTTAGCCATCTATCCCCCTTCAATCTGTTCAGAACTCTGCTGCACGTCTCATATTCCGCCAGAACTGATATACTCATATCACCCCTCTCCTCAGGTCACTTCACTGGCTTCCGATCAGATACCACATTCAATTCAAGCTTCTCCTTCTTACCTACAAATGCACTCAGTCTGCTGCCCCTCACTATCTTTCTACCCTCATCTCCCCTTACGTTCCCGCCCATAACCTCCGTTCACAGGATAAATCCCTCCTCTCAGTACCCTTCTCCACCACCGCCAACTCCAGGCTCCGCTCATTCTGCCTCGCCTCACCCTATGCTTGTAACAACCTTCCTGAGCCCTTACGCCAAGCCCCCTCCCTGCCCGTCTTCAAGTCTTTGCTTAAAGCCCACCTCTTCAATGCTGCGTTCGGCACCTAACTCTTACCGTTCAGTGAATCCAGACTGCCCCAATTTGACTGCCCCTATCAGACTGACCGTTCACTTGTCTATTAGATTGTAAGCTCTTTGAGCAGGGACTGTCTCTCTTTGTTAAATTGTACAGCGCTGCGTAACCCTAGTAGCGCTCTAGAAATGTTAAGCAGTAGTAGTGTTCACAACTCCACAATAAGACTGGGCAAAAGTGGGATTAATGGGAGAGCAGCAAGGCCGAAACTGTTGCTATCCAAGAGTAACATTAATGCTCATCTTACGTTTGCAGAAACACCCTGTGTGATCCCCAAACCTTTTGGGATAATGTTCTATGGACAGACAAATCAAAAGTGGAACTCTTTCAACAAACCAGATTCTATTATGTCTGGTGTAAAGAAATTACAGAATTCCACAATAAGAACATCACACCAAGAGTCAAAACATATTGGTGCTAGTATGAGAATGCTTTGCTGCCTCATGATCTAGGAAACAAGGTCTTTTCTTTTTTTCTATTTAGTATTTTTTTGCAGGTTTTGTGCGCTAATAATGCCCTTTAAAAGCCCTTAAAAACCAAATGGGTTATTTGCACTTAGCATGCTTTAGATAAATGAATAAGTATAGTGCATGTGCGCATACAAGTTTTTTAGACTTGCAATTTGTGTGAGGTACATGCACGTGCACATTATTCCCCAGATTCTTTATAGCGTGACATAAGTTGTGCACGCAAATCTGGCTGTATTCTGGATTTGTGAAGGCAACTTAACAAGACAGTCAGTGCCAATAATTGCCAATTAAGACACTAATTTGCATTAATTAGAATTTACACACACAATTGTCTTCTAACATGATGTGCGTAAATTGTAAGTTGCATAGTTGAAAAGGGGGCATAGCCATGGGCATTTCTAAAATCTATGTGCATTGTGATAGAATACACCCAGTCTGCACCTAATTTAGGCATCAATAACTGCCCATGACTAAATTTAGTCATGCAGATGGACACTCGGCATATTCTAAACCTAACTTAGGCGTATTTTTTGTCAGTGCAATCTATAGAATCTAGTCCTATATGCACAAATATAGAGTAGTTGGTTCAGAAAATTAATCTGAATGATAATAGTATGTCATGTGTGCTGCTGCCAGGTCCCTCAGAATATCCCAGACCAAATCTAGCACACTTACCAGGGCACCTGAGGGCTTCTAACTTCCCCTTTTTCATCAGCAAATAGTGTTGTCTTGCCTGCAGCCACCTGGACTGCCTTCTCCAAAGTTAGAAGCCAGGATTGTTGCAGTGCCAGATAGCTTTGACCCTTATCTCAGACTAGGACCTGTTGGTTCTCCACTAGGAATACTATCATCATATTTAGCTGTCCCAGACCGCAGCTCCCTTCTGAGCTTATCAGGTTCATTTTTAGTGGTAAATAAGGGGACTCTAGCTACATTCCCTGCTAGAGAAATTAAGGAAGTCACCTGGCTCTGGCTCCTATCATTATCCCATGAGAAAGTAGCCTTTAGATACTGAGCTAATGGAGGTCACGTTGAGTCTGAGCCCAAGATACAACATACATATCTATTGTTCTGAAGAGAAGGTTGCTAGGCTGTATAGAGAGAGGTGTGACCAGCAGAAGAAAGGAGGTTTTAATGCCCCTGTATAAGACGTTGGTGAGGCCCCACCTGGAGTATTGTGTTCAGTTTTGGAGGCCGTACCTTGCGAAGGATGTTAAAAAAATGGAAGCGGTACAAAGAAAAGCTACGAGGATGGTATGGGAGTTGCGTTCCAAGATGTATGAAGAGAGACTTGCTGACCTGAACATGTATACTCTGGAGGAAAGGCGGAACAGGGGTGATATGATACAGACGTTCAAATATTTGAAAGGTATTAATCCGCAAACAAATCTTTTCCGGAGATGGGAAGGCGGTAGAACGAGAGGACATGAAATGAGATTGAAGGGGGGCAGACTCAGGAAAGATGTCAGGAAGTATTTCTTCACGGAGAGGGTGGTGAACGCTTGGAATGCCCTCCCGCGGGAGGTGGTGGACATGAAAACGGTAACGGAATTCAAACATGCGTGGGATAGGCATAAAGGAATCCTGTGCAGAAGGAATGGATCCACAGAAGCTTAGCTGAAATTGGGTGGCGGGGGGAAGAGGGTTTGGTGGTTGAGAGGCTATGATAGGGGAGGGCAGACTTATACGGGGTCTGTGCCAGAGCCGGTGATGGGAGGCGGGACTGGTGGTTGGGAGGCGGGAAATACTGCTGGACAGACTTATACGGTCTGTGCCCTGAAAAAGACAGGTACAAATCAAGGTAAGGTATACACATATGAGTTTATCGTGGGCAGACTAGATGGACCGTGCAGGTCTTTTTCTGCCGTCATCTACTATGTTACTAAGACTTGCAAAAAGGACCATTTCCAGGGAGGACATGAACATGGGAGATCTGGACACAGAGCGAGGCCTTGAACCTTTGATGTTCAGGACCACAAGGCCTCCCCTATACTCCATAAACTAGGAAGGACAAATTTGGACGTATCTAGTGGTGACCCTTGGAGAGAATGTCCATTTATTCATGTGGAGAATTAAGTGATCTGCGATTTTTGCATGGGGGGGGGGGGGGACCCCAAAACAGGTAGACACAGAGTTCAAAATCCTGTGGCTCATCATCAGCCTAACACTGCCCCCAAAGCCTAGTTAGGAAGAATGGAGGTTCTGCTAAGATGTGTCCAACCAGAGTGAAAAAAAAAAAAACCTTATGTTCCCCCGAAGAAGTAAAGCCAGAGCACAGCAGTTTGCAACAAAGAGGGGCCTACCACAATCAAACCTTCTGTCCAGGACTACTTCCCTGAGGAAAGGTGGGGGCTACCCAAATAGCATTGCTCTGGGCCTCTGTGGACTGGCTTCTGCCAATCCTAGCCCCTAAGGAGGAGATAAATCAGTTCTAAAGGACTGCTCCTCCAGCATGCCCAGGACAGTCTATATACTCCACTGGGAATTTGGACCCACAGCCTTCCCAGAAGTGGCTTACCCATAGTTGCTGCACCAAACCATATATCTGCATCTGCTGGAACCAGAGAAATACTGGTGAGCTGAAAGTAGCACCAGTTCCCTGTAAAGGGGGTGAAGTCAGCTCTGAGCTGCCTTTTCTTTGGCACCAGCTGCCCTCAGGGAGACATTACCCACTTCTCTAGCATAGATGAAAAGGAAATTAATTTGAGGAGGGGTTGGAACAATCAAAGCACTAAACAGGAACCTCCTCTGATTTGCCAGACTCATTTTGATATATAACTGTGAACTTTACCAACCAAAATCGACATTTAAATTTTATTTTTTATAACACACCAGGCGCTTTGACATTCAGGCATATATTCAAATGTATGAAAATAAATTAGAGCAGGCAGCATTTTTCACTCTGGCTCCAACCTTACAGAGCTCAGTGCCTGCTTCAAAAGAGTCCTCCAACTTTATTTCATTTGGTTTCTGGCAGCACAGATGGTGCAGTTTCCTAAGTGCCGCAGGTGGGCAGCTGTATCTGTACAAGTGGGCAGCAGCTGCAAATATAAGCTAAGTGCTTCTTTTAGACCTCTCTTATGTGGGTTGAGAATGTATTCTCATGGTTGTTTATGATTAAAAATTTATTAAGAAAAACACATTGCTGAAGAGTAAATGAAGCACATTGAGACCTGGAGGTTGAGGGCTTGAAATAGGATGAATCATAAGAGGCCCAAGAACCTGTTTGAAGGTCCATTCTAATATTCTGCTACTCTATGTGTGTGTAAAAAAGTACATTAAAAGTGTATAATATAGTGTTTGGAGAGGGTGTATTCTGTTACCCCAAAATTCTTTTGTTTGTATCATTTAATGATTAATACCCCACTTGCACAATTAAACCTAAATTCAAGAAAAAAAAAATCCAAAACCAAAATTAACAGCCAGAAGTTTATTTACAAATGAACTTTGTATTTTTAATAAGATATTTACAAGACCAATTTTACACATTAGAAATGGTATCAAAAGTAGGCATTACAAACACAGACACCCACATGTGAAGTGGTCTTCATACCGGGGAGCACGGAAAGCTTTTCTTGCACATTAGCGTTTAGGAAGAGTAAAGCAGTGTTTAAGGAGCAACTGCTATTTCCTCTAGATGTAAATCAGTAAGTGGGCAATCGATATCACCT
Source organism: Microcaecilia unicolor (assembly GCF_901765095.1). Lineage (NCBI taxonomy): Eukaryota > Metazoa > Chordata > Amphibia > Gymnophiona > Siphonopidae > Microcaecilia > Microcaecilia unicolor. Next base: position 71,803,874 of record NC_044042.1, on the reverse strand, counting down.
GCTCTGCTGAGTAACACAACATTATTTTAAAACTATCCTTGTGCTTCCAAATTACAGCTGAAATGTAAATGGCCTCAACTGTTTAAAAACAAGCCATTTTCTTAAAACATATCCAAACTGGACTCTTTGCAATCTACAAAGTTTCTACTGCATACAAGAGAAGAATTGCACTGAAAAGCTGTACACATGCTGTCCAGCTCCTATGGCTAATTCTCATGATTAGTCCTTTTGTAGATTAGTAACCTTTTTTGGTGGCCCATCCACAATGTGTTAACAGCACAGAAAGAGATCCCCACTGATAATACCCAGCCAGATTCCAAGATCAAAATTACATATGTACCCTTTGATTGCTTTGTACCACATGCTGACTTCAGTTTGAGGAAATGGCAGAAAGGTTTCTTTATGAGATAATGGAGCAGGGCTTTCAGCTAAGGAGAAAGGTACTTTTCTACCCTATTACTGTTCAAGTGTTCTTTCTAAATCCAACCACACTGATATAAAACTGAATGAATTTGCACCAATATGATGGATTTAAGACAAAGCCAGCAGAGGATGGTGAGAGCTAGGTTGCCAGGTTAATAGGATATAGGACAAAAAAACCCTCTAAATTATTTCAGTGTTGGTATGCTCTGATGGTCAGTGCAACCATAGACAGCAGCAGGTGTATGCTTCCCAAAAGTTAACATATGGTATAATCAAAGAACAAAAAAAGGGGGGGAAGATCTAAATATTTATTTTTAGAACTGGCCTTTGGCAATTCTTCCTAGAAGAATTTTACATGACAAGTTTTCTATGCCATCAATCGGATTTCCCTGCATCATTTTGAGGTGGGGTTCTCTCATTTTCTGTGTTAAGAAAAAATGCAGAGTCTTCTCTGGGACAGAATCTAAACCACCATTCCCACCTCTTTTCCACACTGGGGCTGGAAGTAAGAAACTATCACCAAATGTACTGAGGGGAGGCAGAGGAAAGCACGTCTCAAATTTAAATAAACTAAAAATAAAAAATCTGGAAAAAAAAAAGTTAAAGAAGGTATTAAGTCCCCTCCAAGTGTTTAACTCATAAGGATTAAATAACGCTGCCATCCCATCCATGGTGTATGACCTCTAAGCCACAGGACCAGCTTTTCTACTCCTCAGTTTCCTGCCCTGTAGATCTGAAAGCTTGCTACAGTAACAATTTAGCCAAGGAAAGGAATACTGTACAGAAAAGGAATCAGTATGAAAGAAGAAATACAGAATTATAGGGGGACCATTTATCTGTGCACAACAAGAATATACACGCGGAGACACAGGATCTCCCCCCCACCCCCCCTGTCCTTCTCAATCAAATGCTGCTACTTTCTACAAGTTCGGTGAGGGGTTTGCTTCTTCTGCATCTCCAGCCTGCAGCGACTGCGTTCATCCAGCCATGGCAGTTCAAAGTTCCTGTAAAAAAGAAATGAGAGGTGGCAATGAAGTTCAGTAGTTATAGCACATTGCTGTTAACCTGCAGGTAGCACCCCCCTCCCCCACATATACTAAGTTAACTTTGTCTTCAGCAAGCCACGCCTCTTAACCTTTATCAACGCTGGGTCAAAAATAGATTTCTCAATGCTGTAAACACCAGGGCTATCAGAGATTCATGTTGATTGTGTATAGCACAAACAGCAAGATTACTTGGTCTTTGCTACCACCTGAAGTTAAAGAGTTTTGGGGGGAGATTCTGGATTAATTCCCAGAGTACTCTATATTTCAGAATGATACAACACTTGCATCTTAAAATGGCTTGCTTCTTCTCTACTTTTTTCCTCATTCCTTCTGGTAGTATAAAGACACATGCATCATAAGACAGCTGTTCAGACTGTAAAGATGTTCTACCACAATAGTCCCCTGTCCCTAATCCATTCACCCACCTTAACAAAAGCAGTGCTCAGGCAGTAGCAATACAGGAAAAGGAATCCACCATCTGTCAGAGTCAGTCCTACATATGATGTGAAAATGGTACACTCAGCCTGAGGAGGAAGGGAAGGAGGATGGCTGCTATTTTATTAGCCCCTAGTGGACTAGGAGATGGAGCCCCCTCTAGTCCTAGAGCAAGCAGAGGACCCACTAAGCCAAAGTATGCTATCTAAGGAGAGATTTGCCAGAAATAGAGAAGTATAAAATAGAGAGCGGAAGGGAACACTGTAATAGTGATCCTTTGTGAGAGCTACCAAAAATATTCACTTCTGTAAAACAGTTACTATTAGTACATCCTCTATAGAGTGCTGTCATTAGGGTTTGTTGACAAACATTTATACTCACTGTGGGGTTAGTTTTGGTAATGGTCTTCCAAATGCTACAACAGGCAAGAAGGGGGTAATCACCAAAGATTCAACTACAGAGAGAAACACAGGTGCATTAAGTATAGAAGGTCTTATACATTTCCATGCTGAACAGCAGCTGGCTGGTCTCCTGACATCAGCTTTCTACAGGTATGGGCATTTCAAAACTTACCATCATCAGGCTCAGGGAAAAATGAGGTAATCTCTGGCTCAGATTCCTGGATTCCTTTCCTTTTATACATTCGGAGCTGCAATCGCTGTAAAATCCGCTGCTCCCTGATCCTCTGTATATCCCATCTGCAAACCAGAAAGTCAGCATTAGGAAAGTCCTCTAACAGGCATAACATGGCCTTGGCTGGGCTCATCTCCCTTACATTCAAGATGGACTCCCCCGATCTCAAAATCTCATACAAAACTCTGGACATATCCGTCACCTGAGGCCCAAAAATAAGGCATCCAGATCCTTATGCCATGTAGAGGAAGCTGTCGGCTCCTACTAAAGCTTGCGGTAAAAGCATGCCCACCACCGCCTGTTCTCTTGTACAAAATTCTACCCTCACCTTTTCCTTCTTTTCTCATCCAGCTCCAGTTTTGAATGCCGTTTGAAAAACACACCGTCTTCCAAGTTCTGTGAAGGGGAAAACTGAGTTAGACCAATTATACAATAAAGAAACAATGGGCCAGCTTCTACCTTTTTCCTTAGGAGCTCACTGCAACACTAACACTTTTCTCACCACCTACATACCTCTGGGACATCAGAAAGATCGATGTCTTTCAAAGGTTCAACTGGTAGCTCCCGCCATGAAGGAACTAAAAAAGAGAAGTATATTTATAAACATATTTACATACATGGTTTTGGCTCTTGGGGAAAAGGAACATTGTTCTGGAGGACAAGAACAATAGGGGCCTGGAGTATGGATAATTTTCTTGCAGTTCTGCAAGCAATTTCCTGGAAACCCCCATAAACAAAAAATGTGAGAAAACCAGTAAGTACACCAAATTCCCCAAGTCCCGAAAGTCCAGCTGGTAAAACAAAACAATGCTGGTTCAGTCTGTTCTATTACTCCAGCATTACTTCTACCAAGTGCAGGGAAATCTTAAGTAATTTTGTTCCACTATTTCTTGCTGGTCTACTATAAAATTGTAAGATGGAACCTGAATTTCTTCAGTTAGCTCTGAAGTATCTCCAGAGTTATTTTCAACTAGTAAACGCAGCAAGACTCAAGTGTCTTGGAAGAATAGGGAATACAATCCAAAGGGGAATATTCTCTAAACTAAGAGCTTAGGAACATTTTTGTGTATTATATATGCACATATAACATGCAAGCGAAAATGTTTTCCCTTGGACTATGGATATAGATAACTAATCGACAAATCAGAGGCAATACACCCATTTTTAACATGTTGCTGAAGCATTTCTAATGCCCCTCAATAGTTAAAACATACAACATGCAGTTAGCACTCAGCAATCTAGAGCCCTTTCAGTGAGCAGCAAGTTATCTGTGTTCACACAGTTTTTACACTCTCACTTTGTGAGATGACAAGCACAAGGCTGACCTCCCACCGCCCAATATATCCGATGAAAATCTGTACAAACAAGTTTAAAAACATTCCTTCAGTTTTGTTTTACAGGCTTAGGGTTTGTAACAAAATTTCTTTTCAGTAAGGATGCTCTCCCGCTCCTAAGGATTTCTAGGCAGGTCTGGCACAGTATGGACACAGAAGCATAATTGCCAGCTTCTAATCCGGCCCTACCAACTTCATGCTACCTTTAGCAAACCTCTATCACTGGTTTGCCCAGTCACAGCTGCTTAATCAGTGCTCATGTCCCTTCTAACCCAGCACTGCCTACACAAGTTATATTTGAATCCCAACACTGTTCAAGTGAAAAGAAGAAATGAGAAGCGATCCAAAGCAGAAATGGCATGAAGGTTGTTGCCTGAACAAAAAAATAAAGCATATTCACTGTAGAGTACTTAAAACAAACATCTGGCTGGCTTTTCATAATAATTTAATTTTGTAGATTGACAAAAATCAGTTTTGTGTAAACAGAATATTAAAACTAAAGGAAGGAAGGGTGGTTTGTTGGATGTATTCCTATGAAAAATGAATACTTATGATATTTGATACTGTACTTTAATAAACATTATAATTTAAAAAAAACTAAAGAAAACTGTTTTTTAATTTAAAAACTAAGGGAGAAAAGTCATGAGAGATAAATTAATGGTACCACCATAAAGAAACAGTTTTTGTGAAAACAAAAGCGCTTGTGCTTAAGTAGGGGAAGCTTACTCCATCTTCCTGCATTAGACCATCTGTTGCAGCAGACAGACAGCTCTGCTTCCCTACTTAACCCTACTGTCTCCTAGCTTTCTTCTTAAATCTCCCCACCTTAGTACTTCTGGATCTGCTAGATGCAATAGCAAAATGGTTTGAAAAAAAAAAAAAAAAGAACGGCTCACAAGTATGAGTCAGTCAATCTGTTTTTAAGTGAACTTCTCAAAAATATAATTCATATTAAAAAAAACCCAACACAAAACTGAAAAACTGATTTTTGGTTGATGCTTAATGTGGTATTTGTAGTACACAATGGATTTTAAATATGCATATTCCTGGGCCCCAAGAAAGTGTGAAAATGTTCAAAATGCAGTTAACATACCATTTTATTTAAAGACAGTGGGTTCATGAGCAGCATGGATAATGGACCATGAGGTACTGTATACATCTTCAGTCAGATTCAGTACTTGCATAGCTAGGTTGAAATGCTGCCTGAGGGTGTACAGCCCTAAAACACAGGAAGTTAGCAAATGGCACCAACAACAGAGACTCAGAATTACAGAGTAAAAGTATCAACTTATTCTCTCTCTGAAGGTGAACTGCACTCAAACACCCTCTGGCGGCATTTAAAAGATAAAATGCTTTAAAGGGGGTCACTTTAAGATTACAATTACACTGCAATCACTTATGATAAGAATTTTGAAAACAATGCATTCTAAATACCAAACCTTAGTACATTTTTTAACCTGATAGCTATACTTTATTCCAAGTTGACTGCAGTACTGGAAACTTTGGTTACATTTTCAGAAGAGATGCAACATGCCTGCAGTAATATCAGAAACCAAAATTCCTATTGTTGCAGTGAATGATTTTTTTTGGTTTACAAAATTACAGTCTATGGTAAAAGATATTCAGGATTCATGTACAGTAACCATAAAGCAAGCAAAGTCATCCTTTAGAAGGGACCAGAGCCTAGGGGACACAAGTATTTCAAGATTCATTGCTGATGCCTTTGACCCAGTGACTTTGGGTCACTGTCATTTCACAATATACAGTACCTCATGGATAAGCACCGCACCTCACCTCACCTCCCCCCCTCCCCCCAGTTCTGATACAATCAGTTGCTTACTTGTTCTCACTATAGATTACCATCTTGAGAAATTTATAATAGCAGAACACATTTTACTTTTATCAATGGAAGAGATGGGCAAAAGCATTAAGGGGGCAGTTTAAACTTGCCTGCAATTAACATTTTATAAATAAGGAGATAAGCTAGAAAAGATAGCCAGCCAGCCTCTTTTCCATTCTGCATCTCCAGCAGGACATATCTAAACCAAGCCAATTAGCTTTCATTTTTATCTTGCAGAACTTTCATTTTTATCTTGTAGAATAACCTACCCTGGCATTTTACAATCCTGGTGGCCAGATATTCCACTGTTCTGCTCTGCAAACCACTCACTTTTCCATGTTCTGGTTTAATAAGTTAAAATAATATAAGTGATCACAGCACAATTCCCATATCTGAGATTCTGAAAGTGAGATCTGATGATTTTACTCGGGTTTCCAGAAACCCAAATCCAGATAAAAGTGACAAATGTCAAACTGGTCCTTTTTTTTTTTAAAATTTGCACTTAATTACATTCATTTATATTTTCCAGGTGGCAGGTTACATATTCCAAAAACCAGACTAGAAATCCAAAGGGTGACATCCAAACCCAAAAGAAAATCCTGTTACAAGCCTATTGGCAGTCAAAAATGATATGTGTTATGGCCCAGAGAAGCCTCCAACCCCCTCCCCCCCCCTGCTCTTATATGGTGGTAGTACAGTAACATTTAGTGTGTGGCTCGTGCATGTGACCAATGAATGAGAGGAAGGCACGGCGTGAACCAGACTGAATCCAGCTACCAAGATTGCACTGCTTTTCACAACATATCCGATTTCCAGAAGCAGTGTCTTCACATGACTAAGTACGTTCTGTTGAGCAACACAAGAGGGAGCTCTGGATTTCTTACTTGCAACACTCTCCTCCTTCTTCGGGGAGGGCTCTTGTAATGGTGATGGGGGAGGTTCATGCCAACAACACAGGTACATTTCGGTAGTTGCAAGGTAGGGAAGCTCTTCAACCTCACTGATGTATCCTTTGTCCTTGGGATGGGTGCTGTGCCCTTTAAGTGAGGTGGTTGATTTGAGTGGAGTGTCCACATGGGACTTGGTTCTCTCAGGAGTCTCTTTACTCCTCAGTTCCCGTTTACAAACAGTTTCAGGTAAAGAATAGCAGGGCTCATCTTTTACTGAAGAGTGCTTAATAGTTTTTGCTTTCAGCTTAGAAAAATCTGCTGCCAGTTTTTTGACTGGAGTTTTTCTTTCCAAGTTTCCACATACTAACTTCCTGTTGAAAAACCAAAGTGTAGAGTGTATTGAGCAACGTATAGAACAAAACAAGATTACATTACAAGATAGTAGCGTACTCATATTCCCTGCAATATAAGGACTTAAACCAGATTAATACTTATAACAGATGTGTGATAAACATCTCCTTCACCTCTGTATACTAAATTGAGATCTCTGCAGCCCAATGTGAAGGGCACCTGGGTTTGATTTCCAAGTCAAACTGGAAATGGACAAGCTGCTGAGGCACATGGCACCATAGACCCAGTAGAAGCTATTTCCAACTGAATTGGAAACCCAAAAAGGAGGATGCAATAGGCAGAACAAAAAGGATAATTTCTGCAACAGCACTCCTGACATAAGAAAGAAATTCAACCACACACTTTAAAAGCGCAAAAAAAGCATATCCTAGAACAGTGGTTCCTCAACCTGGTCCTGGAGGCGCCACAGCCAGTCAGATCTTCAGAATATCCACAATGAATATTCATGAGAGAGATTTGGATATTCTGAAAACCTGACTTGCTGGGATGCCTCCAGGACCAGTTTGGGGAACCACTGTTCTAGAACTCTTTAAATGTTTAGCAGTTCTCCTCAATTCCTGAATCCAATGAGTTATCCCTGTGCAATGTAATGAAAACTAACAACCCTTCCTTCCCCAAACTACTTGGCCAGGATTCTTGTCACCATCATAAAGCTAGGGGTACACAGGAGGATAATTGTTTTTAAGGTTTCCTTTGGGCTGGGAGAGGTCACAGGCTGATGCTTTACCACAAGCTAACTGTAATACTATTATTCATCACCTGCCAGATTATGTGTAACTTCTATTCCCTTTGGTACAAGATATTAAGTTTAGTTTATAATTTACCATACAGCTAATGCTAACTAACAAGTCTCAGTGGTTTATAATTAATTAAAACCAATGTCAGAAAGGAAAAGAACTACAAATATGATAAAACTATCCAACATATAAGCAATCTAAGCAATGGAACAGACTAAGAACAGGAGGAGATAGGTAAGAAGAGGGGAGGGGTTACTAAAAAGGACCTCGGGACAGTGTATTAGAACAGGTTTTCTAAAATTCAAAATGTATTTTACTGCACAAAAAGGCAAATCTCCTTTGAAACGTAATATTTCCTCATAATTTCAAGGGATGACAAAGATCTAAAAATGGTCTAAAACTGAGTTATCTAAATTCTGAAATGTTAGGCACATCACTATTCAAAATGAAAAGAGAATAGAAAACCTTTTGTGGCCCTTTCCACTTCGGCCACAGGCCAGAGATTTGGGTGCTGGAAGCTGGTGCATTTGAAAAGGCTCCTGCTGACAAGCAGTATGACATCTCTGAGAAACCTCTGTATCATTCTTGTCCTCTGTCTCATGCCCTTGACATAGTCTGTGTTTCTCTTTCACATTGTCCTTCTTGACTAGTTGCATCCTCCTTTCCATGCGCTCAATTCTGGCTAGAAGCTAAAATAGAAAAACAGGTCAATGGATCTGTCATAAGTATCCAATCAGCCCTCCTTATAAAAAGCTAAAGGGCAGCACCTCTGCAATTCAGGCATTTTGGATATACAGTGGGGGAAATAAGTATTTGATCCCTTGCTGATTTTGTAAGTTTGCCCACTGACAAAGACATGAGCAGCCCATAATTGAAGGGTAGGTTATTGGTAACAGTGAGAGATAGCACATCACAAATTAAATCCGGAAAATCACATTGTGGAAAGTATATGAATTTATTTGCATTCTGCAGAGGGAAATAAGTATTTGATCCCCCACCAACCAGTAAGAGATCTGGCCCCTACAGACCAGGTAGATGCTCCAAATCAACTCGTTACCTGCATGACAGACAGCTGTCGGCAATGGTCACCTGTATGAAAGACACCTGTCCACAGACTCAGTGAATCAGTCAGACTCTAACCTCTACAAAATGGCCAAGAGCAAGGAGCTGTCTAAGGATGTCAGGGACAAGATCATACACCTGCACAAGGCTGGAATGGGCTACAAAACCATCAGTAAGACGCTGGGCGAGAAGGAGACAACTGTTGGTGCCATAGTAAGAAAATGGAAGAAGTACAAAATGACTGTCAATCGACAAAGATCTGGGGCTCCACGCAAAATCTCACCTCGTGGGGTATCCTTGATCATGAGGAAGGTTAGAAATCAGCCTACAACTACAAGGGGGGAACTTGTCAATTATCTCAAGGCAGCTGGGACCACTGTCACCACGAAAACCATTGGTAACACATTACGACATAACGGATTGCAATCCTGCAGTGCCCGCAAGGTCCCCCTGCTCCGGAAGGCACATGTGACGGCCCGTCTGAAGTTTGCCAGTGAACACCTGGATGATGCCGAGAGTGATTGGGAGAAGGTGCTGTGGTCAGATGAGACAAAAATTGAGCTCTTTGGCATGAACTCAACTCGCCGTGTTTGGAGGAAGAGAAATGCTGCCTATGACCCAAAGAACACCGTCCCCACTGTCAAGCATGGAGGTGGAAATGTTATGTTTTGGGGGTGTTTCTCTGCTAAGGGCACAGGACTACTTCACCGCATCAATGGGAGAATGGATGGGGCCATGTACCGTACAATTCTGAGTGACAACCTCCTTCCCTCCGCCAGGGCCTTAAAAATGGGTCGTGGCTGGGTCTTCCAGCACGACAATGACCCAAAACATACAGCCAAGGCAACAAAGGAGTGGCTCAGGAAGAAGCACATTAGGGTCATGGAGTGGCCTAGCCAGTCACCAGACCTTAATCCCATTGAAAACTTATGGAGGGAGCTGAAGCTGCGAGTTGCCAAGCGACAGCCCAGAACTCTTAATGATTTAGAGATGATCTGCAAAGAGGAGTGGACCAAAATTCCTCCTGACATGTGTGCAAACCTCATCATCAACTACAGAAGACGTCTGACCGCTGTGCTTGCCAACAAGGGTTTTGCCACCAAGTATTAGGTCTTGTTTGCCAGAGGGATTAAATACTTATTTCCCTCTGCAGAATGCAAATAAATTCATATACTTTCCACAATGTGATTTTCCGGATTTAATTTGTGATGTGCTATCTCTCACTGTTACCAATAACCTACCCTTCAATTATGGGCTGCTCATGTCTTTGTCAGTGGGCAAACTTACAAAATCAGCAAGGGATCAAATACTTATTTCCCCCACTGTAAGTCTGTAAACTGGGTGCTGGAAGTGTGTGTGTCGGGGGGGGGGGGGGGGGGGGGGGGAGAGAGAGATGGTGAGAAAAAGTGTCACTCTGTATCTACTATCAAGAAGAGATAGTAATATGGGGAATTGACACCAGATTTTGGAAGTAAAAATATCACAATTTGAAAGATGCCCAAAATGTGATATTTTTTGGAAATCACACATACAACCTAAATTATAAGTTTAAAAATTTTCATAAACAAAATCTGGTTTAATACTTCATAAGCACCACTTGGTAGATAGATAAGTGATGTAAATTGGAAATCAGCTAATGGAAAAACAAAAACAAAACAAATGTTTAAAAAAAAGTACATCCTACTATAGTAATAATATATCTTTTATAACAGTTGAAGTATCGTGCACCATTCTCTCTGCTTCTCCAAACTACCAATCCCACCATACACTGGGACCAAAATACCCACAGTTCAACATTTACACCACCATGTTAAATAACTCCCATAACACAATAAAAATGCTGCAGGGGACTTCCCTTCGAATCTCATTTCTCACCCTACCCCATCTTTTCAGTAAAAATTAATTTAATAAAGGAGTAGCACTAGGTCACCTCCATAAGCAGAAAGGGAACACAGCAGTCCCCATACTCAGCTCATTTGTAACCATGTAGCACACTTTGCACAGTGCCTGGGCAAGCTGTTTGCATGGGAAAGCAAGGCAATAACGAGGGAACGCTGTGCAAGTGGGCTGGAAGCTTAGATCCGGACCAATCGAATAGCTAGATCCAGTCCCACTTTTGCCTCCAGCACACGAAGGTTTGTGCTTGTCACATGAAAGGGCAACCAAGGCATGCAAAGGAGTGGCCGCGGGACCGAATCGGGGGCAGTTGTAAACCCCACTCCTATCCCACGTACCGTGTCCCGCTCGGCCTGCAGCTCCCCGATCTCCTTTTCTTTCGCCTGCAGTTGTTGTTGCTGCTGTTCGATGAGGTCCAGCTGCAGCAGAACGATCTGCTTCAAGCACACAGCTTGGTTGCCCGCGCCACCTCCACCACTGCCCCCGGGGCTCTTCCGCACCTGCTTCCATTTGCCCTCGGCCGATACCTGCACCGAGTCCAGGCCCTGCTGACCAGTGGCCGCTGTGGTGGCCGCACCGGCTCCAGTCACCACTGCTGCCGCTCCTCCTCCCGCCGACTCCTTGGCGGCTAGGGCGCCTGCCTGAGAGCCAATCCTTCCGAAGACGTCGGGGCCGGGAACGGGGAGCAGGCCTCCCCATCCCTCCCGCCCTTCCTTCAACCGGCGGCGAATGGGCTTGCGAGCGGTGGCCGTGGCGGCTTGCCCGTCCTCGGGGGAACTCTGGAGCTCAGGCCCGTCTTCCAACTCCACCTCCGAATCCTGCTGCTCCGGCTCCAACTCCAACCTTAATGCCGGAGCCGCCACCTTGAACGCCGTGGATCTCATGGCCATGGTCCCGGCTGTTATCTCACTCACAGTCTGAGGCTGGTCCCGGCCGGAGGCCGCGGTGGTGCGGCATGGCAGCCAGATGGCTCCCAGGCCGTGCTCCGCTTACCACCAGGCCGGGACCGCCGCCGCCGCCAGCACAACCTCCAGTGTTGTCATTCCCCGCGCGGGGGCCGCACCTCAGGCAGACGGGAGGGGGTGGAGTTGGGAGTTTCTGTCACAATTTTTAATTTACAACCGTCTCGAACCGCGAAATAACTGCGCCCGAGACTTTCTTTTAGCCTTCGGTGGATTGCAGTTGGGTTCTCCGGTTCGGTACGCGCGTCGCTTTCTCTCTTCAATGACGCGGAGCCTTACACGCCGCCATTTTTTTCCCTCTCTCGGAGACGGTCGGTAGCGCTAGCGGAGCCGCACTGAGGAGGAGGCAACAAACCACACACACTGCCCGAGCGCCTGCGCAGTTGGCGCGCGAACCACGTGCTTGCGTAGTCGCCGCCGTGCGCGTCCAAGCGTCTGCGCAATAGGCGCCGCGAGCCGTCACTATCCAAGTAGTTCCACCCCCCTTGAGCGTGCGCAGTCATCGCCACCCTTGTACGAGCCAGGGTGTGACTGTGTGAGCGCGAGAGTATTAAATCTGTTCTGCTCCTGCGGGACGGGGTTTAGCTATGACAATAAATACAGACAGAATTAAGGCTGGCTCAGCTCAAAGCCGGAAACTGAAGGCCAAAGAGTGAGGTTTTTCTCACAGGGCCTCACCTATGTCTAGCGAGATCTGTACCTTCCAAAAACTTACTTAATCTAATCAATTGAAAATAAATTTCCATTTTTCTACCTTTTTCATCTGGTCAGTTTATTTTCCTCATCATGTTGGTCCCAGTCTGGTTTCTGCTTTCCTCTGTCTTTTCTTAACTCTCTTGGTCAATTGGGCATTTCTTTTCCATTTTGCTCACACCTTTTTCAGTAGTAGCTGAAGGTGAGTTACATTCAGGCTCACTGGATATTTCTCTGTCCCAGGAGGGCTCACAATCTAAGTTTGTACCTGAGGCAATGGAGGGTTAAGTGACTTGCCCAAGATCACAAGGAGCAGCAGTGGGATTTGAACCAGCCACCTCTGGATTGCAAGACTGATGCTCTAACCACTATCCATCTTCCCTCTGTGTTGCAATCACCCATCTAGTATTTCGTGTGTGTCCCTGCGCCTATCTTCCCACCATATTAAGTATATCTTTTCTCCCTGTATTCTCGCCCTATCCAGATTCACCCTTCTGTGTTTCCATCCCCCTCATCATCCCTTTGTGTCCCTATCCCCCCACCCCCCACACACCTGTGTGGCATCATTCCTCTGTGTTTCTATCCCCATATCCAGCATTTCTCCACCTTCCTCATGCCTTCCTCCCCAGGAATTCAACAACGGTTCTTCTCTCTCCTTCCCCTGACCCCCACTGCCACTTATAGGTCCAATCTCTCTTTTTCTTCATCCTTCCCTCGCAGATCCCAGAATTTAATTTCCTTCTCTCTCTCTCTCTTCTCCAGCCCCCTTGTATTTCCCTCCCTTTCCCTGCAGGTCCCATATCCTCTAGCTCTCCCCCTCTCGTGTGGCATGGCATCTTACTCCATTCTCTCCTCCCTCCCCTTCAGTTTGATATCTGTGGCTCTAACCCTCCCCCTTCCCAGTTTGGCTCGCCTCAGCATCTCACTTTCCTCCCGGTTTGGCAGTTGTCACTCACTTGCTCCCTTCCACACCCCTTAAGCTAACCAATGGAGAAGGGTAGTTAGTGGGCTTCCCCAGGGGTCTGTGCTGGGACCACTGCTTTTTAACATATAAATGATGGGAATAACTAGTGAGGTAATTAAATTTGCTGATGACACAAAGGGGCACTTTTACTAACAGCGGTAAGCCCACCACGGGCTTAATATGGGCCAATCCAGAACTACCACCAGGAACCCGACAGTAGTCCCCGTCCCTAGAATGCACCATTTCCAGCACTACAAAAACATGATCTATTTTTATAGCGCTGGAACTTAACTGGGTGTAATTGCTGTTTGGTTACTGCCAGGTTAGCGCAAGAACTCTCAGTGGGTGGCAGTAAGGTCTCCCCCCCCCCCCCCCCCCCGATATGGCCGCACAGTAAGTATTTCACTTACTGCATGGCCATTTCTTTTCCTCAAAAAAAAAGATAGCCTATTACCCACTGCAGTAAAAGGGGGGCCTCAGCGAGCATCATAAACAAGCACTGATGCTACTGCAGGCCCCCTTTTATCGCAGCTTAGTAAAAGGGCCTCAAAGTTGTTAAATTGTAAGAGGACCTTACGGGACTGGGAGACTGGGCAGTTGATGTAGTGTATCTAGATTTTCATCAAGCTTTTGACAAAGTTCCTTATAACAGACTCCTGAGAAAACTAAAGAGGCATGAGAGAGGAGGCAATGTTCTGTTATGGATTAGAAATTGATTATTGGACAGAAAACAGATGATAGGGTTAATATTTTTCTCAGTAGAGGAGAGTGAATAGTAGAGTGCCACAGGGGTCTGTAGTGGGACTGGTGCTATTTAACATATTTATAAATTATCTGGAACTTGGAATGACAAGTGAGGTGATTAAATTTGCAGACAACACCAAAACTATTCAAAGTTGTTAAAACACATGTGGACTGTGAAAAATTGCAGGAAGACCTTAGGAAATTGGAAGACTAGGCATCCAAATGACAGATGAAATTTACTGTGGACAAATGCAAAGTGATGCACTTTGGGAAGAATAATCCAAATCATAGTCACCTGATGCTAGGGGTCCACCTTGGAAGTCAGCACCCAAGTAAAATATTTAAGTGTCATTGTAGACAATACACTGAAATCTTGTGCCCAGTGTGCAGCGGCAGCCAAAAAACAAACAGGATGCTAGGAATTATTAAGAAAGGGATCAAAATACTATAATGCCTGTGAATTTCTCCATGGTATGACCTCACCTTGAGTATATGATTGAGGTCTACAAAAGCCTGAGTGGTGCAGAATGGGTAAACATTAATCAATTTTTTACTCTTTCAAAAAGTACAGAGACCAAGGGGCACTCAATGAAATTACATGGAAATACTTTCAAAACAGGAGGAAATATTTTTTTTCACTGAACCAAAAGTTAAGCTCTGGAACTCATTATCGGAGGATGTGGTAACAGCGGTTAGCATATCTGGGTTTAAAAAAGGTTTGGACAAGTTCCTGGAGGAAAAGTCCATAGTCTGCTATTGATAGACGTGGGGGAACCACTGCTTGCCCTGGGATTGGTAGCATTGAATGGTATTATTATTTGGGTTTCTGCTGGGTACTTGTATCCTGGATTGGCCACTGTTGGAAATAGGATACTGGGCTAGATGGACCATTGGTCTGACCCAGTATGGCTATTATTATGTTCATTACTATACCAGGGTAGGTTGGAGATAATAGTTTTTCACACTCACTTCTGGAGTTCAGAAATGTGTAATACATACAGGCACCATATCAAGATGCACTTGAAAATTCTTAATATGAGCCAGCGGGATCCAATACAATTGGGGATACTTCTATAACTTTCTGTCACATTTTCTTGGTCTGTGATTGCATTTGTACTTGAGGTGCTGCTTTCTTTTCACAAATTACACAAAATAATCACTTGGCACAGGCATTTCTATTAGTGCTAGTTTTGTACTTTTCTTGTTTACCAAAATATCTATTTTTCTTGCCTTAAGCTTCCCCCCCCCCCCCCATGGGAAAAGAAATGTCCCAGGTGATCACAATATGTCATGCTTTGTGCATGGCCATGCACTCAAGGTGGCCGCATATCTGTATTATGAAGTGTTGCAACTGCAAGGTACAGTGGGACAAGTTGGTTACGTGCAAAGTATTCATATATCTTCCAATATTCTATGTCTTCCTCATCTCATCTTCATCATAAGATCATATATGGAGAATCCCCTAACTACATGAATAACCTCATCAACCTCCCAACCAGAAATAGATCATTGTCTTCTTGTACTTACCTCAATTTACACCTTCCCAACTGCAAAGGTATTAAATACAAGACCTCCTATGCATCCAGTTTCTCCTTTTTGGGCAGCCAGCTTTGGAACGCTCTGCCAAGATCCATCCGAACAATCAATGACCATCTACCATTCAGAACAATGTTGAAGACCCATCTCTTCAAGAAAGCTTACCCTAATGACCCAACTTAACTTTTTAAGCCCACCCACATGATTCCTGCCCCAACGATTATTATACCTTTGACCATGTCTCACAATCTCCTTATGCTCATTCCCCAATCTCTTCCTCTCCATCCTTCCTACTCCTTACCCCTCCCCAATCTCTTCTCCTTTTCCTCATCCTATCTTTGTTTACCTCTCCATGCTCAATTTACATATCCTCAAAACCCCACTACTACTATGTTTACTACAACTTGTAACATTCTCCTTCAAGACTTTGTAATTCTATTTACTATGTAAGCCGTATTGAACCTGCTATGTGTGGGAAAGCGCGGGGTACAAATGTAATTAATAATAATAATAATCTCACAGAGCTATAATATGCATGTCTATTAAAACCAAGGTCTACATAACTAATCCTCATCATAGACCATGTCTCTGCTTATTTTCTCATAATTCAGACACACCAGGCTTCCATCACCTGCATGGGGAGGGGGGGAGTTATCAAAATGGGCTACCGTTAATGTGTTATTTTACAGTTAACATGGGTTATTAATAACTAGGGGCCCTGTTTACTAAGCAGCATTATAGGCGCATTAATGTTTTTAACGAGCGTTAACCATGTACGTGCCTACAATATCCCTATAGTCGCCTACATGGTTAGCATGCACGCTAAGTGTAGGTGCGCTAAAAACACTAATGCACCTTAGTACAACAGGGTTGTAGGTCTTGTTTTATAAAATGGGACCTGTGCTAAAATAACCCATCTTAATTGTAGTCCGTGTTGATAACTTCTACCCTTAGTCCTCATTTGGTAGAGACTGGGTTCTGGCCTTGTTGAAATAGTACATATGTGCTTTGCCTTTGGCCTCCAGTCCTAGTGTCCCCCACACTTTTGCAGCCTTTTCCTTGGAGAGAAAGATTTCTTATAGGACTATCAGGATCTTTGGCTTCCCAACAAGGGACAGAGATGGCTCCACTGCTCCCTCTTCTGGGGACCTGAAAGAGTGCAGAAAACCCATCGCAAATCTTCGATGCTTCTAGCAGATAGACAGGAGAAATGGCAAATAAAATTGGGAAAGTCTTAAAAACCACTGGGCTCATTTGAGGAAGGGCAAGCAGGACAAGTAGGGCATTTGCCTGGGGCTCTAATACCACAAAGTCCTCCTTTGGTGAAGCTCAATAATATCATCGAAGTAGGGCTTCAGGGTGCCTGCCACTGGCTTTGCCCACTCCTTTGTTTCTGCCCTGGGACTAAGTGTATCCAACACCAGCCCTGCATTTAAATACCCCTCCTTATTACAATTATATCTAAGTGGGAATCTGGAAGTCACCCTGGGGTGGCAGTGGCAGAGATGCCAAGTTATCTGGTTCCAGGCTGCAGATTTTGGGTCAGTCCTGGATTTCTGGCCACCCCATCCTGGTATATTATGGGACGCAGCACTGATTTTGGTGGGCAGGATCAGGCACTACAAATCCCACACTGCTTTGGAAGTAAATTCAAAACCAGGACTGTCCCAAAATCTCCAGCCTGGAACTGGGTAACTTGGCATCTCTGCAGTGGATAGAGCTCATGGCTTCAGGGGTTAAGAAAATGTTGTAGTTTAGTCCTCATGTTTAAAGGTACCCCTCCTCCTTAACCATCCTCCTCAACCCCCCGAACTGCAACAGAGACAGGCTGAGTTTTGGGGCCTGGATAGAAATTCATATAACTTTTCTGAATCCAGGAGTTCTTTTTATTGCCAAGAATGCTGTTGACAAAGTGACATCCATGACAAGTGAAAAAGCAAAGGGGAGAGGGAGTAAGGGACAACATAGACGGCACCAAAACCTGATTTCCTTTCCACTTATGCTTCTCCCCAATTCTTGACTGGAAATGAGACTTCTCCCAGAAATCTATAGCAAAACTCCTCTTATACTGAATGTCTGTCACACTGAAGAGACATTAGTGTACTTGAAATAAATGAGGGGTGTAAAATATATATACATAGCTGCACACCCTGTAAATTAGACCAGTTCCTCATCCCTTGTTTAACTGTACAAAGATTTTGCCTTGAGTTTAGCCACCCGTCTATTTATTCCAATTGACTCTGTACTTCCCATCTTGTTCCCATCTATATATCTGCACTTGGCCCCTCAGCTACATAGAAAAGCATTATATGTTTCATTTGTATTATGCTGACATCATATATATGTTATGTTATTTGAATATTCTTCCACGCTGTCTATTATGGTATTGTTTGTATTGTACTGACATATTTCTAAGTTTAACTTATTTAATGTATTTATGTCTCAATTTGGTTATTTTACTATTGTTACGATGTTAACAAAATTGTAAGTTTTATATTAAACTGGACCTGCTGTACACTGCCTTGGGTGATCTGTTCATAAAGGCGATTAATAAATCCCAATAGCTAAAATAAAATTAAACATAAGAACGTAAGAATAGCCATACTGGGTCAGATCAATGGTCTATCTAGCCCAGTATCTTACATAAGTACAAAAGTGTTGCCATGCTGTGACAGACCAAAGGTCCATCAAGCCCAGAATCCTGTTTCCAACAGTGGCCAATCCAGGTTACAAGTACCTGGCAAGATCCCAAAACAGTACAATATATTTTATGCTGCTTATCCTAGAAATAAGAAGTGGAATTTCCCCAATTCCATCTTAATAATGGTCTATGGACTTTCTTTTTAGGAAGCTAGCCAAACCTTGTTTAAACCCCGCTAAGCTAACTGCTTTGACTAAATTCTCTGGCAATTAATTGCAGAGTTTAATTACACGTTCAGTGAAGAAATATTTTCTCTAATTTGTTTTAAATGTACTACTTTGTAGCTTCATTGCGTGCCCTCTAGTCCTGGTATTTTGGGAAAGAGTAAACAATAGATCACGTCTACCCGTTCCACTCCACTCATTATTTTATAGACCTCTATCATATCTCCCCTCAGCCATCTTTTCTCCAAGCTGAAGAACCCTAGCCGTTTCAGCCTTTCCTCATAAGGAAATCATCCCATCCCCTTTATAATTTTCATTGCCCTTCTCTGTACCTCTTCTAATTCCACTATATTTTTATTGAGATGCAGTGATCAGAATTACACAAAGTTTTCGAGATGCGGTCACACCATGGAGCGATATAAAGGCATTATAACGTCCTCATTTTTGTTTTCCATTACTTTCCTAATAATACCTAACATTCTATTTAACTTCTTAGCTGCCGCTGCACACTGAGCAGAGGGTTCATCAACAATGACACCTAGATCCCTTTCCTGGTCAGTGACTCCTAATGTGGAACCTTCGGGTTCCTCTTCCCCACATGCATCACTTTGCACTTGCTCACATTAAACGTTATCTGTGATTTAGATGCCCAGTTTCCCAGTCTTGTAAGGTCCTCTTTCCAACAGTGGCCAATCCAGGTCACAAATACTTGGCAGAAACCCAAATAATAACATTCCATGCTAACAAACTCACGGCAATCAGTGGCTTCCCCATGTCTATCTCAATAGCAGACTATGCACTTTTCCTCCAGGAACTTGTCTAAACCTTTTTTCAACCCAGATACCCTAACTGCTGTTACCACATCCTCTGGCAATGAGTTTCAGAGCTTAACTATTCATTGAGTGAAAACAAATATTTCCTCCTATTTGTATTTCCATGTAACTTCTTTGAGTGTCCTTTGTATTTTTTAAAACAGTCAAAAATCGATTCACTTTTATCTGTTCTACACCACTCAGGATTTTATAGACCTCAATCATATCCCCCTCAGCTGTCTCTTTTCCAAGATGAAGAGCCCTAACCTTTTTAGTCTTTCCTGATTTGAGAGGAGTCCCACCCCCTTTATCATTTTGGTTGCTCTTCTTTGAACCTTTTCTAATTCCGCTATATCTTTTTTGAGATACTGTAACCAGAATTGAATGCAATATTTAAGGTGAGGTTGCATCATGGAGTGATACAGAGGCATTACAATATTCTTGGTCTTATTTACCATCCTTTTCCTAATAATTTGTAGCATCCTGTTTGCTTTTTGGCCACCACCACACACTGGGCAGAAGATTACAGTGCATTGTCTCCAATTATATATACACATGTGTTCAAGGCAAATTATATTCATGCACTTTAGCTCTTTCCCTGAACCAGAGGGCTTACAATCTACGTTTGTACCTGAGAGAATGGAGAATTAAGTGACTTTCCAAAGTCACAAGGAGCATCAGTGGGATTTGAACCCTGACTTCCCTGGTCCTCAGCCCACTGCTCTAAAGGATCTTTGATGTAAAGTAACATTGATAATCAAAATCTCACTGTGATTCATCAAGACATTGGTAGCTTCAAATGCTATAAACCCTCATCTTACATGCACAAAAGCACATACATATAAAACTTCCCTGCGTGTAAGTTGTGTCTGTTGGGTTTCTTGCTGGTCTGTGAACTATGAGTGAACTGTTATCTGTCTACATTCCAGGTGATTGCCATTAATTTGCATAGAGTGAAACAACAGGTAAGAATATCACTGCCACAGAACCCAAGGGTAAATCTGAACAATAGGAAATGGAGGCCAGGGAAACCACTTGGGATAAACACAGAGATGCTCCTTAACTTGAGGGGGGGGGGGGGGGGGGTGAGCGAGGTGTGAAGCTTGGGCTAAACACAGAGGATTCTTAGCTGTGAGGAGAGTAAGGATAGAGTCTGGGAGAAGCACAAAGGATCTTTAGCTTTGGAGGAGTAAGGGTAGAGTCTGGGAAAAGCACAGATAAACTTGGAGGTGAGGGGGAAGTAAGGGGGTAAAACCTTAGGGGAAAACAGGGGATCCTTAGCTTGGAGGTGGGTGTGTGTGTTAGGAGGTAAAGCCTGAAATAAGCATAGAAGATTCTTAGCTGGAGGGGAGTGAGGGATGAAACCTGGGATAAGCACTTAGGAACCTTAGTTGGGGGGGGGGGGGAGTGAGGGGTAAATCCCGGGAGAACCACAGAGGATTCTTAGCTGTGTATGGGGTGGGTGAGGTGTAAAGCCTGGGAAAAGCAGAGGATCCTTAGCTTGAGGAGAATGAGGGACTGAAAACTGGGATAAGCACAGAAGATTCTTAGCTGTGAGGAGAGTAAGGATAGAGCCTGGGAGAAGCAAAGAGGATCCTTAACTTGGGGGGAGGGGAAGGGGGTAAAACCTTAGAGAAGCACAGAGTATCCTTAGCTTGGGGGAGTGGTGAGGAGGTAAAGCCTGAGATAAGCACAGGGGATTCTTAGCTGGTGGGGAGTGAGGGGGTGAAACCTGGGATAAGCACAGAGGATCCTTAGTTGGGAAGGGGGAGTGAGGAGTAAAGCCTGGGAGAAACACAGAGGATCCTTAGCAGTGTGTTTGGGGGGGGGGGGGGGGGGTTGAGGTGTAAAGCATGGGAAAAGCAGAGGATCCTTAGCTTGAGGGGAGTGAGGATAGAGCCTGGGAGAAGCAAAGAGGATCCTTAACTTGGGGGGAGGGGGAAGTAAGGGGTAAAACCTGAGAGAAGCACAGAGGATCAGTGGCGTTCCTAGGGTGGCTGACACCCGGGGCGGATTGCCGATGCGCCCCCCCCCCCCGGCGAAAGGACACCCCCCCAGGTGCATTTTTACCTGCTGGGGGGGTGCCGAGCGCCTGTCAGCTTCGCTCGTTCCATGCTCCCTCTGCCCTGGAACAGGAAGTAACCTGTTCCGGGGCAGAGGGAGACGGAACGAACGGAGCCGACAGGCATGTGGCACCCTCCCAGCAGTGTGCACCCGGGGCGGACCGCACCCATCGCCTCCCCCCAGGAACGCCACTGCAGAGGATCCTTAGCTTGGGGGAGGGGTGATGAGGTAAAGCCTGAGACAAGCACAGAAGATTCTTAGCTGGAGGGGAGTGAGGGGGTGAAACCTGGGATAAGCACAGAGGATCCTTAGTTGGGGGGGAGTGAGGGGTAAAGCCCGGGAAAACCACAGAGGATCCTTAGCAGTGTGTTTAGGGGGGGGGGGGGTGAGGTTTAAAGCATGGGAAAAGCTAGTATTGTAACCAGTGGTGACATTGAATGCTGGGAATCTGTGATTTAAACAGCCCAGTGCACCATTAATCCAGTCCGCTGCCATTTTTCTGAGGGTCTC
The DNA here is from genome assembly GCF_901765095.1 of Microcaecilia unicolor. NCBI lineage: Eukaryota > Metazoa > Chordata > Amphibia > Gymnophiona > Siphonopidae > Microcaecilia > Microcaecilia unicolor. The sequence continues at coordinate 71,782,017 of NC_044042.1, read as the reverse complement.
ACTCCCATACTATGTCTGAGGGGACAAAAATATTTTTCCCCAGATAAATACTGTTTATAAAATTATTGTTTGATATAGTACTGACCCACAGTGGGGGTTATGTGGTGTTTTATCAGGAGGAGGGGTTTTGGTCCTTTTCTGCTATTGTATGACAGTATTATCACACTTTTCTGTTGTACTTACCTACTGGCAGTAAATGCAGGGCTGACTTTTAGGTGACTGCGACATGCGTGGCTGCATAGAGAACCAGGTTGACAGCCTCTTTCCCCAAATCCTTCTTCATCATATAGGCATAGGAGCCAAATTAGTCCTCCTTGGACAAATTAAAGGAGTTTTCTCAATATTGGGGGTTGGCTCTTATATACATACGCAAGGTACATAGCAACAAAATTTTCATAACAATTGGGTGCTCAAATATTTCTTCAATCCATGTGCAACTAAACTCTGGAATTCATTGCCAGAAAATGTGATAAAAGCAGTTAGGTTAGCAGGGTTTAAAAAAGGTTTGGCTAATTTCCTAAAAGAAAAGTTCATAAGCCATTATTAAGATGGACTTGAGAAACTCCACTGTGTATTTATACAATAAGCAGCATAAAAAAATCTGTTTACTCTTTTAGGATCTTGCCAGGTACTTGTGACCTGGATTGGCCACTATTGGAAACAGGATACTGGGCTTGATGGACATTCAGTCTGTCTCAATGCTTATGTTCTTATGTATGGGAGCAGCAGTATCAAAAGAGCCTGAAAGTAACCAAATTTGCTGGGCAGACTTATACGGTCTGTGCCAGAGCCGGTGGTGGGAGGTGGGCCTGGTGGTTGGGAGGCAGGGATAGTGCTGGGCAGACTTATACGGTCTGTGTCCTGAAGAGCACAGGTACAAATCAAAGTAGGGTATACACAAAAAGTAGCACATATGAGTTGTCTTGTTGGGCAGACTGGATGGACCGTGCAGGTCTTTTTCTGCCGTCATCTACTATGTTATGTATGAGAGAGATGATGTTGGGGGACAGTGGAGCAGGATGAAAAGAAAAGGGAATTCTGGGTAGGGAAGAGAGAAAGCAGGATACTGTGCTGGAGCCAACACCTCCAGCAAACGGGGCAAGGCACCAATTTCAGTTTCTGTGTGAGGTGTTGTCTAATCCTGAATAAATGTGTCAAGCATGACTACAACTTATCATTCCTAGCACAGTAGTTGTAATTACATAACTTTCAGAAGCTTTAAACCACTCAACAAACTGCAATGTTTTATTTATTGGGCTGTCTTAACCGCCTTTATAAAGCGATTCACCCCAGGAGGTGTACAGCAGGTACAATTTAACATAAAACTTACAATTTTGTCAACAGCATAACAATAGTAAAATGACCAAGTATAAACTTAAATACAATAAATGAGGTAAACTTGGAAACAGCACATTGAAAACTTAATAATAGGACTAACACGAAACTATCAGAAATACAAACTTTTAACAGCACTGTAAAACAATTATGTAACAGAAATATGATAAATGTCAGTACAATACAAATGATACCATAATATCGAACATTCCCAAATAACATAGATATAATTCGATGTCAACGTAATACAACTGAAACACCTAATAAGCACACGTTAGAACATTCAAATAACATAGATATGATGCTATTGCTTTTCTACAATACGACTTGTCATGTAGCCAAGGGGCCAAGTGCAGATGGGAACAAGATGGGTGATACAGAGTCAGCTGGGACTCAAAGCAAGTTCTTTGTACAGTTAAACAAGATATAAGTGTGTACGACAAGCTAGTCCAGGTGCGGAATGAGCATATAGTCAGTCACCACATTTATTAAAGGCTTGGGAGAGGAGCATGAGCCAGGCTTTCACCTGCTTCCTGAAGTAGGGGTAGTCTCAACATTTTTAGCTTCTTTCTGGTCTGGGGGAATCCCTTTAGCTCTGTGTGCCTCAGGTCTAATCTCAGCTCTGTTACTGGCTCTGTGAGTGTGACCCTGGGGAAAGCCACCATGTCCTTGTGTATCAGTTCCAGAGCTGTCTCAAGGACTGTGTGGCTGCTCAGGGTGCAAAAAAAAAAAAAATTGCTCCCCTTCCATTGTCTCCCCTTTTTGGCTGGGGTACAGTGGGTGTGGTGGGGGGGGGGGGGGGGTCAGGTCACACAGGGCGTGATTCTGACTCAAGATGCTTCTGCTCGGTTCTAATCCTTGCTTTGCCTCTTTCTGTGTGTGACCCTGGGGTGAATCACTTTGAGGGGCATAATCGAAAGGGGCGCCCAAGTTTTCCTGAGGACGTCCTCGCAGGATGTCCCGGCGAAGGGGCGGAGAAACCCGTATTATAGAAACAAGATGGGCGTCCATCTTTAGTTTCGATAAAACGGTCGGGGACGCCCAAATCGTGAAATGTAGGTTGACCTTAGAGATGGTCATCCCCGATTTTCAGCGCTAATGGAAACCGAGGACGCCCATCTCAGAAATGACCAAATCCAAGCCCTTTGGTCGTGGGAGGAGCCAGCATTCGTAGTGCACTGGTCCCCCTGACATGCCAGGACACCAACCGGGCACCCTAGGGGGCACTGCAGTGGAATTCAGAAATTGCTCCCAGGTGCATAGCTCCCTTACCTTGTGTGCTGAGCCCCCCCAAACCCCACTCCCCACAACTGTACACCACTACCATAGCCCTTATGGGTGAAGGGGGCACCTAGATGTGGGTACAGTGGGTTTCTGGTGGGTTTTGAAGGGCTCACATTTACCACCGCAAGTGTAACAGGTAGGGGGGATGGGCCTGGGTCCGCCTGCCTGAAGTGCACTGCACCTACTAAAACTTATCCAGGGACCTGAATACTGATGTCATGGAGCTGGGTATGATATTTGAGGCTGGCATAGAGGCTGGAAAAATATTAAAAAAATTTTTTTTTTGAGGGTGGGAGGGGGTTATTGACCACTGGGGGAGTAAGGGGAGGTCATCCCTGATTCCCTCTGGTGGTCATCTGGTCATTTAGGGCACATTTTTGTGGCTTGGTCATAAGACAAAAAGGAACAGTTAAAGTCGTCCAAGTGTTCGTCAGGGACGCCCTTCTTTTTTCCATTATCGGTCGAGGACACCCATGTGTTAGGTACGCCCCAGTCCCGCCTTCGCTATGCCTCCGACACGCCCCCATTAACTTTGGTCGTCCCCGCGATGGAAGGCAGTTGAGGACATCCAAAATCGGCTTTCGATTATGCCGATTTGGGCGACCCTGTGAGAAGGACGCCCATCTTGTGATTTGTGTCGAAAGATGGGCGCCCTTCTCTTTCGAAAATAAGCCTGCTTGTCTCCCTACTCATCTTGGACCCATCTGAAAACAACGCATCTCACTTATTTTGGCTGTCCCAGTCAAGAATACAAATAATTCTTATTTCTTAACTTGTATGCTTTTGTAACCAGATAGAGAACGGAGGAAAGGCACACAGGAAGGGATATTCAGCTTCTGTGCTGTCAAGCAGGGCTTCAGACCACCAAAATGCAAGCTATTTCTTTCCCCACTCCTGGGTGGTTTCCTGTGGCAGAATGGCAGGTAGAAACCCGTCCCTCCTGTCTGACTAAGCCTCCCTTGCACATGTCTGTGCTGCTGCCACAGTCACTTATGGAGTTGTTTTCTTAGAAACTGGAGCAGCCGCTCACATGCCCAAGCCATGTGATATTCACTGCGCCAGAAATTCAGCTAGAGAGCTGCTGCAGGATTGTTTTTAATCTCAGCCAGGGGAGGAGACACAGCCCTGCAGTATCTCACATGGGAAGTGGAATGAAAACACAGGAGGCTGGCAGCAGACCTGCAGTGCAGTGCCACATGGCACAGAGCTTGGTGTTGGCCCTGCTCCCATGTCTAAAGACCAGGGCATTCTTTGTAAACTGAAACGGCTGTTCACTCTCCTCCATATCCACTCATGAACATTTACTGCTGTAACACTGGAAAGGCTGGTATTAGAGGAGTTCACACAGAGCAATTGTCCTGGGCTCCCTTGCGACAGGGGGTTCCAAACCTGCCTGGGATGCAGCATTTTTAACACTGAGCAGCCCCAGCCCAGCCCCCATGGGAGGACTTTATAAGCGTCAACTGTAAAGACAGAGGTGGATACAAAACACAGACAAACCATCCCAGCTCTAGTTAATTGCAAAATACTAATCCTGTGTAAATGGCTACCCTCCATATCTTTCACGTTTTTACACACTAGAAAATGTCACTTCTAGAGTGACAGAAATTGAGTGGTCTGGATGAAAATTCAAGATAAAATCTCTGCCAGTGGAGGGGGAGGGGCATGTCCCTTTGGAGGAAAACAAGGACTGTTGGAGTGATATACGGAAGTGAGCTGTGCTTCTGCAGGGGGAGACAGGACACATTTCCTCCTCCTTCAGCCTCTTGCTGCTGAGACATTACAAATCTCTTACAGTCATGAGGCCAGTTACAGTAGGTTCAGCAACAAAAACCCAGCTTCCTCCTTCCTCCACAAAGAGAGAAGCAGGCAGAAACTCCTCTCTTATTCCCTCATTTATACACCACTCTTGCAGTCTGGAACTTCCTCGGTTTGACACACTGACTTGGTAACAGAGGGGATGATATTCAAAGCGATTTAACAGGCCAGAAACAGCTCCATTTTTACCGGTAACTTAACTAGTTAGTGCTGCAATGAAAACCAGCTATTTTGGGAGTGTTCCAGGGGCAGAGTTGGCACTTGGCTGGTTAAGTGTGTCAATATTGTCTCAGCTCAGCCCAGCACTTAACTGGCCAGGTTAACTACATAAATAGGATCTCATAAATAAGTCAGTCCTATCTTTTGCCTTCTTTTACAAAGTTGCGCTACTGATTCCTGTGCGGCAAATGAGAGGAAACCAATACGAATTGAATGAGTTTCCTCTCATTTGCCTCACAGTAATCAATAGTAAATGACGGCAAATAAAGACCTGAACTCATTGTACATGGTATGTGATCCTTTATATGTATACCTGAGTTTGATTTGCCCTTGCCATTCTCAGGGCACAGACCGTGGAGGTCTGCCCAGCACTGTTCTTCCACTAAAAGTTCTGAAGCCTTTTATGCGGCAACCCATAGCCGGTTAACTGTTGAATAACTGGCTATGTGTTAGCTGGCTCCAAAAATTAAATGCTGAACCCCAGATATGGTCTGGCCTTGAATTTCCAGGTTTAACCCCAGCGGCAGTCAGCAAAATGCTGATCATGTCCGGTTGAATATTAGGCCCAGTGATTTCAGGAACTGGGTTGTGGTACTGGGGATAACTATTTTGCTGCAGCCATCTCCTGCAGCCAGCAGCAGTGCGACATTTTCCTTATTTTCTCCTTTGCCATTTCATATTTTTTGCTACAGAGTGTCTGATATAGGATATTGTCCTTTCCCATACTCATTTCTTCATTTGTTATTATTTTTATTCTTTCCAGCCGAAAGTTGGAAAGAATTATACAAAAGGGGTCAATAAATGTCCATCTGGGAGCAAAATAACTCTCCAAAAAGGAAACGTAATGGCATGAAACTTGGCATGGGGAGGAAACCAGTAGAAAGACACATTGAGTTTGAAAATGGGCCAAACTGAGGTTCCAGATCTATTAGCCCCTCCCAATGAGCTACAGAATTAAATTTAAGATCATTGTGCTTACATATAAAGCTCTACAAATGGATCTACCAGCACCTCTCTTCACGCTCTTAACTCATTAACTTCAGTTCAAAGCTTGTGCTCTGTGAATGACAAACTATTTAGGATACTTACATAAGAACATAAGTATAGCCATACTGGGTCAGATCAATGGTCCATCTAGCCCAGTATCCTGTTTCCAACAGTGGCCAATCTAGGTCAAAAGTACCTGGCAGAATCCCAAACACTAGCATCATTCCATGCTACCAATCCCAGGGCCAAGCACTGGCTTCCCCACTCCTATTTGTTTTAAAAGTTTATAGTTTATTAAAAAGTTTGATATACCACTAATACGAAACAAATTGATCAAAGCGGTTAACAATAAAAAAAAATACAATAAATTAAATGGAAAAAGGAACATCATTTCGAATAAGATGGCACTCACTCACACAGGAGAGAAAAGAGTCATAATAACAAATAACAACAGCCAAGGTACCCAGATCCATGGCAATAGGTCCCCAGAACCACTCGGACAGGTAGGGTCGTGGGCCCGAAGGCCAGTTGAAAAAAATGAGTCTTCAATAATTGCTTAAACTTTAGAAAAGAGGACTCAGACCCAATTGAAGCGGGGAGATCGTCCCAAAATTTTGGAGTGATAAAGAAGAAAGCTGAGGAACGTGTAGTCTCATAATGAGCCAATTGGGGTGGTGGCAAAATAAGACATTTTGCATCTAATGATCTGAGATCGCAATTAGGTGTGTAAGGTACAGAGGGACATTTTCGATATAACGTCTAAGTCCAACTTTGAACGTTTTGCACAAAACATCCAAAATCTGAATTGTAAAGAAGGTCATTTTTGAAAAAAGAAAAACATCTATCTTTATTTTTCAAAATACCATTTCGAACAAGGTTTTGTGCTTTGTACGTTTTATATTTTTGGAAAAAAAAAGTCCAAATGAGAAACGTAGAGAATCAAGCCACTGGGATGTAGGAGGGGCTGGTCCCCCAGACATCCCAGGGAGAGCAATGGAGCACCCTAGAGGGCATTGCAGTGGACTTCAAATATATGCTCCTAGTTTTACATCTCACCATTGCTCTCTTATCTTGTCTGCTGAGCCCCACAAAACCCACTACCCCCAACTGTACACCACTACAATAGCCCTAATGGGTGAAGGGGGCACCTATATGTGGGTATAGTAGATTTCTGGTGAGTTTTGGAGGGCTCTCAGTTTCTACCACAAGTGTAACAGGTAGGAAGAAGTATGGGCCTGGGTCCACCAGTGGCGTAGCCAGAAGGCAATTTTTGGGTGGGCCAACAGGTTGGATGGGTGGGCACTAGAGTTGCCAACTTTTTTGAAAAAGAAAAAAACAGCAAACCTGATGCACCCATGCTCTGTCCCTACCCCACTCCCCATAACTTCAATGAGGGTTGCAGTGCAGGCTTCAGTGACTGCAGGCCAATTTAGAGCTAAGGGAAGTACAATAGACTGCACTACTCAGCCCCACTGAGCCATGCTCCTCCAACACATATATGGTATTGAAGCCAAACACATTCTGCATCCAGAGAACCTCCTGGCCCTCCACCAACAATGGATACAGAGCACAGCAAGGACAATTCTCCATAAAACTCATCATATAAGGAAACTTTGTTTTCCAGTGTAATCTCAATTACAGACATATTATAAATTAACTTTTAAAAAATCTATAAAACAAAAGTCACTCCGAACCTTGAGCAAATCTACCATGCCAACACTAACTTCCAAAAACAAAGATCCTACCTATGAAAAAGAAGTGCCTTAAATATTATAGTAGGGCCCTACAATACAAATACATTTATCAGGAAAGCTGAACAAGCCAAATTACTACAGAATGCTACATGGAAACTTCATGCTAACAGAATACCTCAGTCACACACCCAAGACACAAATGCCAAATACAGAATAAGTGACCACAAACTCTAGAAATATAAATTAAATGGAAACCCCAAGAAACTAGACCTTGCATGTAGTACAACACCAGAGAAACAAGAAAGAAAGGCATTTGCTCCTGTGCAAAATATAAAGATGGCACATGCCAGGGATGGTGTTAGGGGTTGGTTCCTTGGCCAGAGAAAGCCTGCATGCTGGAAGCTGAAGGTGCAGCCTGGTAATGGACTTTGGAGTCCTTTCCTAGATTTCTGTCCTGGACCCCAGCCATGTTTACCATCAACTTTGGCAAGATGTACATTCCAAATCCAACATATTATATTCACAACATTGAAAATAAAATATTTTTTTTTTATACCTTTTTGTTGTCTGGTCATTTTTTCTCAAATCATATTGGTCCCAGTCTCTGGTTTCTGCTTCCCTCTGTCTTCTCTTAACTCACTTGCCAGGGTCTCCTATTTGACATTTCTTCATGTCCATCATCCATCTCCCATCTCTGTTTTCCTATATTTCCTTGTTCATTATCTCCCCTGTGTTCATATCCCCTCATCCATCATCATTCCTCTGTGCACCTATGCACCCCATGCCCAGCATATCCCTTCTGCGTTCCTATTCTCTCCCTTGTCTAGTATCTTCCCCCCCCCCCCGTGTCCATATACCCCCTCTCCAGTGTCCAGCATTTTATCTCTATTCCATATCCCCGTCCCCTTCCCCCCCTTGGTCAGGCATTACCCCTCCGTGCCCATGTGCTATCCCCATACAGCATCTCACATTTGTGTCCCTGTCCCCATGCTCTCACCTAATGCCCATCATCTCCCTTCTGTATCTGTATACTTCCCTAAGTCCCCTTTCTCCCTCCTCCACACCAATGTGTCCCTCTCCTCTCTGATCCCACCCCCCAACCAGCTTCTCTTCTTCTCTTTCCTTCCCCTTATGCATCTGGCTCTTTCTCCCTGCATCTCTCTCCCTTCCCTCTGCATATCATCATCTGCATATCCAGCACCTCTCCTTCCGCTCCCCCCCCCCCACAAGTCCAGCATCTCTCTCCCTTTCATCCAGCCCCCATACATGTCCAGCACCTCTCCCCTTCACTTCAACCCTCTGCATATCCAGCACCTCTCCCCTTCCTTCCACCCCCCTATATATCCAAAACCTCTCCCCTTCCCTCCAAACTCCCCTCTGCAAATTCCAAAACCTCTCCCCTTTCTTCCAACTTCCCCTCTGCAAATCCAAAACCTCTTCCCTTCCCTCCAAACTCCCCTCTACAAATCCAAAACCCTTCCCTCCAAACTCCCCTCTGCAAATTCCAAAACCTCTCCCCTTCCTTCCAACCTCCCCTATGCAAATCCCAAAACCTCTCTCCCTTCCCTCCAACCCTCTGCCCCTGGCAAGTCCAGCACCCTTCTGTTCCCTCCCCTCCCTGACTCCCCTTACTTCTGGGCCAGCACGCAGCACCCCACTGACTTCCTCACCCCTCTCCCACCCCTGCCACAGCGCTTCATTTAATGTTGTCGGCGCTGCCGTTACAGTTTCCCACCCCCGCGGCGGCGCTTTACACTTTACCTAACAGCCGACGCTACAGATGCAGCGCTGACGTCCGAATCCGACGTCCTGCTCCGGGGCCTTCCGCGTCCCGCCTCCGTAACAGGAAGTTACATCAGCGTGGAAGGCCCCGGAGCAGGACGTCGAGAGTCAGCTGCATCTGTAGCGTTGCCGTCGGGTAAAGTGTAAAGCGCCACCGCGGGGGTGGGAAACTGTAACGGCAGCGCCGACAACATTAAATGAAGCGCTGCGGCAGGGGCGGGAAACGGTCAAGATAAGGATCTGCTTCTGGGCGGGCGGGCCTGAGGCTAAACTGGGTGGGCCTGGGCCCATCCAGGCCCACCCGTAGCTACGCCCCTGGGGTCCACCTGTCTGAAGTGCACTGCAGTACCCACTAAAACTGCTTCAGGGACCTGCATACTGCTGTCATGGGCCTGAGTATAACATCTAAGGCTGGCAAAGAGGCTGGTAATGTTTTTAATCATATTTTTTGTGGGGTGGGAGGGGGTGAGTAACCACTGGAGGAGTAAGGGGAGGTCATCCCTGATTCCCTCCAGTGGTCATCTGGTCATTTAAGGCACCTTTTTGTGCCTTATTCATTTTATAAACAGGTCTAACTCAAAATGTCTTAGATTTAGTCCTGAACATTTTCATTTTGTTCCATTATGGCTGAAAAACGTCCAAACCTTAGGAACATCCAAATCCAACCCTTAACACACTCCCTACATGACCCCTTCAGATTTGGACACACTGCAAACAGCATAGAAAAACGTCTGAAAAATAGGTTTTGAAAATACCGATTTGGATGTTTTTGTGAGAAAAACGTCCAAATGCTGCTTTATGCCACTTTTTAGACATTTTTCTCTTTTGAAAATGAGCCCCATCGTCAAGGATGAAAGATAAGAAAGTAAGCCAAAATGGAGTATTTCCATGTAATTTCATTGAGTGTCTTTGTACTTTTCGAAACAATAAAAAATTCTACACCACTCAGGATTCAATCATATCTCTCCTCGGTCGTCTCATTTCCAAGCTGAAGAGCCCTAACCTCTTTAGCCTTTCCTCATATTAGAGCAGTTCCATTCCCCTTTATCATTTTGGTCGATCTTATTTGAACCTTTTCTAATTCGTCTATATCTTTTTTGAGATACGGCAACCAGAATTGAATGCAATACTCAAGGTGAGTGATACAGAGGCATTATAGTATTCTTATTTACCACCCCTTTCCTAATAACTCCTTGCATCCTGTTTGTTGCTTTGGCCATCACCGTACACTGGGCAGAGGATTTCAGCGTGTTGTCTACGATGACACCTAGATCTTTTTCTTACTAGAATATTGTGAACTGCTTTGATATATTTGTGAAATGCAGTGTATCAAACGTAGTAATACATATAAGCTTAAAGAGGTGGTGGCAAACAGCTCCACATCAGGCCACATCCTCCTCCTCTACCTCCTGAGCTTGACTGATTCTTCGAACCACATGGCTGTAGGGAGGCCGGTCCAAAGGACCAGTTGAGCCCAGGAGAGCAGAGGAGGAGGACTTGGCTCAGTGTTGCAGCCATGCTCCTCCTCCTCCTCCTCGTGCTCAGTTTCATCAGAAAGAGAGGGATGGAGGCCAGTTGGGTCATTGCCACCATTCTGTTGCCACTTGTGCCTCCTAATAACACTGCCTGTGGGATATCCTGCGTCAGTTCTGCTTTGTACAGTTGCATAAAATTGCACCAGGAGTAACCCACATAATATAATATTATAATTACTACTGTTATACTGTTAACAAAATTGTAAGTTTTATATTAAACTGTACCTTCTGTACAGTGTCTTGGGTGAATCTCGTCATAAAGGCGGTTAATAAATCCCAATAAATAAACAAATCATCTCTCTGACCTCATGTGCGCCACCTTATTTTCTAACTCCTCTTACTCTCTTACCTATCTATATGTTCCATCTTTGCTTATACCCTACACAGTCAATTAAATTGTTCTATTGCAGGACGTGACGTCATGAACAGGAGCGGTTGCTGAATCTCCCGCTCCTGTCAGCTTACCCGATAAGCCCTCCAAACCTGGCGATTTAAACAGCAGCGAGCCCCCCAACCGTATAGATCTGGAATCGGAAACCAAGAGGTACAATATAGCCTGATCAAACGTGACATTATGGCAGCGAAAAGCGCTCGGAGCGCTAAAGATAAAACACGTGTTGGGGAAGACAAAATGGCGGCCCCGCCAAGTCCACCGGCGCACACAGTGAGTTCGGCTTGGGTAGCGGAGGTGGTGGCGGAGGTAACGAATGCCATGGAGCCGCTGCTAGACAGGCGTTTGGCTCCTATTGATAGTAAACTAGATTTAGTCCAGGAGAACTTGGGACAATTAACTAAAGACCTAGCAGAATTTCAACAACGCCAGGGGGCCTTGGAAGATAAAGTGCTGAAAATGGAGGCAGAAAATGTAAAACTCAGAACCCAATTAGAAACTTATGAAGAAAAGCTGGAAGATCTCGAAAACAGATCGCGTAGAAATAATTTGAGATTTGTTGGCCTGCCCGAGGAACTAGAAACTACTAATCTGAGAGCCTTTATAGAAAACTGGCTAGTTGAACAATTACAAATACCTGCGGATATGGGAACCCTCCGAGTGGAGAGGGCACATCGGGTGGGACCCAGGCGCTCAGACAGCGGAGGGTCGCGTGTGGTGATCTGCCGGCTATTAAATTCTGCACATAAAGAAGCTATACTGCAGGCTCTACGGAAAGATCAAGAACTGCACTATGGAAACAAAGAAATTTTGTGCTTCCAGGATTATTCGGCGGCTGTGGCGATGCAAAGGAGGAAGTTTTCCCCGATTTGTACACAACTATTCGAAAAGAAAATTCGTTTCGCCTTGCAATACCCAGCAAAATTGCGGGTCACCTACCAGGCGGAGACAAAAATGTTCACTTCTGTGGATAAAGCGCAGGCCTTTTTGAGTTCTATTGAGAATCGTTGATTATAAGAGAGCCAAAAGGCCTGAGAATACGATGGATACAGAGTGGACAGCTATACGGTCGGATGTGAACATGGATTACAAATGTTACGTTAAGCATGGGTTATTACTGTTTATTGCAATGACAGCATTTTGCCTATTAACCACTGATTTTGATATTAAAAGGAAACAGATAAGCAGCGGTGATATAAGGCGAAGCAACTGAATCATTAAAATAAAAGCTACTATGGGCTGCTGTTGATAAGAACCTGCAAAGTAGCAGAAAGACTGGTGATATACAGACTGGGCCAGAAGCTGAGAGAAAGGACATACTTAATAGAGATACCAGGTCTCTAAAGATTTTGAAGAAATAGATACAGCTTACTTAGTAAGCAGTCAAGACAAGTGAAAGGTTGCAAAATAGAGATGTTGATGTATATAAGCTGACATATGCAGAGTTTTAATTTTAATTTTTGATACCACTGCTAATAATTTGATGTTGTTGATATAATGATGGGGGGGGGTCTGTTTTACATGAGGGTGGGGGTAAGGGACGTTATACGTCATGGTCCTGTTTTGGGGCTGGGGGAAGTCACAAGAGGGATTAGGGTTAGTTAAGGGGGGCAGGGGTAGTAGGGTGGAGGGAGGGAGGGTTCAGGGGAGGGGAAATGTAAAGGTCTGGAGGATACAACGTATGGAGATCTGGAAGGGAAGTAAGTGGCACATTTTGGAACTGGGAGGGGGGTGGTGGCTGGGACACCCCTCTTTCAAACAAGGAAGATATAGAACACAGAGAAAGGAATCCAATAGGAAGAGGGCTCACTGAAAGTTGTTACATGGAATGTGGGAGGAATCTCCTCCCCCATTAAACGTTCTAAAATCTTGCAGCATCTACAGCGACACAAGTAGATATAGCCTTATTGCAAGAAACTCACTATCAGATGTGGAACATGCGAAGTTGCGCACTTGGTGGGTGGGAGATTGCATCTCAGCAGCAGCCAAGGGGAAGAAAGGGGGGGGGTTGCCATCTTGTTCAGAAAAGGGATTGTGGATAAATTGGAGACCCGATATACAGACCGGGGGGGAGATTCCTGATCTGTGCAGCTACTATAAATTGACAGACAGTGCTGTTTGGGAATATATATGCCCCGAACTACTATGATAGGAGGTTTTATAAGATGATAACGCTGAAATTACTACAACAGAACCCTCTACCCATAATATTGGTGGAGATTTTAACACAGTAATGGACCCTTTGATAGATTGTACTGGGCCACGGAGACAGATACCTAGACAGGAAAATCGGGGGCTGCCTAATCTCTGTCGACAGATGGGGCTGGTGGATATTTGGCGGACTCTCGATCCACAAGGGAGGGACTACACACATCTATCACGAGCATATGATACACAAGCACGAATCGACTATCTATTAGTTTCGGAACAGCTTTTTAGTTCAGTGCCAAGTGCAGTCATAGGAGCCACAGTAATTTCAGACCATGGCATGGGTGGAAATGTGCTGGTTACCCAAGAGGAGAGGGCAAGAGGAATAGATGGACATTTCCTGTGGAACTCTACAGAGACCCAGTGTTTAAGGCATCTATGATTCGTAGTTGGAACGATTATAAGCTACATAATGAGCCATATGTGACTCGCCCGATCCTCTATTGGAAGCGGCTAAAGCGGTGTTTCGAGGGGAAATCATAAGCTATAGATAGCCCATAAGCGTAAGGCCAGGATACAAGAAATATTGAGATTGAGCCAATTAGTATGTAGGGCGAGGAGAAGTTATGGGTGACAACCCTCTCTAGAGAGTAAACAACACTTGTTATCCTTGCAGACGGCATTAAATGAACTCCTTCATCAAAAAGCCGTGAAAACGCAAAATTATTATAAATATCAGCTATATAATATGGCAATAAAGGGGGGAGACTAATTGCGCGTTTAATTGCGAATAAACCAGGGGAAAACTAGGATACTGACCATGAAAATGAGCTAAATAAGCGACTCTCCACAGATCAAGGCATTAGCGAGATTTTTATGACTATTATAGGAAGTTGTATGAGAACCCAATAGACAAGGGCCTATCGGGAGACTCTTACTTAGAACAGATGGAGTTGCCGAGTCTCTCCTCGCAAGATGAGCAGAGGCTTAACAACCTAATTACGACAGACGAGGTGTCATTGGCCATTAATCAAAGTCAGTTGTTAAAACCCCTGGAATAGATGGTTATAGGGCGGAATTTTACAAACTAATGGGGGAGGAGATAATAGAGCCTTTAACCTTAATGTTTTAATGCGTTGGTGGAGCGAGAACAGGTGCCCCCTGAACTGAACACCGCATGTATTGTTGTAATTCCTAAGAAAGGGAAAGATCCGGAATTGGCGACATCATACCGACCGATCTCACTCTTAAATTTTGAGATTAAACTGCTAGCTAAGATCATGGCAAATAGACTAGCAAACATACTGCCCAAATTAATTCATGATACCCAAGTAGGATTTGTAAAGGACAGAACAATTGCTAAAATGTCCGTAAAATCCTGACATCTTTGGAAGCTAGCAGTAGAGGAACAAAAAATCACTTTTAATAAGCTTTGACGCGGAAGAAAAAGCTTTTGATCGGGTTCATTGGGAATTCTTGTATGCGGTCCTTCGGAAATATGGATTTTCAGGTAGATTTGTGTCAGGGATAAAAGCTTTGTACTCGAACCCGAGAGCCCGAATCTCGGTGAATGGGCTTGTGACACAGATTTGACATAGGTAGGGGAACACGGCAGGGCTGCCCCCTATCACCTCTTTTGTTTGTGCTCACGTTAGATCCTTTATTGAGAGACATAATGGAGCAGCCAGACATAGCTGGCATGCAGATAGGAGGAGAGGTGTTTAAGGTGGCAGCATTTGCTGATGATATTTTAGTCCATTTGACGAACCCGCAGGACTCATTGGATGCATTGTTGGAGGTCTTCTCAGAATATGGAGACTATGCGGGTTTTCGGTTGAATCGTTGAGAAATCAGAAGCCTTGGCCTCTTCGGAGGAGATATGGAGGGAATGGAGAGGGGAGTTCCCTCTGAGGCAGGCGCAAGATTCTTTTAAGTATTTGGGAATTCTGCTGGCCCATGGACACCTCTCGTTTACATGCTCTTAATACTACTTGGTTGTTGCAGGAGACACGAAACGTTTTACAAGGCTGGATGGATTTACCGTTATCGCTGTTGGGAAGAATCAATATGATTAAATGGTACTGTTCCCTAAATGGCTTATGTTTGCAGACATTTCCAATTTGGTTGTGTAAGAAGGATTTGAAAAAATTTTATTCACTGGCTTCTAAGTTTTGTTGAAGGGAAAGAAACCAAGAGTCGATTTTCCTGCTTGGTCGGTAACTGGAGGTTAGATGGGGTGGGAATGCCGAATCTAGCATTATATAATCAGGCATGTCAGATACGCCATTTAAGAGATTGGTTCCTAGGAGCACAACGCTACACTCCTATAGCGATGGAGAAGGATACTTGGGATCTTATAGACGTTTTTCATTGCTACACCACAAATTAAGTAACCTGCCGGAGGGATTGCGTAGAAGTGTGTTGGTGCACCCGCTAAGGGAGGCGGGGAGGAAACTGGTGCGGCAGCTTGGGGGAGATCCAACAGTATCAGACCAACTTACAATATGTGGGAATTGCGAATTTATACCTGGGATGTCGAGCCAATATTTTGTTGATTGGGAGAATCAAGGAATTATATGCTTGGGAGATCTGCTGGATGGCGAGGGCGGCCCCTACTAGCTGAAGAAATATTACGTAGAGTGGGAGATTCCTGGGGTAACAGGTTTGCCATAAGACAAATACAACATTATATGGCGTCATTACCGGAGTCTTCATTGAACAGACAGGTGGGGGGTAAGTTACGAGAGTTCTTTCATTCAATGGGCGAGGGAGAAGTTACGGTCTCCTTACTCTGTAAAGCATTACAGAGATGGCAACCCCCTAGGGATTATGGACCCCTGAAAAGCGCATGGGAAAGAGAATTGGGCTTTGAATTGGGGGCATGGGAAGTGCCGAGAATAGTAGCGCGCATTCCTGCTTTAGTCACGGATGCTCGTTTGAGAGAATGTGCATACCGATGTATCCATAGAGGGTATGTAGCAATGACACAATTAGCACACATGGGAGGAGGTCGTAGCTCAAATTGTACTAAATGTGGAACGAGCCCAGGTACATTTTTACATATGTTTTGGAGTTGCCCTAGAGTGAAAAGATTTTGGACCCAAGTTAGAGACTTCTGGGAAAGGAGACTGGGTGTCAGGACCCGGGGAACAGTTGAACAATTAATTTTAGATCTACCAGAGTCCTTTAGAGGACAGAACCGCTTTGAAGTATTGTTAATTCGCAAGATGTGTTTATTGGCGAGGAAATGCATACTACAATACTGGACGGTCAAAGACCCTCCGGCTTACTGGCACTGGAGGAATCAGTTCATCAGCTGATTTCCTGGGAGGCTAATGAGATTAGATTCTCACAGAAAAAGAGGATCGCATTTTTGGCTCTTTGGGGCCCTTACTTACGTATTCTAAGCCCAAGAGGCCGGAGCCTGCTTATTAATGCGAAGTGAACTTCCTATTATGATTCAATAAAGATCTTCCAGGCTGAGTAGGGGGAGGGGGAGGGGGGGGGGGGGGAAGGGGGGGGGGGGGAAAGGGAGGGCTAGGGCGGGGAGGGAGGGGGGAAGTTATAGTCGGGGAGGGGGTTTGGGGAGGGAAGGAGGATTATGTAGTAGGTACCTTATTGTTGTTATCTGTGGAATCGTGTTTCTAGAAAGTATAGAATGTACTTGTAGATACTATGCGATGCCTCTACAAGGGGAATACTAAGACAGGAAGTCATTGAATATGTTATAAGAACATAATATATGTGATGGGAGAATGAGAGATTCTGTGGGATTCTTGTTCAATTGTTATATGTTTGTCATTAATAACAATAAAATTGTTCAAACATAAATTGTTCTATTGCATATTGCGTTGACATTGTAAGTAGTATACTATGCCGTCCTTTGTATTTGAATATTTTTACTGCTGTAATTGTCTATTTGCTTATGTTTGATTTATTCTTACTGTACACCGTGAATTCTTTAAAAAAGGCAGTAAATAAATCCTAATAATAAATAAATAAATATATATAATGGAGTTGGAAAGAATTCCATGAGTCAGGCTCTGCATCCTTTCACCACTTGATCATTCCTTCAAACCCAATAATTCTTGTTTGTAGATGTTGAAAAGAAGTTATACACAATGAATCAAGAATGTCTTGGTGCAAAAGACCTGTCCAACTCTGCAAAATTGTGGAGACTATTATAAAGAACAAAATTACTGAGCATATTAGAGAATGACATGGAGACACAATTTGTCTCCGTCCCCCTGGGTTCTGTCTCCGTCCCTACCCCATCTCTGCAAGTTCTGTCTCCATCCCCGCCCCGTCCCTGCAGGTTCTGTCCCCATCCCATCTCCACAGGCTTGTCCTCATCTTCATAAACCAAGAACAATTATGATTTCATATTTAAATCTTTTTATTAAAGTGTAAAAAGGAACAAATGCTGTGCAACTGTTGTGTATAAATTACAAATAGAAACAATAATAACAGTAACCAGCTATAATAACTCCTCACCACCACCCTTACCCTTCAATCCCAACAAATAGCTGACTTCTACTACCCCCAAGGAATCTAATCCACCCTGTTAAATGTCCAGGGTTACAAATACCGTTCTGTATGCCTTAGAGGGGAGAAATATACCCTGTGAAGAACTGTTATGACTCTTCAATCTGTAGATGAATAAGAAGTCATAACAATCTCAGGATTCAGTCTAGCTCTCCTGTCTTCCATAGTCCTTCCTGCAATAGAAGATTCTTCTTAGAAGATGTGCTGGTAGCAGGATGTACAGGATCCCCCCATGCAAATTTTGCTAGTTGTGGCCAGCATGTTTGCTGTTTTTCCAAAAAATAAAAATATCGTTGTCTGCAGCACTCAAACATAAGTAACAGTCCAGTTCATTAACAGGCTTCAAAGCAGAAAATGACACAGGGACAAAGTTTGTCCCCGTCTCTGTGGGCTCTGTCCCCATCCCCTGCCCCGTCCGCGTGGGATTTGTCCCTGTCCCCACCCCCGTCCCCATGGATCTCTCCCCGCCCCGTCCCCACAAGCTCTGTCTCGTTCCCATCCCTGCAGCTACTGCGGGTCCCCGTCCCCATGTCATTCTCTAGTTCTGAACTGAAATTTCTTCATTTGTAAAGGTGTGCCTTTACATTCCTAGGCATGTTTGATCTGTTAGACATCTGCTTGATTCATGGGCTTTCTACAGTCTGACTCACACAGCAGTAACCTCTCACTTAGGCAGTTGTAATTCAGTGTACAGTGGGCCCCAAAGCATTTGAGATTTAAAAAAACTCAAATCATCTTCAGAACACAGCTATAAAACTTCTTACCATCGCGGAAAACTATTAACGCCATAGCTGACCTACGCTGGCTTACTATCACACATTTACCTCACAGGACCTGGACCCTAAATATGAGTGCAGACCCGTCCTGTTTTTATACTATCACCTATCTCTGCTCTTTGAGCCTGAACCATCTAATTGGTCCCTTCCTAGATTTCTTGGGCTGACGGTTCTTGTGAAAAGGCTTCTACCAACTTGTTCTCTGCATATATATTCTGGAACCTGCCAGTCTTCTCTGTCCTCAGGTCTCTTGTGGAGCTCTGAGTTTCCTTGGGGTGGCTTTGACTAGTCTATTGCTAATAAACCTATGCTGCCTGACCGTTGGACCGATGTCTGGTGTCTCACTTTCTCCTCCTTGGGACTCCTGGGCTGGACAGCTTACAAGGAATGGCAGTTGGAAAGCAGGATTTAACCCTAGCTTCCCTGCTTCTCAGGCTGTTGCTCTAACCACCTTGTACTTCCCCACTAATTGCCCTCACCCTACTTTCTGTGTGATCCCCACTAGTCGCCTTCACTCCCCTTCTCTTCTGCATGCCATACTACTTTCTCTCGTTCCCTCTCTCTATGCGTTCCACCATTATATGCCACCATTATTGTGAATACACCCTTAGCCAAGTGCAATCTGAGCACGATTACATCACTGGGTCCCTGTTGCCTCATGCAGCCCCTGCTGAAAGTGGTCCTAGGACTTGGGATGACTCTATACTGCCAGGAGTTTAGGACAAACAATACCAAACCTTCCTTGAAAGATTCAGATTCTATAAGACAACCCTATCTGTTTTCAAATTCAAATAGTTTCTGTTAATAATGAATTACTGTAATGGAAAAATACATTCCCCTATGCTGGCCTGAGGTTGGCAGTGATGGAATCTCTCCCACCTCAGGAGTCTTACTTGGATGGTGGAAGTAGCTTAATGTTAGTGCAGCCTGGGACTTTGATCCTGGCACCTGGGTTTGATATCCCACTGCAGTCCTTGTGACCTGGGCAAGTCACTTAACCCTCCATTGCCCAGTGTGAAAAAAACAAAAAAACCCAACTTAGATTCTGAGCCTCTAGGTGACACATAGAAATAATCAGTAGTAGTAGGGGTCTGCATTCTCAGCAGGTTTCGGGGTGGGAGGTTGTTGGCATGTACTTCAGAGCAGGTGTTGCAGCAGGGCTTTTAGTGCTTGGGGGTCAGCCGTCAGGTCCCAAATTCCTGTTGCTGGCAGCCTATGGTATTTGGTGGACTTGCAAAGTCCCAAAAAAACCCAGTAACATAAAAAGGCAGATTGTGCCAGGGGCACAAATAGTTGCAAATTATCATTTGTAATATAATTACTGCATCAGTGTTTTTTTACTGGGTTGAATGGTTCACGCTCCGCTACCTAGAAATTGTGATCCCCACTCAAGATATATTTGATCCTTCATTATCATTAGTTAAAAAGCTCTATATAAATCTACTTTATCAACTATTTTCTTTTCTTTAACTTTAAATTTTATTGAGAGTCTTTGAATAGTTTAACAATTACAAACCATTAGAGAAAAGTTCGAATACAACAATTTAAAACAGGACGTCTCACTCCATAACTAATACGTTGCTCCCTAGCTAAACCCCCTCCAAACTATTTTCTTATTAATCTGCCAAATGGTAGACTGCTCCTCCCTTTACAGATAAGATTAGCAACTAATTATTTAATGTTTCAAAGATTACTAAATACATTTTTATTTCAGAAGTTTAATCATTGATAGGTGGCACTGAACAATTTGTATTCATGCATACAAAAAGAAAAGTCCAAATCTCCCGTGAAGACAAAACTAAACACAAAAAAGGCGGGAGACAACCCGAAAACAGACCAAAAATAATGGAGTTAGAGCGCCAGAAAGTTTCATAGATTTTACTGGCCTCTTCTGATCTTGTAAACCATACTGAACCTCATGAGGCTAGTGCAGTATTATAAGCACCCAATCAACCTAATATAATGTAATGGTTCGGTTTGGGAATAGTGGAGTGAGGATGGAGGTCTGAAGGTTCCTGCTCTCCCAAGCTAATCTGCACCTTAATCGACAGCATTCGGGCTGACCCTCATACAACCTCCATACCCCAAACATCCATTCGGTGGTCGGCTTGTAGGTTGATGGCTTTGAAACTTGCCAAAAAGAAACGGGAGAAGGGCTGCACAGCAGATGCCAAGATGGTGGTAAGAGTGCACCGTCATCTCCGTCTCCCAGCTCCAAATGCGCGGCAGGAATTATAACGAAGGTGAGCACGACAATCGAGTCTACAATAGGGAAGCAATTCCAACACATTATGGCCGAACTGGTCCAGATGGAACATAATTAGGTCTAAGCAGTATATAATGAATGAATGAAACTTGACTGTTTTGTGGCTTGCTTGCTTGTATATTTATTTATTGTTCAATAAAAACTGTTTAAACTTACTATAAATTAATAATTTTCTTGGGTGCAAAACTGCAACTGTTTTGTGGCAATATGCACTCTAATCTCTTCTTCCTGTATTGCAAAACCGCCATATTAGACAGCAGGGGATGTTATGAGAGCAACTGTGACTAGGACAACAGCACCCTCAGACCCATCTAAAAGTTACATTTAAAAAACCATCTAGATCAGGGGTTCTCAACCCAGGCCAAACCCAGCCAGTCAAGCTTTCAGGGACACCCATAATGAATATACATGATCTAGAGATAAGAGTAACTAGTGAGGGTAACTAAATTTGCTGATGATACATGTTAGTCAAAGTTATTAAATCGCAAGAGGATTGTGAAAACTCACAAGATGACCTTACGAGACTGGGAGACTGGGCATCCAAATGGAAGATGATGTTAATGTGAGCAAGTGCAAAGTGATGGCATGTAGGAAAGAGGAACCCGAATTATAGCTACAGTGGTGGAAATAAGTATTTGATCCCTTGCTGATTTTGTAAGTTTGCCCACTGACAAAGACATGAGCAGCCCATAATTGAAGGGTAGGTTATTGGTAACCAGTGAGAGATAGCACATCACAAATTAAATCCGGAAAATCACATTGTGGAAAGTATATGAATTTATTTGCATTCTGCAGAGGGGAAATAAGTATTGATCCCCCACCAACCAGTAAGAGATCTGGCCCCTACAGACCAGGTAGATGCTCCAAATCAACTCGTTACCTGCATGACAGACAGCTGTCGGCAATGGTCACCTGTATGAAAGACACCTGTCCACAGACTCAGTGAATCAGTCAGACTCTAACCTCTACAAAATGGCCAGAGCAAGGAGCTGTCTAAGGATGTCAGGGACAAGATCATACACCTGCACAAGGCTGGAATGGGCTACAAAACCATCAGTAAGACGCTGGTCGAGAAGGAGACAACTGTTGGTGCCATAGTAAGAAAATGGAAGAAGTACAAAATGACTGTCAATCGACAAAGATCTGGGGCTCCACGCAAAATCTCACCTCGTGGGGTATCCTTGATCATGAGGAAGGTTAGAAATCAGCCTACAACTACAAGGGGGGAACTTGTCAATGATCTCAAGGCAGCTGGGACCACTGTCACCACGAAAACCATTGGTAACACATTACGACATAACGGATTGCAATCCTGCAGTGCCCGCAAGGTCCCCCTGCTCCGGAAGGCACATGTGACGGCCCGTCTGAAGTTTGCCAGTGAACACCTGGATGATGCCGAGAGTGATTGGGAGAAGGTGCTGTGGTCAGATGAGACAAAAATTGAGCTCTTTGGCATGAACTCAACTCGCCGTGTTTGGAGGAGATCGGAAATGCTGCCTATGACCCAAAGAACACCCGTCCCCACTGTCAAGCATGGAGGTGGAAATGTTATGTTTTGGGGGTGTTTCTCTGCTAGGGCACAGGACTACCTTTCACCCGCATCAATGGGAGAATGGATGGGGCCATGTACCGTACAATTCTGAGTGACAACCTCCTTCCCTCCGCCAGGGCCTTAAAAATGGGTCGTGGCTGGGTCTTCCAGCACGACAATGACCCAAAACATACAGCCAAGGCAACAAAGGAGTGGCTCAGGAAGAAGCACATTAGGGTCATGGAGTGGCCTAGCCAGTCACCAGACCTTAATCCCATTGAAAACTTATGGCGGGAGCTGAAGCTGCTAGTTGCCAAGCGAAGCCCAGAACTCTTAATGATTTAGAGATGATCTGCAAAGAGGAGTGGACCAAAATTCCTCCTGACATGTGTGCAACCTCATCATCAACTACAGAAGACGTCTGACCGCTGTGCTTGCCAACAAGGGTTTTGCCACCAAGTATTAGGTCTTGTTTGCCAGAGGGATTAAATACTTATTTCCCTCTGCAGAATGCAAATAAATTCATATACTTTCCACAATGTGATTTTCCGGATTTAATTTGTGATGTGCTATCTCTCACTGTTACCAATAACCTACCCTTCAATTATGGGCTGCTCATGTCTTTGTCAGTGGGCAAACTTACAAAATCAGCAAGGGATCAAATACTTATTTCCACCACTGTACGTCATGCAAGGTTCCACGTTAGGAGTCACGAACCAAGAAAGGGATCTAGGTGTCGTCGTTGATGATACGTTGAAACCCTCTGCTCAGTATGCGGCGGCGGCTAAGAAGCAAATTGAATGTTAGGTATTATTAGGAAAGGAATGGAAAACAAAAATGAGGATGTTTTTAATGCCTTTGTGATGCTCCATGGTTGCGACTGCACCTCGAGTACTATGTGCAATTCTGGTCACTGCATCTGAAAAAAATATATAGTGGAATTAGAAAAGGTACAGAGAACGGCAACAAAAATGATAAAGGGGATGGGATAACTTCCCTATGAAGAAAGGCTAAAGCAGCTAAGGCTTTTCAGCTTCAAGAAAAGACGGCTGAGGGGAGATATGATAGAGGTTTATAAAATTATGAGTGGAGTGGAACAAGTAGACGTGAATCGCTTGTTTACTCTTTCCAAACATACTAGGACTAGGGGGCAAGAAATGTAGCAACAGAGTAGTAAATTTAAAACAAATCTGAGAAAATGTTTTCTTCACTAATTAAACTCTGGAATTTGTTGCCATATAATGTAGTAAAAGCAGTTAGCTTAGCAGGGTTTAAAAAAAGTTTGGATGGCTTCCTAAAGGAAACATCCATAGACCATTATTAAAATGGACTTGGGGAAAATCCACTGCTTATTTCTAGGATAAGCAGCATAAAAAGTATTGTACTTTTTTGGGAATCTTGCCAGGTAATTGTGACCTGGATTGGTCACTGTTGGAAACAGGATGCTGGGCTTGATGGACCTTCCGTCCGTCCTAGGATGGCAATACTTATGTACTTAAGTACTTATGAAATCTGTATACAATGGAGGTAGTGCTTGCATTTATTTCATGCATATTCATTGTGGATATCTTGAAAACCTGACTGGGTTGGTGTGTGTGAAGGACTGGGTTGAGAACCCTGATCTAGATAATACGCGTGGACAATCTGATCCTGTCTATGAATATTCAGAAGTAACATCGGGCCAAAACTATGGGACTCGTTACCATTACATATCAGAACCCAACTTGATTACTCCAATTTCAAGAAGTTGCTTAAGACCTGACTCTTTCAAACAACCCATGATACACCCACCTGATGTTCCTCCTATGCTGTCTCTCCTTGCCTCTATCTAACCTAGCTTTATCACCCTCTCTACTTTAATCTCCCCATTGATGACTTCAGATTTCTTCCTTTCATTCATCCACCCACCCACTATAGAGATTGTAAACTGCTTAGGAGAAGGTACTCCTGCAATTAGCAGTATATCAAATTCTTGTAAATCAATAAATAATCTTGTAGGCTTGTTAAAAGGTGGTAACTAAATCCAATTAATAATACATTCGGCTATTTTGTTTTCACATACGATACAGAACAGGATCAGGTCAGTAGGTATAGTTAAATGGCCTAAATCCTTGCATATGGAAGAAATTTTACTCAGAACTAATGGAGCCTATTTTCCGGGACAGAATGGCATGCATGAACCTGCAGTGTCCATATGAATGAACATGGAAATACAAATCCTTGCGGAGTGTTGTCCTGGAAAAGTGGGGTGGAAAAGACACCACACCAAACACAAAAGTCAGTCAGCAAACTGATAAATTTTCTTTGGAAAGTAGCACTCTGCATAAACCTCCATATTCATATTCTCTTAATTGAATTCAGACACAGTAGGGTTTAGCTTTATAATATATCAACGATAGATATAATTGGTAACAGTGTAAGGTTCTTGAGTGGTTTTCACTTCCAAGGGAGAAAATTCTTGCCAAAGTATTGTTGCTGGCAGTCACTGGCCTAGTGACTCATTTTACCACCATTTTCTCTTAGATGAGTTTCTTTCAAGTGCCCTTTTAAAGTATGTATTATGAAACACAACAACCCAGGAAGGTGGAATTTCCTTTCAGGAGAGGAATGATCACGTTCAGTGTCCACGTTGCACACAACAGACAAGACTGCACTTTCAATGAAAGACCAAGCTGACTCAGCCACATGGTTTCATCACCTGCTTTGCCAGCAGGGTTACCTCAGGCAAATACCACCAAAGCAAGACACAAAGGCCAATTAAACACAACTGTGCAACTAGAAATGCCATTCAGCAACTCCCAATAGTTTCCCAGGTGATTGTTATGTGAGTTTCTGGGCTCTAATTCCTGATCATCCAACTGGTAGATTATTGGGGGGGCTCACTCTATGTGGGGTTGCCTTGCAAATCCACACACAGTACCAGTTGAGAGTGTCACAAAATTCTGTTCCATTGTTAACAGGTTGTAATACAATGATCAGGTTTCACCATTCATGAAACAGCTTCATTGATTTCCCTAAAACACAGGTCCACAAAAGTTTCAAGGGAAAGGTCACATTGCACATTTCAAATCACTGAGCAAGCTGGGGTTTGTTGAGCAGTGGTGGAGAGGGTTCGCCTCAAAGATCTATGTTATGTTAGATGACTAAGAGAAGGGAGTGTTTTTTGATGCAGGGCTGCAGCAAGCTATTGTGGCTGCAGAGAACACATGAGAGGTGGGATGATCAATACTGCACCCTGTTCATTTCCTCCCCTGCTTGCCCTGCATCAACAATTGCTCTTCCTATGCCCCTCCCCCAAGCGCAACCGCCACTTCCTGTAGAAACCCCTCCCCGGCTCATCTAACTGATACCCTGATGGGCTAGGGTGGGAACCAGGTTCGATTCCCAATGCAGCTCCCTGTGACTCTGGGAAAAGTCACTTAGTAACATAGTAGATGACGGCAGAAAAAGACCTGCACAGTCCATCCAGTCTGCCCAACAAGATAACTCATATTTGCTGCTTTATGTGTATACCCTACTTTGATTTGTACCTATGCTCTTCAGGGCACAGACCGTATAAGTCTGCCCCGCACTATCCCTGCCTCCCAACCACCAGCCCCACCTCCCCACCCCCCGGCTCTGGCACAGGCACAGACCGTATAAGTCTGCCCAGCACTATCCTCACCTCCCCAGCCCTGCCTCCCAACCCCGGCTCTGGCACAGACCGTACAAGTCTGTCCAGCACTATCCCCGCCTCCCAACCACCAGTCCCGCTTCCCACCACCGGCTCTGGCACAGACCGTATAAGTCTGCCCCGCACTATCCCTGCCTCCCAACCACCAGCCCCACCTCCCAACCACCGGCTCTGGCACAGGCACAGACCGTATAAGTCTGCCCAGCACTATCCTCACCTCCCCAGCCCTGCCTCCCAACCCTGGCTCTGGCACAGACCGTACAAGTCTGTCCAGCACTATCCCCGCCTCCCAACCACCAGTCCCACTTCCCTCCACCGGCTCTGGCACAGACCGTATAAGTCTGCCCCGCACTATCCCTGCCTCCCAACCACCAGCCCCACCTCCCAACCACCGGCTCTGGCACAGGCACAGACCGTATAAGTCTGTCCAGCACTATCCCCGCCTCCCAACCACCAGTCCCGCTTCCCACCACCGGCTCTGGCACAGACCGTATAAGTCTGCCCAGCCCTATCCCCGCCTCCCAACCACCAGCCCCGCCTGATCTTAACCTTCCATTGCCTCAGGTACAAAATAAGTATCTGTATATAATATGTAAACCGCTTTGATTGCAACTACAGAAAAGCAGTATATCATGTTCCATCCCCTTCCCCTTAGGGAGGGCATCAGCGATTCCCACTCGCAAGAATACCACTAGAGGTCACAGCTGCCATTTTGAATCTAGAGCCACTACAGGTAGCAGCGAATGGAGACTGCTGCTCGTCCTACCCTAGACCACCATGGCATTGTTAGGGAGGCCTTGGGATGGGGTCAATGGGGGGGAGGGGGCTTACGGAAGAGGGATGAGAGTTCTTGGAGCAGTGGTTTGGGGTGGGGGGCAGGGATGAGTCACATATGGAGTATTTTTAGCTTGCTATGGCTGTTTTAATTATTATAAATTCTGGGAAAGAGGAGGAGGTTAGGGTTCCAGGGGTGTGGAAGATAAGAAGTGTCAGTAATATTTCTAGATTTCCTGCCTCTTAGGTGTGTTGCAGGTGGGGGGAGTGTGTGTGTAATGCACCTCTTTTGGCTTTCTTACTCATATCTTCTCTCTCACCCATTCTTTTTTCTTCTTGCATGGTCTATGGTCTGCAAATTTCTTCCAAAATTGATGTGGAATCTGACAGATCATGCTTCATTTCATCTCTAGCTGAAATTCTGGCTTTTTTTCCCCTCAGGCCTTTGTTAGTATTTTTTATCCATGGATTCTGGCCAGAGCTGGCTCAGCCACAATGCAGCAGTGGCGTAGCTATGTGGGGCCACTGGGGCCTGGGCCCCCGTAGATTTGGCCCTGGACCCCCTGCTGACGACCCTCTCGACCCCCCCTCCCGCCACCAACCCTCCCCTGTAAAATGTCAAATTCACAGAAACAGAATGAAGCCTTGCGCTGGAAGAAGAGGACCTGGGCTGGCGGGGGTTGGGGTCCGCTGCCAGCAAAGGTAGCCGACGGCAACAGTGGTGGGGGGCAGGGTTAACAGCGGTGGGAGGGGGGTCGAGAGGGTCATCAGCAGGGGGGGGCAAAGTTGGGGGGTGGCAGCGGCGGCACCGGGGGGGGGAGGGTCAAAAATGGTGGGGCGGCGCCGCCACCGGGGGGGGGCTAAAATGTGCCCCCTCACCTCGGGCTCTGGACCGCCCTCTCGCCGAAGTCTGGCTACACCCCTGCAATGCAGATTAGGTATCCGCCTAGGATGGCAGGTTTTGGAGGGTGGCAACATGGTGCCAGCACAGCTGGCAAAAATATCCCTTTGAAGCCAATATCAGTGATGGGTCTTTCAGCATCTGTCTGCACACGTATGCTTACGGCCCACTGTGTCCTGTCCCTTCCAAGAGATCACGGAAAGGACATGACATGGCAGGCCCCAAGAGTGTGTATGCGGATGATGAAAGACCCACTGCTGTAGGCTAGGTTTCTGAATCAATCTAAGCAGTGGGGGAAGCAGCAACATCAACGGCAGGGGGAGGTGGTAGACACTTTGTGGGAAGGGGGGGAAGAAAGGAGAGGATGCTGGACATCTAAGGTACTTAAGAACATAAGTCAAAGGCGAGAATTTACGGTTGCTATTTTTGTTAGATACACAGCTGGCAGTACTTTGATGTTGGAGCACACTGGGGTGGCTCTTTGAGTTATTGTATGTTCATGACACTTTGACTTAATAAAGATACTTTCAAAGAACATAAGAGTAGCCATACTGGGTCAGACCAATGGTCCATCTGGCCCAGTATCCCGTTTCCAAACAGTGGCCAAGCCAGATCACAAGTACCTGGCAAAAATCAAATTTATCAGCAACATTCCATGCTACCAATCCCAGAGCAAAGCATGTCTGTTTCAGTAGCAAACTATGGACTTTTCCTCCAGGAACTTGTCCAAACCTTTTTAAACCCAGATACGCTAACCGCTGTTACCATATTCTCTGGCAAAGAGTTTCAGAGCTTAACTATTCATCGAGTGAAAAAATATTTCCTCCTATTTGTTTTAAAAAGTATTTCCATGTAATTTCCTTGAGTGTCCCCTAGTCTTTGTACTTTTGGAACAAGTAAAAAATTGATTTACTTCTACTTGTTCTACACCACTCAGGATTTTGTAGACCTCCGTCATATCTCCCCTCACCCGTCTCTTTTCCAAGTTGAAGAGCCCTACCTCCTTAGCCTTTCCTCATATGAGAGGAGGTCCATCCCCTTTATCATTTTGGTTGCTCTTCTTTGAACCTTATTCTAATTCCGCTATATCCTTTTTGAGATATGGCGACCAGAACTGAATGCAGTACTCAAGGTGAGGTCGCACCATGGAGTGATCAGAGGCTTTATATTATTTTTGGTCTTATTCACCATCCCTTTCCTAATAATTCCTGGCATCCTGTTTGCTTTTTTGGCCACTGCCGCATATTGAGCAGAAGATTTCAGCGTATTATCTACAACGACACCTAGATCTTTTTCTTGAGTGCTGACCCCCAAGGTGGACTCTAGCATCAGGTAACTATGATTCAGATTATTCTTTCCAAAGTGCATCACCTTGCATTTGTCCATATTAAATTTCATCTGCCATTTGGATGCCCAGTCTTCCAATTTCCTAAGGTCTTCCTGCAATATTTCACAATCTGCACGTGTTTTAACAACCTTGAATAGTTTTGTGTCATCAGCAAATGTAACCATCTCACTCGCTGTTCCGATTTCCATATCATTTATAAATATGTTAAATAGCACTGGTCCCAGTACTGATCCCTGTGGCACTCCACCCTTCTCCATTGAGAGAAATGATCATACCCTACCATCTGTTTTCTGTCCAATAACCAAATTTGTAATCCACACCAGAACCTTGCCTCTTATCCCATGACTTTTTTAATTTT
The DNA here is from genome assembly GCF_901765095.1 of Microcaecilia unicolor. Lineage (NCBI taxonomy): Eukaryota > Metazoa > Chordata > Amphibia > Gymnophiona > Siphonopidae > Microcaecilia > Microcaecilia unicolor. The sequence continues at coordinate 71,752,652 of NC_044042.1, read as the reverse complement.
CTCAGGAGTCTCTCATGAGGAACTTTGTAAAAAAAGCTTTCTGAAAATCTAGATACACTACATCAACTGGCTCACCTTTATCCACATGTTTATTCACACCTTCAAAGAAATGAAGCAAATTGGTGAGGCAAAACTTCCCTTGGCTGAACCCAAGCTGACTCTGTCCCATTAAACCATGTTTGTCTATTTGTTCTGTAATTTTGTTATAATAGTTTCCACTATTTTGCCTGGTACTGACGTCAGGCTTACCGGTCTGTAATTTCCCAGATCACCCCTGGAACTCTTTTTAAAAAATCAGCGTCACATTGGCCATCCTCCAATCTTCATGTACTAGGGGAGATGCTGAAGACCTGAAGGGGGGTTAGAGATGGGTGGTTGTGTGTGTGTGTGGGGGGGGGGGGGGGGGGGGAGATGTTGGAGTATAGGTAGGGCAGGAGGCATGGCTGATGGGTTGCTTAGGGAACAGATATCTTTGAGGTTCTGGCTGAGAGTTTTACCTTGCTCTACAACCAGCCTTCATTAGCTTTGTATGCTCTGGACCAGGCACCTCTTGTGACTCAATGGAGTCATACACAGTGGATTTTGATTAGTTCCTTGTAAAACAACAGCTGAATGAATTGCTTACAGTGTGTATCATTGTTAAGGTTATTGTGTTTTCAACCTTTGTTTTGTTTATCATTATTATGTTTTAAAATTCTCTTACCAAAGTGTATTTTTATTTTACCTGGGGTACCACATGTGCTTAAAGCAATTTACTTAAGAAGGCTAGATGATTTGAAAATCATTCCACAGTGGCAGAAAGAGGCATTGGTGCAGGTGTAGATTGGAAAGAGATTGATGGGGAGGTGGGGGGTCAGACAGACAGAGCAAGAGGCATATATACAGGCATTGCTAGAAAAAAATAAAGATGATAGCAAGCAAGCACAGGAGAGAAAAGGGCAGGGCTCACATGTCCAGGAGAGAAACAGAATAGAGGTTTTCAAAGCCTATCAGCAGAGGCTGGGCCTTTTTCAGATTTTGGCAGACTTAGGTTTCGCTGTGACTTGGGCTCAGGGAATTTGCCCTGGCTACCCTACTCCCGCTCAACACCAGCCCTGAAAAGGGAAAGACTCACAGAAATGATACATAGAAACACTGAAAAATGAAGGCAGATAAGATCATATGGCCTATTCAGTCTGCCCATCCGTGCCATCTACTCTTCCTAGATATCCTATGTACTTGTCCCAAGCTCTCTTGAATTCAGATAGTTTTCGTCTCCACCATTTCCACCAGGAGGTCATTCCACAAATTCACCACCTTTTCCATGAAGAAGTATTTTCTCAGGTTACTTCCGAGTCCATCCCTTTTCATCTTCATCCTATGCCCCTTCGTTCCAGAGCTTCCTTTCAATTGATACTCACCTCCTGTGCGTTTATGCTGTGTAGGTATTTAAATGTCTTTATCATATCTCCCCTCTCCTGCCTTTCTTCCAAAGTATACATACTGAGATCTTTAAGTCTGTCTCCGTATGCTTTATCACGAAGACCACTGACCATTTTAGTAGCTGCCCTCAAGACCAGCTCCATCCTGTTTATATCTTTTTGAAGGTGTGATCTCCAGAATTGTACACAATATTCTAAATGAGGTCTCATACAGGGGCATCATCATGGTGGAATAAGTACATACATAAGTACATATGTATTGCCATACTGGGAAAGACCAAAGGTCCATCAAGCCCAGCATCCTGTTTCCAATAGTGGCCAATCCAGGTCATGATATACCTGGCAAGATCCCAAAAAAGTACAAAACATTTTATACTGCTTATCCCAGAAATAGTGGATTTTCCCCAAGTCCATTCAATAATGGTCTATGGACTTTTCCTTTAGGAAGCTGTCCAAACCTTTTTAAAACTCCGCTAAGCTGCCTTTACCTCATTCTCTGGCAACGAATTCCAGACTTTAATTCTCCAATTCATTTTAAATTTACTACATTGTAGCTTCATTGCATGCCCCCTAGTCCTAGTATTTTTGGAAAGCGTAAACAGACTCTTCACATCTACCCATTCAACTCCACTCATTATTTTATAGACCTCTATCATATCTCCCCTCAACCACCTTTTCTCCAAGCTGCCCTAGCCGCTTTTGCCTTTCCTCATAGGAAAGTTGTCCCATCCCCTTTATAATTTTCATCGCCCTTCTCTGCACCTTTTCTAATTCCACTATCTTTTTTGAGATGCGGCGACCAGAATTGAACACATATCCTCATTTTTGTTTTCCATTCCTTTCCTAATAATACCTAACATTCGATTTGCTTTCTTAGCCGCAGCAGCACACTGAGCAGAAGGTTTCAACGTATCATCAACGACAACACCTAGATCCCTTTCTTGGTCCGTGACTCCTAACGTGGAACCTTGCATGACGTAGCTATAATTCGGGTTCCTCTTTCCTACATGCATCACTTTGCACTTGCTCACATTAAACATAATCTTCCATTTGGATGCTCAGTCTCCCAGTCTCGTAAGGTCCTCTTGTAATTTTTCACAATCCTCTTGCGATTTAATAACTTTGACTAACTTTGTATCGTCAGCAAATTTAGTTACCTCACTAGTTACTCCTATCTCTAGATCATGTATATTCATTATGGGTGTCCTGAAAGCTTGACTGGCTGGGTTTGTCCTGGGTTGAGAACCCCTGATCTAGATGGTTTTTTAATGTAACTTTTAGATGGGTCTGAGGGTGCTGTTGTCCTAGTCACAGTTGCTCTCATAACATCCCCTGCTGTCTAATATGGTGTTTTGCAATACAGGAAGAAGAGATTAGAGTGCATATTGCCACAAAACGGTTGCAGTTTTGCACCTAAGAAAATTATTAATTTATAGTAAGTTTAAACAGTTTTTATTGAACAATAAATAAATATACAAGCAAGCAAGCCACAAAACAGTCAAGTTCATTCATTCATTTATATACTGCTTAGACCTAATTATGTTCCATCTGGACCAGTTCGGCCATAATGTGTTGGAATTGCTTCCCCATTGTAGACTCCATTGTCATACTCACCTTCGTTATAATTCCTGCTGCGCATTTGGAGCTAGGAGACGGAGATGACGGTGCACTCTTACCCACCATCTTGGCATCTGCCGTGCAGCCCTTCTCCTGTTCTGTTTTGGCAAGTTTCAAAGCCATCAACCTACAAGCCGACCACCGAAGGGATGTTCGGGGTATGGAGGTTGTATGAGAATCAGCCCGAATGCCATGTAATGACCGATGCTGTCGATTAAGTGCAGATTAGGCTTGGGAGATCAGGAACCTTCAGACCTCCATCCTCACTCCACTATTCCCAAACCGGAACCATTACATTATATTACAATAGATTGGGTGCTTATATACTGCACTAGCCTCATGAATTCAGCATGGTTTACAAGATCAGAAGAGGCCATTTGCCATTTAGATGCCCAGTCTCCCAGTCTCAAAAGGTCCTCTTGTAATTTTTCACAATCCTCCTGCGATTTAACGACTTTGAATATCTTTGTGTCTTCAGCAAATTTAATTACCTCACTAGTTACTCCCATATCTAGGTCATTTATAAATATGTTAAAAAGCAGCGGTCCCAGCACAGACTCCTGGGGAACCCCACTAACTACCCTTCTCCATTGAGAATACTGACCATTTAACCCTACTCTCTGTTTTCTATCTTTTAACCAGTTTTTAATCCACAATAGAACACTACCTCCTATCCCATGACTCTCCAATTTCCTCTGGAGTCTTTCATGAGGTACTTTGTCAAACGCCTTCTGAAAATCCAGATACACAATATCAACCGGCTCACCTTTATCCACATGTTTGTTTACCCTTTCAAAGAAATATAGTAGATTGGTGAGGCAAGATTTCCCTTCACTAAATCCATGTTGACTTTGTCTCATTAATCCATGCTTTTGAACATGCTCTGTAATTTTGTTCTTAATAATAGCCTCTACCATTTTGCCTGGCACCAACATCAGACTCACCGGTCTATAATTTCCCGGATCTCCTCTGGAACCTTTTTAAAAAATTGGCGTTACTTTGTCCACCCTCCAATCTTCCGGTACCACGCTCGATTTTAAGGATAAATTACATATTTCTAACAATAGCTCATTTTTCAGTTCTATCAGTACTCTGGGATGAATACCATCCGGTCCAGGAGATTTACTACTCTTCAGTTTGTAGAACTGCCCCATTACATCCTCCAGGTTCACAGAGAAATCATTAAGTTTCTCCGACTCGTCAGCTTGGAATACCATTTCCGGCACTGGTATCCCACCCAAATCTTCCTCGGTGAAGACTGAAGCAAAGAATTCATTTAATCTCTCCGCTACGGCTTTGTCGTCCCTGATCGCCCCTTTTACTCCTCGGTCATCTAGCAGTCCAACCGATTCTTTTGCCGGCTTCCTGCTTTTAATATACCTAAAAACAATTTTACTATGTGTTTTTGCCTCCAATGCAATTTTTTTTCGAAGTCCCTCTTAGCCTTCCTTATCAGCGCTTTGCATTTGACTTGACATTTCTTATGCTGTTTCTTATTATTTTCAGTCGGTTCCTTCTTCCATTTTCTGAAGGATTTTCTTTTAGCTCTAATAGCTTCCTTCACCTCACTTTTTAACCACGCCGGCTGTTGTTTGGTCTTCCGTCCTCCTTATTTAATATGCGGAATATATTTGGCCTGTGCTTCCAGAATGATGTTTTTGAACAGCATCCACACCTGATGTAAAGTTTTGACCCTCGCAGTCGCTCCTCTAAGTTTTTTTTCACCGTTCTTCTCATTTTATCATAGTCTCCTTTTTTAAAGTTAAATGCTAACGTATTTGATTTCCTATGTATACTTACTTCAAAGCTAATATCAAATTCGATCATATTATGATCACTGTTATCAAGTGGCCCCAGCACCATTACCTCCCGCACCAGATCATGTGCTCCACTAAGGACTAGGTCTATAATTTTTCCTTCTCTCATCGGCTCCTGTATCAGCTGATTTCATCAAGGAATTTTACCTCCCTAGCGTGCCCCGATGTTACATTTACCCAGTCAATATCGGGGTAATTGAAATCACCCATTATTATTGTGTTGCCCAGTTTGTTTGCGTCCCTAATTTCCTTTAATAGTCGTCTAATGGTTAGTGCAGTGGCATGAGAAACAGGAGACCTGGGTTCAGTTGTACCAGAACTCCCTATCACTCTGAGCAATTTGCTTAATCTTCTGTTACCCCAGGTACAAAATACATGATGTTAAGGAGGGAACTATAGAATAAAGTGGCACCCTGGCAGCTGAATTTGGAAATGTCCAGAGGGTCCTTAGCAAGAAGATAGGAGATACCTTGTAAGCAGACATTGTTCCCTTCACCAGTATGGAAAGGAAATGAGTAACTTAGGCTGAGGGATCAAATGGGCACAAAGTGATGTTCGAGGGCTAGCAATAAGGAATACATATAAAAGTGTGCACATTTCCAGAGGTACTTTGAAAACAGATATTATATAAACTACATTTAACTTACCTTTTCAGTATAACTCCTTTAAGAGGCCTCAGGTTGTCATCACCTAGAAACTATATTTCTGAATGTCTTGCTATGACCATTGTGAATCATAATCTATCCCCATACAACACAGGATGAGGTCACAAGGACATGAAAGGCTCAGTAGCGCTATAGAAATGATAAGTAGTAGTAGTAGTAGTAGGTGAGATCAGCAGCACAGGCCATCTGAGAGGTCAGGAATCTCATTTACACCTAATTTGTGCTTTGCAATAAATGAGGAAAAGAAAATACACTGAACTTTTATTAAAGTAGGTAAAAACCTGGTAATAATATTAGACAGTGACCTTCAGCAGTAGCAGGTGTTTTAAATACTACAGAACTCCAGAATATACTTTGATACTTTGATATTTCACTTATATAGTGGTTAGGGTGGTGGACTTTGGTCCTGGGGAACTGAGGAACTGAGTTCGATTCCCGGCACAGGCAGCTCCTTGTGACTCTGGGCAAGTCACTTAACCCTCCATTGCCCCATGTAAGCCGCATTGAGCCTGCCATGAGTGGGAAAGCGCGGGGTACAAATGTAACAAAAAAAAAATATATATATATATGCTGTTATTTATTAACATTTGCTTATTTCTGATCTGATGAAGAAGGGTTACCTTCAAAAGCTAATCAAAAAATAGAAGTGTTTTATTGTATTTTATTTCTATTGATCATCAGAATATACAGGAAAGTGACACATTAAAGAAGAAAAGCACCAAAGGCAAACTGGGGTAAAGGAGAGATTCCAAAGACGCTGTCAGAAAGTTCAAAGCTCTCAGTTAGAGCTTCTAATGAACACTATTGAAAGAGCCAGATCTCAACCAAGTCCTGCAGTTAAAGCCACAGGAAGTCAGAATTACATGAAAAACACAGTTGGGATTTACAATAAGTCTGGCAGCCCTGAAACCTTGTTAAAGTGTAAAAGAGGAAACAGCTCCTCCTTGAAAGCCTAAAATACACTGGCCAGCTTTACTTTACTGTATAAATAAACATCACCTGCATTTAGCCACGTGAGCTAGGCAGGCAGGAAGTGTCATGTCACATGGCAGCCCAGCACAGCACAATGCCTTGCTGCAGGATGGTCAGGCAAAGCTGACTTACATGGTCAGGCACGGGTATTGCTCTCAACTGCATGAGTGCAGCATCTGCCCTTTATTCAGTTCTGCTCTGTTCTCTTCCTCAAGCCCTTTCTAAAGGAAAACAAGAAAGAGGCATCCAATAAAAGATATTACCTGATCTAGATTTAATGTGTTAATCAGGGTTTAAATTCTGCTTCTCCCACTTGACATTCTTCGTGACCTTGGGCAAATCACTTTACCCTCCAGTCAGTGCCAGACCTACCATTCAGCGACTGGGTTTTTCATCCATCACTCTGTATTTCAGTCTCTAGGGTGTCATGTAAATGAGGCCTCGCAAGGAGTCTCTCTGCACATGGCCCTATATTCTTTTGCATCCCTCTTAGGCTGCCCCAGTTTCCACTGCCCCAGGTATAGATGGGTGACTATATCCTGCTTGTTCCTGCCAAACTGATGTATTTGAGAAAATGAGGCTCACCTTGTGCTTGGAATTGGAAAAGGCAAGAAATAAAGAGATCCAAACCCGACTGTACAAAAAGGGGAAAGGCTTGTGACACCTTGTAAATTAATAGCCTGTTTATTGAGGCATGAATTTTCCATCCCATTTTGTCAGTTAGAGAAGTATTCATCCTTATTTGGATAAAAGTATAGAGCTTCCATGCATTTTACTTATTTTGATTTCGCTCACATCTTTTCTAGTAGCAGCTCAAGGTCAGTCATATCCAGGTATACTGGGTATTTCTCTGTCCCCAGATGGAATGGAGAGTTAAGTGACTTGCTCAAGGTCACAAGGAGAAGCAGCAAGATTGCTATAACCTCTAGATTACTCCTTCATTCCCTGCACAGTTTACTTTCTATCAGGGCCGTACCTAGTTATGTGTGACCAGTGTGCCTGTACAGGGTGGAAGGGAAGCTGGGATGCCAAAATTGTGCCCTGTCCATTGGCTTCCCTTGCTGATGTCACACAATTGGGCAGGGCAGGAGCGTGAGGTATCAATACTTTTCAAAAGGATTGGGGGTGCTAAATCCAATTGAAATTACCCCTCCCTGGATACAGTCAAAGTGTTAGCTCAATATTGGGGATGCTCAAGCACCCACAGAGCTGGCTTGTATAGTACAGTGTGTTTGCATATACTTCTATTCCAAAAACAAAAGTCACCAGATAACATACTAAATACTAGCAAAAAGACAAACAAACAAAAAACAAAGGCCAGCCAGCTCATCCAGTCTATCTACGCTATCTAGGATACATTTCAGTCACTTTTTGAACTTTCCAAAACCTATGATTTATTATAAGTTCTTTGATCAAAATATTTATTTTATATGGACATCAGTACTGAGGGAGAACCATAGTTCAATGCAAAGGGCATTCATAGCTATGTATGTTGGATGTTTGGTGGTGTTTTGGGGGAACTCTGATCTAGGAGTGCTGGCAGGTGTAGCCACCATGGGGGTGCTTCTTGCCTCTTTTGGGTCTGTAGATCTGGGAGGATCCTGCTCTTTTGGAGTTCTTTGAAATAGGCCAAAAGGCTTGGAGAGGGGGATTTGAAGTGTGCCTGCCACAGCTGCTGTCAAGTCATGGAGGCAGGAGTCACTTGCCTGAATTGTACAAGCCATTGTAACACTGACTGCAGGCGGCCATGCTGCCTTGTTCAGCCGCACATGCTCAGCTAGACAGAATGTGTGTCACTGGCGTGAAAGGCTCTTCCTAGATTATATTGTCTTACCTATTAGGTGCACATGCACAAGCCCAGGCCAGCATGTGACTATCTCTGTAGAAGTGTAGGGAAAAATAAAATTACTGTGGGCTGCTGATGGAAGACAGCCAGGAGGTGTGCAGAAGAAGCTGCCAATGAAAGTATTGGGCAAAGAAGACCCTGAAGTGTTTACATGAGCACAGGAACACTCTGGACCCGAAAGGAAAAGATGCCTGGTTCTGGAGGTGCAAGGTTCTTGAGGCATATACTGAGCTGGTGTTGAGATATAATATTGGAGGGTTGACAGGTTCCAGGGAGCCTCAGCCATGAAAACAGATGTAATTCCAATAGTTGGGAAGTAAGACCAGTGTCAGGCAAATTCCATGGTCTGTGAACCATAAATAGCAAGGCCAGATCAAGAACAAAGTATGCATATTTAACATGGTTCCTCACATGGGGTTTATGTTTCAATAATTTTTATTGATGACTTAAGAAATCAGCCAATACAAATATTTAGGGAACAGTCAAATTCAAATCACAAGAAAAGGAGAAATTCTTCCACAGTTTGATTCTCCAATCATTATCATCAACTCTTTTATCATTTTATATCCCACCTCCCCCCCCCCCTTTATGGTTTCATAATTTTATTGGAGAAGGCAGAAAACATTTTTAAACATACAATTGGGTCTGCATAGTTAACTAACACTGTATACTTAATGTTTTGACCGGTATAGCTCGTTACCCTTCATCCAACAACAAATGGTTCTCAGCTATCGAGTCTACCTGAATGTCTCTCCAGTAACTTTTTACAGTTCTCCCCCTGTGCTTCACCCCCCTCTCCTCCCACCCCAACAACCCCCCCCCCCCCCCCCCCACTGCAGCATTTGGTCACAGTCCTCTCACTCTAACTGCTGTAGCAGCACCTGGTGCCTGTGTAGGTTACATGTTCATTATGTGCCCTCTGGCATAGGGTGTCAGTGTGTGCCAAAACGGCGTCCAGCATTTCCAAAAAGTCCTGGCGCTTAATGGTCTCCGAGTTCGCAGACTCGTTCGTTCTGTGCGTAGTAGGCAGATCATCCACCCTCTCCACTGAGCTATCGTTGGGCCCTCTGCGGACAGCCATGCCGACAGTATTCTTTGCCACCATCACTGCTCGCATGGCAAAGGCTCGACACCCCCCTGGCATGGGTCTAGAAATTCGCAGGTACCCAAAGAGAAGTCGAGCATCCATCTGCCAGTTTACATTCCAAATAGTGGCCATCTGCTTAGCCAAATCTCTCCAAAACTTCTGAATCCGCGAACAGTTCCAAAACATATGGCCAAGCGTTGCGCCCTCCGCAGCGCACTTGGGGCATGCCCCATCTGGCGATACTCCCATGTGGAATGCTCGCCTGGGAGGCACATACGCTCTCAGAGTAAACTTAAATTGTACTTCCCAATAGCTGGCTTGGTCTGTGTGTCTGCGATCCTCACACGGGGTTTATGAATAAGTTGAGTGGGATGAAGTTCAAACCCAAAGTGGCGAACTGGATTGGAAACTGGTTGACTGACAGATGACAGAGGGTGGTGGTAAATGGAATCTGCTTGGAAGAACAGAAATTGAATACTGGATTGCCTCAGGGATTAATTAGTACTGGGGCTGCTTCTCTTTAATATATTTGTGAGTGACATTGCTGAAGGGTTAGAGGGAAAAGTTTTCCTTTTTGTGGATGACATGAAGATTACCAACAGAGTGAACACATCTCCTCCCTTGGTTTTCAGTATCACCTTATGCTGATGACTCCCGGATCTACCTCTCCACACCAGAAATGTCAGCAGGAATCCAGTCCCAAGTATCAGCCTGACTGAATGTCTCACCTCTCAACATAACAAGAACAAATTCACAGCCATCAACACACCAAATCTGAACCTTCCTATTTCGGACACCCTAAAAATTCTTTGAGTTATCATCGATCGACACCTAACACTTGAAAGCCACGCGAAAAATACAACCAAGAAGATGATCCATGCAATGTGGAAATTAAAAAGAGTAAGACCTTTCTTCCCAAGGAATGTTTTCCATAACTTGGTACAATCAATGGTGCTCAGTCATCTAGATTACTGCAACGTACTCTACGCTGGCTGTAAAGAGCAAATAATCAAGAAACTACAGACAGCCCAGAACACTGCAGCTAGACTCATATTCGGCAAAACAAAATATGAAAATGCTAAGCCCCTACAAGAAAAACTACACTGGCTCCCACTTAAAGAATGCATCATGTTCAAAATTTGCTCCCTAGTTCACAAAATCATTCATGGAGATGCACCAGCCTACATGTCAGACCTGATAGACTTACCACCCAGGAATGCCAAAAGATCATCCCGAACATTCCTTGATCTACACTTCCCCAACTGCAAAGGTCTAAAATACAAATTAATGCAAGCGTCAAACTTTACCTACTTAAGCACACAGCTTTGGAACGCACTGCCACGCAACTTAAAAACGATCTACAAACTAATGAACTCCCGCAAACAGAAGGCTTACCATAAAGATTAACCAATGTGAATATACATAACTCCACATATAGTAAGAATTGTCTTTAATATCTGCTTGCTATACTACTATCATGTTTCATTATCATGTTGCCAAAGATTTTCTGTAACACTAAATGTCTATTTTCTAATATATTTCCACTCTCATGATGTATTTTAAGCCACATTGAGCCTGCAAAGAGGTGGGAAAATGTGGGATACAAATGCAATAAATAAATAAATAAAACTAAACATGGCCAAGACTGAGCTTCTTATCTTTTCCCCTAAACCAACCTCTCCTCCTCCCCCATTCTCTATCTCTGTGGATAACACTCATCTTCCCTGTCTCATCAGCTTGTAACCTTGGAGTCATCTTTGACTCCTCTCTCTCTTTCTCTGCACATAAACAACAGACTGCTAAAACCTGCCATTTCTCTATAACATCTCCAAAATTCATTCCTTCCTTTCTGAGCACACTACCAAAACCCTTATCCACACTATTATCACCTCTCGCTTAGACTACTGCAACTTGCTTCTCACAGGTCTCCCACTTAGCCATCTCTCTCCCCTTCAATCTGTTCAAAACTCTGTTGCACGACTTCTGCCAGTGTCGCTAGGCTCATATTAGCCCTCTCCTCAGGTCACTTCATTGGCTCCCTATCCATTTCCGCATACAGTTCAAACTCCTCTCTTATTGACTTATAAGTGCATTCACTCTGCAGCTCCTCAGTACCTCTCCACTCTTATCTTTCCCTACACTCCTCCCCGGAACTCCGTTCATTGGGTAAATCTCTCTTATCTGTACCCTTCTCCTCCACTGCCAACTCCAGACTCCGTTCCTTTTATCTTGCTGCACCATACACCTGAAACAGACATCCTGAATCAGTACATCAAGCTTCAAGTCTAGGCTAAAAGCCCACTTTTTTGAGGCAGCTTTTAACTCCTAACCCCTATTCACTTGTTCAGTGCCCACGTTTGTTTTATCATTCCCACCTTAAGTAATTCCCTTATCCTTTATTTGTCCTGTTTGTCCTGATTAGATTGTAAGCTCTGTTGAGCAGGGACTGTCTCTTACATGTTCAGCGTACAGCGCTGTGTACGTCTAGTAGCACTACAGAAGTGATAAGTAGTAGTGGTGGACATCCCAGAGGGTTCAGAAATCATGAGGAATGATCTACTACAGTTAGAAGAATGGTGGTCTGTTGAGCAGTTACATTATTTTTATTCATTTATGCAATTTTTTTTAAACAAACACCTCACAAGTATCCACTTATTATAGCAAAAGAAAAAGAAAAAATACAACCATAAGTATTTCAGGTTACAAAGAAACATTTTCAATTCTTCCTTAGACCACAAAAAAAAAGGGAGGAGTGAAACAAAAAGGAATATAAGGAGATCATAAGAAGAAAATGTAAAAGAAAAAGCATAACACAGTAATCCTACAGTGATTTTACAATCACGTACCAGTGTTGGATAATTTCAAGTAATCTCTTTAAGTTCCAGGAAAGATTTTAACTGTTCAGAACAGAAAACATATTTTGACACTCCCCCCCCCCAAAAAAAAAAAAAAAAAAACGTACCAGACGTTTACAAGGATAAACCAATTAAAAAGTTGGTCCAGGATTAAGCGGTTTTAAACATAAACAGATGAAATCCCAGGGGATCTAGGAACGTTTAACAGCCTAAGGTTCAGCCTTCTATTATAGTTCTCCATTTGTTCAATGCTTCTATGTGTAAGCAACTTATCCTTGACAACAGCATTTTAAAATTCTTGGAGAAATGTAATATCACCTTGGATCTGCTGGAACTGGCTGGAGCAGTCACTTTTAATACCATCTACCACTTTAGCCAAACCAACCATTTTAAACATCAGTGAAGTTACCTCTTCTGATGTCTTCTTCCCGGTGGTGGTTAAATCCTGAACAGCTTTTCATATAGAGTCTAAAGATACCACCGTAGAAGGAACAGTAAAAACAAGTCCTCCAATGCTCTCACCCACTCGGCGGGTCTCCAACGGCTTGCCACCCTCACTTGACGCTCTTCGTTCCGGTGACTCTGGGAACAATGAGTCAGCTGGCATGCTGGTATGGAGTTTGCGCCGAAAGACATATAAGAAGAGACTTGTGGACCTGAATATGTATACCTTAGATGAAAGGAGGGATGGGGAGATATAATACAGACTTTTAAATACTTGAAAGGTATTAATACTCAAACAAACCTTTTCCATAAAAAAGGTAGAACTGGAGGACATTTCACTTTTATTTCCAGCATTTGATATTCCACAAAATATATACCTATGGTGACTATGCAGTGTAGAACAATAATATGTCTAAAATGAGAGGGGAGGGGGCAAAAGGAGAAAGGAGGAGTTGGAAGGGGAAGGGTAAAGACAAGGGCAAGGACATGAGGGGAGATTACATGGGGGTCGATTTAAGAGTAATGTTAGGAAGTACTTTTTCACGGAGAGGTTGGTGGATGCCTGGAACACCCTCCTGGGGAGGTGGTGGAGAAAAAAATAGTAACAGAATTCAAGAATGCTTGGAATAAGCATAGAGAATTCCTATATGGAAAGAGAATGGAATTAAAACAACTTAGCTCTGCTTAAGTGGCCAGTCCAGCAGTTGGGAAGTAAGGCTAATGCCAGGCAAACTTCTACGGTCTGTGTACCAGTTATGGCTAGACAGATCTGATTGGGCTTTGACAGCAACTCCAGTAGTTGAAAATTAAGCCAGTCCTAGGCAGACTTCTATGGTCTGTACCCTGGAAATGGCAAGGGCAGGTCAAGTTTGAATATACATATGTTATCATATTCAAGCACCTTTCTGACCTCATTTGCAACTTTCTTTAAATTAGTACCTTATTTTCTTACTCCTGTTACTCTATCTTATCTTTCTAAATGTTCCATCTTTGCTTACACCCTATGCTATTAAAATGTTTTATTGCATAGTAGTAAGTAGTATACTATGCCATACTTTGTATTGTTATTTGAATATTTTTACTGCTGTAATTCTCTATTGCTCATGTTTGATTTATTCTTACTGTACATCACCTTGAGTGAATTCCTTCAAAAAGGCGGTAAATAAATCCAAATAAATAAATAAATAAATATAATTTTCTAAGAGTTTATGTTGTTGGGCAGACTGGATGGGTCCATGCACGTCTTTATCTGACGTCATCTACTATGTATGTTTCTATGTACATCACATCATATGCTCTGAGTGTAACTTGGGGGTGGGGGAGGAGGAGAAGACACCTTAAGATTGGTAGCTTCTAAAATAGCAGTTTGCAACATTGTTGTGCGGCTCTAGCCCACCTTGTTGGGCAAACTGGATGGACCAGTGAAGGGAAACAGAGGGTCTCTCTCTGAACTTGGACCGGCAGGGGTGTGTAAGGCAGCAGGGTAGGTCCAGACCAGAGATGTGCTGACAGCAACTGTGCACACATGCAGGGCAGGCAGCAGTTGTGTCTGAAAGAGGCACTGTCTAGTCCACACTATTGATAGACTGTTGATGGCTCTACCGGTCCTGCCCCTTGTGAAGTGGACTTCATGTTTCTGAACAGGGCCGGTCTTAGGCAGGGGCGGTCACACAGGGCCTCACACTTCTAGGGGCCCCGCATCTCTGGCATGTCTGTCCTCCTGTCTCGGAACACCTCCCTGTGCCACATTTCAGTAGAGAGCATCAGGAGATTCCTTTCAGGGACAGATGGGAATAGAGGAGATTCCAGCGGAGATGGATTGGATTGCAGTGGGGTGGTGAAATCCCGAAGAATTCTCTACTCTGTGCTACTTTTTTTTTTTTTTTTGCTGGGAAGAAGCTTAACTGGTAGGGAGTTAAGGAAGCTGTTGGACCAGGAAGGGGGATGGGATAAAGGGGAAAGGAAGCTGGACAGGTGGGGGTAAGGGGAAAGGAAGCTGCTGGACTGGGAGGATTGATTGATTGATGCATTTATTGGGAGGGGGGGGGGCCGGGGGGGTCAATGTGGAAAAATTAAAACTGGGCCTATTCACAAAAGTTTGTCCAGGGCCCCATAAGTGGTTAAAGCAGCCCTGGTGTGAATGCATCATGGAGAAACTTAAAATCAAAAGTAAACACCTATGAGAAGCTGACAGAGACCTATTTCTCAAATCTAAAGTTTTAAGCTCTGAGCAAGAAAATATTCCCTACTGAGAAGCAAAATGTCTTGGCTGAGTTTTTTTTCTCAAACTTCTACTGTAGTTTACAAAATTTCAGCTAATTAAGCTGTGCTGCAGTACTTAACACTGAGATACACCCTGAACCAGCCTGACTGTAATTAAAAGAATGGCAGTGAGTTAGAGGGACAGTGACAAAGAAAGACAATATTTTTCCCTTTCCCTGCAAAATGTGTGAATGAACTTGTGAGTTTGAGCAACTGCATTCTAAAATAAGCTGGCAGAGTAATGGAAGGCCAATATATATCTGGAACAGTTTACCTGCAGATATCAGGATGAAACTCTCTTCATTCAATTTCAGGCTTTTCACCCTAGTCAAGTAGACGTAGTGCTTTTTCTTTTGCACCGCATATCTGAAACAGTTTACCGCTGCATGTCTGTAGTATTATTGAGTTTAAGAGCTTTAAGATAGAGTTGAAAACTTGGCTGTTCCAACAGGCCTATGGGGGTTCCGATTAATTAGGTTGTCATGACATTAATATCCCTGTGTATGTCTTCTTTGTCCTTCTTTAGTTTCCTGTTCTCTTCTCTCTCTTTGTCCTTCAATGTTTGTATTTCTTTCCTGTCAGTTAATGGAGTTCTTTTCTTTTTCTTGATATTTTAGGCTGTACACCGCTTTGTTCTGCCTTTCAATACAAGCAATTTAGCAAATATTTAATAAACTATAAATATACTCTTAGCCAGCTTGGGGACAAAATTCGTCCCCATTCCCGCCCCGTGGGTTCTGTCTCTGTCCCCACCCCATCCCCGCTGGTCCCGTCTCCATCCCAGTCCCATCCCCGCAGTCCTTGTCTCTGTCCCCACCCCATCCTTGCAGGTTCTATCCCCGTCCCCGTCCCAGGGGCTCTGTTCACATCTGCAGAAGCCTCAAACACTTATGATTTTATATTTAAATCTTTTTATTAAAGTATAAAAAGGAATAATATGCTGTGCAACTGTTGTGTATAAATTACAAACAAAAAACAATAATAACAATGAGCAACTATAATAAACCCTCCCACCACCGCCACCACCCTCTACCCTTCCAACCCCAACAATAGCTGACTTCTACTTCCCCAAGGAATCCTAATTAGGGTTACCATACGTCTGGATTTACCCGGACATGTCCTCTTTTTGAGGACATGTCCGAGCTTCCGGATGGGTTTTGCCAGTCTGCCCGTTTGTCCGGATTTCTGGACAAACAGGCCTATCCTAGCCTCCCCTCCCCTTCCCTTACTACCTACTGCCCTGGTGGTCTAGTGACTTCTTCGGGGCAGGAAAGAGCCCCCTCTTTCCTGCCTGGAGCGCTGCCTTAACTCTGCATTCTGTTGCTGTGATGGTCTCGGGATTCAAAATGGCCACCGAGAGTTGATGCGGCCTCGCGAACTTCAACTCTTGGCGGCCATTTTGAATCCAAAGACCGTCACAGCAACAGGATGCAGGGCAAGGACAGAGATCCGGGCAGGAAAGAGGGGGTTCTTTCCTGCCCCAAAGAGGTCACTAGACCACCAGGGCAGTAGATAGTAAGTAAGGGGAGGGGAGGTGATGGGGGGGGGGGGCAGGGGAGGGGAATATGTGACCCGTGGGGAGGGGAATATGTGACAGGGGGCGGAACATGTGTCTTTTTTTTCAGAGGACAAAATATGGTAACCCTAATCCTAATCCACCCTGTTAAAATGTCCAGGGGTACAAAATACAACCTGTTCTGTATGCCCTAGAGGGGACAAATATGTCCTATGAAGAACTGTTATGATTTTTTAATCTGTGGATGAATAAGAAGTCATCAACAATCTCAGGATTCAGTCTATCTCTCCTGTCTTCCACAGTCCATCCTGCAATAGAAGATGTCTTCTTAGACGATGTGCTGGTAGCAGGATGTACAGGATCCCCCCATGCAAATTTTGCTAGCTGTGGCCAGCATGTTTGCTTGTTTTCCCAAAATATACAAATATTGTTGTCTGCATCAATCAAACATAAATAACAGTCCAGTTCATTAACAGACTTCAAAACAGAATGTGACACAGGGACAAAGTTTGGTCCCGTCCCCATGGGCACTGTCCCCGTCCCCATCCCTGCGGTTACTGCGGGTCCCCGCCCCGTGTTATTCTCTAATTCAGAATACCCTTTTTTTTCCCTTTTTTCTGTCTATTCCCACACTCCCCTTTTCCCAGATTCATGTTCTTTTGTGTCTTGTATGTATGGTTGTGTTCTTTACTATCAAAAATGGCGTTCTTTTCATAAAGATTTTATATTCTTAGACTTTATTGATAACTGCTTTGACTTTTTTATTTAGTAAAGAGGGTATATCAAGATAGAAAATAAACATAAACATTTTATGTGTGGAAAGCTAGAAAGCAGTGGGGCTGATATTCAAACCTGGAAATTCAGCAGCATTTACCTGGATAGTGCACCTGATTATCTGGGCAGAGTGCCGCAGCACTATGCGGAAAGTTCCGGGGCAGTCCGGGGGTGGAGACTGGATGGAGCCAGCAGTGATATTCAACACAAAGGCTGTCCTAAATTTGGGGTCCTTTTACTAAGCCAAGCTAACACGTGGCCAGCGCTATCCCCAGCATGGGTCTTTCCTGCACACTGAGGCCACTTTTAGCATGGCGGTAAAATGGCTCCATTTTCCATTAATGCCAACGTGTTAATTTCCCCATTAGCACGTTTGTAGGCAGTAAGGGCTCATGCACTAACCACGTGTTAATCAGTTAGCGAGCAGTGATGTAGCTGCTCACAGGTCTCCCATTGAGCAATCTATCTCCACTTCAATCTGTTCAAAACTGTGCTGCATGACTTATATTCTGCCAGTGTTGCTAGGCTCATATTAGCCCTCTCCTCAAGTCACTTCACTGGCTCCCTATCCGTTTCAGCATACAGTTCAAACTCCTCTTATTGACTTACAAGTGCATTCACTCTGTAGCTCCTCAGTACCTCTCCACTCTCATCTCTCCCTACACTCCTCCCTGGGAACTCCGTAAATCTCTCTTATCTGTACCCTTCTCCTCCACTGCCAACTCCAGGTTCCTTTTACCTTGCTGCATCAAATGCCTGGAATAGACTTCCTGAGACGGTGCATCAAGCTCCAGCTCTGGCTGTCTTCAAATCTAGGCTAAAAGCCCACCTTTTTGAGGGTGCTTTTAACTCCTATTCACTTGTTCAGTACCCATGTCTGTTTTATCATTTCCACCTTAAATATTTCCCTTATCCCTTATTTGTCCTGTGTGTCTGTCCTGATTAGATCGAGCAGGGACCGTCTCTTACATATTCAACTGTACATCGCTGAGTTCGTTTAGTAGCGCTATAGAAATGATTAGTAGTAGTAGTAGTCTTTGGTATTTCGGAATCTTGCTACTATGGGATTCCGGAATCTTGCTACTCTTTAGGATTCTGCACGGAATCTTGCTACTCTTTGTCCTTATCCTTTATTTGTCCTGTTTGTCTGTCCTAATTAGATTGTAAGCTCTGTTGAGCAGGGACTGTCTCTTCATGTTCAAGTGTACAGTGCTGTGTACGTCTAGTAGCACTATAGAAATAAGTAGTAGTAGTAACCGATAAGCGCAGACCATCCCTACTCTCCGCTCCCATACATGCTATTTTTTAGTGCATAGGAAGCGAGCGCCATTCCCAAAACTACTATGGGATGCCTGAGCATGCTCTGTGGTAGTGCTTTTTTTAAAATTTGAAATCATTTGTATTGAAGGCACAGAACAAAGAACGAAGGTGCACAGTATATCAAAAGTACAAAGACTCTTATCAAAAGCACCAAAAGGTAAAGACTCAACAAATCCCAACAAATCCACCCCCCCAAGCCCAACTAGGACAACAAACGTATGGTACTGCTTTTTAACCTGCAGTAAGCACATTTTAATGCTTACCGCAGCTTAGTAAAAGAACCCCTTTATCGGGGTACTGGGTTTGAAAATCACCAGTACCTGGATAAGTTTTGGCATGCATGTTATACCAAATATTCAGTCCTGGAATCTGGGTACAATTCAGCCCACGGCAGACAGTATTTTAAAACATGCTGACCACTGCAAGGCTTATTGGCCACATTGTCTTTTTTAGGTATCCTGTGAAAAAGGAACACAATGTGAGGGTAGAGAGTTTTTTTTTTAAAATATTTATTTATTTATTTTTTAATTTAGTGTAATTGGAATCCAGAAGCTAGATCTTTGGGTTTTTGGAAAGAGCCTTGGAAGACTATAGGAGAGTTAAGTGACAGGGTCGTTAAAAATCCCCAAAACAAAACAAAACAGGGACATCAGAGCACTATATTCACATTATCTTTTTCAAACATTTTCTGGGAATTAATTTTTGCACACGTACCTGACATTTGTTTTAAAGTGTTTTTAAATTTAGCTACTTTCAAGCTGTACTTATTGAAACTTTGGCTAAGATTTATTTAGGAAATTTAACATTTCTGGGTTAATAGAAATATCTGCAACAGAAAAAAAAGGGCAAGCAAGATAGAAGGAATGGAGTCTGGAGTTGGCAGTGGAGAAGAAAAGAGATTTACCCGATGAACAGGGTTTTCGGAGAAGAGTATAGGGAGATATAAGAGTGGAGAGGTACTGAGGAGCTCCAGATTGAATGCACTTGTAAGTCAATAAGAGATGTTTGAACTGTATGAAGAAATGGATAGAGAGCCAATGAAGTAGAGGAGAGTGTAGTAAAACTGGCATGCAGCAGAATTTTGAATGGATCGAAGAGGTGAGAGATGGTTTAGTGGGAGACCTGTGAGTTGCAGTAGTCTAAGCGTGAGGTGATAAGAGTGTGAATAAGGGACAAATTTTGGTGTTATTATAGAGAAAGAAATTGCAGGTTTTAGTAGTCTGTTGGATATGTGCAGAGAAAGAGAGAGAGGAGTCAAAGATGACCCCAAGGTTACAAGCTGATGAGACAGGGAGGATGAGAGTGTTATCCACAGAGACAGAAAATGGGGGAAGAGGAGAGGTGAGTTTAGGGGGAAGGGGGAAAGATAACATGCTCATTCTTGGCCATGTTTAGTTTCAGATGGCGGTGAGACATCCAGGCAGCAATGTCAGACATGCAGGCTGAGATTTGGGCCTGATGAAATTTCTGGTGTGGAGATGTAAATCTGGGCGTCATCAGCATAAAGGTGATATTGAAAATCATGGGAGGAAGAAGAAGTATAGATGGAGAAAAGAAGAAGTCCCATGACAGAGTCCTGAGGTACATCAACTGATAGTGGGATAGAAATGGAGGAGGATCCACCTGAGCATACACTAAAAGTGCAATGGGTGCGATAAGAAAAAAACAAGAAAGAACAGAGCCCCAAAATCATGGGCGTAGTTTGACTGTTTCATTGGGGGGGGGCAAAGGATGGGGCGGAGCATATTGGCATATTCATTTGTGTATATATATATATATATACAAATGAATATGCTAATATGGAGGAAGGAAGGAAGGGAGGGAGAAAGAGCTGGCTTTTTCTGAGAATGGATTTAAAGTTACCATATCAAGATCGAATGTTGAACTCTGAAAATAATTTGAAAACATCATTGTGATCACTATTATTGGTGGGCTACTGTCACGTCTGTGGCCGTGACAACCCTCAGACTTACCCTGTTTCTGGGAGTCAGTGGCTGTGCTGGCTTCTGCTTGTCTCTGTGTCTGTCTCTGTCTTCGTTTCTCTCTGGCTCTGTGTGCTGATTGCCCTACTGAACCTCACCTGTGTGGGCTATGCCTCTTCCAAGATGGCTGCCGCCGACTCCTCTATGCCAGTATCCAAGATGGCTCCCGCTGGGCTGACTTCTCTGTGTGTCAAACCTCTGTTTGGGTGCAAGGTGATTGCTGCAGCTGTGCCTCTGGTGTGGAAGGGCTTTATTAATCACTTAGAGACTACAGTGCTGGCCTTTGCATTTCATCTAAGGGCCCTGGTGTATAGAGTGCTCTGTACACTGTTTCAGTGTTTGCTCTGTGTGAGTTTCTGTGTTTGACTAGCGCTAGCTTAGGCACCGTGTGGCTTGTTAGCCTGTGTATAGCTTTGCTAGTTCTCTGTGTTTGTTCCTAGTGTTAGACTAGCCAGCTTAGGCACCGTGTGGCTTGTTAGCCTGTGTATAGCTTTGCTAGTTCTCTGTGTTTGTTCCTAGTGTTAGACTAGCCAGCTTAGGCACCGTGTGGCTTGTTAGCCTGTGCATAGCTCTGCTAGTTCTCTGTGTTTGTTCCTAGTGGTAGACTAGCCAGCTTAGGCACCGTGTGGCTTGTTAGCCTGTGCATAGCTCTGCTAGTTCTCTGTGTTTGTTCCTAGTGGTAGACTAGCCAGCTTAGGCACCGTGTGGCTTGTTAGCCTGTGCATAGCTCTGCTAGTTCTCTGTGTTTGTTCCTAGTGGTAGACTAGCCAGCTTAGGCACCGTGTGGCTTGTTAGCCTGTGCATAGCTCTGCTAGTGCTCAGTGTTTGTTCCTAGTGTTTGACTAGCTAGCGTAGGCACCGCTTGGCTTGTTAGCCTGTGTATAGCTTTGCTAGTTCTCTGTGTATATTTCCAGTGTATGACTTGTTAGCTTGGGCACAGCTTTGGTTGTTAGCTGGTGTATAGCCTTACTAGTCTCCTGCGTTTGCTCTGTGTATGTTTCCTGTGTATGACTTGTTAGCTTGGGCATAGCTTTCCTTCTAGCTTGTATAGTTGACTAGTCTTCTGGTGTTTGCCTGCTGTGTTCCGTGTATGTTTCTTTTGTTGCTGGAGCTTCTGCCCTTGTTCAGTCTGTTGCCAGTACTCCGTGATACTGAAGCTCCAGCCGTAGTCTTGTTCCTTGACTTGACCATTGCTTTGAACCTGCCTGCTGCCGGAACCCGGACATTCCCTGCCGGTCTGCCCTGCCTTCACCTAGGTGCCTGGGGGCACTCCTGGATCCTGATTCCTGCTGTCCCGGATTACAAGCTCCAGTTCCGGTCTTTTCTGTAAGCCCTGCCGGCCGCCCGAACCTGAGGGCTCAACCCTCGGGGAAAGGTGGTCAAGCGTAGGTGAAGCCTAGGTCCAGTGTGTCCCAGTCCAGCGGGTTCCGGTCCCGTGGGTTCCGCTCCAGTGTGTTCCAGTCCAGCGGGTTTCACTCCTGTATGTTCCAGCCCAGTGGGGCCCTCCAGTGTGTTCCAGTCCAGCGGGCTCCACTCCAGTGCGCACCCGTCCGGTGCGTTCCAGTTCCGTGTATTCCGGTGTAGAACGCCAGTCTGGGGTTCCGGTCCAGTCTTGTCTCATCTCTACCTGGAAGGTGATCTTGCCTGCCACTGCCGCTCCACGGTAGTGGCCCATGGACTCACGAACCCAGTGCTCCGGGGAAGAAGCCTGACAGTATGCCAAGGTCCTCGAGCACGCGACAGCTTGAATGTACGAATATGGTAGTTGTGAGTGAGTGTGAGCATCTGTTGGGCTAGTATGTAAGGAGTTCTGGGGGCACTTTATGTGGGATAGGGAGATTGAATTTATTGATACAGCACAATAAAAAATTTTTTAAAAAAAAGTAATAATATAATTGTAGTGTGAGTACTTGATGGTTTATTATCTATAATAATTGTACTCCGATTAATTGAAATTTTCCCCGATAGTAATTTTTCTGAGAATAACCATAATGAATATGTATGAGATATCAAGCCAGCTCTTTTTCCCTTCCTTCCTTCCTTCTTTCCTCCTTACCCAGCACTCCCTCTTCCACTCCAGTAGTATTTCCCCACCCCCTTTCCCATACCATGCCAGTGTTGACCTTAGAAATGCATAGGCTCTTTATGTAGATCCTTCAAGAGGTAATATGTCATGATTTAGGCTCTAAAACCCTTTCTGATGTTTTGGTGCCACCTCAGAAAGGCCAATACACAATCTCTCCACTGCAAAACGCTATACACAAGCTTGTGCAAAAACACACTTATAACCTTACCAAACCATAACAGTACTAATTCCAAGGACAGGACGAGCTACAACCTTATGCGTGAAAAGACAGAACTGTAATTACATTGGGCTCTAAAACACCAATACATTACCTAGTGAAAAAACAAAAAAACCCCAAAAAGGGCTGCAAATACTACATGCTAGCAGAATACTGCGCCTTGATCACACATGAAAAACACATGACACAAAAGACATGACACAAGGAAATAGAAATCAAAAAATATGAAGGCAAAATACTGAACTGGAAAGTTACCTCAAGAAGTCAGACTCGGCATGCAGCAATACTAGAGAAATTGGAAACTTAAATGCAAAATATCAATGCACATTTCCAAAAGCTGACATATTCCAATTAATAAATTCTGAATAAAATACTTTTTTCTACCTTTGTTGTCTGATCATTTAGTTTTTCTATTCGCTTTGGTCCCAGTGTCTTCTGTTTTATGCAGTGTCTTCTTTCCATTTGATATTTTTTCTCTCACCATGTTCACCATCCTCCTGTGTCCTTATGCATCCTGTCTACCATATGTAGCCCTGTCCCTATCCTTCTTCCAGTTTCAGCATCTGCCCCCAAAGTGTTCCGATCCAGCCTTTAAATTCAGCAGTTTCCCCTCCATATCCAGCATTTCTCCTCACTCCCCTCTCCTCCATCCATGTGCATCTACTTCCTGTCTTCCTTCCCCTCCATCCATGTCCAGCAATTCTCCTCTCTCCCCTGCCATCCCCTCCATGTCCAGTAACTCTCCATTCTCCCCTGCCCTCTCCTCCATCCATCCATATCCAGCAAATTTCCTCTCTCCCCTTTCCCCGCCATCCATCCATGCCCAAAATCCAAGTGAGGACAGAGTATCAAGGAGTAGGTGATCAACAGTGTCAAAAGCAGCAGATAGATATTAAGTAGTATACCATGCCATACTTTGTATTGTTCAAATATTTTTACTGCTGTAATTGCCTATTGCTCATGTTTGATCTATTCTTACTGTACACCACCTTGAGTGAATTCCTTCAAAAAGGTGGTAAATAAATCCTAATAAATAATAAATAAATAGATCAAGAAGGATGAGGATAGAATAGAAACCTTTTAATCTGTCTAGGAAAAGGTCATTGGAGACTTTAGTTAGGGCTATTTCAGTTGAATGTAGAGGGCAAAAGCCAGATTGAAGTGGATCAAGGATAGCTTGAGATGAAAGAAATTCAAGACAACAGCGGTGAACAGCATATTCAAGTAGCTTGGATATGAAAGGGAGGAGGGAGATGGGGCAATAGTTGGAAGGGCAGGTAGGGTCCAATAAAGGTTTTTTTGAGGAGTGGTGAAACTATGGCATGTTTGAAGGCATCAGGAACAGTTGAAGTGGAACGTGAAAGATTGAGGATATGACAGAAGGGATTTCAGTAGGAGAGAGAGTGCTAAGTAGATAGGTGGGAATAGGATCAGAGGAACAGGTAGTCAGTTTGGAGGAGGAAAGAAAATGCAGTTTCCTCTTCAGTGACTTCAGAAAAGGAAGAAAAGGCAGCAGAGGTTGAAGGAAGGTTGACAGAATGGACTGGGGAAGGAGAGGTGGAGGTGACTTGGTTGAGAGCTTAAGGTTAATCTTGTGAACCTTGTTGCAGAAGTAATCAGCCATACTCTGGTCAGAAAGTGAAGGAGGGGTTAGAGGCGAAGGTACTTAGAGTAGACAGTTCAGTGTGCAAAATGATGTTGAGGGTTTGAGACAAGAGAGTTTGTCAAATGGATGTAGTAGTCTTATTTGGCAAGTGAACGAGCAGACTGGAAGGAGGTCAGAAAGAATTTGAAATGTATGAAGTCAGCATGGACATGGGATTTTAGCAAAAGGTATTCAGAAGATCAGGCACAGGAACATAGGTAGCGGATTCTAGAGGTCAGTCAAGGCTGGGGTTTGATACACCTTACAGAACAGGGAATGGAAGGAGCAAAAGTATCCAGAGGACAGAATAGTATTATAAGATGAGACAGCCTCATTGACAGACTTGAATAACATAGTGGTTGAGAAAAGGGATGAAACACTGGTGGAGAGAGTGCAAGGGTCAATAGTCTGAAGATTCATAAATGTTTTGGTGGGGATTGAACAGGACTGAGGGGGAGGCTAATTAAGTGTGAAAATTATCAGATGATGGTCAGAGAGTGGAAGACCTGAGGTGCAGAGATTGGAGCGTGAGCAACTGGAGAAGACGACAAGATCAAGACAGTGGCCATTCTGGTGAGTAGGGGTAGTGGAGCACAGCTGAAGATTGAAAGAGAATGTTAAAGCAAAAAACCAAGAGGCATAAGAGTCAGAGAGGGGTCATAAGCATGAATGTTAAAATCCCGAAGAATGAGGGAATGAGATGAAGGTTCGAGAAAGAAGGAAAGCCAGGAGTCAAAACCAGAGAGAAAGGAAAAAAGGGACTTATCAGGGGGTTGGTAAATGACTGCTACTCGGACAGATAGATGGATGGAGTGGGAGAAGAAGTTGAAATCTATAAGAGGGTGAGAGAAGCAGCCCAACACCACCTCCATGGCCAACCGGTTGAGGTGTACGGGAGAAAAGGTAACCTCCATGACACTTGGAAGCAGCTGAAGCAGAGTCTTCATGGTAAAGCCAAGTCTCAGTTACTGCAAAGAGATGGAGAGTACAAGAGATAAAGACATCATGGATGTAGGCAAGCTTGTTGGAGACAGAGCAGGCATTCCACAGGGCACACGAGAAAGAGGAGAAGAGAAATAAGATTGGAGATATTGTGGTGTGGCCTGCATGAGTACAGCGCTGTGTACGTCTAGTAGCGCTATAGAAATTATAAGTAGTAGTAGTAGAGTAGGGGTGAGAGCTGATTTGGAGCACAGGAAGAGCAAGAGAGTATGGAGAAGGGTAGGAGATGACATGCACTCAGACAGAATGGAGATGGCTGAACGAAAGGAAGAAAATATTGCAGCTTGAAAGCTGAGAAGACAAAAGGGATGGTCAGAGGTGATTAAAGCAGAAGGTGGGCAATGTGGTCCTGGGGTATGCACTGGTTTCAGCTGGAGAAAGAGATTGGGAAAAGTCAGAATCAAGATGAGAAACTGTACCAGAGCCATTGGGAATAGGAGAAAGGAAAATAAAAACCTGCACAGAGAAAATGGTTTGCAAGCCTGAAGGCACACAATACCAGCACTAGAAGCCCAGAGTGGATTGAGGTAGACCTGGGAGTCACTCCAGAAAATGCAGAGAGGAATATACAGAAAGACTGCAAGGACTCCACAGCACAAATTACACCTCCTTGTACGGACTGAAAATATTTGCTCTATATTGGGGGTGCTCAAGCCCCATGGCACCTGCAGAGCTGGAACCTATGCATCCAAATATATAGCATCTAAATCAACAAATATAAACGTTACCATTATGAAATAAATGCTAATCTATGTCTCCTCCCTTCCTCGGAGTGAATGTTGGATATAGAGAGAATTTGAGAGCTTACTTGTAGCTTTGCATACCAGGGTTTCTCAACCCAATCCTCACACATTCAGGCAGGATATCTAGAATGAATATGCATGAGATAGATTTGCATAGAGCGTAGGTGGCGCATGCAAATTTAGCTCATGCTATTCATTGTGGATTGCCTAAAAACCTGACTGGCTAGATTGTCCCCAAGACTAGGTTGAGAACCACTACTGCATACCGATCAGAGAGCCAATCAGGCACACTGTGACGCGTGCAGGAAAGGTAGCAGGATTGGTTTCCCAAATTCACGTCACAGGGTTTATACAAGGGCAGGCAAAAAGAAGCCACACGAAATAGCTGAAAGAAATAGTCCAGTTCAGGCAGTGGAAGGTACCAGGAGCGACAGAGGAGCCCAATGCCAATCAGTCTGCCGCTTTAACTTTCAAGCAGAGTGCTCAGAGCGTAACTGCAAACCGTTCAGAGTTTGCACAAGAAGAGCTTAAGTCTTTCTACTTTATTTTTTTTCCTGCTCAGCTGGTGCTTTCTGCATCTCGTTTCCAGCCACTTTTTGAATGACATCTGAGAGCTGGTGACCAAAATGACGTCTCTGGATTCTAACGCCAGCACAGGTAAGGTAGGCTTTGGGGGAACTGTCTTTTTCTCCATAAGGACGGTTTTTCACCCTTTAGTGGTACATTTAGCAGGAAATATGATCGTGTTTAGGCTTAGCGCGCTCTTTTAGATATAAGTGATCAGGTCCCTGATTGGGGTTTATATGTATGCAGTCCACCATCTGCAGTTTATCTGGATAAAGATCGAGAATCTCGTTTACTATCAATATAGTCGGGATTTGCAGGCAAGGTTGATGTAATATTGTGATGCAGAATCGTCCTTCGGGGGTCTTTGTAGGCTGCGTGCTAGGTACGGAAGGCTCTCCTTACCACGTATCCTGGTCAGTATAGTGATAGTAGCCGTTACAGGCCCTTGAGGGATGACCTCTCGCTCTCATTCTCCCCGTAACTCATTCCCTTGGAGAGGGAGGGGGCACAAGTAGGTCAGCAGAGCTAGCGAGGCAGGCACCACGCCCGGGCTGCAAGGTCTCACATGGCTCTCGCTGCCTAGCCATGTGCGCTTTGTTTTCATTTAAGTGCACCACCCGTTGTTGATTGGACGGCTGCCCATGACCTACTTCATTACATAATCAAAATAGCCCGCCTGGGCATGCCGTCTTACACGTGACGTCACACCCAGATCGTGGCTCGAGCTCCTGAGCCGCCGTTACCATGACAGCGACTAGCGGCTGTGGGGGTCGCAGGAGGTGAAGGCTGCTGTATACATAAAATTCTAGCTAGGGCTGCGTTCCTCGGGAATCGTGGCATACGATCGAGGCTTCTCAGGGGAGGGGGCGTGACTGATGCCGGAGGGGGCGGGGTGAGAACCTTGAGTCACACTCGTTGCAGGGCCACGTGCGGCATAAGCACGTGGCCTGGTTGTGTGCTGTCTTGTCTCTGCCTGTCGGGGAAGGAGCCAGAAATCCGACTCTAAAACTGAAGGAGGAAACTCTCTCCACTGGTGCGAGGGAGATCGTTGCCACTTTGTCCAGGAAGGGTAATTTTATAGCATCTCCGGTAACTTTTTTTTTTTTTTTTTTTCTGGAAAAAGAATGACCACAAAAAGGCCTTTCTGCAATTTTATGTGCAAATCTTGTTGCTTTTCTTTAGTGCTATGTTTCTGTAGAGTAGTAGAATGGCTGCTATTACGATAATCTCAAACTAATAAAAAATAATTGCACAGACGAAAATCGCTAACAGTGAAGAGTAAGAAGCAGGAGCTCCGCTTCCTTATAGTTATATTGTTTTGGAAACCAAGTTCTGCTACAATGCAATCTGGTACTTCTAAGAGATGTGACCATTTGATCAGTGGCAGTAACCCTGGGGACAAATAGTTTTTTAAAGCAGTGACAGTGCTCAGCTTGTATGACCCCTGTTAAAAGCAAAGAATGTGGCTTTTGAGAGAAAGTTTTGGGTTCCTGTTGAGCCTTTTATTGGATTGTGTTTGTTGTGCTTTTGCTGACAGGAATGAATTTCTCCCTTAAAGTCAGGGTATGCTGGGTCTGATCGCAGTCGCTCGGAGTATGCCCCAATATCACAGGGCATCAAAGCGGTTTACAATAACCAATAACAACCCCCTCCCCCCGAAAACTATTAAAAAAACAAGCCACAAATGATGGGACATATTAATAGGATAGGAGAGAATGCGTAGCACAACAAATGTAACCAGCCACTATGACAAAAAATTAATTCCAAAGCCTGGGAGCAGAAAGTAGTTTAACATGAAAGAGAAAAAGCCATGTCTTTAGTGATGATTTAAATCTAATAGGAGGAGCACCAGAAAATAGGTAGTGGTGCCATAGGCTTGGGCCCAGCAACCCATGTGAAGAATAAGAAGGAACAATGAAGAAAGTGAGCATCTGAAGATCGCAGATTCCTTACAGGATGTTCACATTAATACATGCACTATGTTAAAGAACTTCCTTCTGGAGTTTGTAGGGTGTGATACATAGGGCTTTTTAATCAAGCCTATGTCATTCAACAAATTTGAAACTTTTCTGTATTTTTCTGATACACACCCTCTAATTGATTTTCATGACACTGGACAGTCTCATTTAATAATCACTTGGCACTGATACTTTATCCCATTGTTTTTCCCCTCCTTTTCCACAATGTCCAGTTTTTCTTGCATCAAGCTTTATATCAGTTCGTGTGGGACAGTCCTGTGTGATCACAGCATCTTCATTCTTTGCAATTCTGTCAGGGTTGTGATCCCAGCTTTAGTATTAGTGTGTGGTGACAGCAGCTGCCGAAAAAGCAAACAGGATGTTATGATTTATTAGGAAAGGAATGGAAAGTAAGACAAAGAATATTGTAATGCCTCTGTATCACTCCATGGTGCGACCACAACTTGAGTATTGTGTGTAAATATGGTCACTGTATCTCAGAAAAGATACAGTGGAATTGGAAAAGTTCAAAAAAGGGTGCCTAATGTGATAAAGGGGATGGAACTCCTCTCATATGAAGAGAGGCTAAAGAGGTTAGGGCTGGGGATATGATAGAGGTCCACAAAATCCTGAGTGGTGTAGAATGCGTAAATGTAAATTGATTTTTCACTCTTTCAAAAAGTACAAAGAGTAGAGGACACTCGATAAAGTTACATGATAATGCTTTTTAAAAGAAATAGTAGGAAATACTTTTTACACTCAACGAATAGTTAAGCTTGTTGCCAGAGGACGAGGTTAGCATATCTAGATTTAAATAAGGTTTGGGCAAGTTTATGGAGAAAAAGTCAATAGTCTGCTACTGAGATAGATATGGGGGAAGCCACTACTTGCCCTTGGATTGGTAGCATGGAATGTTGCTGCTATTTGGGATTCTGCCAGGTACTTGGAAGCAGAACACTGGGCTAGATGGATCATTTGTCTGACTCAGTTAAAGCCTGGCGCGATGTCTTTGTTCTGTGGCTACTTGCAGTTTCTTCCTTGTCTGATTACAGTAGAAAACATCCAGTTGTGACTAGAGGCACAAATTGAAGATGTGGGGAGGATTTTAAATAAAGAAGCTCAAGGCATTATAAGAAGCAAGTTCCCAACAGCAGTGCTGGGTATATCTGACCAATGCCCCTTTTCTCATTTTTCACTATGCGCCATCTTAAGGGAGTGACATCGTCTAAGCTCACTGGGGAAGGGACACTGCATCAATGTTATTGTATAGATAATGCGTAGTTGTTTTGCAGGCAGTATTTGTGACAAGTTTCCTGGCTTTTGTCCCCCACAGGTGGAGTGATCACGTACATCAGCTCCAGCAGTTCCTCTCCCAGCAGAATCAGTCCTGTCTCCATGTACAGTGAGAATTCCAATGGCAGTTTCCAGTCCACATGTCAGTCTTTCCCCTCTTATTTCCCCCCTTCACCCACGGGCTCTGTGACTCAGGATTCCCGTTTCTTGGGCTGTGGGGAGGAAGTGTCTCCCCCCTCGTCTTCCTACATCTTTGGAGGGTCTCCCAGCAGCCTGCAGGTGGCATTGGACAATGGAAGCAGAATATCTCCCAGCAAAACCTCCAGCAGTATCACCAGTGAGTCAATGTGCTGTCAGGGGGTTGGGGTCAGGTTTGAGTAGGGACTGTATGGAGGGGGAAGCAGAGTGGGTAATCTGCAGGCAATGACTTTGTAATAGTTGGAGGGGGAGGGGAGCTTAGTGGCATCAGTTTATAAAGCTGCCTCAAGGGATTGTGGCACCCCGAGACAACTGTCGCTCTGGTGTGCCCTCCTCACTCCTCCCTGCTGATATTACCTCTGCCTTTTACAGCAGCGAGAGCATGTCACTTTGCTTTGTCCACCTTGCTCTCCTGCACGCTGAGCCACTGACAGGGCCCCAGGTTTAAATGTGAGAACTGATCTCGCATGTAAACCTGCAGCAGTGCTGGTGGTCGTTCTGAAAAGAGAGCACAGCTGTGACAGCAAAATTTTGCAGTTGTGAAGGCTGAACCAATGAGGCAGGCTTTTGGTGCCCTGAGCTCATGCCTTGAGCAGGCTCTGCTACTCAAATGATTCAACATCAGGTGCTGAGACTACCAGGTGGAATGGTAAAAATCATTAATGTGAGATGTTAGAAATGTTAGCAGAAGTACAGGCAACCATGTGACTGACTCTGGTAGGCTGCAACACAGTGATAGCTAGAGGTTGTAGTGGAAATGCAGGTACTCCATGAAACATCTGTTTTGTTGGGTAGGCTTCACGCGCTGTGTTGGTGGCCATGGGCTATTTTTTGGAAAGACCAGGGAGAACTAGGAAGTCAGATGTTCAGGCAACTGCCAGACTGGGCTTGGTAGCTCTTTGGATTATTGCAGGACTCCTTGCATAGATATTGAAGGGGATGAGTTCTGGGCATGGACTAAACAGGAGATTGTGTGGTTATCTGCATAGGAGGGCGAAACAGTCAGATTTATTGGACAAGGAGTGATGTCCCATTGTCAGTCAGGCTCTGTATATCTTTGGCAGTCTGAATGGGGTAGGTTTTTTTAAAATCTGGGGCCAGTGGGGAGTGGACCTGCAGGTTGTGAAATGCGTAATATCTGCTGTAGAGGCAGTGCTAATCATTTTTTGCTTTTTTTTTTCTCAGAGTTGAACGGGATGGTGCTGTTATGCAAAGTGTGCGGTGATGTAGCATCAGGATTCCACTATGGCGTTCATGCATGTGAGGGGTGCAAGGTAAGGACACACAGGTGCACGCTACCAGTGAGATTGCCATCTGTGAACTGTGCTGTGGCTCCGTCTTGCCACCCAAGATTCAGGTGTGGGGGTTTAGGTTGGGTAAGCACAGACTCCTCTGCGGCATGGTTTCATGTATGCACTCTTGTCTTTTGTCCTCTGTAGGGGTTTTTTCGGCGAAGCATTCAGCAGAACATCCAGTACAAGAAGTGCCTGAAAAATGAACGCTGCTCCATTGTACGCATTAACCGGAACCGCTGTCAGCAATGCCGCTTTAAGAAATGCCTGTCCGTTGGCATGTCCCGTGATGGTGAGTGTGCAAGAAAGCAAGGGGCCTACAAGCCCTTTGCCCCAGATGGAAAGGACTGATCATGGGACAAGACTGGCATAAAGGGGTGTAAACAGAGCAATTGCCCCAGGCCATCATGCTGTTGAGGGACCCAAGCTTGTCTAAATCTGAAGGAGATAACAGCCTGCAGGTGTTTTTTTTTTTTGGGGGGGGGGGGGGGGGAAGCTGGATCCCTTCCAAAGTTCTTCCCTGGGCCTCAGTATGTTTAACGCTGTTGCTGTAAGTGGGACAGTGGTTCAGTAGGCCGTGTGGGATTCAGAGTCTCTTCAGGGTCCCCATAACGGGGGGCTGTATCTGACCCTTGCCTCCAGAATTTTGTGTTCCCCTTTGACGTGTATTTGGAATCCTGCTTTGATGCCTTCCTGTCTCTTTCCCCAGCTGTTCGTTTTGGTCGAATTCCGAAGCGGGAGAAGCAGCGATTGCTTGCAGAGATGCAGAGTGCCATGATAAGCATGAACAGTGGATGCTTCCGGAGTGAGAGCCCTCTGAAGCCCCCAAGCCTGGACCACTTCTCTTCCTTCCCGCAGCAGCTGACCCCTCCGCGCTCCCCTAGTCCCGAGGACAAGGTAGAAGAGGTCATTGGCCAGGTAGCCCGAGCCCACAAAGAAATCTTCATCTATGCTCATGACAAGCTAAGCTGCCTGGATCAGCCCCCAGACCAGCTCCGCAGCCCCTCCACTTCACCCAGTTGGGAGGACAACCACAGCTCCGCTTGCCACCAGAGCCACAGTATGAATGCTAGCACCAGGGACAGGCAAGAGACAGACACCTCAACACCTCAGGGCTGTCCCCTGCAGGGCACCAAAGATATCTTGCTGGTAAGGAGAAGTTTGTGGGCATGCTTTTGGTATGGGGTGAGGCAAAGCTCTTAAACCTTTTCTGGGGGTGGGGGGCAGTCTAGGTGAAGCAGGATTTGGGGTTGTGATAGTGAGGTTCTGTTAGGGAGAATTGTTTAGGGCTTCCATATTCACTCTGGGGTCCTTTTTACTAAGGTGTGCTGAAAAATGGCCTGCGGTAGTGTAGGCACAGGTTTTGGGCGCACGAGGATCCATTTTTCAGCGCGCCTACAAAAAATGCCTTTTTTAAAAAAAACTTTTTGCCGAAAATGGACATGCGGCAAAATCAGAATTTGTGCGCGTCCGTTTTGGGTCTGAGACCTTACCGCCAGCTATTGCCTTAGCGGTAAGGTCTCATGCGTTAACCATGTGGTAATCGTCTACGCTCGTAGAATGACGATTACCTCAAGGTCCATGCAGTAGCCGTAACTCTAGATAGATGCGCGTTGGGCGCATGTAGGCCCCTGTGTGTTTCTACACAACCGTTGAGGTGAAGAGCAGTATTTAAGTAGCAGAAAAACATGTTTGAATAGGTGAAGACCTAGTCAGCATGGCCTGTGTCCTACTAGAAGTAGTTTTATGCACACACTTATTTACATGTTCAACAGCACCTCTCCTGTCCTCTCGTGACATATTTAATGGCATCCATCTGTCATGTTCTGCCCCCCCCCGGCCTTATGTTTAATATGTTTTTCCTCCTCCCTTCCCTGGTGTATGTTTAACGGTCTTGTCTCTGTACTACCCTAGGTATGTCCCATGAACACATGCCCCCGTGGGCGCAGTGGCCGCACTGTGCAGGAGATCTGGGAAGACTTCTCACGTGGTTTCACGCCTGCTGTGCGAGAGGTGGTGCAGTTTGCAAAGCACATCCCTGGATTCCGAGACCTTTCCCAGCACGACCAAGTCGCTCTTCTGAAAGCCGGTACCTTCGAGGTAAGTGTGCTTCAACTCTCGCCTGCTCTGAACTGATAGATTTGGGGAAACTGAGTAGGCAGGGCTCTGATCCATATCCAGGTGATAACCTGTGCTGAGTAAACGGTCTTCCTCCCCTCCCTTCGTGGAAGTGGGATTTAACTCCAGTTTCCTTGGTTGGCCTCTGACTACTGTAACCACTCAACCTCTCCACTGCTCTAGTAATGGTCTCAGGCCTGGGGAGCTATTGGTTGAGTCTCCTGAGCTTGGCAGAGACAGTAGGACCGATTGCTGGGTTGAGGGGGGGGGGGGGGGGCAGCAGGATGAAAGGAGTGGCTTCTGATGGCTTTCTTCCATGTGGCAGGTTCTCATGGTGAGATTCGCCTCCCTGTTCAATGTGAAACAGCAGACAGTCACCTTCATCAGCGGTGCCACCTATGGACTGCAGGAATTGCGACAGATGGGCATGGGTGACCTCCTAACTTCAATGCTAGAGTTCAGTGATAAGCTGAATGCCCTCTCCCTGTCTGAGGAGGAGCTGAGTCTTTTCACAGCTGTGGTCCTGGTCTCGGCAGGTAAGCAAGGAGGGCAGGAGAAAGTGTGTGTGTTTTTTTTTTTTTTTTTTTTTTTTGGGGGGGACGGACCCTGCATTGAGTAACAATTTATAATCCTAACTATCCTCCTGTGCAGACTTAATGAGCTGCCTTTACTAGTTGGGCAAAACCTCTATGAACAGGAACTGAGGGCAGGAAATACCCTGTGCCTGCTTTTCAGTAAAGGGAACTACAGGGTTTGCTAAGCAAGGGTTAAGCATAACACATCAGGCAGTGACTGGGCTCTGGTAGACAGGAGAGTACAGCTGCATCCCCTAACCTGGAAAGCCTGCGTAAAGGAGTGGCGCTAACTGTCCCCTCCCGCCTAATTTCTTCTCTAGCCTCAACCCACTACTCATGGCTCCTTGTTTATTTTTTGTAGACCGCTCAGGGATGGAGAACAGGGCAGCTGTGGAACAGCTGCAAGAGACTCTCATCCGTGCTTTGCGCACTCTAGTCTTCAAGAACAGCCCTGCAGAGACTTCACGTTTCACCAAGCTCTTGCTGAAGCTGGCAGATCTGCGCACACTGAACGGCATGCACTCGGAGAAGCTGCTTTCCTTTCGGGTGGAGGCACAGTGAGCGCTCGCAGCTTGGGAGTAAAACTCCAGTAACCTGACGTGGGAGCCAGTGTCGTGAACTCCACAGCTAAAGTCGGAACATTTTGGACTGGGGCAACCCCCCCCCCCCCCCCCAAAAACAAAAAATGGATTTATTTATTGTACAAGTTACACAGAACTGTGGATGGATCCTTGATGTAAATATTGGAAGCAGGATGGATCCTTGATGTAAATATGTAGATATTGGAGTTAATGTCAAAATATAATATTTTATGGCACTCAAGCTGGTACAGTAGCAATATAATATGCAGGTACAGAGTGGGTGTTGACTGCTCTCCTGAACATTTCAAATCCTTGCTCACATTTCGCTAAGGTGAAAGCATGGAGGCAGAGGTAGGAATAGGGGTAACTAGGACCAGAATTAAGCTTCTGACAGCTGTTGGTATGCAGCTAAGGGCACCCACTCTTCCGTGCAGCTATGAGGTGGTACTAGAGTAACGTCTGTTGGTGCTACTTCATCGTAAATGGGCTAATGCTTTGGGCTAGGTACTTAGTGCTTTCAACATTTGGTGCCTGAGGCTTCTATGTAAATTCAACCCTACGACTGGACCTTCCTGCGTGTGCTGTTCAGGTAGTCTTGCTAAGCTGCCAATTTCTGTCTTAGTAGCAGTGAGCGTGGTTCAAATCCAGTCTCTCCTGTGCCCTAGTCCTGTTTCATGCTTTGCAGAGGGAGAGGGTTAGATCAGAGTACACTTTGATGCTGCAGTTACAAATCTTAGTGAGGAGCAAAGCAGGTGTTGTCCTCAGTCCCCTTCAGCTCCGACGTAGCTAGGTGGGGGCATGGGCCCCCACAGATTAAGCACTGGCCCCCTCTACTTTTGACCCCCCCCCCTGCCAACCCTCCCCCACTGCTGCCAGGTACCTTTGCTGGCGGGGGTCCCCAATCCCCGACAGCCGAAGTTTTCTTAAGCGCCGGTCGACTTTACGGAGTCTGGCGCCTTCACTGATGATCTGTTTCTGACTCCTGACGTCCTGCACGGGGCTACATACAGGATGTGGATACAGGACGTCAGGAGTCAGAAACATCATCAGCAACAGTGCCAGAGTTGACCGACGCTGAAGAAGACTTCGGCTGGGGGGGGTGGGGGTTGGCTGAGGGGATAATAAGCTCACTCCACCACTACTGCTCCCTCCCCCAATGAATCCAGCATCAAAAGCAAAATGGGAAAGATTAAAAAAACAAAAAACAATTCCTGAAAAGTCATTGTTTAACAGTTGGGAACTAATTTTTAATTGTTCAAGTTAGCTTAATTTCTGCTCTCAAGTGAGAGGACCTTTCATGCCTAAAAAGTGTTAAAAATCACAAACTGCTTGATGAAAGAGGAGACTTTAGATTATGCCTTTAGTCTTTCCTGTTAAACTTTCTCCCATGGGCACAAACTGGAAAAGTCCTAATAAGAAATCTGAGGTCTAAAGTTGCTGCAGTGATCCTAGCGCTAGGGCGCCAATCGAGGTTTGATAATGGGCACAGATTGATGAAAAAGCAGCAGCACCCTCTGCTGGCCACAGAAAGTAGGTATAGAGTGGTGACAGTAAAGCACTTGGGAAGCTTAACATAAACTATGTGCTAGCGGTGGCATTTGGAAAATCTGCAACAAGGGTATTTTTGGAGAGAAAAAGCAGAGGTTTTCAGTGCCTATTCAATATACTACATACAAAGCCAGCACTTCTTCAAAGTGTTGCAGCGGGGCAGACTTGATCCCTGCCATTCTGTTTACCCCATCTACTACTCACAGTGGTCCGAGGAATGTGTATGGATTCAACCTTTAGTCATCCCTATGTCCTCATTCCAGGTTCTTACTTTTATATGGGCATATCTATTAATTTTGATTTTTTTTTTGGGGGGGGGGGGAGGAGGGAGAGGGCAGTGGTGCCTTCCAACCAATTTGGAGTGAGAGTGGTAGGTTCTAGTTACAAGCAAGACAAGGCAGTACCCAGAGCCAGAAAGTGGAGTTAGGGGGAAATGGGTGGGCACTAAATATTTCTCCTCCCCCCCCCCCCCCCCCCCCAAAAAAAAAAAAAAACCCATCAACATTTAAAAAAGAAATAAGTACCAAAGATAGTGGGGATATCCCTAAATTTGCATAGAAAAGACCTGTACGCAGTTCAGTGGTGCTCCTCTGTGCTTACATGAAAACTAAGCATGTGCAGAATACCAGTGTCAGCGGCTCAACTTTGGGCAGATAATCAGCTGGTGGGGCTTGGGGATCCCTGCCAGCTACCACCGCAGTGTGCCACTGGGACAATTTTTTTTTTTTTAATGGCACAACTGAGGTCATATTATGAATCTCTTCCTGTCCCTGCATTTTTTTCATTAATAGTTTATATATTTATTAAATTATCTTCAAACACGTTGTTGGGTGGAGTCTGGAATACGAGACTTTGGCCTGTGGTTAAACACACACACACACGCTGAGAAGCTAGCACTCAAAACAAGAGAGAATAGGCTCTTACCAATTCATTTTTCATTTTCATCATATATTTATTACATAAATATATATAGTAAAATAGACCAGCAACAATTACCATAAAAATAGCTTTCTTTAAAATCCTGACCAAAAACACAAAAGATTTGAAATCGCATGTTTACATAGACACTGTGATTGTCGAGCATGTCAGCGATCCTCTGAAAGAAAAGGCTGGGCTTCAATGGATGTGTCTTTACAGGTTGTAAGGGGGCTGGGCTGAACGCCCCATATCACTTGCTGCTGGGGTTGTCATCTCAGTCCTGGGCCATCTATCATTACCCCCTTTGATGTGGAAGTGCAGGCTTGTAGGTCTGAGGTTCCCAGATTTCCTAAGAAAATCAAAACTACAACTCCCTGCATGGAATGGGGCAAATGGGCTGTGTCCATTGAACTGGGGCGAGGTGGCAACCCTTCCTGCCACTATTGGTATTCTTGTGCTCCTCTCTGGTTTCAGGGCAGCAGAAACACAAACAGCACCAAGTCAAAAATCAGCTCAACATTGTCATTAAAAAAAAAAAAAAAAAAAAAAAAATTATATATCCCTTTAAGTACGACCCTAGCCAAGTCTCCCTGCACAGCTGGAAGCAACTTGGTTGGGAAGATCTGACTAATTTGTACAAACTGTACTATCACAAGCTACAGCTCAGGCACACACTTGGGCAAACCAATCTGACCCCTTTTCACATGAGGTAATTTGCGACACTCATTCCAGACATGGCTGCTCCCAGGGTTACAGCAGGGGGTGTAGCTTAAGAGAATTCACCAAAAATAGAGTTTTGAAATTGATAAAGGGGTAATAGTGCATGCCGTGGGCACTTTTGTCTCATAATCTCATGCCAGCCTGATACTTAATACGTGCCTTGTTTTCCCATTATAGTCTAGTTGAGCCCTGTCAAAATGTTTTCGAAAAAAAAAAAAAATTAGGATCGGGCAAAACCCACACTTGCCTTCCTGCCCCATCCAAAGAAAGAAATTCTGCCTAACTTTAGAAAGGTACATTCACTAACGCCTCACGAAGCTCCTCATGGACTGACAGCCCAGGGAGACAGGAATGCATAGCAAAGAAAAAAGTCCAAGGTTTACTAGTCCAAATTTCAGCCTTTGCTTGATCTTGTCAAACCAAATTCTGGTGACCTTCCAGGCCTATTTAAAGTATGAACATGTATGAATCTGCAGTTTGGAAACCATGCATATTCATCACAGATAATTCTGCCCTGAACCAGGCCAGACTTCGGCGGGAGGGGAAGCCAGAGCCCAAGGTGAGGGGGCACATTTTAGCCGCCCCCCCCCCCGCCACCTTTGAGCCCCCCTGGCGCACCTGCCCTTTCGACCCCCCCTTCCTGCCGCCGCCAACCCTCCCCCGAGTCCCCTGCCGTCGGGTACTTGTACTGGCGGGGGTTCCCAACCACCGCCAGCCAAAGTCCTCCTCAGCCGGTCTCCGGGCCGGTGCGTTGATGTAGCTGATGTGGAAGCCTAGGATTCTGTTTCTACTGTATCAGACGTCCTGCATGTGAACATGCAGAACGTCAGGACAACTCGCACAGAAACAAATCCAAGGCAGGTACCCAATGGCGGTGGCAGGGGAGGGTTAGCGGCGGCAGCAAGGGGGTCGGCGGGGGCCAGGGCCAAATCTGGGGGGGGGGGGGCCCTGCCCTGAACTCAGACAGGTCTTGGCTGGTACCGAGACAGATTTGGGAACAGGTTGATCTACAGCTATCACTCCTACCCCCCCTTCCCAAAACAACACAAAAAACATTCAAGAACCACTGTTTTCCACCATGGAGGGTCTCTCCATGTTTACAAATAATACACGTGAAGTAGGGCCTCGTCATTTTTCTGTCTTGAATTTTGTTTTTAAATTTAGATTCCCTTCACCCCTATTTTTGGGCCATGAGAGAAGTGTTGAGGTAAATGTGTGTTTGGGGAGGCTTTTATATATATATTTTTACATACATTATTAATTTATCATAGAGTCACATTCACTGTGTGACATGAGAGAGATTTTTTTTTTTTTTTGGGGGGGGGGGGGGGGTGAATTAGAGATATGATGAGGTCCTATCACAAAGACCACTGGGCAGCGACGGG
Source organism: Microcaecilia unicolor (assembly GCF_901765095.1). Lineage (NCBI taxonomy): Eukaryota > Metazoa > Chordata > Amphibia > Gymnophiona > Siphonopidae > Microcaecilia > Microcaecilia unicolor. The sequence continues at coordinate 71,713,228 of NC_044042.1, read as the reverse complement.
TGACCTTACACGTTTTAGAAAGGGCAATGGGAGAACACAATCTGTTATAGCTCATAACAAATATATATATATATCTTATTTAAAAATATAAAATACCTCTTGCTAGCTTTGGCCTGCTTTCCTAGGTTAAAAATCTCACTGGGTATCCTGGAACCCTTTAAAGGCCTCAACATCCTTCCCTCACAAGGTAGAGAATGGCTTTATCCTTCCCACACACACATAAAAACACAATAGTATTTAATTCCTAGCCATGGGTATACTGTAAACCAGTACTGCTTAGTCCTATAATTCAGGCCATTGTGCCTCACCTGTTCTACCTACCCTGGTGGGAATCAGAGGCTAGAAAAGCACAGTCTATGAGCCCCCAAATGAGACGGGCTTCTTCAGACCACGTCATCATGAGACCCCTCACCCAGACCTTTTGTAATTCCTACTTGCAGCACACTTCAGGCCTTGTGGCCCTCAATGACACACTGATTGTAAATGAAGACATCTTCCTCCCTCACCCCGCAGGGCAATTAATCATCTTCACACAATCCAGAAAGGATTTAGATAATGTAGTATATGACATTCCCCCCATGCTCAGAAGTTTTGCAATTGGCTGGTGTCAGAACACAGCTCTGGTGTATCCACCACTTCTGTTCCCCATATACAGAGCTTTGGCTGTTGGTACATGCACCCCTGGCTTTCTCATCTCCAACACAAATACAAAAGAGAGGGTAAAACAGCACACAAAATACAGAAACAAAAAAGCAACACTGGGCCTTCAGGATTGAGATGATTTGGCGTTTTTTTTTAGACTGACAGTGTTGTCCATGCTGATTAGGCTCTCGGAGCAACTGAGACTCCATTCCACATCAAAGGTGCTACACTGTGACAGTACCACCTACAATGTTTTTATCAGGATTAGCTGACCCCTGAGGCAGGCACCAGTGTGCCGAAACACGGCCCATGTCAGGTCTATCCACCAATTAATAAACAAGAGACTTTGAACATCTCAATCCTGAAGGCCCAGTGTTGCTTTTTTGTTCCTTCTTTCTCGCTCCAAACCTGCAGAGAAAGTGAGACATGGGAGCAGAGAGGTTGTAAACGCTATGGCCACTTTTACTGCAGGTACACCATAGCTAACTTTCGAAGAGAAACAATCTAGCTCTTCTCTCTTTGAAGACCACCATTAGTATACCTGCGGGTTGAATAGCATACATATATTTGACAATGCTGTGTATGCACATGATTCTCCTCTTCCCACCTCCTGAACACACCTTAAGCTTAGAAACCTAGAGGCAACGTGGCTCTAAAAATCACTCTTCACATTTCTAGCATAATACTAATAAGTAATTACCTTTGTGAGGAGGAAAACGGATATATCCTGTTAGCAACTGCCCTGAGGATGAAGGGGCCCCTATTTTTATAAACATCTTCACAGATGTTCTAAATTAAACCTCTAAGTTCTATCCAGAGGTTCTTACAGAAGGAACATAGGAGTTCAGTTAAACAGTCAAGTAAATACCCAAATCTCTGACCCACCCTCAAGGTTTTGCAATCCATTTAGCCTTGGATAATTGAGCCAACTGATCGTGTCTCCCTGTCCACGGAATGTGCAGGACCCCAAGTGCAGCAACATTAGACCCCGCCCACCTTCCTAGGGCATATTGAAAGTAGTGTGATGATGGTCCTCACTCCAAACCTTGCATTGTTTCTCTGTCTCATAACTCTCCAGTCAATAATTTGCCCTGTGCATGCCTTCAGCCCACAGTGCAGGAGACATGTGGCATGGCTGGGATATATCTGCCTCCATCCCCTAGTACATGGTAAGGGATTTAGCTTGAGTAGGAAGATAAGCACCTCCACCCCCAGGAGCCACAGAACGCCAGTAGCCATTTCAACTTTTGTTCTTACTGGGTCTCCATCTGCATGCACACTTAAAAACAGAGGCATAAATCCCCTCTTCCCCCAACTGTTCAAACAAAACATTTCAGAGACTCTGTGCCTTTCACGCAAACTAACATTTGATGCCTTTCCTAGAAACTGCACCCTCATGCTTTTCCTACAATCTGTGTCCCCAAATCGCTTTATACATAAAAAGTATGGCAGCACTCGACGGAGCAGAGGATGCACAAAGACAGCGAGACAGAGAAACAGATGGGTGGGGTTAAGTTCTGGGAGGTTCAGTGCCATATTGCCTCTCAGCAGAGCGTCTGAACCTGCAGGGTTATCATACACTGCAGGGATGTTCAAAGCACTTACACTGTCAGTGGTAGCACTAGTATGTTTTTAAAATCCAGACCACATATATGGGTAACTTTTGAAGTTTAAGTCTCTAATTAGCCAGTTATCCATTTCAAAAAGGAGCATGGATTGGAGCATTCCGCAGCAGGGTGAAAAGTTATCTAAGTGGTGATATTCACCTATCTGTTTAACTGGCACTGTACAAATAGCGGGCATAAAGTTTAATGGATATCTTGTTTGCTTAACTTAATCTGTGAATTCTCAGCAGTGCCACTTAAAAAGGCTAGTGCTACTGTGAATTCACATAAAGTTAAATGGGTAACATCTCAGTTTAACTTTATGAGATAGACACTCAGTTAAAATTGTCCTCTTAGGGTGGGCTAGCACTTTAAATAAAGCTCACGGAAGCACAAGCTGGGCTATGGTAGAAACAGTGCAGGGACCCATCCCAGGGGCTCAAAATTCTGGGGAAGCCGGAGACTTTCATAATCATGTTCACTGGCTTTAAAAAAAATTCTTACTACATATAGATTTAAGAACTGCTTAAGGCCTCCGAGAGCCACTGAAACCAAGCTTGTGAAAGATCTCAGGACAGCTGCTCCGTTCAAACTGCTGCTATAACTGACCTACCAAATCACAGCCTGTCAGAACACACAGGATAGGACTGCTCTGTTCTTGAGCAGCACAACAGAAATCCATAGTTATGGACTCTACAGCTCTGCCCTCACTCCACTTGTCCCTTAGGCTCAAATATGTGGCTCACTTCATACCAAGGGGCTCTGGCTGTTCTGCTCAAATCTGAGACCCCCTGTTTTCACAAGCGACTCGTGGAAGCCTCCTCCAGCATACAGTGGGGGAAATAAGTATTTGATCCCTTGCTGATTTTGTAAGTTTGCCCACTGACAAAGACATGAGCAGCCCATAATTAAAGGGTAGGTTATTGGTAACAGTGAGAGATAGCACATCACAAATTAAATCCGGAAAATCACATTGTGGAAAGTATATGAATTTATTTGCATTCTGCAGAGGGAAATAAGTATTTGATCCCCCACCAACCAGTAAGAGATCTGGCCCCTACAGACCAGGCAGATGCTCCAAATCAACTCGTTACCTGCATGACAGACAGCTGTCGGCAATGGTCACCTGTATGAAAGACACCTGTCCACAGACTCAGTGAATCAGTCAGACTCTAACCTCTACAAAATGGCCAAGAGCAAGGAGCTGTCTAAGGATGTCAGGGACAAGATCATACACCTGCACAAGGCTGGAATGGGCTACAAAACCATCAGTAAGACGCTGGGCGAGAAGGAGACAACTGTTGGTGCCATAGTAAGAAAATGGAAGAAGTACAAAATGACTGTCAATCGACAAAGATCTGGGGCTCCACGCAAAATCTCACCTCGTGGGGTATCCTTGATCATGAGGAAGGTTAGAAATCAGCCTACAACTACAAGGGGGGAACTTGTCAATGATCTCAAGGCAGCTGGGACCACTGTCACCACGAAAACCATTGGTAACACATTACGACATAACGGATTGCAATCCTGCAGTGCCCGCAAGGTCCCCCTGCTCCGGAAGGCACATGTGACGGCCCGTCTGAAGTTTGCCAGTGAACACCTGGATGATGCCGAGAGTGATTGGGAGAAGGTGCTGTGGTCAGATGAGACAAAAATTGAGCTCTTTGGCATGAACTCAACTCGCCGTGTTTGGAGGAAGAGAAATGCTGCCTATGACCCAAAGAACACCGTCCCCACTGTCAAGCATGGAGGTGGAAATGTTATGTTTTGGGGGTGTTTCTCTGCTAAGGGCACAGGACTACTTCACCGCATCAATGGGAGAATGGATGGGGCCATGTACCGTACAATTCTGAGTGACAACCTCCTTCCCTCCGCCAGGGCCTTAAAAATGGGTCGTGGCTGGGTCTTCCAGCACGACAATGACCCAAAACATACAGCCAAGGCAACAAAGGAGTGGCTCAGGAAGAAGCACATTAGGGTCATGGAGTGGCCTAGCCAGTCACCAGACCTTAATCCCATTGAAAACTTATGGAGGGAGCTGAAGATGCGAGTTGCCAAGCGACAGCCCAGAACTCTTAATGACTTAGAGATGATCTGCAAAGAGGAGTGGACCAAAATTCCTCCTGACATGTGTGCAAACCTCATCATCAACTACAGAAGACGTCTGACCGCTGTGCTTGCCAACAAGGGTTTTGCCACCAAGTATTAGGTCTTGTTTGCCAGAGGGATCAAATACTTATTTCCCTCTGCAGAATGCAAATAAATTCATATACTTTCCACAATGTGATTTTCCGGATTTAATTTGTGATGTGCTATCTCTCACTGTTACCAATAACCTACCCTTCAATTATGGGCTGCTCATGTCTTTGTCAGTGGGCAAACTTACAAAATCAGCAAGGGATCAAATACTTATTTCCCCCACTGTATGTCCAGGACTAGCAGAAGAAATGCTAGCCTGTAATGTCAAAAACTTGACCCAAGGAAGGGGAAGGAAAGACGAAATAAAACAGGCAGCCAGACTTATGGTGCAATGAAAGAAACACTCAAAAGTGGTGGATATGTGGTGGGGAGAAAGAACATAAGAAATACCATACCTGGTTCCATTTAGCCCAGTATTCTGTTCCCAACAGTGGCCAAGCCAAGCACTGGCAGAGTCCCAAAAAGTAGAAAGATTCTATCTTACCCCCAGGGATAAGCAATGACTTTCCCCTAGTCTACCGTAATTATGAACTTTTCTTCCAGGAATTTGTCCAAACTATTTTTTAACCCAGCTACACTGCTTTTACCACAGCCTCAGGCAACACATTCCACAGCTTAACTATACACTGAGTAAAAAAAAAAAAAAAATCTATTTGTTTTAATTGTACTACTTAGTAATTTCAGGCTGTGTCCCCTGGTTTTTGTACTTTCTGAAAGAGTAAACGAGTGATTTACATCTACCTGTTCCATTTCACTCATTTTATAGACCTTTATTGTATTTCACCTCAGCTGTCTCTTCTCCAAGCTAAAGATCCCTAACCTTTTTAGTCTTTCCTCATATGAGAGTTGTCCCATTCCCTTTATCATTTTGATCACCCTTCTCTGCACCTTTTTTAATTCCACTGTATCTTTTTTGAGATGCGATGACCAAAGTGCCGTTGCTTTGCTCACAGAGATATGAGAAAGTGTTTCCAAAAAGAACAGCTAAAACGGTAGAAGGCCCTGCAACAGGAATCCTACAAAACGGGGAGGGAGGGAAAACGACTGAAATATTTGACAGGCTCCAATTCACTGAACATTTTCCATAGAAAAGGAAATTCAAGACTCAAAGGATCAAGATTTGAAGTTGCAAAAAGGATTCAGAGGAAACTTGAGAACATACAGGGGCGACCAGTGTTTTGTTGTTTTTAAATGACGGCCACTATGGCTGAATTAAATCCAGATAGTGCCAGTATCTTGATAGTGGCCAGCGCTGAATATCCAGACAGGGTGGTTAGTACTGTCATTATCTGGACAGATGCCTGGGTAACATTAGGGCAGCTTTGGCTAATTATCCAGCTTTTGAAGTGAATATTACCGTCAACTGGATAATAAGGTTAAGGTCAAGTTTATTTTGATATACTACAGAATCATTTAAAACATCTTAGAGGTTTACAAATTTAAATTAAAATAGGGTAATAAAGTTAAAAGCAATGAGAAAAACAATCACGCAATAGGGCAAAACAAGAGAGCGTAGTGGAAAACACAAGAAACAAAAGGAAAAGAATTACCGTACCATGGGGAATGGGGGGGGGGGGGGGGGGCAGGAAGAAAGTCTAAAAAGGAGGGAATGCACTGTAAGAAGCTGGTAACAGAGACAGAGAAAAGGCCATAAAGAAAAATCATCCATGAACTAACCAGTGTAGCTGGATAGTGTCAGGGTAGTGTGCAAGAATTTTCAGTTACATTATCTCAATAATGCAGCTGAAAATCTGACTGGCCCCATCAGGTTCTTCTAACTCCAGTGGAGTATCCATTTCAAGGTGTGTGTGTTGCATACACACCCTTTCAGTCCCTCCCCTTCTCTCTACCACCGCATCTCTCCCTTCCAAGCCCAGACCCGCAAAAATCTGGCAATTCCCTCCCTCCCATTCAGTGTTCGCCCAGGCAGTGGCACCCATAGGCTGCTTCCAACCTGCACCGGTGTTTCTCTCTGAACCGTTCCGCCCTACAGAAAACAGGAAGTTGTGTCAGAAGGGGCGGGACAGTTGAGAGAAAGCCCTGGTGAAAGTTGCAGGCAGTCAATCAATGCTCTGCCTGGGCAAAGACTGGAGGTGATTTTAAGGTACCGAAGGGTGGGTGGAGGGAGGCAGGGAATTGCCAGATCTTTGGACAGAGATTGAGGTAGTAATACTGCAACTTTCTGTTCCCCCCCCTCCACACTACTCCCCTGAGAGGAGAACCAAAGAAGAGATGATGAAGAGATGCACAAGGCACAGCTAAAGGCAACAGACCCAGTGACACTGTAGAAAATGGGGAGGTTGGCAGGAACCAGCATGCTACAACACCCCAGCAACTAACTGGACTGATGCCAGCAGACTGGTGACAGCCAGGTACTGTCCAGCAAGGCCACAAGGACATACATAGGCAGATGTTAGGGAAATAGCTTCACTTTTGGTAGCTGTTGTGATAATTTCAAAGCTTGGAGGTAAAATACTAGGGTTGGGAGATGGAGAAGGAGAGATATCCCACACCCAGTCATGCTCCATGTTCGACAGATGGGGAGGGGCCTTACCAGTGTGGACAGGGCAGACTGGAGGTGCCAACTGGTCTATCACCTACTACGTTCACTAATTTTGCCAGTACCCTAAAACTGCCTCATCCTGCTCACATAATGCACTTATACATCATTCGAACATGCGTACTGGGTGGGTTGGCCGCTCATATCTTCTCTCATCTGGTAGTACTGTGCGTTTCTTATGTTCCATTATTTACCAAGTTGGGCTAGATAAAAGCACGCTTCCCCTCCACCCACCCCACTTATTTCGTCTGGGTTACCCTTTCATCCCCCTGCATCCTGAAACGATCCATGAAATGGTAGCTACAGAATTCTAGAACCTCAACAGCTGAGCGAGAGTAAGGTTTCTCCTCACCGATATCCTCTTTGTGATGTTCTTCAAGACCTTTCAGAATTCCAGTTTCTCCCAAAGAAACAGTTTGCACAATAAGCCCTATCTCTGGTGTACACACTATGTAACTTACAGCCTACCTCTCTTTCCTGCATGCAGTAACAGGCTGACATGCTGTGGCTGGGTTCTCCCTGTCCAGGATAACATGAGACAGCAGTTCCCACCTAATAAGGGTCCAAGAAGAGATGAACTGGGAGTCTGAGAGGAGATGCATTACGCCAGCTCATGCAAGGTCTGATTTCACTGCAAGGCATCTTCTCTTCACACAGAAATTGAACACACAGGCCCACAGAGTAAAAACAAACCTGGTCCACTGCTGCCTTTCCAGGTCATGTGGCCAGTGGTACTGAATTACATTTTCTAGCTTCTACAGACAGAGGGGACTAACCCCCGGCAGAAAAGGGGCATAGGTTACACATTACAAGCAGAGGACTCACAGTGTCTGTACTGCACAAAGGCATCTTGCACACAGAATGGCAGAATCTGAAAACACAGGACGCTAGGAGGAAAGAGGGAGAGCCATTATACAGCATGAATCAGAGGTAAGCGCGTCCATGAGATGAGATGGGCTGTCTATGGGACTTAAGATCAGAGCACCTACCATGCTCTTGGTTGGGGGAATAATCCCTAGGTCAGTGACCTGGGGCAGAAGCCTCACTGGAGAAGCAGGGGAGGGGCTACCTACCCTCCAGTCTATAAGAAACAGCTGAACCAATCCTGGCTTCAGGGTTCTCAAATCCACTTGCAAAACTTCCCCAACTCTGGCGCACTCCCAGAGCGGAGAAGCCGGTCGAGCTGAAGCTGCTCCTTCTGACCGGTTAGCTCCAAATCAGACATGGGGGATCCCCTTCTCCCTCCATGTCTGCTTACCCCTGGAGTGGCCAAATGTTCTGCAACTCAGGGGGAGGCGGGAGACCAGTTCATTTCATTTGTTAAAAAAATAATAATTTTTTTGTTCTACCATGCAAACACATTCATCTTGTCCGATGTATGTCAGGGCATCTCCCAATTCCCATGCCTACCCACACCCTAAAATATCCACTAGAAACTATCATTGCAGCACTGGTGCCCCCTTCCCATCCCTCAAAATACCCTCCTCCAGCTCAGCCAGATATAAAACCAAACTCACATCTGCCACTGGAAAATGAAACAAAACATTTAAGTGACCCGTAAATTGTAAGAAACAGACTAGAGGCCTTAGCTTAAAGCGAACTGTCCTCTTTTGCCCTCCCCTCTGCTTCTTACTGAGGTAAGAGGCACTGTGCCTTCACACTACAAACCAGCATAGGAAAATCATTAATAGAAAATCAAAACTCCAACCAGAAGTGTGCCCAACTTGTTTGCAGTGAGGACAGGACATGCTTAGGTTAGTCACAAGGTCTCTACGGACACAACAGCTCCTCACCTTACACTCGTGCAGAGGAGAGAGAGATTGTGAGTGTCAGAGTGTGTGTATGTTGGATGGAGGAGTCATTTTCTTATAGATTTATTTCTTTTTTTTTTCAGTTTTCATTCCTCACAGGATTTCATTAAAATAAAAAGGAAAGAAAATTCAGTTTGTAGCAAGAAGCAGTCTCTCTGCAGCAGACGCTGCCTAACCCACCCTGAAGTGCTTCTGTCCATAAGTGCAACCCAGCGTGGGGTGAGGGGGTTGATGATGCATGCAAAGATCTTCTGCAGGCAGCCCCAGCCTCTTGGATCATGCAGGATTATCCCAAGAGGGGACTGTCTTCCCTTAATACCATCCAGGTGCCATCAGCAGTGACTGGGGAGAGTTTGAGCCCAAGAGAGGGAAGGAATGACATGTTGCTTGGGAACTGTGCAGCCATAACGCCACTGATGTTTACAAGGCCAGTGAGATGAACACGAGTTACAAAGGGCAAGCTGGCAGAACAGCACCTGCAGAAAATCTTAAAAGGCATACGTATACTGAGCTATGCAGAAAATTGGGGAGCCGGGGCAGGAGCAATGCGAGGGAACTGAGGGGATGCTTTACACCTAGGGCACCAATTGTGGGTCCTTTAAAAATCAAGAATCCTAAACATCTAATATCCAAGAATACCAGGCGCTGACCCCGAGTAAAGTGCCAGATATCAGGAATTAGGAACGGCTTCTTCTGCTAGTGCTTATCACTTGCGTTATTATTACATAGCTACTTTTTTAAAATCCAGCTACTCTTTCACCTCAGTTTACAAGAGAAAGCTGCTGTCTTTTTTTTTTAATGTGTGAGATCTCTGCAGAGTGCAAACAGAATCCAAAACTCAGAATGTGTTCTCCAGATAGGTGACAAACAGTAGCCATCCCAATGCTGATGGTCTGGCAGAGACAGTATCAACATTCTGCATTTTCTATTCCAGTTCAACCACTGCAGGATCCCAGAGAGCAACATTTACTTCAACCAGTAAACTGAAGAGAGACTGTCAGCTGTGAGTCACAGAGCAACCTGATGGGTCTCCTTGATATAGAGAAAGCTATAAAAACACCAGTTTTTAATCTCAATGCATTCAGGTACCCAAAGTTCCAGAGTCATTACCAATAGGCACTGGGTTATGGACAGAATTGGCCTTTTCCTAAGCTGTTTCCCAGCTCCCTCTCGTGCACAACTTGAGACAGTGCCCCGGTCCTATCCAGGGGTGTGTCTGTGATCTCTCAATGCAGACAGGACAGGATGCTGGCACTCACTATTAAATGCCTGGTATTCCTTTGCCACAGACGCACTTACTTCTGCCAATCAAAAATAATTTATAGTTCACTTAGTGCCTTCTATCCATGGCAACTTACCAAAGGCCTTACAAACATCAGCACTGAAGGTGCAGCCACCTCTGAGGTGGAAACTCAGCAGCAAAGTTTGGTGCATAGCACACGGCACCACGTGGCAGGGAAAAGGGAGATAAATTTAGCCAGGACACTGACTGAGGTGGGGGGGGGGGGGGGGGGAGACACCTGGGACTTCTTGGAGCCGTGTCCTGGGATCTTTAATGTCCGCCAGGCAGACAGGATCGCTGTTTAACGTCTGGTCCAAAAGACGCCGCCTTCAGCAGAGCCAAGTTCAACAGCTCTGGAGTTAGCAGTGAAAACCTGCATTGTGGTATGAGATACACTTGAAAATGCAATGTTCATTTTCTCCTGCTACTTTAAAAAGAAAAAAAATGAAGTACATTTTGATAAGTTCTCTGAGCGAGATGGTTGATGACACAACAGTGTACTAATCAAACGATACTATTCGCTGACTGTCCTTTAGATGGTCACTTGCTGGATTTGGTGAATGGTTCTGTACACTGAATACACTGGTTCCCTTCAGAAACACAATCAGGCTCCTGTGATGCTCTTTAACCCATTTATAGATGGAGTGAGCCAGGCAACCAAACTAGAATCACATGAATAACTGGCTTGGCTGGGTAGCTGTTCCTTCGGCTTTGTGGTAGAGAGTCTGAAAGAGAGTTACCAGTTCTAATCCCAAACTCGCTGCTTGAAAGGAGGCCAGCGGCACTGCCAGCAGACAGCATGGGAGCCTTCACAGATGGTGGCAGTAGTGGGATTCTAAAGCTAAGCTTCAGACAGAGGGCCATGTTGGATACATTCAAAGAAAAGCTTCCTTCTCCTCTGGAGGAGAGGGTGTGGACAGGGTTACAGGCATCTCTCCTGGGAAGCACCACTTCATGCGTTCTGCAATGGCAGGCAAGACCCAGGGTTTTTCTATAACCACCCCCAAATTAAAAAGAAAAACTCCCCTACATAAACCCACAAGTGCAACATTCATTTTTAAGTGAAGGTAATTCTTCACAAAATCGAATTTCCTTTGGCTTGTATCCTCTAAAGATCCGCTGAATCAAATTGCATGTGGCTTTAAAAAAAAGTTTCTTTATGTAATTCTCGAGCAGAAATTTGCCAGTTTGTAGAAATTTAAAAAAAAAAAAAATGCTAATTCTGTCCCTTTTCCTCCTGGAAAGCCATGCTTCCTCGCGCCAGGGAAAGTTTTGAAATAATTTAAAAATAAATAAAATAAGGGGTGAAGGGTGAGGGGGGCTGTGACAGGGGGCTTCTTGCCCTGAGCCCACCAGGCCCTGTTTTCATGGCTCTCTGCTAATTCTGTCTGGACAGGTAGACAGATTGAAATTACAGAAACGCTTTTACCAGTAAGTGCTGCTTTGCTACACCTCAGAGTCTCTTTTTGAGGTAAGAATGTAGCAGAAAAGGTGCCAAGTGGCTTCATAGAAAAAAAAAAGTGCTTTTAAAATCTAGAACGATTTTTTCTTATTTTTTTCCCAGGGGACCATTAATAAAAGAAAACCCAAACAAAGAAAAACTAAAATGATTTTTGATTGTCTTAATGTCACAGCAAAAGCTGTGATATCCCATAAAATTCTACTGGGCACGAGTGGTGAAGAAATATTTTTTCCACTCTTATTAATTCGATTTGGTCTTTTTCTTTTCTGGAGAAATATAAAATGCTCTTTTCCGCTTGGAACTGCCTCCACCCCACCCCCACCAAAGAATAAGAGGCAGCAGCAGCAGTTCCTCCCTTCCCTGCCATCTCCTGTGCCCCCTCCCAAACCCAGCTGCAACTCCGGCGTAGTAGGAAGGGGGAACGGAGAGATGATGGCAGGATGCTGTCCTTAAATTCTCCACTTTCCTTCTTCTAATGTCCGTTCTTAAAACAAAACCCCAAAACGAAGAAGGGCGGGGGGGGGGGGGGAAACGGTAGTGGGTTGGGGGAGCCTCAGACGTCTTGCTCCTCGAAGACCTCCAGGAAGAGTGGGGGAAAGAGTTCAGTGGGACATTCAACTTTCATGTGCAAGAAACGGCTGGCGTGGCAGGCCCCGATCATGCGCAGGTCTGTCACCTTCATCAGCAGCTTGGGCCAGAAGTGGGCGATAGAATGCTTGCGGTGGTTGATGTAGTGTTCAAAGGCCAGCAAGTAGGTCTCTTGGCATTTCTCGATTTTGTCGATGCAGATCAGGCCTGTTCGATCTGAAATGGACACACAGAAATAAAACAACCCCCAACCCCCCAGCCCAAGATTCCAGTCAGTGAAGTTGGTTTTACGGACACAAAGAAATAAAACAACCCCAACCCCCCAGCCCAAGATTCCATTCAGTGAAGTTAGTTTTATAAGCTCCATTTAAAAAAAAAAAAAAAAAAAACCCCAGTAATACCGAACAGTGCATCTCAAGTTATTCTTGGAATATGCCTTAACCAGTTAGGTTTTCATGATATCCACAATGAACATGCATGAAATACATTTGCATGCAATGGAAAAAGTGCATGCAGGTCTATCTCAAGCGTATTTTTTTTTTTTTACATTTGTACCCCGCGCTTTCCCACTCATGGCAGGCTCAATGCGGCTTACATGGGGCAATGGAGGGTTAAGTGGCTGTGGATATCTTGAAAACCAGACTGGCTTGGTTTACTCTAAGCACAGGAAATAGTAGATAAAGACCACCAATTTACACCCCTGCACCCACCATAAATCCTCCCGCTCCAATCACTAAAACATGGGCACTGCCACTGTGATCCCTCCCTCCCCATACTGGCACCAGGGGAATCTTCAGTGCCTTAGGACTCACCTGAGGACATGAGCAGGACCGCCTGCAACAGGGCCACTTCCGTGTCATCCAGATTAAAAGTAGACAGCGACTTGCCCAGGTCAAAGATAGCATCGGATACCACGCCAAGACCTCCGTTCTTCAGCTGCTCCCGCTTCACAGCCATCTCTCCACTTAGTGTTAATGTCTCGCTCTCGGGGTCGTACCTGACTGCTGCACGTAGGGACATGATCTCCATGCAGCAGCCTTTCAGGAGAATAATCTGATCTTCACAAGGCAGCTGGGGGGGGGGGGGGGGGGGGGGAGGGGGAGGCGGAGGAAAGAAAGGGGGCTGTCAGTGCTTGGGAAATACAGGTGCGAGGTGTAAACAACCCCAACTTGAACTCCGCCTACACAGCACACAGAAGAAGGCGGGGTAATAGATACCAGAAGCAGAGCTAAAGCCTCAGAGAATGCTAACGGTAAGATTTCTGAGCAGTGGCGTAGCCACAGGTGGGCCTGGGCCCACCCAATTAGGGATCAGGCCCACCCAACAGTAGCACACGTATTAGCGGTAGCAGGTGGGGATCCCAAGCTCCGCCAGCTGAAGACTTCCCCCTGATGGTAATGAAAACGCTATTCTTCACGATAGCAGCACCTGCGCATGCTCAGTTTTCAGCGCGTGCCTGCTGCAGACTGCTAAGGTGGAAAGAAGCGTTTTCCCACCAGCTGAGATTTTTTTTTGGTGGTGGGTGAAGGGGAGAACACTTGGTGCCCACCCACTTCTTGTCTAGGCCCATCCAATATCTGTTGTCTGGCTACGCCCCTGTTTCTGAGGTAACTACATCCTGCCTCTGGCAGTGCCCATGGAACTGGCCATTACCTACCTCAGAAAACATTGGTAATTTTTTGGCAAAGTCCACCACTCGGGTGATAGCTGGGGTGATTATTTTTGTAAACTCGCTGAATGCTTCTAGATCCACCTTGTCTCCGTCTGGCATGGGGGCCACAGGTGACTGGCCGATATCTTCTGGCTGGGGACAGACAGACAGAAGGAAGGGCTTTTAACTTCTACCGTGGGTTTGACATTAAGATCCAATACACTTCTCGCATGCACAAAACCAGCTGAAGCTGTCAGGGAGGGAGGGGACAGAACAAGGGCCAGCTGATGTGCTGCACCATAGCTGGAGCAGGGTACAAGTGTCAACCCACAGCCCCTTTCTCACAGTACCCCAATCTATGTGAGGCGAAAAGATTTTCACAAAGATAAAACAAAGCAGAAGGTCTTCACTGCAATAAAACTTTCACTGTTAGCGCATTACAGCATTCAGACCACTAATATTTAACAGTGTCAGACCTATCTCACCGAGGCAGACCTATATTAAAGCACTTCTGATCAATAACTTTCATGCGACATTTGAAACAGGAGAACACATTATCACACCACCACCACCCCCCAAGTATTCCTACACCCATCTGGTCTTTAATCTGAGGCTGGAGGAATGTTCTCTGCGTATAATGCCACCTTTACTTTTGGTGGGATGAGGATGCATCAGTCAATACATATACTTCAGGAAGTTGTTATTTGGAAATCTCATATAATAACCATATAATTTGAAATAGAATTCCAATTTATCAAGTTTTCCATGAACCTCAGTGGTGCTGCTCACTGACCCACAAATCTTTTGTCAGCAAGCCTTATGCACAAACCTTTGTCATAGGTACGATGAATTACTAATCTTTTTACACAATTTTTTTTGTCTCAACAATTTTAAATAAATTTTCATATATATTTATAACATCTTAGATGTAGTGAAATACTCATCTCAATGATGAAAATACTGTCAGCCGTGGGCTATCCATCCAACACAGGTAGGATTGACTTGACGCCTAGCGATTCTATCAAAGTGCTAGGAGTCACACTGGACTCAAACCTGCCATTCTAACAACATGTTTCCTCTACAGTTCAGACCATGTTTTTCACTTGCGCCACCTTCGGTCAGTCTAACATCTTTTCGACCGGGACACTCTGCGCATCCTCATCCATGCATTGATCATCACATGTATAGATTACTGCAATGTACTTTTGAGGGGGGGGGGGGGGTTGGTCAGAGGGAGATCAAGCGTCTGCAACTGATCCAGAATGCTGCCGTTAAATTTCTCCATAAAGCACACAAATTTGACCAGGTGACGCCTTTGCTGTAGCCTGAGCACTGGCCTCCAGTAGACCAACGGATTAATTATAAAATCCTGTTGCTAGTTTACAAAATTCTACATTCAGGCTCCCTGGCTTTTTTTATCCTCTCACTTGCTCCCTTTTCTCCAGGGCTCTGCGTTCCTGCCAACAACATTTGCTGGTTATCCCCACATCTCGAGATGCGCCATTGTGTGCCTATCGAAACTCAATGTTCAATGTAGTGGGCCCCACTTTGTGGAATGCCTTGCCGTTAACACTACAAACTGTGGACACCTTCCTAAGTTTTAAGGCCCACCTGTTCTGCTCAGCCTTAAATAGATGAATAATCCAGGGACGTAGCCAGACCTTGCCAGGAGGGGGGGCCAGAACCCGAGGTGGGGGGGGGGGGGCACCTGTTAAGCCGCCTCCCCCCTCCGGCGACCCCCCTTCCCCCGCTCGATCGCGCCGACACTCTTAAACCCCCCCTCCCACTACCAACCCTCCCCCGTCGTCGCTGCCCGCCCCATGAAGTACCTTGTTTGCTGGCGGGGATCCCCAAACCCCGCCAGCCAAGAGTGTTCTTCAGCGCCGGAGTTAGTAGACTCCAGCGCCTTCATTCAAGGAAGTTCGTCTGAAGGATCAGCTGGTTTTGACGCATTTACGTCCTGCACGGGGCTACATGCACGGTGCAGGACGTAAGGCGTCAA
The DNA here is from genome assembly GCF_901765095.1 of Microcaecilia unicolor. NCBI lineage: Eukaryota > Metazoa > Chordata > Amphibia > Gymnophiona > Siphonopidae > Microcaecilia > Microcaecilia unicolor. The sequence goes on along the minus strand of NC_044042.1, from coordinate 71,697,427 downwards.
AACCAGCTGATCCTTCAGACGAACTTCCTTGAATGAAGGCGCCGGAGTCTATTAACTCTGGCGCTGAAGAACACTCTTGGCTGACGGGGTTTGGGGATCCCCACCAGCAAACAAGGTAAATCATGCAGTGGCAGGGCGGGCGGCGAAGGCGGGGGAGGGTTGGTGGTGGGAGGGGGGTCAGGGGCGAATCTGCGGGGCCCAGGCCCCCTCAGGCCCCACGTAGCTACGCCACTGGAATAATGTAATCTAGCCGGAACCTGTTCAGCCACAGCAGAATTCTCTGTCTAGTTATTTTTAGGGGTTTTTTTTTTTTGGTTGTTGTTGTAAATTGTTGTTGTGTGTTCCCCTGTCCACGGAGTTGTTTGTATGTTGTTATTGCATTATTATGCTCCCTTGATTTTACTCATTTACACCGCTTCGATGGTCTGACCCTAAGCAGGTTATCAAATAAACTTAACCTTGAACACTCCACCTTCCCCATCAGCTGCTAACTTTTGTCTCCCTGTAGCACCTCCTGCACACAAAAAATTATATTGAGCATTTCATATAATTATAAGCCCTCACTTCCTGTTCTGTTTGGAAAGCTTCGTGTGCCATTCTCTGTATATCACTCTTTAAAAGTTCCTTTCACAGCCCAATGGAGAGGGGAACCCCCCCCCCCCCCCAAACTATAACCAAGGGCCCTGTTTACTAATGTGCGTTAGCATTTTTAACGCGCCTACAATTAGTAGACATATGGATGCTGTTTCATCCTATGGACAAAGATATTACTTTTTTTCTAACCCCCCCCCCCCCCCCCCCCCCCCCCCCCCCAATCTTAGTTACTCCAGAATAGACTACTTTCTAGTAACTAAAACTCTTCTTCCATCCATCACAGAATCCTCGATTCACAGCATTCACATATTAGATCACTCTGCTCTTTCTATTGCTCTCTCAGGCGTTACTCCTCCAGACACCCACCCTTCCTAGAGATTCAATGCAGACTTCTTCAAGGACAAATCCTTCATAACCACATTAAAACAATCTACTATTGATTATTTTACAGCTAACAGGGGGTCCTTTTACTAAGGCCTGCGGTAGTGTAGACGAATGTTTTGGACGCAGGCAGAATCACTGTTCAGCACACCTGCAAAAAATGCCTTTTTAAAATTTTTGCCGAAAATGGACGTGCGTCAAAATGAAAATGGTCGCGCATCCATTTTGGGTCTTAGACCTTACCGCCAGCCATTGACCTAGCGGTAAAGTCTCACGCGGTTACTGGGCAGTAATGACTTACACGCGCCGGAAAATAAAAAAATATTTTTCAGGCGTGCGTAGCGGACCCACGCCAAAAATGAAATTATCGCAAGGGCCATGTGGTAACTCCATTTTGGTGTACACGCTTAAGCAGCTTAGTAAAAGAGCCCCAAAGTTCTAGACTACCCTATACAAATCTGGTGGGATGCATACAAAGCCACCATAAGAGGTACATAAGTACATAGGTAATGCCATACAGGGAAAAGACCAAAGGTCCATCGAGCCCAGCATCCTGTCCCCAACAGCGGCCAATCCAGGTCAAGGGCACAGTTGGAATTACAAATAAAAAATAAAAAATAATGAAATCTTCTTGAACAAGAAATAAAATCGCTAGAACATGAATACTTATTACATTCACAATCTCATAAAACTTATCAGAAATTAATCAGTGTCAAATACAATTTCAATACAATCTTAACCAAGGAAGCAACTGCCTCAATCTTTTTACAAAAAGCATCCGGCTACTCTGGCAACAACAAAGCTGGCCATACGCTGGCACAATATCTTAAAGCTAAAGCAAACCGTTCTAGAATATCTGACATCACAGATCACAACGGGAACTCATATTTTTCTGATCAACAGATTGCTGAACAGTTCTCTAACTACTACCAGCATCTTTACGGTTCTGAAATCAATCCATCAGAAGCTCTTTTCTGGATAACCTTCCTCACCCTACCCTCTCACCGATACAAAAAAGCTGCCTAAGACTCACCTTTATCATTGCAGGAAATTCTAATGGCGATTAAATAAATTCCTAGGAACAAATCCCCGGGAGACGAATGGTCTAACAATCGAATTCTATGCTGCCTTGGCTGACATCCTAGGGGTCCACACCTCCTTCCTTATTACAATTATTTGATTCACCATGCAGGCAACAAAAGGTTCCTTCTTAGCATCTACAATTATAGTCATACCCAAACCAGGAAGAGATCCTGCTAATGTCTCTAATTATCGCCCAATTTCTCTCATAAACTTAGATAATAAAATTTATGCAAAAGTTCTCACTAATACATTTTTAGAAAGTTATCTCCTCTCTCATCCATAGAGACCAAAATGGATTCACACATGACAGATTGCCTTCAGACACTTTTAGACTATTCTGGAACATCCTGTTATATTGCATAGATACTGACTTAGGGCCCCTTTTACTAAGCCGCGTAAGCGTCTACGCACGCCAAAATGGAGCTACTGCCTGGCAACCGCGTGGCTGTTGTGGTAATTTCAGTTTTGGTGCGCGTCCAATACGCATGTCTGCAAAAATAATTTTTATTTTCTGACGCACGCTATGTGGCATTTGACGTGCATGTCATTACCGCCTGGATACCGCGTGAGACTTTACCACTAGGTCTATGGCTGGCAGTAAGGTCTCAGACCCAAAACGGACGTGCTGCAGTTTTCATTTTGCCGCATGTTCACTTTCGGCAAAAAGTTTTAAAAAGGCATTTTTTGCAGGTGCGCTGAAAAATGATTCTGTGCGCGCCCAAAACACGAACGCCATTTTTCAGCGCATCTTAGTAAAAGGACCCCTTAGTTGCTTTATCCCTAGATGCCGAAAAGGCTTTTGACCGTATTGAATGGCCCTACTTTTTAAAACTCTAGAATGGTTTGGATTCAATGACACTTTTATAAAAATCAACTTTTATGACTCACCTCAAACTTTCATTATTACAAATGGCATTTTCCCTCCCAAATCCTCACTCCAACGTGGAACCAAACAAGGTTGTCCTCTCCCCCCACTCCTATTCAACCTGGCCCTGGGAACTCTAGCTATATCCATTCGATCTAATCAGAATATATCAGGCATCAAACTTAAAGAAGATTCATACAAATTATATATGCAGATATTCTAATGTATATAACAACTGACTCCATTCCTCATTTACTTGACTGCATCGACTCCTTTTCCAAAATATCAGGTTATAAGATCAATTGGTCCAAATCTGCCCTTATGCCTCTTTCTAAATTAACCCTAAAATATTCTGTTGCCCAATATCCATTTATTTGGGAACCTAAGAAACTAAAATATCTAGGCATAAATTCTATTACCTCACCAGAAGAAACCCTTAACGAATCCATCATTTTACAAGTAACTAATGATCTGTTGAACTCATGGAACACACTTTTCCTATCCTGGTGGGATAAAATTGAAGCTTTAAAAATGGTGTTAGCACCAAAGGTTAACTATTTTTTCAGTATGATCCCTATTCTGTTTAAAGATTCTTTCTACAAAAAACTAAACACACTAATTTCTAAATTTCTTTGGAAATCCTCTACATCTAGAATTGCATTAAAAAAATTACAACTCCCATGCCACTTGGGAGGGCTGAACATCCCAGACTTTAAACAATATCACCTGGCCTTTCAAGCCTCCCAGGCTAAATTCTGGTACTCTCCCCTCCTCCTCATATGATATACCTCAATGGGTAACATTTGAGACTGAGAAAATGTTTTCCACACCCCTTTATTTGCTTCCTTCCATGAGCAAATTTTGCTACTCTGAAGATCAATTGATTTTAAAACAGACCTCTTGCTCTATAAATACTTTATGCAAATTGTTAAGCCTTAAATGGTCAGGTTCAACAGACAGATCTATCTGGTACAACTCTATTTTCCCTTGCAAATCCTCTCCAATCAATCCGTAAAACCTGGTGTGTGGCCAATGTCTGGTCTCCTAATCAATTATTGTCCATCTCTAACATTATTCCTTTTCAGATATTTTCTCAACTCTATAATATTCCCACCAACCACAAAAGCTTTGGGAATCAAATTACTCTACTCCTCATGCAGCTTTATCCATCTCCAGAGTCATGCCTACCTGCTACTTCAAGCTTTTCAACTCTATGTCAATTTCTTATGTCTCCAAAGTCTGCATCCAAAATATATACATTTCTTCAGAAGGTGAAACTGAATCTATGTTCCAATACGATGGCAGATTGACAGAAAGACTTGGACTTAACTCTCTCCAAGAAAGAATGGGAAATCTTTTGGACAAGAACTATACGCTCTTCCCTTCATCATATTATATAATCCATAAGTCTTATTGGACTCCAGCAAGGTTAGCCAAACTTTCACATAACCTGTCAAACTTATACTGGTCTTGTCAGTCTGCACATATGCTATTTCACTGTCAAACTTTACTCCCTTTTTGGAACTCAATATGGTCCTTACTTCAAAAGATATTTGCTTTCACCTATACCTTATCCTACAAAATTTTAATTTTGAAGTCTTCTACTCCAGTTCTCCATATTCCACCTAAACATGCTAAGGTTTTTAATTTAATGCTATCTCTTGCGCTACATCTAATTATATGCAACTGGAAAAACAATCTGAATCTTTCTTTTCATGAATGGTGGAATTTAGTATGTTCTTTCCGTCGCTATGAAGAAATAGATGTAATAGTCATATATCACATTTTCTGAAAACTTGGTCTATATTAGATAATTATTGTCAATCATCATGTTAAGATCCATAACTATTTTATTTCATTATATTATACAATATTCTGTTTTTCTGCTCATTTGTTGTTCCTATTACCTGTTTTGTGTTACTGTTTTGGCTCCTTGCCATTGAATTTATATATACAATTGCAGTATCCTTTAACTCTATGCATTGTAACTTACACAAAAATGTATAAATAAAGTTGTTAAAAAAAAAAAAAGAAACGCATATGCTTAGGAATTACCCAGTATTTCGTAAAGTTCTGAAAACGACCTTGTTTCGTGAATATCTGGATTGATTAAGTGTATTTATGAAGTGTTTTTCTTGGTTATAATTATGTTGTTTTCATTTATGATGGTAAGTAATTTCTGGGGTTATATCTCCTTATTTTTATTTTGTGATCTGCAATGAACTATACATTGGTCTTTACGGATAATAAGTCCTGTACAACATAATATAACATAACTACCATTAAGGTTTCCCTGGGCCCAGAGCTGCCCAGTTCGAAAGCACTAGATGTGCTGTTTACTTAACTGCCCCTTTCTCCTGGAACAACCTTCCTTATGAGATCTGTAGTGATTTAAGATTCAAAAGCTTCAAGTCAGTGATGAAGATATGGTTCTTCCATCAGGCGGCTTTTGATGCTCTTTGTGGTTCTCACTGTTGCTGCAGGCACTCTTCCCTCCCCCCCCCCCCCCCAATTTGTTTTCTTCCTTAATGACCCTTTGCTTGTTATGTCCTTTTCCCACCTTTCCTGGTCGACCATGCTGCTGTGTTACCCTCTTTTCTGGAAACAGTGAAGCTCCTTTCTCTCTTTTCCCTAGTCTGTACACTGCCTTGTCTTGTGAGTCAGTTGAAGCGGTAAAACAAGTTCAAAATAAACATAAACCTGCCCAAAAAGGTATAATATCATTGAAACATAAAATACAATTCAGAGTGTAAAAAAAATACAAACAACCATAAAAACATAGAAAGGAACTCAGAGCCTAACTGTCCACCCCCAAAACACTAACTCAAACCTACCCTAAAATCTCCTTTCAGTCACCCGTCTTTCCCTCCTACCCAATCGCAAGCCATTGTTACAGACTTTTTCTCAATCAACCTGAAAACAGCCAATCAATATTTTACTTTTTTTCCTGAAACATAAATAATTCATCTCTTATGCTGTTTCATAATGCCAGATCATCTACAGATGAAGCTCCAGCTCAAAAATAAATCGAGTCTCCAGAACTGTAAAAATACTGAACAATGTTGCCTGTCAGGCTCGCAGTACTCGATCAGCTACATACCATCAAAGTTTTTCTCAAAGGCATGCAGGACCATGCCCACTCAATGTCTGAAAGCTAAGTACAAATCTCTTACAGGGCAATATTTAAACTCTGTGACTGGCATTTCTTTTAATGCTGTTTAAATATATACCTGGCAGGCCACTATGTGGATATTAGTTTTCAATCATTTATTAGGCAAACCACCACCATATCCGGATAATGGCGTTGGATATCGAGATGATCTCTGGATGATTTGGGGCTCTGCCTTCCCACAGTGCCTTAGTGGTATCTGGATAGTGCTGCAGCGAATAATACGGCTGAAAAATATTGACTGCCTCGGTCAGTGCTACTAACCTGAGGAGCACCTGCTCTCTGGATAAGCAGCTTTCAATATTGGAACCCTAAAATTTATCCAAATTACCACTGTCACTCAGTGAAACCTGGGAAGTAAAGGATGGCAGGGCTGTGACAGATTCCTGCCTTCTACCACACAAAGCAGGACTTTTGGGCACCCAACTGGTGGCGTCTTCAACAAGTCCTCTCTCTGCTGCTGTCCCGCACTGACCTCTGGTACTCGTCAGCAGAGGCTGCTTATGTTGCTGCCAGGGGTCCTTGGAACAGAAGGGAAATATGGGCTGCCCCAGGCAGTGTCTGTGAGGAAGTATAGTTCTTCAGGAAGCCTGTTCCATCCTCCCTCATAGGCACTACCTCGCACAGCCCACATCTCCCTTCTGTTCCAAGGACCGTCAACTGAAGCAGCAAGTAGCCAGCGGCCCTGCTTTCTGTCAATCAGTACCAGAAGCCAGTGCACACAAGAGGACTTACTTAGACACTGCAGATTGGACACCCAAAGCTCATATACCCCCCCCCCCCCCCCCCCAGCACACTAGGGCAACACCAGGTGGTACTGCCCCCGAGACAGTACTGGAATACTATATAGGCTTAGTGGGCCTTTTTGGCATCATATTCTATGACAGTGGTAGGGGTTGATTCGGAGGTGTAGGGTTGGGAACAACCCACTCTTCACACCTTCTGTTCTGAGGAAAGGGAGAGCTGATAAAAGGCCAAGCCAAAGGGCAGAGAAAGGAAAACAGGACCTAGCCATTATGCAGGCCATGGGGTAGCCAGGTTGGTATCTGCAGAACCTTACTGGGCTGGTTGGTGGTGACAGAGTACTGTCCAGCCAGGTCACAGAGACCAGATGTTTGGTCAGCAACCTCACTAGTTTTGGTGGCTGTTTTGTTTATTACAAAGCCTGGTAGGAAGATCGTGGGGGGGGGGGGGGGTAATTTTCAACTTGTGCCAGGTATTTTTTGTACCTGCAAGACAGTTTTTGAAGTAAAACTTCCCCCTAAGATGTACCTGAAGCAACAGAGGGTGAAGTGACTTGCCCAAGGTCACAAGGACTGTTTTAATGGGATTTGAACCCTGGTTCTCGATCTGCTGTTCTAACCATTACAATACTCTGTTGCTGTTTTTGCAGCTGGCTAAGTATATGGGGTAAACCTACAAAAAAAATAGGCACACAGGTTTCAAAATGAAATTCGCACACTTTCTCTTGCCAAGTCACTCTTGGCTTTGCCTCTTTTCTACATGCAAGGGTGAGTGAATTTTTATATGAACAAACTCTATGGTTAAACATCCATTTACCCTCAAATTATCTTTTTGAAAACTGCATCGTGTGTGTGAAGAAGGGGGAGCAAGGTGGAGGTGCTGGATGTTAGATAAAGTATGGAATCTTGCAGGTTCTCTCTCCAAGAATAACAAGGGCCAGTCAACCTTGTAACCTTGGGAAGATTAGAAGAACCGATAGTCTTTTCTGCCATCATCTACTGTAAAACACTTCCACCTGCCAATATAAATTTAAGCCCCAGTGATGACATCACCAGTGGAGTCGAATGTGTCCACAGAGAAATCTTCAGCCTTACACCGTCCTCCCCCACTCAAGACTTTAATAATCTTGATCATCTCACATAATGAAAGTAATTTCCACGTCATTTACCTGGGTAAATGGGCTAAACTGTTCACCCTTCCCACAGGTAAAAATAAAAGTATACACTGATGACTCAGTTGTGTGGCTGTCAGGACCTCTTGTTTCCCTTTGACGGCAGCTGCTCTTTACTGCATCTCCCCCCCCCCCCAAAAAAAAAAAAAACCAAACAAACCCTGCAGTCCTAGGCAGCCCTGACATCACCGCAGAGCAGGGGCGTAGCCAGACTTCAGCGGGAGGGGGGTCCAGAGCCCAAGGTGAGGGGGTACATTTTAGCTCCCCCCCCCCCCCCGGTGCCGCCACCCCTCCCCTGTCCCTTTCAATCCCCCTCCCGCCACCTACAGGTACCTTTGCTGGCGGGGGTCCCCAACCCCCCCCCCCCCTCTCAGCCAAAGTCCCCTTCAGCGCCAGTCTCCGAGTCTGGAGTGTTCGCTGATCTGGATTCTGTTTCTGTGAGTCCTAACGTCCTGCACATTCCTATGTGCAGGACATCAGGGCTCACAAAAACAGAATCCAGATCAGCAACGCGCTGGAGACCGGCGCTGAAGAGGACTTCGGCTGGCGGGGATTGGGGACTCCCGCCAGCAAAGGTACCTGACGGTGGGGGAGGGGTGGTCGAATGTGGCAGGGGAGGGTCGGCGGCGGGGTGAAAGCAGGGGGCAGGGCTAAATCTGCGGGGGCCCATGTCCCCGTGGTCCTACCTAGCTACGCCCCTGCCGCAGAGGAAAGATAGATACATTTCTTAGGTGCTCTATAGTTAGTGGCTTGATTATAACCTAAAGGCCCTGTTTACTAAGCTGTGCTAAGGGCCTACTAATGTTTAAGTCACCCATAGGAGCATATGGGCAACTCTAGAGTTTAGCATGCGCTAAAAATGCTAGTGCACCTTAGTAAACAAGGCCTCAAGTTAGGTTCAGACCTTCCTCCATGGCCACTAGAGGGAGCTCTGTGACCAGTCAAATGCTCACCAACCCAAGCTCATATTTATTTATTATGGCCAAGGATCCTTCAACAGGCCTCACAGTTGCTCTGAGCCCTCTGTTAGCGCCTGCTGTTGCCGCAGCAGCTGGGTACAGAATCTGCTCCAGCCCCTCTCACCCTCTGCATCAGTTGCCTATTCTACTTTCCTTGACACCAGCACTAGTACCCAGGGGCGTATCCACACTTCGGCTGGGGGGGGGGGGGGGGCAGAGCCCGAGGTGAGGGGGCACATTTTAGACCCCCCCCCCCCACCACCAACCCTCCCCCGAGTCCCCCGCTGCCATCAGGTACCCCAGCCAAAGTCCTCTTCAGTCGGTCTCCGGGCCGGCGCGTTGCTACAGCTGATGTGGAAGCCTAGGATTCTGTTTCTTCTGCGTGAGTCGTCCTGACGTCCTGCACGTTGAACGTGCAGGACGTCTTACACAGAAACAGAATCCTAGGCTTCCACATCAGCTGTAGCAACACGCCGGCCCGGAGACCGGCTGAAGAGGACTTTGGCTGGCGGGGGTTGGGGACCCCTGCCAGCACAGGTACCTGATGGCAGAGGAGGGTTAGTGGCAGCAGGAAGGGGGGGTCGAAAGGGTCGGTGGGGCCAGGGCCAAATCTGGGGGGCCCAGGCCCCTGTGCCCCACGTAGCTACGCCCCTGTAGTACCATTACACTGCATCTGGATGCATTATGGGATGTGCAAAACTGATTTAAATGAACAGAATTGGGGCAACAATTACTACATTGTTTTGTGATATACGTTTAAAACCAGGACAGGTCAAAGGTTCCCCTCCTGGGACTGGGTGACTTGGCACATCAGAGTATGACAGGTGCATGCTGGCATTATCTCTCCACCACAGGGGCTAATTTCAAAGGGATGCTAAACAGCACGTTTCTTCTAAGGAGGCACCCCTCCCCCACACACACTGAATTCAGGATCCAGACCAGATAATGAGAACAAGGTGATCAAATTTGCTGATGAGACACAACTTTTCAAAGTTATTAAACTCAGAAGAGGTTCTTTTTTTGTTTTTTTAATGCACAATTTAAGCTGTGGAATTTGTCGCCAGGGATGTGGTCAGTTAGTGTAGCTGAGTTTAAAAAATGGTTTGGAGGACAGGCCATAAACCATTACTAACAAGGCAGACTTGAAGAAAGCCACTGCAGATTCCTGCAGCAGGTGGCACGGACTCTAGCTACACTGCATTTTGGTATATTGGATTGTCTACTGTTGGAATCAGGATACTGGGCTTGAAGGAACTTGGCTCTGACCCAGTATGGCAATTTCTTATGTTCTTAAGAAATAAAATTAGCTGCCACCACTGGGCAGCAGGACACATCTGTGGAGAGAGAGGGGAGAGTGTGTCATGTGCTCCAAATTCTCTCCTCTTCCATTTTGTTCCTCACATCCCCTCTCCCCTTTCCTTTCTCTGCAGGCCACTGCAGTGCTGCTACAGCTTCTTTGCCAGGCTCATATAATGAAGGAATCTGGTCTGTTATAACCCCTCCCCCCCCCCATTCACCCTTCCCCACTAACATGAGAACAAATGTAGGTGGTTTCCAGCATATCCCAACTGGGGTGTTAAATGCCGTATGATAGGGAGTTATATGCACCTGTCTACATATGGTTTCGCACGTGGATGTATGTCTGGCTATATGGACCTCTCTAAAGGTTATTCTTGGTCTACATATCCCCTATGTGTTCACACAAACCCAAGCCACCCATCAGGGTAATGATTATAATATGCATTTACATGGGTACATCAGGTTTACCAGCATAATTGCCAACCCCTCCATCCATGTAAAAGTATACATTGATGCATATAAAAAAGTGGGCAGAGTACAGTCAGGGAGAAAACTGATACAGTGGTAGCATTTAAATCTCCATGTGGGTACTGGGATTTTCTAAGAAACTCCGAGGGGGTCTCATTATTGCCATCCCTGGCTTCAAATCTTACAGCGTGCGTAAGTAGAGATGTACACACAGGTGGCTGGGTGACATGTACAGAAATACAATTTTTTCAGTTAGTATAAGAAAGATCCAGTACAGTAGCTCTGGGAGGGATTCACACCATCACATCCATGCCATTATCCCATCCTCCTTCAACAGCCACATTCTCACCCCGGGCTGCTAAGCCCTGACTAGACACAAGCCCAAAACACCATTTCACCTGCTCCCAGCCTCCCATGCAACTACTGCCAAGGAATGCAATAAGTAATGTTAGGGTATCGAGGGTTGCTTTGGGGCTCCTGCCCATTCTTAGCAAGCAAGAGCTTCATGAATACATTTCCACTAGAAAACCAACTTTGTGGGAAGAGATCAAGAAGCTGCCAGCAGGCACGTACTCCAGAGCAAACATTTGAAACGTTAACAGCACTCAACCGGATGGCATGGTGGATCTTCAACAGCTGCAAATCCTGCATCTCACCACTGTAGCTGCTATTCACATCCCCATATCTGCCCCCCCTCCACCCCAGTCACTTCCCAGTTTGTTTTTCCAGCTCTGGCATTCCCACTACGGATCTATCTCCTCCACAGGCAAGAGAAGGGCCTGGGGGGAGGTCAGGAAATCCCCGGGAACACTCACCAGGAATTTCCGCTTCTGTTTCCAGTGGCTGCCCTGCGCATTGGTGCTGCGATGAGCTTCTGTGACAATACGGATCAACTCCCACTCCTCGCTGTTCGGTTCTGGCCGGTGCTGCAGTGTTTTGATCATCTCTTCTTTACGCCGCCGTTCTCGGTTGTCCTCAATCAGTTTCCGCTTGGCTACCCGTTTGGAGTCGTCCAGAACAACTGAGGAGGCACAGGGAGGAAGAAATGTGGCGGTTATCACTGGGCAGCAAGAACCCTTATTCATGCCCCACCCAGGATTAACTTTAGATAACCTGCCCCATTCCACCAAATTTAGCATAGTGCAAGCTGTGACTGCAGATCGCACTGCTGAAATGCACAGCTACAACCTGGGAAAAATGGCTACCGAGCTCCCTAACCTGAAGTTTACTGTGATGTTAATGGAGGAGGGAAAATGTGGACATTGCTTGTAAAGAAGAGCACTGAGCTGTAATCCCAGCTCTGCCACCGACTCCTTCGCCCTGTCAGAGGTTTCGGTAACATCCCCACATCCTAGAACGCATGCCTTACTGTATATGAGAAATCTCAGTACTCTCTGAGTTAAAGATGGTTGGAAGTACAGATCCGTGCTTGTTGAGATTTGTGGTTTCAATTTCTAATGATATGTGTCTCGTATTTTTGAAATTGTCATATGAAAGATCATTTACAGAGACTCCTGAGGCAGGCCTGTGGCTGAAACACAGTACTGTGTCGAGTCTCCTGTCAAACTTTCAAGCATCTGAAGTTTCCTTGTCCATCTCTGGATTGCTTGGTCTGTTTCCCATTCCTTGTCTGTTCCTGAATATCTGCTAGGACCCACATTCCTCAGTCCTTCCAACCCCCCTCTCACCCCCTGCCTGGAACATCACCCCCCCCCAGGAAAGACAGACCCCCTTCCTAGTCACCATAGCTCTCCCCCCCCCTTCTGGGCCTACCTAAGATCACTGGTGGTCCAGTGGGAGTGATGGAGGCAGGACCGAACCCCACCCCATTCACGCCTGCCTCTAGAAATGTGCCTCAACAAAATGGCTGCTGCGACCTCTCGAAGCAGCCTTGTGGTACTACTTGACTGTTTAAATTGCTTTGAGAATCTACCCCAGTGTGGCAATTCTTACATTCTTATAACTATATAATATATAGAAAGATAGAGAGAGAGAGAAAGAAAGAAAGAAGGAGAGCATTGTACGCTCTTGTTTTTACAAACTTAGGATGCTATACTCAGACATCTATTTACTCAGGAATAGGGTTACCATATGTCCGAATTTACCCGGACATGTCCACTTTTTGAGGATGTCTGGGCATCCGGACGGGTTTTGCCACTCCGCCTGTTTATCTGGATTTCTGGACAAACGGGCATGCGGGTGGGCCTATCCTATCCTCCCCTTACTTACTATCTACTGCCCTGGTGGTCTACTGACCTCTTTGGGGCAGGAAAGAGCCTCCTCTTTCCTGCCTGGAGTGCTGCCCTTGCCCTGCATCCTGTTGCTGTGATGGTCTCGGGATTCAAAATGGCCACCGAGAGTTGATGCGGCCTCGCGAGACTTCAACTCTCGGTGGCCATTTTGAATAATGACGGAGGTGACGGGGGTGGGGCGAGGATGTGAAAGGGGCAGGGTGGGGGGGCGGGACATGTGTCCTCTTTTTGAGAGGACAAAATATGGTAACCCTAACGCCTTCTGAATGGTGCTTGTACTTCCAATATTCGATGACTTAAAATAGTTCAGAATATGGCTGTAAAGCTAATTACTAACTCTCACTAATAGGATCATGTGACCCCCACCCCTCCTTACTCAGTCAGGAGCACTGGTCACCAGTTAATCGCAGAGTAGCAGTTAAAATTCTGATGCTACTACATAAAGTTCATTACTCTGGACTACCATGCTACCTGTCCTGACATCTAGTTATTCCTTAGTTCGGTATTATCTGCCTGGACACTATAAGAATGAAGATTTTCAGTGTAACAGAACTCTCTAGAACCCTCTCCCTTTACCCTTGAGGTCAGACCACTCACAACAAAACTTCAAGATGCATCTGGTACATAAGATCAATGAAGAAACATTCCCTTTTTTATCTTGCCTTATGTCCCTCTTAGGAGGCAGGAGACAAATCACTGCTTGAGTAGCTCTCTTATATTATGTCTTCTTTTACAGCTTTTCTTTACTATTTAATAATATATTTCCTTTCACCCTTTTTATGATTATACGATTGCAACATTGGAAACTGCTCAGAAAGTTCATTAATGATTGGGATATGAAAAATCAACTAAACTTGGAAAGAAGGAAACACAAGAGGAAAAGAAATGCATAGGGTGGGGAAAAAAGACACAGGGCAGTGATGGAGATAGGGACACACACACACACATAAAGATACAAGACAGTGATGGAGAGAGGGACACACACACACATGACACAGGGCAGTGACGGAGAGAGGGACACACACGACGACACAGGGCAGTGATGGAGAGAGGGACACACACACACACAATGACACAGGGCAGTGACAGAGAGAGGGACACACACACACACAAAGACACAGGGCAGTGATGGAGAGAGGGACACACACACAAAGATACAGGGCAGTGATGGAGAGAGGGACACACACAAAGACGCAGGGCAGTGATGGAGAGGGACACACAAAGACACAGGGCATTGGCGGAGGAAGGGACACACACACAAAGATACAGGGCAGTGACGGAGAGGGACACACACACACACACACACACACACACAAGACACAGGGCAGTGATGGAGAGAGGGAAGCGCATGCATGCACGCAAACACACACCACTGGAGTAGCTACGGGTGGGCATAGACCCACCCAATCTTGCCTCAGGCCAACCCAAATGCAGCGCCACACTGCTCTCTTCCCCCTCTCCTCCGCAGTGTCCCGGCATCTGCACTTGGGTCTATGAACCTCTTCCCGCCCCAGTGTTGGTACATGTGTCCAATGCGCCTGCAGTGATTCATCCTTGCAGCTTGCGCCGGCCTCGCAGGCTTCCGTCTGCCGCATTCCGCCATACAGAAAACAGGCAATAATATTAGCCAGGGCAGCACATGGCAGAAGGAAGCCTGTGGGGCTGGCACAAGCAGCGCAAATGAATTGCTGCAGGAGCTGAGGACACCTGTACCGACATCGTGGAGGGAAGGAATTCAGAGACAGAAGTGCAGATGCCGGGACGCCACAGAGGAGAGCGAGAAGATGTGGGGTAGGTAAAAAAAAAAAACAAACAAACCTCTCAAGTTCTTAAATAATATCTCCAGGAAGATAGTTGTGGTGTGTGGTTGGGTGGGGAGGTGGCACGTATGCGTGGAAGGGCCCATCCAAAATACAGAGTACACACACACACACACAAAAGATGGAGACAAACACATGGGACAAGAAGTATCTTGTAACTTAATATTTCCAGCGGCCTAGCTCCTCTGGCTGTGTATTACACTCTACCAAGGGTTTCTCTAATTAGCCGACATGGCACCGGCCCTGCCCCCAGTGCCTGTGCTGTACACAAGACCAACTAGGACTTTGCCTTGTCATATTTTTTCCTCAGATTAAAAATATCTACAGTCATGTAAAGCAAGTAGAAATATAAAAATCCATAAAACTTCCAGAACGCGAGTCTGTAGTAGTAACAAAAATGACAAAGAAGATGGTGGCGTCTTCCAGACTAACAGATTTATTGAAACACAAGCATTGGAGGGCAGGGAATGCTTTCGTGAAGGTCACTGGAGCTGGTGCCTTGTACTATACCTGTCACAGGTTTATTCTGAGGTGTTCCTATCCAGCATGCTCAGGGCGACGCTCTTACATGATAAGAGATGCAAGCTCTAGCATGAATCTTAATGGAGATACACTCTGGCCTGCAGCCTTCTCTCGACCCTGCCCCGTTCCTGCCGTGAACTTAAAGCTCTCTCTCTGGGTGAACTCTACATTTCTCCCCATAGGGTGGCTCTTGGGTAGGTTTGTTGTCAAATTTGGGTACAAAGTCTCTAACAGGGGCAGAGAGGAAGCTTGAAGCCTCTCTTATGCTCTTTCCCCACAGGAGAGGAAGGCTGCTGGAGATTTCTAGAACCAATTAGTCAATTTTAACAAAGGTCTTTCAATTCATCTTCGGCTACAATTGATTAGCACTGGTAGGAAAGTGTGTAGCAAAGTGTTCTGCTAATCAAGGCAAATCAGCCCTTGGAAAGCGGCAGGAGAGAGCAAGCCAAAACCTTCCGAGTCTGTAAGGGCTTCACAAGCCAGGGGGAGCTGGCAGGACTCTCTGAACAAACCGCCAGCCAAACCAGAGAGAACATTCAGTGATTAGAAGAACTGCAGCCCCACAGCCCTTGTTCTAAGTTTTCCCCAAAGCTGAGCCCTGAATCACAGCACCTGGCCGGCACCAGCAATGTTCAGAAGCTTAAGGCGGTGTTAGATCAACAGAAGGCAGCCCTGGGGCAGTTAATTTCCTACTGCCAGCCTCAGTAGGTCAGACTCCAGGCAAAGCCAGCCCAGCAGAACGTTAATTGGCATTGCATATCTCATCAAAACATTTGTCTAGCAATTCCAGTACTGCAGAAGCACAGCTATGCAGCCACCAAGAGGCCTCTTTGTTGTGCCAGCGCTCCACGTGAGTTTCCACAGAAGGTTTGAGGTCCTTCTGATTAGAGTGGGACAAAAGTAGACCATAGAACATAAAGAGACATGACAACACTGCTAAGTACTAAATATTCTGGGCTGGGGTCTGTAAAGTGTGTCTCTTCTGTAGCACACCTCCACCCCCTCCCTGGCAGATTTCCCTATCACCATCCCCCTTCTCTCCAGCTGCTTTTGCAAGGGAAGGGAACGTTTTTTGCACCTCCCCAGCAGAATCCCTGTGTAGGATGATGGCCGTGCTAAAGCTTTACCTGGCTAGTGTACAGGCTCAGGGACAGAGAGAAATCTGGCCACAGGAACTGGAGGGAGCAGAGGCTGGGGTGGAATCAGGCATATCCAGCTATGGGTCCCTAGAGATTAGTGGGGAGAGGAGGCTTCAGCACCAACAGATTCCCTTCCTTATACAGAAGTTCAAGAAGTGGAGGGAAATCAGGGGGCGGTGGACAGTCCCATGGAAAACTGTAATCCATTCTCAAAATATTCCTTAGGCTTCGTTACATCTAAATATTTAAGACCTAATACCCAAAGTGTAAAGCTGGTTAGCATGTCCAGCACAGAAGGGAATTAATTATATACTGGTAAACCAGATCAGTTGACAACACCTGGCTGCTCCCCAAATGTAAATTCCCTGTGGAAGAGAAGTCCAGGTCAAACTTTGAACTGGGTCCCAGGATCTTATTAACTTTCTCTATTAGGTGATAAAAGCTTCCGAATGTTGGCGCCTCTGCTGTGTATTTTCTTACTCAGCGGCGCTCTCTCTCATCTCATTTTTCCCTCCTCTTTTCTCATAATTCCAGTTTCACAATCCTCTTCATCTTCCTTCCCCTTCTCTCTCCTTCCTCCTACAGTATCACCCTGCATTCCTTCCCGAGAAACAAATTCAGACCTCTCTCCCTCAAAGATTTGTTCTCTCTTTCCCTTCATCCGGGTTCCTCTCTGTCCCTATCTCCAGGGCTCTGTCTCCCTCCCTCCCTCCAACCAGCCCATGTTCCCTGGTACTCTGCTCCCCTTCCTCTGATCTCCAGTATGCTCCCTGGCAGTAGGAGGAGAGGTGCTTCATACTGCCTCAATCTCCTCTGCTGCATGAGGCCAACCTAAGAGCTGCTCTTCTGGCCTGCCGGAGGCAGAGAACATGAGAGGCGTCGTCATGGATCAGGGCAGAGGACAAACCATACAATTCTACTCCTGCTGGCACTGGAGACTGAAGATTGCCGTCTAGAATCAGGACAAAGTCAGAGGCAGAGCTGGAACCTGAACTCATGCACTCTCCCCCCAGCCTGCCATCGTGTCTCTGCTAACAGGCTGTTGTATGATGACACCCCAGACACTTGAGCACGCACTCACTTTCTCAATCATCTTCCTACCTAGCACTGGTACCCCTGCTGGCTTGAGTTCTATCACTCTACTGCATCTGAACAAGGTCTACACCTCCCCATTAAAAATGCATATGCATGGCCCCTCCCACATCTACCAACCCTCAGCACAGTTTCCACTGCCACGTCCCCAGAACTTACGGTCCATGGCCATGCCCACAGCGATGCATTTCTTGAAGCGGCACAGCTGGCACTGGTTGCGTGTGATTTTGTCAATGATGCAGCAGCCATCGTACTTGCAGGAGTAGGATGGGTGTAGATTCTTCTGGATCGTCCTTCGGAAAAAACCCTGGACGGAGGGAGCAGGACAAGACAGTTAACCCCTTACTTGTCAACAGAGAGCTCGTGCCCTTTCCCAACCTGACCTATGGACTGGCTTGAAGAGTTTCTAGGTGCCCATGGGCAAAACCATGGGCTTCACTGGTACACAAGCGGCTCCAGTGCAGAAGAACCATATTGTGACAATGCTGGTGTCATCACCTCCCAACTGCCTGAGCTGACAGAGGTATCACCTCTCCCCCATCCCCAAAGCATCTGTTACCATAGGTCTATCTTCATGTATTTGCAGCTTAAAAATGCTCTCTGAGCAGCAAGTGGTATCAACTTCCGACCCCTCCCCAAGATCTTAGTATTTTTTTTTTTTTAGACTCCTTCCCTCTCCCTCCCCTGAATGAGATCACCCATGCTGAGGCACTGGCATCACACCTAGCGTTTATCGCTTGGATGGCAGCATATAATGCCACCCTCCCATTGGATACTTGCTTACATATTGAGAGTGGAGGAGTGGCCTAGTGGTTAGGGTAGTGGACTTTGGAACTGAGGAACTGAGTTTGATTCTCGGCACAGGCAGCTCCTTGTGACTCTGGGCAAGTCACTTAACCCTCCATTGCCCCATGTAAGCCGCATTGAGCCTGCCATGAGTGGGAAAGCGCAGGGTACAAATGTAACAAAAATAAAATAGATACTATTGGAGATTCTACATGGAATGTTGCTACTATTGGAGCTTCTAGAAGGAATGTTGCTACTATTGGAGATTCTACATGGAATGTTGCTATTCCACTAGCAACATTCCATGTAGAAGGCTGCGCAGGCTTCTGTTTCTGTGAGTCTGACGTCCTGCACGTACGTGCAGGACGTCAGACTCACAGAAGCAGAAGCCTGCGCGGCCACATTGGTGACCTGCAAGTGCCAACTTCTACATGGAATGTTGCTAGTGGAATAGCAACATTCCATGTAGAATCTCCAATAGTAGCAACAGTGGAGGAGTGGCCTGGTTAGGGTGGTGGACTTTGGTCCTGGGGAACTGAGGAACTGAGTCTGATTCCCGGCACAGGCAGCTCCTTGTGACTCTGGGCAAGTCACTTAACCCTCCATTGCCCCATGTAAGCCGCATTGAGCCTGCCATGAGTGGGAAAGCGCAGGGTACAAATGTAACAAAAATAAAATAGATACTATTGGAGATTCTACATGGAATGTTGCTACTATTGGAGCTTCTAGAAGGAATGTTGCTACTATTGGAGATTCTACATGGAATGTTGCTATTCCACTAGCAACATTCCATGTAGAAGGCTGCGCAGGCTTCTGTTTCTGTGAGTCTGACGTCCTGCACGTACGTGCAGGACGTCAGACTCACAGAAGCAGAAGCCTGCGCGGCCACATTGGTGATCTGCAAGTGCCAACTTCTACATGGAATGTTGCTAGTGGAATAGCAACATTCCATGTAGAATCTCCAATAGTAGCAACAGTGGAGGAGTGGCCTGGTTAGGGTGGTGGACTTTGGTCCTGGGGAACTGAGGAACTGAGTCTGATTCCCGGCACAGGCAGCTCCTTGTGACTCTGGGCAAGTCACTTAACCCTCCATTGCCCCATGTAAGCCGCATTGAGCCTGCCATGAGTGGGAAAGCGCAGGGTACAAATGTAACAAAAATAAAATAGATACTATTGGAGATTCTACATGGAATGTTGCTACTATTGGAGCTTCTAGAAGGAATGTTGCTACTATTGGAGATTCTACATGGAATGTTGCTATTCCACTAGCAACATTCCATGTAGAAGGCTGCGCAGGCTTCTGTTTCTGTGAGTCTGACGTCCTGCACGTATGTGCAGGACGTCAGACTCACAGAAGCAGAAGCCTGCGCGGCCACATTGGTGATCTGCAAGTGCCAACTTCTACATGGAATGTTGCTAGTGGAATAGCAACATTCCATGTAGAATCTCCAATAGTAGCAACAGTGGAGGAGTGGCCTAGTGGTTAGGGTGGTGGACTTTGGTCCTGGGGAACTGAGGAACTGAGTTTGATTCCCACTTCAGGCACAGGCAGCTCCTTGTGACTCTGGGCAAGTCACTTAACCCTCCATTGCCCCACGTAAGCCGCATTGAGCCTGCCATGAGTGGGAGAGCGCGGGGTACAAATGTAACAAAAAAAAAAAAAAAAAAATCTTGTAAGAAGACAATTTGAAGCCTGGCTCTTCTCCAAAGCAAACAAACCCTCGCAAAGAACAACCGCATCTCAAACAATTAATTATTACCTGAATTGGTTATTACTCTATTTACTATTAACTTTCTCTTTCCTTCATGTATAATTTCTTATTCATAATAGATTTTCTAAATGTTAATCATCCATAGTTATCTCAGTACATTTATGATACCGTATTGTAAAACTGGATTCTTACAACAAATTACTTTCTTATGCGTTATTCTTTGTTATGTATCCTATACTGTTTATTGTAAGCCACACTGAACTCAAACCTGTTTGGGATAATGTGGGATATAACGGTCACAAATAAATAAATAAATAAATAAATAAATAAAGCCTTTAATATATAGGGTGACCGATTATACACTCATTCTGCACCTCGACCTGTTCCTTATATCTTGTTTAACTGTACAAAGAACTTGCCTTGAGTTTAGACACCCATTTATTTATCCCAACTGACTCTGTACCACACATCTTTTCCCCGTCCATATATCTGCACTTGGCCCCTCAGCTATATGGTAAGCTGTATTGTAGAAAAGCATTAGTATCGTACCTATGTTATCTGAATATTCTAATGTGTGTTTATTAGGTGTTTCATTGGTATTATGCTGATATCATATTATATCTATGCTGTTAAATGAGTATATTTTTGATCCTGTTTCATGGTTGTCCTTATTATTAGGTTTCAATTTGCTGTTTCAAGTTTACCTCATTTATTGTATTTATGTTTATACTTGGTCATTTTACTATTGTTCTGCTGTTAACAAAATTGTAAGTTTTATGTTAAACTGTACTTGCTGTACCCCGGCCTTGGGTGAATCTCTTTATAAAGGCGGTTAATAAATCCCAATAAATAACTAAAGAATAAACAGGCTTGAGTTGGGCCTACTAGCACAGGTGGAGATTTTGGGCATGCTTGAGAGAGATATGTAGGGAAGTGGCAGGAAAAGTTAAAGAGGTCAGGTAAAGACATGGAGGGGAGGGGGAGGAGACAGTGGTTGTTGGTTTGCATCCAGCCAAAGTGAATGAATCTTAATTGGGAGGACTGAATGGGCCATTTTGGCTTTTATGCGTCCTTGTCTACTCTGCTACTATGTGAAAGAACAGTAATTTTGTTTTAAATTGAAACAGGGTGGGGTTTTTTAAATTTTTTTTCTATGTAACGTGGGAGATGAAAGCAATAATGGAATTTAAGCAAGTCCGGTCTAAGCATGGTGATGAAATAAGAAGGGAACTGGAGTGGAGAGCAGGAGGTGGTGGATGTAACAGTGCAGTGGGAGTGTCCACTGGGCACAAACGGGATGAGTCTTAGGGTCCTTAACTATCACAGCAGCGTGCTGACTTCGGATCACCAGTGCTTAGGGAGAAATTGCTCAGCATGTCTGGCCTGTCTCTGTTCACTGGCAGTTGTGAAACCGTAGCCACAAGGTGACTTGCTTTCGATATCAAAAAGCACATCATGCTAGAGCTTGGTGGAGGGAGGGGTTAGGGAAGAGTTTTGTTTTTATTGTAAACACTTTTACATGCCGAGTGCTATCACTTCACCAGGGCGGCCCAACGTTCCAAGTGTTATGCATTCGTAAGATACCATCTGCCAAATCATAGTGCTTGATTTTTTTCTTTCCTTGATCATTTTATTGGTGGTGCTGCTGTTGGCAGCCTCCTACCCTACTGGATTCAAGTGCAGTGAAGCGAAGATTGATGCCTGACACACATATCTAATCTTGGACAAAGTTTTCGGCAGCTGCTCCACACACTGCATGCCTTGCACCCTAAGGAGGTGTCTAGGGGAGGGGATTAATCAATCCACCCCCTCTGTATATAGACATCCCGATCATGCCAGGTCTGGTTTAAAGCTTTGCTGCAGATATACCGGACCAACAACTGGTTTATTACTAACAGAGGAGGATGGGTCTGGGGGAATTAGATTTCTGTTTACTCTCCTCTCCTGCCAAGAAGTCTGCCATTTTCCTTAGTACCCTTCTACCTCTCCCTGCCCCTCAACCCCAGCTGTGCCCTTCTTTGCCACACTCAGCCTGCCCCGTTCAGTACCAGCGGCAGAGTTCTATTTCCAGCTTCTGTTAGACATGTTGATAGCCAGTTACCCTTCCCCCACCCGGCGCTGCATCTGAGTACGATATGTACTTGAATATAAACAAGATTTATTGGTCAAAAAAGGCATAAGAAATTGCATTACAGATAATATTGGGCCTCCCCTCTGGTGTTCAGCATTCCTCCCTTTCCCTCCCTTCCCCCCCTGTGGTGCCCTGCCCGCCTACATCCCCCCCCCCCACCCCAAACCAGAAGAGCTCCCATTTCTTCACCCCCTCCACCCCCTGGGCTGATCGTACAAGCCCTGTAGACTAACAGGTGAACTGGGGCAAGAGTGATCCCAATACAGCCCTGTCCATGCTGTCTCTGTAGTGAAAATGGTTTATATTAACATTTCAACCCCCTCTTTTTTAAAGGGAAAATGTTATCTCTGTTTATATCAAAGTATATATGGTATGTAAAACAGCTGCGCACAGACCTTATCTGCTCACTTGATTGGAAATCTGTCCCTATTCAGTACCTTACGGTGCCAAGGTCATTGCTTTCCTTACCCCTCTCCTATATGCTACCTCTCAGTTCCAGAAAGCTTGGTCACACCTCAGACAGTTGAAGCAGCGGACTTCTGGCACTGCACTACCACCCTCTATGGCCTGAGCTGCACCCGAATCCCTCTCGTTCTGGACAGTCTAATTCCCACGTCTGGATGAACTCCCCATGGCTCTTCCTGAAGATCATTACCCCGGCGCTAAGGCACACAAATACAGTTTTCTTTTTCCTATCAAGCAATTTTCTCTGAAATAACAGTCATCCATCAGACAGTGCTTGGCTCTTGCCTGCAGAACTCCCCATTCAGTCCCTTCCAAGCTGAACGATTAGCCCTGGGAAGTGAGCTTCATGGATTTTAATGACCTCTTGGGAAGGGACCAGTTTGCCTCAGGCACATGCCCACTCTACGTCTACATAAGGCAAAAATATTCTTACCCTCGCTCTCCCACTTCCCACCTGATGGTACCCAGTAACATAACCAGCTGCAAGACAGCAGGACTCCTGGTCCAACCTTCTGCAATCCTCACAACAGGTCTACACCTAATCACCCATGTACTCTACTGAAACATACTTGGCTCACCCCCCTCCCCAACTCCCAAAGATGTGCCATCACAGTGCACACACACTGCTGCACAGCAGAGCTCTCTTAGGCAAACTGTATTTCTTATACCATAAGAGATGCCTCTTGTTGTCCTGTAAGAGTCTGCAGGGTGGGCACCTGGAGCTCCTGAAATATTTCCACTTGGTAAAAAGCAAAGAGAGAAAAAAACAGGAACTAGTTAAGACAGAAGTGTGAGAGGAGAGGATATTCTTACAGCACATCAAAAGATGAAGGATTATATATTTGCCCCCCCCCCCCCCCCCACCCACCACTCCTCAGCCTCTTCCAGCATAAGGAGGTAATTTGCTCCCGTTCTCTGCTGCACAGAACGAAACCTGATCTTCCCCATGTTACTAAGCCAGGGAGCCAGTCAGCTCCACAGGCCCCAGCCTGGATGCCTAACACAGTCTGTGCCCCATGAATCCCTCCAGAACCTGTGCAGTTGGTCCCTGGCAGGATTTTGGGGAGGGGGAAAAGACAAGGCCAGAAGATACTTCCTTGACAGACATGGGAGTCAGTCTGGAAACACAAGGCAGTAAATGCAGACACTGTGACTGCCAGTTTTGTTTGTCTGGGAAGCTAAAACACAAAGCCCCTTAAAATACATATAAGGACATTCAGGAGTGCATGTTCATGTCTCTCCATGTCCTGGGGGAGCAGCATTTTGAAAAAGGTGCACTTGGGGAAAAATGATGCGCAGCTTTTCTCCAGATGTACATGGGAGCAGTTCTTAAAAATGTCTGTTCCTGTCAGCATCCATCCCCCTCCCCTGATGGGGCTCTCAGCATCATGCCCCACTCTCTTCCCAAGATCAAAGTCCCTTCTCCCAATCCCATTGTCATCTTTTACCAGGGATCCTGGTAGTCTAGTGGGACCAGAAGCGATTCTCAGCTACTTCTGTTCTTGTGAGTCCGAGTCCAAAATAGCACTATGACCCTAGTGAGAATCTTGCAGTTCTGCCCTGTCCATTTCTCTCCAAGTCTTGCAGGTTAACCTCCCAGCAGCAGTACCGTGAGATTACCACCAGGGGTGACGGCACCATTTTGAACTCAGGGATCACTCCCGTAACCCTGGTGAGAAATGGGAAAGTTGGGGGAGGGGGGATATGATGGGGATGGGGTCTGGCCTTAACCTTTATGCTTGCCCCCTCAAACATGGACTTATGCCTGCCTCAGGCAGGTGTAAATGCCGAAGTCCATCATTTTTTATATTGGCCTATGTTCCCCTTGAAACAGAGAATTTGTGTTGGTGTTGTAGAACTGCCCTAACCATGCCCCTCGACACCTATATGTGGTGTGGATCCCTGTGTGTAAATAGCAGCTTTCTAAAATAGTATTTATACATGTATGACAATCTAAATGTGGAAATCCTTCAAAAGTAAGGGCCTGAATTTCTGTGTTATCGACTGTACAGCCCCCCCCCCCCTGTCCAGAGACAGATTCTAAATTAATTTTGACAAGAATTTGAGTATAATTGTATATTTGATTTTATGAAGTGTTTTCTGATCTCTCGTGTGCCTGGGCAAGGAAGGGCAACTGCCATGGGGCTGGATGAGAAAAGGACATCTCAGGAAGAGCAGGGGAAGGAGAAGGGGGAGATCTTAGGATGGATGTGGGAAGAAAGAAGTAGGGGTCAGGAAGAGGGAAGGAGGAGCAGATCCTGGGCCAGAGGAAGAACAAAAGGAGGAGGTGGGGGAGATATTCCTTCTTACTCCCCTCTCCACCTAATAAAGATCCTTTACCTTTCCTCCCTGATAATTTTTCATTTTCTACTCTCTTCTCTTAGCTCTCGCCCTTCCACCTATTTCTCCCTATTCCCCCTTGGATCCAACAGGATTTAAACTGTGCAGGATACCATAATCAGACCCTGTACTGCAGAGGAGGAGAAAGATGTGGTCCAAGACACCTCCAATCTTCTCATCCGCTTAGTCACCAGTACATAAGTACATAAGTACATAAGTAGTGCCATACTGGGAAAGACCAAAGGTCCATCTAGCCCAGCATCCTGTCACCGACAGTGGCCAATCCAGGTCAAGGGCACCTGGCACGCTCCCCAAACGTAAAAACATTCCAGACAAGTTATACCTAAAAATGAGGAATTTTTCCAAGTCCATTTAATAGCGGTCTATGGACTTGTCCTTTAGGAATCTATCTAACCCCTTTTTAAACTCCGTCAAGCTAACCGCCCGTACCACGTTCTCCGGCAATGAATTCCAGAGTCTAATTACACGTTGGGTGATGAAAAATTTTCTCCGATTCGTTTTAAATTTACCACACTGTAGCTTCAACTCATGCCCTCTAGTCCTAGTATTTTTGGATAGCGTGAACAGTCGCTTCACATCCACCCGATCCATTCCACTCATTATTTTATACACTTCTATCATATCTCCCCTCAGCCGTCTCTTCTCCAAGCTGAAAAGCCCTAGCCTTCTCAGCCTCTCTTCATAGGAAAGTCGTCCCATCCCCACTATCATTTTCGTCGCCCTTCGCTGTACCTTTTCCAATTCTACTATATCTTTTTTGAGATACGGAGACCAGTACTGAACACAATACTCCAGGTGCGGTCGCACCATGGAGCGATACAACGGCATTATAACATCCGCACACCTGGACTCCATACCCTTCCTAATAACACCCAACATTCTATTCGCTTTCCTAGCCGCAGCAGCACACTGAGCAGAAGGTTTCAGCGTATCATCGACGACGACACCCAGATCCCTTTCTTGATCCGTAACTCCTAACGTGGAACCTTGCAAGACGTAGCTATAATTCGGGTTCCTCTTACCCACATGCATCACTTTGCACTTGTCAACATTGAACTTCATCTGCCACTTGCACGCCCATTCTCCCAGTCTCGCAAGGTCCTCCTGTAATCGTTCACATTCCTCCTGCGACTTGACGACCCTGAATAATTTTGTGTCATCGGCGAATTTAATTACCTCACTAGTTATTCCCATCTCTAGGTCATTTATAAATACATTAAAAAGCAACGGACCCAGCACAGACCCCTGCGGGACCCCACTAACTACCCTCCTCCACTGAGAATACTGGCCACGCAATCCTACTCTCTGCTTCCTATCTTTCAACCAGTTCTTAATCCATAATAATACCCTACCTCCGATTCCATGACTCTGCAATTTCTTCAGGAGTCTTTCGTGCGGCACTTTGTCAAACGCCTTCTGAAAATCCAGATATACAATATCAACCGGCTCCCCATTGTCCACATGTTTGCTTACCCCCTCAAAAAAATGCATTAGATTGGTGAGGCAAGACTTCCCTTCACTAAATCCGTGCTGACTTTGTCTCATCAGTCCATGTTTTTGTATATGCTCTGCAATTTTATTCTTAATAATAGCCTCCACCATCTTGCCCGGCACCGACGTCAGACTCACCGGTCTATAATTTCCCGGATCTCCTCTGGAACCTTTCTTAAAAATCGGAGTAACATTGGCTACCCTCCAGTCTTCCGGTATTACACTCGATTTTAGGGACAGATTGCATATTTCTAACAGTAGCTCCGCAAGTTCATTTTTTAGTTCTATTAATACTCTGGGATGAATACCATCAGGTCCCGGTGATTTACTACTCTTCAGCTTGCTGAACTGACCCATTACATCCTCCAAGGTTACAGAGAATTTGTTTAGTTTCTCCGACTCCCCCGCTTCAAATATTCTTTCCGGCACCGGTGTCCCCCCCAAATCCTCCTCGGTGAAGACCGAAGCAAAGAATTCATTTAATTTCTCCGCTACGGCTTTGTCCTCCTTGATCGCCCCTTTAACACCATTTTCGTCCAGCGGCCCAACCGACTCTTTGGCCGGTTTCCTGCTTTTAATGTATCTAAAAATTTTTTTACTATGTATTTTTGCTTCCAACGCTAATTTCTTCTCAAAGTCCTTTTTTGCCCTCCTTATCTCCGCTTTGCATTTGGCTTGGCATTCCTTATGATCTATCCTGTTACTTTCAGTTGGTTCTCTTCTCCACTTTCTGAAGGATTGTTTTTTGGCTCTAATGATTTCCTTTATCTTACTGTTTAGCCACGCCGGCTGACGTTTAGTCTTTTTTCCCTTTTTTCTAATACGTGGAATATACTTGTCCTGAACCTCCAGGATGGTGTTTTTAAACAGCATCCACGCCTGATGCAAGTTTTTTACTCTGCGAGTTGCTCCTTTCAGTCTTTTTTTCACCATTTTTCTCATTTTGTCGTAATCACCTTTTCTATAGTTAAACGCTAGCGTACTTGATTTCCTAGTTTCACTTCCTTCAATGCCAATATCAAAACCGATCATATTATGATCACTGTTATCAAGCGGCCCTCGTACCGTTACCCCCTGCACTAGATCATGAGCACCACTAAGGACTAAGTCTAGTATTTTTCCTTCTCTTGTCGGCTCCTGAACTAGCTGTTCCATGAAGCTGTCCTTGATTTCATCAAGAAATCTTATGTCCCTTGCGTGTACAGATGTTACATTAACCCAGTCTATATGCGGGTAATTGAAATCCCCCATTATTATTGTGTTGCCCAGTTTGTTTGCGTCCCTGATTTCCTTTAACATTTCCGCATCCGTCTGTTCGTCCTGGCCAGGCGGACGGTAGTACACTCCTATCACTATCCTTTTCCCCTTTGCACATGGAATTTCAATCCACAGTGATTCCAAGGAGTGTTTTGTTTCCTGCAGAATTTTCAATCTATTTGATTCAAGGCTCTCGTTAATATACAATGCTACCCCTCCACCAATCCGATTCACCCTGGCTCTATTTGCGGTATATCAAGTGCATAAATAAATAAAAATAAATAAATAAAAATAAATAAATAAATAAAAGCCTGTGTGCACCCACCCTCAGGTGCATTTTACCATGCTAGTCACTGCCTCTTGGCCCATCCTCTAGACACCTGTGATTCCATAGCTGTGAAATTATGAGATAAGGGCCCTGTTCCTGGCTTTGTGCTCCGTCTATTGCTTTTATCATCTCAGCCTACACGCGGCTCAGCATCAGTAACAGGCTGGCCAAACCCACAGGGCCTGAGGTTTGTTGCTCATATCGGTCCATGGATTCTCTGCCCCCTTCCCCGTCTTACCTTACACCCCTCGCAGGTGATGCAACGGTAATGGTAGCCGGTTGCTTTGTCACTGCACACAACGCACGGTTCATCTTTTTCAAGGTAGCTAGGGATATACCCTGGAAAGAAGCAAACACGGTGTTAATGCATCTGAAGGAGCCGACTCCTGCTCTTGAGGGACTGACTGCTGCCCCCTCCCCAGTACCTCTACAGGAATCTGACCCAAATCTGTTCCCTCCCACTCCAAGAGAAGTGCTTTATACCTCTTGCTCCCTCCCTCCCCCAGAGGACAAAATGACTTTTCAAATAAATCCACTCCCACTAATTTTGACCATGGACATTTTGACTGAGATGCTGATGCAAAAAGTTCTAATGGTTTAGTGCACAGGTTCTAATGCAAACGTTAGTGCAACAGTTTTGCTTTCTGATGCAATAAACTATTGGTATGCAAATTACTGCTGCATTATAAAGTGTGTTTGCTATTAAAGAGCAAAATGTGTCTCCCTTCCTGTCAGTGTGTGAGTAGTGATTGGCTTATGTGCTGACAGAAAGGGAGACATTAAAAAAACCCCACTACAGTGCAAGTCGTTATCTAAAAAAAAAAAAATCCCCCAATCCCCTGAAAGGATTCCCTGGGTTCTGATCTCCCTACCCGCCAGTTGCCTCCCATTCCCCCTGACACTACCCATAAAATCTGTGATAATCTAGTGGCCTCACCCTCATCCCCTTCAACACCCTAAAAAATATCTCTGGAAGTGTATTAGACCCCAACTACTACTACTATTTAGCATTTCTATAGCGCTACAAGGCATACGCAGCGCTGCACAAACTCCTCTGACCTCCAAATATATTGCTGGTAGTCTAGTGAACACCCCCACCTCTGTGACCCCCTCCCCCCACGTACCTTGCAAGAGCGATACCTACTCTCTCTTGCCTCTGCCCTGTCATCTTCCAAAATTTAATCCTGGGACGCACCCTGTAGAGTCAAGTCTGCCAAACAAGGGCATTTCCCTTATTTGGTTGTCTGAGCGGAGACTCCAAATAAGGTAAAAATATCCTAATTTGGCAGACTGCGTTGCACATTTTGGAAGAATGCAGTGTGGAGACAGCAGAAGCATTTGGGCATTGCTCTTGCCTTTTCATCAAGGGGTGGGAGTCCCTAGATTACTGGGGGTGTTGGGGAGTGGAGGATCTGGTAATATGGGGAGTCAGAGCATTTGGAGCAAAAAAGAAGAAACAGGCAATAAATCCTCACAAATGGTACTACAGAAGATCAGACTAACCCTTCTATACCTCCTCTGATGTGGTTCCTACTTTGAAGGTACAATGGTTTGTTTTTGTCATCAATAAAATGATTAACAATAATATAAAAAAGCTCCTGCTTCAGATTCAGCCTTACAGTCTTTTGCATACTTCTGTGCCTCGAGAACGAATAGTTAATAGTTTCATTAACATTCATTTTAATATGTGTGGATTTATGCAAAGTTATCTTCTGTGGAAGCACCTCTCTGCACTGTGTGCCCATAAACTTGTGTGCAGAACATCACACATTAACTCTGTGCTAATGTCTGTGCAAATTTCCTGCAGATGACATTGCTTTTATCAGAGACAGATGAGGGGAGATATGATTGAGGTCTACCAAATCCTGAGTGGTGTAGAACACGTAGAAGTACATCGATTTTTTACTCATTCCAAAAGAACAAAGACTAGGGGGCAATCAAGGAAGTTACATGGAAATACTTTAGGAGGAAATATTTTTTCACTCAACGAATAGTTAAGCTCTGGAACTCTTTGCCAGAGGATGTGGTAACAGTGGTTAGCATATCTGTGTTTAAAAAAAAAGGTTTAGACAAGTTTCTGGAGGAAAAGTTCACAGTTTGCTATCAAGACAGACATGGGGAGGCAGCTGGGTTTCTGCCAGGTACTTGTGATCCGGCTTGGCCACTCTTATGTTCTTATTGGCCCCTTGGTGCTTGTGCTGGTAGATCTGTCGGCAGCACTTAGTACAATTGAGCATTGAGGCCCTCATGATCAAAGCAAACTCCGGCTCTAGAGGCTGTTAACGCCATACTAGCGCCGGAGTTTGCAGCCAACCCATAATCAGAGCCCTCGAGCGCCTGAAACAATGCACTCGAGGGCTCTTAGCGCAAGTAGCATGCAAATGCATGCTAAACAGGGCTTCCAGCATTCATCCCCAATGATCAGCGGCCAGCGCCAAAGATGGGGTCGCTGGCCGCAGCAAAATCAACGCCAGCTCTGAGCTTGCGTTAGACTTTGCGGATCATTGGGGAGGAATGGTGAGCCCTGTCCAGCATGCAGTTGCATGCTGGCAGGCCCCTGTTCCCCCCCAAATCAAACGCAAACAGGGGACTGGAGGTCTGGTGGGTCTCCAGCCCCCCCTCCCGAACCCCCATAAATCCTGGTGGCCGCCTCCGGCCAAACGCTATCCCACCCTCCCTCCCACTCAGCGACGGGGGGGGGGGGGGGCTGGAGGTTTGGTGGGTCTCCAGCCCCCCAAACCCCAAGAAATTGTTGTGGCCGCCACCCTGTTATCCATCCACGGAGGGGGGTGGGGGCTGGAGGTCCAGTGGACCTCCAGCCCACCCCAACTCCTCCCCTCCCCCAGCGTTCTGAATCCCTGGTGGTCTGTGGTCACCCACCCACCCTCCCTTCTGGCCCCCCCGGCTGGCCCCCCTACCTTTTGTTGGAGGAGGGACGCAGCCTGCCTGCCTCCCTCCTCTTCCTGTCGACGCCACTGCAAATTCCCTTACATGGTCTGTAGCCCCGCCCAGCGCATCCCAGGATGCAATGGGCAGGGCTGGGCACCGCCATTTTGCAGCGGCGTCGACAGGAAGAGGAGGGAGGCAGGCAGGCTGCGTCCCTCCTCCAACAAAAGGTAGGGGGGCCAGCCGGGGGGGCCGGAAGGGAAGGTGGGTGACCACGGACCACCAGGGATTCAGAACGCTGGGGGAGGGGAGGAGTTGGGGTGGGCTGGAGGTCCACCGGACCTCCAGCCCCCACCCCCCTCCGTGGATGGATAACAGGGTGGCAGCCACAACAATTTCTTGGGGTTTGGGGGGCTGGAGACCCACCGAACCTCCAGCCCCCCCCCCCGGTCGCTGAGTGGGAGGGAGGGTGGGATAGCGTTTGGCCGTAGGCGGCCACCAGGATTTATGGGGGTTTGGGGGGGGGGGGGGTTCGGGCCTCGGCAGGCTGTTTGACAGGTTTGGGCTTTTGACAGCCCAGACCTGTCAAACAAGTGCGGGAGGATTGTGCTGAGCGCATGCTCGGCACAATTCTCCCGCACTTTAAACATGATAATGAAAGATAATAGCGCTGCTTAGATTTGCATGCATTATCTTTGATCATCGATGCAGAAAAGCCCTGCGCTGTACCGGCGCTATTTTTAGGGCGCTGTTTGGAACAGCGCAGGGCTTTTGATCATCTGGGCCTGAGAGAAATGTTAAGTGGCCTCCTGTTACAACACTTTACCTCTTTTGATCAAGACAAAATTGATGATTCCTTTTCTTCCCAGTGGGAACCGAAATATGGTGTCCTGCAAGGGTTCATCATCAAACGTGGGGCGGTGCACCCCCTGTGCACGCTGCGGGGGGGGGGGGGGGGGTGTAGGGAGCAGCTGCATGGCTGTTGGCTCTGCGGGTTCCCTGCTCCCTGATGTTACTTCCTGTTCCGGGGCAGAGGGAGCAGGGAACCCACAGAGCTGACAGCTGTGCGGCTGCTCCCAGCATCCCAGGAGGTAAGAACAATGCACCCGGGGGGGGGGGGGGGGGGGGGGTTCTGAGGCTTTGCGCCGGGGGAGGACGATGATGCACACGGGGGCAGGGGGGGGGGGGGCAGCGGTGATCCGCCCTGGGTGGCAGCCGACCAAGGAATACCACTCCTTTAGATTGTAAGCTCCTTTGAGCAGGGACTGTCCTTCTTTGTTCATTGTACAGCGCTGTGCAACCCTGGTAGCGCTTTAGAAATGTTAAATAGTAGTAGTAGTAGTAGTACTGTTTAATGACTAGCCTGATTACTGATCTGCATTTTCTGCACTAATTTATGCAGGTGATATGCGCTTGTTTGCTCTTTAGGGAAGAGCCATAATGACAACATAGTTCAATTAAATTCCAACCTTATAAAAGCCTTTTAATGGTTAATGGCCAATAACTGTTCCTTAAAGTTTCAAAAACGGAGGTCTTATGGGTTCCTCTGACTTCTGTTAAATTGCCTAAACCCTCTTATATCTAGAAGGCACTAGGGATGGGCTGTCCACAGATTAATAGCATGCACTATGGTATGCGTTCTTTCCCAATAGAACATGCATGCACAAGTGCAACGTTTGCACACATGATTTCAATAAGGGAAGAGCACACTCTATGTGCAAATAGTGTGGGCAGCATTCTCCTTGAAGTGTGCGCCCTCTTAATATTTGTTTCCACACCCACACACAAAAAGCAAAAACTTTCTGAGGACAAATCCCTACATGACACCATGACATCTTTGAGTGAAACCATTTGTACATGAGGCATTTTACTGGATAAGGGGCTCAGATATGTTCAGTGGTTGGTGTATGTTTTTGGCAACTGCACAGGCTTCATCATTTAAGGTCCCTCCTTTCTCTCATGACCCGACTACACTTATAGAAACTATTCTAGCATGTTGAGTTGATTACTGGAACTGATTGCGATCTAGGTTTGCCAGTAAATATCAATCAACCGTCTACAACCAATTCAGAACTCCTCTGCACAGGTTCTGATGGAGTAAAGACTATTTGTCATTTCTCCCATTTTCTTTTTTTATGTTTCAACGATTTTTATTGATGAGTTCACATGGTATACAAGTCTATATCAGTCAATATAAATCTGATAACAAATACTTCTAACCCATATTAATGAACCTGAGATTTCTATCATCAAAGTTTTTCAATCTTTTCTCCCCTATCTCTTCCCTCTTGTCTCCTTATTTATGTATGAATGTGTACACTTATAATTACAGGACAATTGCATAACTAGTAACAATAAACTTTTATCCAAAACTCCAATAATTATGTCTCATGTTTAATTCTGTGTACTATCCCAACAGTATTTGCAGGCGAGACCACTTAATGTAATCTTCCTAAGGATTGCTCTCCTAGCTAATAATACCTATGTCCCTCCAAAATGTATATAAGAATGCCCTGCCCGAGATTATTCCCCCCTCCCCCTCTGCTCTTATGGAAGCTTCTTCTTACTTCATGGCGTAGCTACCTCTACCACTTCACGTGCCATAACTACCAGAGTGTAGGTTATTGTTTACTGCTTCATTTGGCCCTTTTCAACTCTTTCTATGTGGACTGCCCTATCCGTGTATTCCCTCACTGACCTCCCCCAATCTAATGTTACTTAACTTCCCCCACCTTCCCCTTTATAATACGGCCAGATTTCATTTCTCCCATTTTAAAATATCTTGTCTGGCTTCCTATTAGCACCTGAGTACATTTTAAGATCCCCCACAGACAGCAGCTCTGAGAACTTGATAACCCCCACCCTTTCCATTCTCTTTGCCAGGGCTCACCACAAACCTCGGCCCCCTGTCAGACCCAATCTGAAAACAGCTCAGAGTGGCTTCTCTCCTTCTTTACAGAAGAGACCTGGCAGAAGATTTAGAGAATGAATTTAAGTGTGTAGGTGCCTAACCCAGCAATTAAATCCTTATCCAGAGAAGAGCAGACAGTGTGAATCAATGATCACTGCCTGCCCTTACACAAAGGAGCGATACATGGATAAGGAGAAGTGAAGTAGTAGAGAGAGGGTGAAAAAAAGCAGAGGGAGAGTGAAAGGTAAGATCAAATGACGGGACAAGGGATTCATCACGGATCAGGCTCAGACTCAGACATAGGGACTGGGCTGCCGTAACCTTCATGAAAAGTGTTAATGGTACTGAAGTCAATCAGAATCTCATCTAATGTTTAATTACAGTGGGCTGAGATCCTGGGGATCTGGGTTCAAATCCCACTGCAGCTCCTTGTGACGCTGGGAAAGTCACTTAACCCTCACTATGTAAACCGCTTTGAATGTAGTTGCAAAAACCACAGAAAGGTGGTATATCAAGTCCCATTTCCCTTTCCCTATTTGAGATTCTACATGGAATGTTGCTAGTGGAGGAGTAGCCTAGAGGTTAGCACAGCGGACTTTGATCCTGGGGAACTGGGTTCAAGTCCCACTGCTGTTCCTTGTGACTCTGGGCAAGTCACTTAACCCTCCATTGTCCCAGGTACAAAAAACACCTTGTGAGCCCAAAGGGGACCGAAAAAGTACCTGCATATAATGTGTACAGCGCTGCATATGTCTAGTACTCCTATAGAAATGATAAGTAGTAGTAAAATTCACCAGTATCCCGACCCACTACCAATACACTCATCAAAGGGCCTCCCATCCTGCATTTACAAACTCCCTCCCAGCACATTCAGAGTGTACATGGTCCTGCTCTTTGAGACCTGAAGGAAGAGAAACTGCTCATCCCCAGCAGGGCTATGGTTCAGTACAACACACTACTGGCACAGAAGGGAGAGGGTCTCTAGGGCCACTCAGTTTCTGAAAATAGAGAATTTATCCTCAGTTTACACAGCTTCCCAGCAGCCAGCCAGGGATTCATTAATCTCTGAACAAGCAGATTAGTCTAAACTCACCCTAATTCGGGGAGGTCAGAATGCAGGGAGGCAGCCAGGACTGGTAAGCAGTAGTCATTCTGCAGAACTGTGCACCCAGCACACAGGATTTCATGGACAGGAAGAAGAATTTAGCCTGCTCAGCAGCATTACTGTGATTACAGACGGTGAGATGGCCACATCCAGCACAGCAGGGCCCATATTCATATACTCACTCTCTGTCCTCCGTTTCAGAGCAAACTACAAGAGCCAGAATGCACTGGGGCGCAGAGCCAGTGCAAAGGCAGTAGGTGTCCTAGCCAAACCTCCAGCCTTACATCTCTCCTCAATTACTTTTCAGGCCCCTACCTTACAGGTTCCCCAAAAATGGGATAATTAAACTCGACAATCAAGATAATCACATAAACATCATGTTAAACTATATGCTTTGAGTTTCTATGCTGTCAGCTCTTTGCTGCTCCCCTAGGCAATGCCTAGTCTGGCCTAATGGTTGAGCACGCACTGATGGGGTGAAAGCTACCACAGCTGGGTGGTCTGAGGGCTAACCTCCGCCATGAGACAGGGTTAGACAGGTAATATTGCATCTACTGTTGTTAATACTTACAGAGCACTGGCCTTGCTGCACAGACACACATGACAAATTCCTGTGCTGTAACAACACATAGCCTGTGAGCTCAGTGAAGTTAAGTACATAAGTATATAAGTAATGCCACACTGGGAAAAGACCAAGGGTCCATCGAGCCCAACATTCTGTCCATGACAGCGGCCAATCCAGGCCAAGGGCACCTGGCAAGCTTCCCAAACGTACAAACATTCTATACATGTTATTCCTGGAATTGTGGATTTTTCCCAAGTCCATTTAGTAGTGGTTTATGGACTTGTTCTTTAGGAAACCGTCTAACCTCTTTTTAAACTCTGCTAAGCTAACCGCCTTCACCACGTTCTCCGGCAACAAATTCCAGAGTTTAATTACGCGTTAGGCAAAGAAAAATTTCTCCGATTTGTTTTAAATTTACTACACTGTAGTTTCATCGCATGCCCCCTAGTCCTAGTATTTTTGGAAAGTGTGAACAGACGCTTCACATCCACCTGTTCCACTTCACTCATTATTTTATATACCTCTATCATGTCTCCCCTCAGCCGTCTGTTCTCCAAGCTGAAAAGCCCTAGCCTCCTTAGTCTTTCTTCATAGGGAAGTCGTCCCATCCCCGCTATCATTTTAGTTGCCCTTCGCTGCACCTTTTCCAATTCTACTATATCTTTCTTGAGATGTGGCAACCAGAATTGAACACAATACTCAAGGTGCGGTTGCACCATGGAGCGATACAATGGAGTGGAGGAGTGGCCTAGTGGTTAGGGTGGTGGACTTTGGTCCTGGAGAACTGAGTTCGATTCCCACTTCAGGCACAGGCAGCTCCTTGTGACTCTGGCAAGTCACTTAACCCTCCATTGCCCCATGTACAAATAAGTACCTGTATACAATATGTAAGCCACATTGAGCCTGCCATGAGTGGGAAAGCGCGGGGTACAAATGTAACAAAAATAAAATAAAAATAAATTATAACATCCTCACACCTGTTTTCCATACCTTTCCTAATAATACCCAACATTCTATTCACTTTCCTAGCCGCAGCAGCACACTGATCAGAAGGTTTCAGTGTATTATCGACGACACCCAGATCCCTTTCTTGGTCCGTAACTCCTAACGTGGAACCTTGCATGATGTAGCTATAATTCAGATTCTTTTTTCCCCACATGCATCACCTTGCACTTGCTCACATTAAACGTCATCTGCCATTTAGCCGCCCAGTCTCCCAGTCTCGTAAGGTCCTCTTGTAATTTTTCACAATCCTGTCGCGATTTAACGACTTTGAATAACTTTGTGTCATCAGAAAATATAATTACCTCACTAGTTACTCCAATCTCTAAATCATTTTTAAATATATTAAAAAGCAGCGGTCCTAGCACGGACCCCTGAGGAACCCCACTAACTACCCTTCTCCATTGTGAATACTGCCCATTTAACCCCACTCTCTGTTTCCTATCCTTCAACCAGTTTTTAATCCACAATAGGATATTTCCTCCTATCCCAGGCAACCTCTATGAAGTCAGTGGGGCCAGTGGCCTTTAGCTGGTATTAAACCTGCCCTTCTTTTAGCTCAGCGGCTGGCACTCAGCCAGCACTGTTTAGGACTTAATTCAGCTGAAGAACAAACTGTTCAGGCAGAGAACCAAAACATTAGCTTTTTCCTCTCTGCACTGAACACTTTCCAGCAGGAGAGAAAGCAATGTTTCAGGGGTAATCTGTACTCAGCAGAATGCTATTCTGAACCCAAGGGTGGAGCTAGAGGCCTACAAACTAACAGGGGTCGCCTGAGGTTCCTAGCCAGGGCCCTGTTAATCCTGGTCAGTGTTTATTCCCAGACTTGTAGCTTCTCCTAGGCCGAAGATCAAAGCCTTAGCTACAAAAGCTGAACAAGTGGCTTCAGAGCTCTTTTTTGTAGCACTCTCCTGTGGTTCTTCCTGTTTTCCCCTCTCCCACATGTGCAGCCATTTGCCTGCTGTGTTCCACCTTGGAGATGACTGCCTGCCTCTAAGTAGCAAACTTTTCATGCAGTGTTGCCATATTAAAAAAAAATTCCCACCCAAAACCCGCACACACCCCACCCCCGACGTCATCACCCCCGCCCCTTCCGTCATCATCCCCACCCCCGCCGTCATCACCCCTTCCGTCATCAGCCCCACCCCTTCCGTCATCACCCGCCCCCACCGTCATCACCCCGCCCAATACGTCACAAACCCCGCCTCTGTCGCCATTAGCCCCACCCCCCGCCGGCCGAAAAACCACCCAAAAGCCGCACAGAAAAAAAAAAACAAGCCCAAAAAACCACAACCCGCCGCGGGCAAAAGTTTCCCGTGGCGGGTTGCGGAAAACCGCCCATCTGGCAACCCTGCTTTCATGCTGTCTGTCCCAAAATAGTGACGGGTAGCAGACAATGTTTATATTAAAAAAATTAATAATCCCCAAAACTTGGCATGTCAACGTGGCTACAACCAGTTTTTCCAGTTTTGGTTAACTTACTTATTTGCCCCGAAAGCAGAACTTGGGAACACCTTGGATAATGGTTTCTACCCTCTGTCCGTGCTGGAACAGAAATGGCTCAAGAAGGGCACTTTCGCTTGGGTTTATCAGCCCACGTGTTTTTAAGATTTTTCTAGCCAGAGCGCATGAGTTACTCCCCTCTGGATCAGGCTGTCCTGGTACTGCATCCCACAATGATTCAGATCCTCAAGAGTTTATCTGGCCAAAACCAACTGGGCCACCTTGCCTTTCTAAATTTTTTTTCCAAAACCGGAGACCAACTCTGTACTCCAATGAGAGGTGAAGCTGGCACCCATCTTCCTGCATCTCTAATAACGCCCCCCCCCCCCCCCCAATGCTCAAATGCTTCCTGGCAGCTTTCAATCACTGGCCCACACTACTATGCATAATCAGAAAAACTGTTAATGGGGGAAAAAGAGGGTGTGAGAGACTATTTATGAGGTTCACTTTTAGCAATGTTCACTCTCAACAGCTCTAGACCGAGCAGTCCAGTTCCCAGAACTTCAGTGGGATTCTAATGTCTAGATTTTGACTTTGATGGAATTCCAGAATACATGGGATAAACACAGAGGATCCTTATATAGAAAAAGGATAGAATTCAATTAAAACTTAAATGACCTCATAGCTGGAGTGAGCTTTGACAGCAGTTGTTGGGAAGTACGACCGACCAGTGCCGGACAGACTTTTACGGTCTCTGCTCCAGAATTTGGCAGGGAGAGACAGAGATTACGTAGACCAGTGTTTTATCATGAAAAACGGAACCTGTGCAGAGTACCAGATTCAACCCTGGCCACC
Source organism: Microcaecilia unicolor (assembly GCF_901765095.1). Classification (NCBI taxonomy): domain Eukaryota; kingdom Metazoa; phylum Chordata; class Amphibia; order Gymnophiona; family Siphonopidae; genus Microcaecilia; species Microcaecilia unicolor. The sequence goes on along the minus strand of NC_044042.1, from coordinate 71,658,571 downwards.
TTGCTGGGCAGACCCGGGGGGGGGGGGGGGGACTGTGCAGATCTTTATCTGCTGACAATTACTATGTTAGATTCCTATGTTGCTAACTACTACTATCATTTCTATAGCGCTACAAGGCTAACGAGGTCATTTTATGTCTGTGTTTCTTCCCCCACATAAAATACTTATGTTCAGAAAGAGGTCCTTATTGAATTGCCCAGGGGTGTACACATGTTTATTTATTTATTTGTAACATTTGTATCCCACATTTTCCCACATATTAGCAGGCTCAATGTGGCTTACAGAATACCGTAATGGTGAACGCCAAGTACGGCAGGTATTAAACAAATACAATTAGAAGAAGGGTCATGTAAGGTAAGGGAAAAAGGGTGCAATAAGGGACAAGGAAATAAGAAATAAAAATGTCCATTGCAATGTATGTATAGATGCATTGTAGAATTGAGGCATTTAAGTAGAATCAATAGGGTAGGCCTTGCAAAACCGATAGGTCTTTAAAGATTGCCTGAAGTTTTGATGGTCGTGCATTGCTTTTACACTCTTTGGTAATGCATTCCACATTTGCGTACTTAAGTAAGAAAAATTTGGATGCATAAGTTGATTTGTATCTGAGTCCAATGCAGCTTGGATAGTGAAGGTTCAGATAAGTACGTGATGAACTGATTCTGTTTCTGGCTGGAAGATCTATTAAATCAATCATATATCCTGGGGCATCACCGTAGATTATCTTGTGAACCAGAGAGCAAATCTTGAAGGTAATGCAGTCCTTGATAGGGAGCCAGTGTAGTTTCAATCGAAGAGGGGTTTAGCGCTATCAAATCTGTTTTTGTTGAATATCAGTCTGGCAGCTGTGTTTTGGGCTGTCTGGAGTTTTTTCACAAGCTGTACGTTTGCATGTAGAAGAGCTGACAAAAAGCACACCTTTTACAAGGTATACAGCCAGCTACTCCCGGGGCGGAGGCCGGACGGCGCTAGGGTGGAATTGCAAGATGCACACATGCATTAGAAAATACGCACTTACCTGTGCAGGACTTGGGAAGAAGAGTTTTGTCTGCTCTCTCCCCTCCCCGACAGCTCAGAGCCTACTTTCCTTTATAGAATACTAGCGCTAACTGGGCAGATATGCATTTAAACGCTTATGCCAGTTATACACCTAGATATCAGACATACACTCAGAAATTATAGCATTCTATATATGTTATATAGTGCATAAGTGGGCTCCGCTCATTTTATTTATTTAGGTCATTTTACCCCGCCTTTTGCCACAGTTTTGCAGCCCCAAAGCGGCTTACAATGAACTAATTAGATAATTACAATGAGAGTTGAGAAGGTAGAAGGAACAGGGAAAAAGGAAGGGAGGAAAGGGGATATAAATTCAATCTTGAAACAAATAAATAAGGAGGCCGGGAAATGAAAGCGAAGAAAGTGGAGGAAGGAAGGAAGAGTCCAGAATCAGATCTTGACTCGCTGAGACTCATTAGGCAGGCGAGCAGGACAGCAAAGCCGAGAAGGTAGCAACTGATGTTGAGACAAGCAGTGTAGGTGACGACCGTGGCCTTGCAGCTTGGCGTCGGGTTGAGCCGGCAGTGCCGAAGACAAAGAGCATCGGGTCGCGATCTCCGCCAGCCGGACCTGCAGCACTGATATGCTCCAGCACACGCAGCTTGGCAGCTCAGCTTTACCAACGGCCCCTCATGCAAATGACACGCTCTTAGATATGTGTGCAGCCAGCTTTCCGGCATTTAATACTGCTACTTAACACTTCTATAGCGCTACAAGGCATACGCAGCGCTGTACACCATACACAATCTAAATAAGACAAGCAACAGACAGAACAACTAAGGGGTAAGGGGAATTAAAGAGGAGGGGATAAAAGGTACAGGCAAGTGAGCAGTGGTTAGGACTCAAAAGCGGCGTCAAAGAGGTGGGCTTTTAGCTTGGACTTGAAAATGGCCAAAGACAGGGCTAGACGTACATCCTCGGGAAGTCTATTCCAGGCGTGTGGTGCAGCGAGATAGAAGGCACGGAGTCTGGAATTAGCAGTAGAGGAGAAGGGGACAGACAAGAGAGATTTGTCAACAGAACGGAGTGCCCGAGGGGGGGGGGGGGGGTGTAGGAAAAGACAACAGTGGAGAGGTACTGGGGAGCAGTAGAGTGAATACACTTATAGGTCAGTAAGAGAAGTTTGAATTGAATGCGGAAACGGATAGGGAGCCAGTGAAGTGACTTGAGGAGAGGGCTAGTGTGAGCATAGCGATTTTGGCGGAAAATGAGTCGTGCAGCAGGTGCACATGCTAGCATTCTGGTCAGTATGTACGTATCTGCTGCGTAAATGTTTGCACCTTCTCTATAATACATCCAGAAAAGAATCACCCTTTACAGCTATTGACTGACACGGATGTCTGGCTCTAGAAGCAGTGGTCAGCCTGTAAAGTTTCTGGTGGGTAAAGTTATCAATAGAAATCAAACAAAATAAAACTTGGAAAAGAAAATAAGATGATGCCTTTTTTATTGGACATATCTTAATACATTTCTTGATTAGCTTTCGAAGGTTGCCCTTCTTGACGAAGAAGGGCAACCTTCGAAAGCTAATCAAGAAATGTATTAAGATATGTCCAATAAAAAAGGCATCATCTTATTTTCTTTTCCATGTTTTATTTTGTTTGATTTCTATTGATAACCTTAAGAGTGGACTAAAACGGCTACCACACTCCTCTACTTATGGTGGGTAAAGGAAACAGCCTCCCAGGGGAGCTAGAATTAGTGGCAGCCTGGGAATAAGTGCAGAGGACAGTCAGCAGCAGAGGAGTGAGGGGTACAGCCAGAGACTGCACACAGTGACTGTGTGATGAAGGAAGGCACAGCAGTACTCTGTCAGTATCATACGTTCCTATGAAGTGAAGTGAGCATGCATCCTTATTGACCTTCTTTCCTCTCCAGCCTCTGCCTTATTTCTGCTTCCTCTGTCCCGCCAATGTGCCTTGGTCTGCTCTGGGTGTGAGAAGGTAAAGCAGTTTCCAGGCCTCTGCAGTCTCCAGCCTCTCCACTGAGATTGCAAACAGCAAGGTGTGTTGGTACTGTGCCTTTCAGTGGCAACAGGAAGGATACCTCCAACAGAGCTGCTCACTGGCTCCTGATTTTTTCATTCCTGGTTTTACCATACTGCATTCAAGGACTCACAGTTCCTGCTTTTCTGAAGTAGAGAGGTGTAGTAGCCGTGTTAGTCCACTTTTAAAGGTAATCAATAGATTTCTATTGATTGCTTTTCTGAAGAAACTCAATAGTGAATATAAGTATTTTCTTTAATTTTAAACTTTGCATAATCGCACTTCAGGAAAAAGCCCATCAAAGCGGTGTACAATATTCTATTCTCTGATTTATATTCCACTGTATATCAATTGAGATTCAAGGCAGATCACAATATAAGAGGTTTTCAACAAAATGAAGAGATAATAATCATTCTGTAATAATTAGGGCTGGATTTTAGAGTCATACATCTTCTAATGTTGAAAATAAATAAGTTTTTAGAACTTTTCAAAATGAAAAATAAAAAAGAAGTAATTTGTCTGTATTGGAATATTATTCACATAAGTGTAAAATTGTTAAAGAATGAGAGACGATTGCTAGAAACATTCAGAATTGTGGAAGTTCAATAAGATTCATATACTAAGATTTAAATACTAAAACATGCTATCTAGATTTATCTCTTGCTTCCAGGTTTAGGCCCACTGCCAGTATTTCTTTACTAACCAAATTAATGGATACCTTAGTCAATAAACAACTATCTGACTACACTGAGTCTCATTCCTGTTTATGTGTTTCTCAGTTTGGCTTTAGAAATCAGCACAGGACTGAACCTTTACTTCTCACACTAACAACCATTTATGCAGGGGGCAACAGATTTTTCTGCTGCAATTTGATATATCTGCTGCACTTGACTCGGTCAATCACAAATTGCTATTGATTAGATTAAGTGAGTTTGGCTTGACGGGCACTGTTTTGAACTGGTTCAGAGAATTTTTGATTAATTGCATTTATAAAGTGTGGAACGGTGGGGTTCTTTCAAATGATTGGATTTCAACCTGTGGGGTGCGCCTATGTTGTACAATCTGTTTATGAGTTCTCTGGGTTTAATTACATTCTCTGATGATATATGTATATTTTCCTACGCAGATGATATACTGATGCTGGTACCTGTTAATTTTTCTTTAAATTTTAGACACTGTTATCCGCATTTCAGAGTGTATTGATAGAATTCAATGTTGAGCTGTGAAAAACATGCTCAAATTAAATTCTACTAAGATTCTTTGGTTCACTAATTCTCCACTGACTGTTCCCAACTCAATAACGTTGGTTGCTGGGAACAGTTTAAACGTGGAGAAAGAATCAAGAGCTCTGAGGGTTGTGCTCGATTCTGCTCTCACGTTCGACACCCAGATTAAAAACTTATGGAAACAAATTTTCTATCATACGAGACAGTTACACTTGCTGCGATCAAGTTTTTCACAGCCTCACTTTGCTTTAATAGTGGAATGGAGGAGTGACCTAGTGATTACAGCACCCGTCTGACATCCAGAGGTGGCTGGTTCAAATCCCACTTCTGCTCCTTCTTGTTGGTGGAACTCCTTGTATATTGGTTTAAACACAAAACTATTTCTCAAACTACAATGAATTCAATGTACAAAGTTGAAGAGATCAGATGGATTGTCTTTATATTTTCAAAAGCTCAACTGGCTTCGTGTAAAGTCGCATAATGTTCAAGATATTATAGGGTAATACGTCTATTTTGCTAATTCAAGCATTCCCTCATCTTTACTTTTTTTCATCAAAATTTAAGAGGTCATCTTTTATTAAAATCTCCATCTTTTAAGGGTATCTGCCTTAAATGTCAATTTGAGGCACTTTTTTTCTTATAAAGTGAGTCCAATTTGGAATACTCTTCTGTTGCAGATTCGATCTGAACTATTTGAATTTAAGAAAAAAAGCTTAAAACCTTCTTATATGATAAGTTGTAATTGTGCTGCGATGTACTAATTTTTTTATTGTAGTTCCTCATTTGTCTTAGTTTCTTTTTTTTGTTAACCACCTTGAACCTCCACCTCCCACTGGGACTAAAGCGGTCTACAAATTCATGATTAGATTAGATCTTGCATTTAATTCACAGCCTAAAAGGCAACCAGTGCAAACTTCTTTACAAAGGAAATGACCTTTCAAATTTTAAGCACTAATAAAAACAAAATCAACAAAATAATATAAACAGGGAAAAATGTAAAATTAAAACAAATTACAGTGCCACAAAAAACAATCTATCACCTCTGATGATATCTGCATGTTTCCAGGATATCCCGAACCAACCCATAAAAATTCATTAAAAAAATACTCTCAGAAAACTAAGAGCATGATATTCAAAAAACGCTGTCCTCCTAAGTTATTTAGGAGCCTAAGAGAGGCATTCTTGATAACAAGTCTAAGTCTGATTTTGGACATTTTGCTAGAAATGTCCAAAACTTGAGTGGTGAACTTAGTCATTTTGGAACTTGAAAAACGTCTTTGGTTCAAAAATTGCCTTTTCCTAGACGTTTAGTGCTCAGTGAGTTCTTCTTTTGGAAAATAAAATGTTGAAGAGAAAAATGCCCCAAACCCAGCCACTGGGATGTCTGGGGGCCTTTATTCTTAGTAGGCTGGCCACAAAGACATCCAGCAGAGTAGCAGGACAGCCTAGGTAGGGGGCACTGAAGTGAACTTCATATAAAAGGTCCCAGGTACAAATCTTACCATAACCCCCTTATATTGTATAGTGAGCCCTCCAGGAGCAGGAAAAATACCTGCTGTACGTCAATGTATGCCACTACAATAGCTCTCAAGCTTGCAGGTGTCACCTATATGTAGGTACAGTAGGTGTTGGGTGTGCTGGTAAATTTTTAACAACGGGCTCTCTCTCCGGACATAGCCGGCCCTGAAATTTGGGGGGAGGGGGGAATACATGCCTCTCTCTCCCCTCCCTTGTGCGGGCACACTAGGCATACCTTTGCCGAGCCAAAATCCCAGGAATAACATGTATAGAATGTTGGTACGTTTGGGAAGTTTGCCAGGTGCCCTTGGCCTGGATTGGCCGCTGTCGTGGACAAGATGCTGGGCTCGATGGACCCTTGGTCTTTTCCCAGTATGGCATTACTTATGTACTTATGAGCCCCACCAGCCAATAAATGGACTACCACCATTCTCTGCTGCTTGTTTCTGGCTCTGAGCAGCATGATGGAACCTTCATGAAAAGTCCCAGCCTGATGCTCAGAGTCAGAAACAAGGAGCAGGGAGCAGCAGCAGTCTATTTACTTGGCTGGTGGGGCCAGCATCACTGCCAGCAAAGTAAAAGAGAATTCAGGAGGGGGCTCAAGCCTACATTTTGGGAGTCAGTTGTTAGAATAGCCATGGGGAGGCCTACTTTAACAACCGGCTCCCAAAAATCTGTGTTTAGTGTATTTTGGAGGGCTCACACAAATGTACAACAAGTTAGAGTGGGATATGGGCCTGGATCCCCTTTCCTACAGTTCACTGCACTGACCACTAGGCTACTCCTGGGATCTGCCTGCTGCTCTAACAAGAATGGCCATCATATCTGAAGCTGTCATAAAGCCTGGTATATACTATCACTGTCACATCTTAGGGGGGTGGGAGGGGGTCCGTGACCTCTGGGGGAGTAAGAGGGAGGGGACTATGCCTTAATTGCTCCAGTGGTCATTTGGTCACCTTTTGGTCACTTAGCTGTGACTGAAACAGGACTATCCAAAAACATCTTTTCACCCTAGACATTTTCATTTTGTTTCATTATTGCAGAAAAACGTCTATCTTTTGGGGCTGCCCAGGTCTCGCCCAAAACATGCCCCCATCACACCCCCTTGAAATGTGAACAACTGTGGAGCAAAACGTCTAAAATCGGGGTGTGGAAAAATCACAACCTGGGACATTTTTGAGAGAAAAACATCCTTCTGCCACCTTATGATGGTTTTTTGGGCCTTTTTTTTGTTCTTGTTCTGAAAATGAGCCCCTAAGTTTTCAGCTGAAAATTCATCTTAATTTAGGAGCTGAAAGTTATGCTTATAAATTTAGGCCTGGCATTTGTGTAGATTTAGGAGCCTAGTGCAGAAAATCAGTGCTAAGTTCCTAACTTCTTTCACCCGCCTTAAATCCGCCACTGTTACCATCCAGTTTTTATACTCTTTAAGCATAAAAGTTAGTGGCATTTTGAGTATAGATATAGGCATTCAGCAATCTTCAAAGAGGCCTATTTAGAAGCATAATAACTCTCAAATTTAGAAGCATGAATCCTCTGAATATAGAATCCCAACCTCTCATCCCCTGCTTGAAGGGAATGCTCCTAACACAGGTAAAGCAAAAACGAGTTCCACCCTGCATGCAGAACTGGATCAGCTCACCCTGCTTAATCATCCACAGAGGTTACCATCAAAAAGCCATTTCCATCTGACATCTATATAAACCTTAGCTTAAATTCATCACACTGAGTTACGTAAGAGCCACCATCACTCATCGCCTGCCTCTCCTATCCACCACATCCAGTTACAGGGAAGTCATTATTACTCAACTGCCTGTCCTCTTCCTTCCCCCATATCTAATTACAAAGCTGCTACAGTGGCGTACCAAGGGGGGGGGGGGGGGGGCGGTCCGCCCCAGGTGCACGCCGCTGGGGGGGTGCCACGCGCCAATCAGCATCGTTCGTTTCCATGCTCCCTCTGCCCAGGAACAAGAAGTAACCTGTTCTGGGGCAGAGGGAGCATGGAAACGAACGATGCTGACCGGCGCGCGGCACCCCCCCTCCAGCGGCGTGCACCCGGGGGGTTCTTTCGCCGGGGTGGGGGGGGGTGTCCCTTTGCCGGGGGGGGGGGGGGGGCGCATCAGCGATCCACCCCGGGTGTCAGCGCCCCTCGGAACGCCACTGAGCTGCTATCCTCACTTACCCCATTTGCCAAATCCAGCAGGCTGATGATCAGAACTCCCGCAGTAAAGTCAACAGCGTAGAACCCATACTGCCGGAACAGCGCAGAAAACTCTTTCGCCAATGCTCAAAGGAAATGGTATTCAACTTATATGTGTGCTGTAAAAGCAAAAGCAAGGGGAGGAGGAAACGTGCTTGGCGCATGCGCAGAAGAGTTTCACGGTAAACCCGAAGGTAAAGCACACATTAGCGTCTATTTTTTGTGCCTTTAAATTTAAGATTTTCACTTATTTTGTTTTTTAGACACAGGAAACAGGCTCTGATGTTTGCTTTCGGGTTTGCTCGAACTTATGCACATTTATTTCTTAGTTCCGGCGCTTACAGGCTTGCACTGGCTTTCTTCCACTTCCAAAAGAAATCAAAACCGGCAGATTTTAAAGACAGAATCGTGAGAAATCCTCTCCCTAATGCCTGCTCCAAGCTGGCTTTGTTTTGTGTGCTGTTCTCTGAGCATAGGGCAGGAATAGGAAATTACCTCATTAGCATCCGTTTGACTACATTTGCATGCTATCTGTGCTAATCTTTGGCATGCACATTGTCTCCTGTGCTGTGGTGTAGCCAAGGGTGGGCCCGGGTGGGCCCATCCACTTTGGGTTCAGGCCCACCCAATAGCAGCACATCTCTAATGTGGCTGGCAGGGATTCCCAAGCCCCACCAGCCGAAAACTCCCAACTGTCCCTCCTGCATACCTTTTAAATAGCAGATCTTTGCCTGCTACAAGCAGCGACTGATACATACTGTTCGCACCAGCCCTGCAGCCTTCCCTCTGATGTATTCTCACCTATGCGGAAACAGGAAGCTGCATAAGAGGGAAGGCTATGGGGTCAACATGTGCAGTGTGCATTAGTTGCTGCTCGTTGCCAGTGAAAATCTGCTATTTAAAAGGTATGCAGGGTAGGGGGATGTTTGAGAGACCATATGGCATGCAGGCAAGAGAGAGACCAAATTACTTGTGGGACAAGGTGGAGTTCTTCTGCCCACCCATCTTGGGCCCAGGCCCACCCAAAATTGGGTGTCTGGCTACGCCCCTGCTCCTGTGCTAAAGCCCTCTGAGCATTCTGTGCTTGCTAACACCAGCGCTGGTCAGGAACTAATCACTTCTAGCACCGGCATTACGTTTTGAGCATCCACCTGCCAGATACAGAGCAGCTACCATCATTCAACACCTGTCCTCTCCCTTCCTCCATCCACCACATTTAATTACAAAGCTGCTACCATCACTTACCCTGACCCTCTCCAGTCGCTTACTTACCAAATCAGTAGCAGAGCAGGCTACTGTCACTCAGCACCTGTCCCACTTTCTCAAATTAGGAAGCAATTCTCATATGGTGCCCACCCATCGCCTCCCACTTCTGTTCATCATTTTCCCCTAGCTGAATCAGGGAAAATCTTGCACACAGTGAAACAAATATCCAGTGGGTTGGACTGCATATAATTTGCAAACGTCTAATTTAGACAGTTTCAAATTACACATGTATTTGAAAGCACTGTCCACTTAGGCTGCACTGCTAAATATACAGGTATTTTTATTTTATTTATTAGGATTTATTTACCACCTTTTTGAAAGAATTCACTCAAGGCAGCGAACAGTAAGAATAAATCAAACATGAGCAATAGACAATTACAGCAGTAAAAATATTCAAATAACAATACAAAGCATGGCGTGAAGGGGCATAATCGAACGGAAACGTCTATCTCCATGGGCGTTTATCTCCGAGAACTGGTCCGTGAAGGGGCGGATCGAACCGTATTTTCGAAAAACATGGACGTTTATCTTTTTTTGAGCTGGGCGTTTTTGTTTTTCAGCGATAATGGAAACCAAAAGCGCCCAGCTCAAAAACGAATAACTCCAAGACATTTATTCGTGGGAGGGGCCAGGATTCGTAGTGCACTGGTCCCCCTCACATGCCAGGACACCAACCGGGCACCCTAGGGGGCACTTTTACGAAAAAAAAAAAAAAAAAGGTAAAACAGCTCCCAGGTGCATAGCACCCTTCCCTTGGGTGTTGAGCCCCCCAAATCCCCCTCAAAACCCACTGCCCACAAGTCTACACCATTACTATAGCCCTAAGGGGTGAAGGGGGGCACCTAGATGTGGGTACAGTGGGTTTGGGCAGCGGTTTGGAGGGCTCCCATTTACCAGCACAAGTGTAACAGGTGGGGGGGGGGGATGGGCCTGGGTTCACCTGCCTGAAGTCCACTGCACCCCCTAACAACTGCTCCAGGGACCTGCATACTGCTGCCAGGGAGGTGGGTATGACATTTGAGGGTGAAAATAAAAAGTTGTGAAACGGCATATTTTGTGGTGGGAGGGGGTTTGTGACCACTGGGGGAGTAAGGGGAGGTCATCCCCGATTCCCTCCAGTGGTCATCTGGTCATTTAGGGCACTTTTTGGGGCCTTATTCGTGGAAAAACAGGGTCCAAGAAAAGTGCCCTAAATTCTCGCTAAAAACGCATATTTTTTTTCCATTATCGGCGAAAGGCGCCCATCTCTGATCGGCTGATAACCACGCCCCAGTTCTGCCTTCACCACGCCTTCGACACGCTCCCATCAACTTTGTCCGCATCCGCGACGGAGTGCAGTTGAAAACGTCCAAATTCGGCTTTCGATTATACCGCTTTATTCGTTTTTGTGAGATAAACGTCTATCTCCCGATTTGGGTCGCAATATAGGCGTTTTTCTATTTCGATTATAAGCAGGATAGTATACTACTTACAATGCCAACACAATACATAATAGAACATTTTAACTGCATAGGGTTTAAGCAAAGAAGGAACATATAGATAGCAATGGAAGTAAAACCCAGACTGGCTCAATTTGTCCTCCACTTTTTGGAGCCGTATGGTAGCCCTTTCCAGTGTGCACAGGGGAGACTCAGCATGCACTGGGGGTGAAAGGTAAAAGAACAAGACCCAGCATGCACTTGGGGGGGGGGGAAGGGGTGAAAGGTTAAAGAACAAGACCCAGTCTGTGTGCCAAGATAAATTCTGATATAGCACTGGTTTTAGTGCACAACAACCTGGGTTAAGCGGAAGTACCTCACTGTGCTAATCTTGATAGAGTAAACAGAGAAATGCATGCTAATTAGCTGTATTTGTTTTACTTCCCATGAGCAAACTTCTCAAAATTTTAGTGCAGCATTTTATGTCTAGATCAGCCAAGTTTGAATAGTCCATCAATGGGAAATTTAAAAATTTAGTCACCAAAGACCTGAGTTCCCTGGTGATAGCTTTCCCAATCTGGGGACCTATAGGTTCAGGATCATCTGACCTCAGGCCCTCCAGAGACTCAGGGTCCTAAGGGAGGCATCTCAGCTGTTTAATAATTGTTCACTGACGCCCAGATGATCAAAAGCAAATGCGGGCGCTAGAGGCTATTAGCGCTGGACTAGCATCCACGCTTGCTTGCACCTCAGGATCAGAGCCAGCCAACGAGTGTAACAACGCACTCGCCGACTCTGAACACTAATAGCATGCATATGCATGCAAAACAGGGACATCAGTATTCCTCCCCAATGCTCAGCGGGCAGCATGCCAAACTAGCACACTGCTACCGCTGTAAACCCTAGTACAGCGCCCCCCCTCCCTGGTGGTCTAGCAACCCCCCCCCCCGAACTCCCCCATACCTTCAAACGAGGAGGAAGTAGCACTCCCTCCTCCTTCTTGCACCGCCTCCAAAATGGCGGCACCCTGCCCAATGCATCCTTGGATGTGCTGGGCGGGGCTTCCTACCATATCAGGAATAGGGAAGCCCCACCCAGCATATCCAAGGATGCACTGGGCGGGGCGCTGCCATTTTGGAGGTGGTGCTGGAGGTTGAAGGGTTGCTAGACCACCAGGGAGGGGGGCGCTAGACCACTAGGGGAGGGCTGGAGGTCCAGCCCTCTATTCTGTCGGGGGTGGGGGGCCGGGCTGTTCTGTTGAGGAGGTTGGGGGTCAGGTCGTCTTTTGTCAGGGGATAGGGGCGTCAGGTTGAGCTGTTCTGTCTGGGGGGGGGGGGGGGGGTTGCATCATATCAGGCTCTTCTGTGGGGAGGGGGGTCTGGAGGTGCACTGGACCTCCAGCCCCTTGAAATGTTTGACAGTCTGGACCTGTCAAACAACTTCTGTGGGAGAATTGTGGCACAATCCTCCTGCAGAAGAACCCCTGTGACTAAAGCTAATAACTCACATAAATTTGCATGCTATTAGCTTTGATCATAGAGGCGTTACTGCCCCGCACTGCACTGACGCTAATTTTAGAGCACTGTTTGGAACAGCGCAGGGCTTTTGATCATCTGCACCTGAGCGCAAAAATCTAAGAGCTCATTTTCATTAAATATCTAAAGTTAGGAGCCTAAAAAGCAGATGGCCAGAGGTGCAGAGCAGGGCCGAGGGGGCAAAATTCCCTGGGCCCAGGACTCCAAAAAGGGCCCAGCACTGGGGTCTCTCTTCCTCTCCTGCTAACAGGCTGCCAGCGCCACAATCCGCAGTCTCCACCTGCCTACCCTCAAGCTCCCTTCTGTTTGCCATCCAACCACCTTAATTTAAAAAAAATCTCGGAATCGGCAGCACAGCGCCTTCCGTGTGAAAGCGGCAGATCGCCTCGGGCGGGCCTTCCCTCACCGTGTCTCGCCCTCCTCTGATGTAACTTCCTATTTTCGTGAGGGCGGGACACGGTGAGGGAAGGCACGCCCGAAGCGATCTGCCACTTTCAGACAGAAGATGCTGCTGATTTCGAGATTTTTTTTTTTTAATGAAGGGGTCGGATGGCAGACAGAAGGGAGCTGAGGGAAGGTAGGTGGAGACTGGGGACTGCGGCGCTAGCGGCCTGGGAGCAGGAGAGGGAGGCGACAGCAGTAGCGATTGGGGGGGAGGCGGAGGGAGGGCGGCGGTGATCCTTGGGGCGGGGGGCTGCCTTGCCCAGGGCCTGGCTCAGTCTCTCAGCAGCCCTGGTTAAGAGTTACAGTGGGAAAGAACGTTAAGTATCTAGCATTGATTTTTAGCACTAGCCATCTAATTTAGGCTCCCAAATCGGGGAAAATTTTCTGCCTAGAACTTCGACACTTAGTTGAAGCACTGACCTCTATGGGCTAGATTTCTGTAGGACTCCCCTAAAACTGAAGTAGGTGCAAGAGGAGGCACACGAAATGAACAATTCTCCAAAAGCAAAGCATAAGGAAGAGATCAGGGAGGGGAGGGAAGGCAGCGCAGGGCTTTACCTGACATGCTGGTCTTCACCGAACATTGGCTGCTTTTTCTTTTCCGTTTTCCATCCAGCCACCTGCAGACAAGACACAGAAGAGAGAGCTGAATGGGCGGATTGACAGGTGTGGGGTCCTACCAGGGCAGAGGTAGTGAGGACTGGCTTCAGCCCATGAAGAAAAAGCTCTGGTCACCTACAAGCCATCCGAGTCTAGTTCAATTACATCACCAAAACAGGTTCTGAGCATGTGGCCACAGTGCTGGCGTGGCTGGCATTGGAGCACTTCTGCGAACAGGAAAACAACCTGATGCCTGGCTTATTGTTTTCTCCTCGGTCTCTCTTCTCTCCAAACCCCCTCCTCCTCTCCTCAGTTTATCCTCTTTCCCTACCCCCTCCATCCTCCCAGCAAACAGATGCCGAACATGCCACAGCTTTTCTCAGTAGCAGGACAATCAAGTGATGCATCTTCTTGACTGTTCTGGCTAACATCCAGGCACAAGATTCAAGTTGGGAGCTGAGGATGGTCCTTTCGTGACATGCCCTTTTGGCTGAGACTGAGAAACTATACAAAGAGTTGGGGGGGGGGGATTTAATAATCAAACACTCCTATTAAAAGGAGAGTGAGTGAATGTGAGCGTCTTTGGGTTTATAGTACTCATGCATGGCTTCACATATGATTCACACACAGCATTCATTCTTCACCGCCCAACCCCCCCCCCCCAAAAAAAAAAAAACAGATACAAATATATTCTCCCCCCCCCTTTAAATCTTTATTAAGGAGTTTTGTGCAAGGATATAAAAAAAAAAATGCAATATGTATCAAACCATCATAATAGTAACAATAGCACATGAAATGAAATCTCAACCATGTGGTTAGCAATGAATCCTTGCTTAACCCCCCTCCCCCACCTCCCATCAGTAACTATAAAATAATTTATAATGCTAAGATACAAATATATTTTAAAAAATGAGATAACACAAACATTCCTTACACAACACACACAGTCTCCAACCCCTCACCCTATCAGACACCCTATCAGGGCATATGTATACAGTGGGGCTCATTTTCAAAGCACTTAGGGCAAGGTGCACTAAAGACTCGTCCCTTTCCTTACCGATTCCCTTAGCGAATCGGTAACAAACGGGTATGCATCAAGGAATAGGAATGCAAATGAGATGCTCGTTGTAGCTCACTTGCATTCTCTATTCCGTAGTTTAAACAGTCGGCCAGTTGGCCGGTCGAGCATGCGCAGAACAGCCAAGCGTTATGCTGGCTGCTCTGTGCATGCCAAATACGCCTCCCTGGCCCGCCCGAAGACACCGCACTGCTCACCCCCTCCGATGCGGCTCGACAGAGGACAGTGCAGTTGAGGACGCCCATCCAAAAAAAAATGTCCATGTTGGCCGTCATTCCCCCCTGCAATAATCAAAACGTCTTTTTTGGCAGCGTTTCACTCAGCTGAGAGACCTGGAAGTCTCTGAGCCAATCACAGCGCGTACTTTTGTTATAGCAGCCTCTTTACTGTTCACAACAGCCGTGTAAGCTTTTGTGATGATGCATCTTTGCAGTTTGCAGCGGTGTACTCTTTTAGTTTGTTTTTTTTTGGGGGGGGTACCCTTGTTTTCTATTATTTTCAATTTTGGGGGGTATGTTTGAGGACTGGTCAGTGTTTTGTTTTATTATTAACTTGTCTCTTTATTAAAGTATTAACACAGGTGGGTGTGTTTTTTTTTTTTCTTTTGGTGCATCCCACCCCCAGGCACCTCCACATCTCGTAGCAGACAGGAAAAATGTATGCCGTCCCCCCCCCCCCCCACAAAACAGGATCACAAGATCCCCACCTAAAGCCATTATGAATGTAGGGGGTCTAAATTCTATGGCATACTGGCATGATGGCTCCAGGTCGAGGAGAACTCTTAAACAGCACCAGTCCAGGTTTTACTCCCATTGCATTTGATGGGAGTCAAAGCGAACTGGTTTTTCTGTTCTCCACTTAGAGTCATCTTGTAACTCTGCTCTTGAGATGGCCCTGTCTATCTTTTATACCTCACAAAATGATGTTATTTTTTTCTTGGAAAACAATCCATTAAAACATATAAACATTTCATTATCATTCTGTTAATGGTGATCACCGTTGCGGCATAATGTAAGCCACATTGAGCCTGCAAATAGGTGGGAAAATGTGGGATACAAATGCAGCAAATAAATAAATAAATAAATGAACCCCCCCCCCCCCCCCAAAAAAAAAAAACAAACAAAAAAAAAAAACCTTAACAAAACAAGCATGGTACATTATAAAACTATACAGGCAGCAGCTTTCAGGTGAAGTACTCTTCAATCATCTTCCGTCGTGGCACCGCAATTCCTCTGGTGACAGCTGATCCCATAGCTGGAGGGCAAATGTTCAACTCTGGTGGCCATCCGTGACCAAATTTACTATCCACAAATTTGTGCCCAATGGTAGAGTTTGCAAGGATCTTTGAGTCATGACAGCTCCCGGAGAACTTGGACACAATATCCAGGAGGGGAGAAAGAATGCAATGACAGATGTGGAGGAGAGAGATAGACCATGCATTACTGGATGGTGGGAGAGGGAATGCTGGATGTGCTGGAGAGCAAGAGACAGCAGAGAGGGACAGTACTGCATAGCAGTGGGAGAGGGGGCAATTCTGGATGGGGGGAATAGAGATCGGCATGGGCAGTGTTAAATGTTGGTTGGAGGGGGGGAAGAGAGACAGGGTCAGCGCTACATGCCAGAGGGAGAGTGACAAGCAATGCTGGATGGGCTGGAGAGAGACAGAAGAAATGGGGAAATACTGCATAGAATGTAGAGGGGCAGTGCTGGATGGGAGCGAGATAGGCAGTAGCAATGCTGAATGGAGTGGGGATGGGGAGGGGGGGAGGAAGACAGGGGCGGTGCTGCATGCTAAGGAAAAAGAGACAGAGAAAATGGGGGGGAGAGAGGAAGAGAGAGAGATGGGGCAATGCTTTATGTGCAAAGCGAGAGAGAGAGAGAGAGAGAGAGAAAAGAGACAAGGCAATGCTGAATGCTGCAGGTGAGCGGGGGGGGGGGGGGGGGGGGGGGTTGAAGAGAGATGGGCAATGCTGCATGCCAGAGGCAGAGAGAGACAGACAGGGGCAATGCTGGATGGTGGGTGCGGGGGGGGGGGGGGGGGGAGAGAAATAGACAGGAGATACTGGACAGGGAAGAGGGAGACAAGAGAGGGGATGCTTGCTAGCTGGGGGTAGAGAGACAAGTGAGGGGATGGTGGCTAGTGGGGGGAGGGGAGAGACAAAAGAGGGATCCTCGATTATGGGTGGGGGGAGACAGAAAGACAGGAGAAGATATCCTGGATTGCAGGAGTAGAGAGAGATGATGCTGGATAGAAGGGGGAGAGAGGAAAGAGTTAAAGACATGGGAGTAAGAGGAAGGAGAATGGGAGGGCCAGAGTGGGGGAAAGAAATGGAAAACTGTAGGTAGATGCAGCAAAAAAAAGGAGATTAAAATCTGGATAATATGAATAAACTCTGAATGGATAGGCAGAAAAAAAAATGAAAGATAGCTGAAAGGAACAGATCAGTGCTAGAGATGGATATAGTAGAGTAGGTGAAGAAGACAGAAGAGAAAAAAAGGAGACACTCAGAAAGAGTTAAAAGAAGTCAGGAAAGCAGTAACCAGAGACTGGGGCCAACACAATTAAAAAAAGTTAAATGGCCACACAGCAAAGGTAAAAAAACTTTTTAGGATGAAGAAATGTGGTGGCTGTGTTAGTCCACTTTAAAAAAGTTAATAAATGTCAATAAAAGACAAAAAGGAAAATAAGGTGATGCCTTTTTATTAGACTAAATTTATTTTTTGACTAGCTTTCGGAAGCCAAAACCACCTCTTTCGTCGGGACAGTATACTGCTGTTATAAGTATGCTTGTCCTAAATTCAGGAAGGATGTTTTGGCCTCTGAAAACTTGCTAAAAACTGTAATAAGTTAGTCCCAAAAAAAGGTATTACCTTATTTTCTGTTTTCTTTTTATGTGTTAATTTATAATGTAGTAATTGGACTACGTCAGTTTTTGAAATGTACATCTGCTCTTTTTATATTTGCTCAGTCTATCACTGTTTCTATTTCTCTGGTGTTGCACCGTATG
Source organism: Microcaecilia unicolor (assembly GCF_901765095.1). Taxonomy (NCBI): domain Eukaryota; kingdom Metazoa; phylum Chordata; class Amphibia; order Gymnophiona; family Siphonopidae; genus Microcaecilia; species Microcaecilia unicolor. The sequence goes on along the minus strand of NC_044042.1, from coordinate 71,641,234 downwards.
CAGAGTGTAGCTTCTTGGGGGTTCAGTTTAATTTTTGTCTACGTATTTCTAGTTTTAGTTTGTGGTTACTTATTCTGTACTTGAGGGTTTACTTACGTTTTAAAAAGGCCAGGGATTCTGTTAGCACTGAATCTGTGTAGGATTGATCTGCACTAATTCAGTTTGTTTAGTTTTCCATTAGGTGTATCGATGTTCTATTGCCCACTAATGCTTATGGGGCTACCTTTTCCTAGGAAGGTCCTTGTTTTGTGACCCCTGGAAGTTAGTACTGTTATGGTACGGTAGAATTGCTTTATAGGTCCAGAGTGATGTTGTAGGGCTTTTTTTTTTTTTTACTTCACAGTAAGCTGGTACTGGATTGTGGATTTAGCTCATGCCTCTTTCAGCTGTAGCTCAATTCAGTTATAGTAGATATTTTCCTGTCTCGGGAGGGGGGATTACAATCTGTTTGTACCTGAGGCCAAGGAAGGTTAAGTGACTTGTCCATGATCTCAAGGAGTGGCAGTGGGATTTGAATCCTAGCTTCCCTGGTTCTCAGACTAATACTGATAAAACGTATTCCAAACATGCTTGTTAACTCAATAATAAACCAAATGCCGGCAGATCTGAATCCTAACGGCCATTTGGCAACCTGCCAAAAAAAAACCTGATAGGTAAATCATTTTATGGTTGCCATTAACCATAAGATTTATGTTACAGTATTACTAAACATCAATGCTCACTTGATGAACAGGAAGATGCTGGACTAGGGAGCTAGGTATGTCTGGGAGCCAAGTGTTAAAAGTACTTGATATATTTCCAGAATACAAACCACGGAGTGCTCTGCATTTGGTGCAGACACACAGAGAGAGGGATTGGGGCGGGATTGTTGGGGTTAGGTTAGTTGTTAGTTACTGCCAGTGCACAGTTTTGTTCGCTCTGGTGCATTGCAACTGATGTTTATAATCGCTTCATAAACTTTCAATAAAAATGTAATGTTCAAAAAATACGTTGTAATTTTGTGCACTGTAACACAAATGAGCTTGTTTTAATATATTTACTACTACTACTACTTTCTAGAGCGCTACTAGGGATACGCAGCGCTGTACAATTTAATAAAGGACAGTCCCTGCTCAAAGGAGCTTACAATCTAAAGGACAAAATGTCAAGTTGGGGCAGTCTAGATTTCCTGAATAGAGGTATTTGCATTGTGTTTTCCATCGCTGCTTCCACAGAAGGTAAAAGCAGTGCCAAAATCCTTTGTCCACTAGTCACAGAATAACGTGCACGTAAAACCGGCTAAAACCGGTCTAACATGACAGCTTACAAGCCCGGTAACTTTTCAGCATCGGGCCTTAAGTCTCTAGAAACATTCAGCAAAGTACATAAGGGTGGAAGTCAACCAAATCCAAAAGACCAGTACAAAAACCACGGTGGTAAGAGCACCAAAACCACAGTTTATTGGGACCCTACACGGTCCGTGTTTTGGCTACAAAGCCTTCCTCAGGGATCAAAAAATTTGTTTGTTCACTCTCTCACTGTAGCTTGTGGACTGCACCGTGTAGCACATTGCACCTCTTTCTGAGAGGTTCAGATGCTTCATCTATGCACGTCAATTTTTTGACCCCTGAGGAAGGCTTTGTAGCCGAAAACATGAACTGGTCTTTTGGATTTGGTTGACTTTCACCCTTGTGTACTTTGCTTCATGTTTTTTTGCGTAGACCTCCCTTTCTCTGTGCCCTTCTAGAAACATTCAAGCAGAGTCACGAAGGGGAAGGTAGAGACGTGAGGCCTGGGGGCAGTGAAGAGTGTGATAAGGTGCACAAGGGGATAAGAGAGTTGACAAATAAGTGGAGCTAGCAGCAGAGAGTGTGCTTGGAGCACCAGGACAAGATTCTTAAATTTGAGGCAAGTTGAAACTAGGGGCCAACGCTCATTTTTAGCAGCGTGGAAACATGATCAAAAGGGGCAGATCTAATGGGACACTGCAGTTCAAGCTGAGAGACGGCTCATTTTAATTGTAGCAATGTAATGGAGACAGATATCATGCCCATGCCTAGGGGATGAGATGCAAATACAGGCGAGCTGATAGCACGGAGCATTAGGGAGTTTGGCAGGAGGATTGCGCTTTGGGACGGGAGAATTTTTTGCTTGGTGCATGCGCAGAAGAGTTCCGTGGTAAGCTCGGCTCCTGTGCGCATGCGCCTGGTAAAACCCGCACGTAAAACATACATTGGTGTCTGTTTTTTTGTGGCCTAAATATAAGCGTTTAAAAATGTTTTATTAGCTCGGACGCTTATATTTAGATGCAGGAAACAGATACCAATGTGTGTTTTCACTTTGGGGATTTTTGATTTCTTTTAGCATGGACGCTTTAAATTTAGACACAAGGAACAGACGCCAATATGTGCTTTTCACTTGGGCCTGCTGTTTCTCACGTCCAGCACTTAAGTGTTTGCACAGACTTCCTTCTGTTTCCATAAGCAATCAAAGCCGGCAGATTTTGTAGAATGAATCATGAGAGAAGAACAAGAATCATGAGAAATCCTCTCTTCCAACACCCTAATGACTGCTCTGCCCTGTCATTTTTTGCAGTGGTAACGCAGTTTTGTTTTGGGTGCTCTTTTCTGAGCACTGGGGAGGAAAACATAATGCCCTCTTTAACATGAGCTTGACTACATTAGCATGCTACTTGCATTATTCGTTTGCGCACTCATTTGTTCCTGCGCTCTGGGAAATGACCTCATTAACAGGTGTTCACCCAGGGCCTCCGCTCCAAGTACCTAGTGCTTCCACCAGGTGCTGTGGAGGACTTGCAGCCTATCTGCATATCCTCCCAGCCTTCTCCAGGGTGACTCCCAGGTCCACCCCGAATCACAAAGGACCTCCGCTCCAGGTGCCAAACACTTCTGCTTTCATCACCTCCCTATCCCTTTTGTCTTCTCCCTTCTTCTCAGCTCTCAAGCTTCAACATTTTCTTCCTTTCATTCAACCATCTCCATTCTGTCTGAGTGCATCTCATCTTCATCACTGTTGTCATGCCTCTCTTACTCTTTTCCATACTCTCTTGCTCCTTCTCCTGCTTGGAATATCAATCCCAATCCTGGTCCTCAAAATCAACTCTCACCCTACTCGTGCAAGTCACACCGTAATGTCTCCAATCTAATTTCTGTTCTTCTCTTTTTTCCTTCTTCCCTGCCCTTCTCATATGCCCTGTGGAATACCCGGCTCTGCCTCCAAAAAGCTTTCCTACATCCATGACCACTTTATCTCTCATACTCTGCATCTGCTTGCACTACCTGAGATTTGACTTTGCCCTGAAGACTCTGCTTCAGCTGCTGCCCTATATCATGGAGGTTACCTTTTCTCCCATACACCTTACCAGGTTGGCCACCAAGGTGGTTTTGGTCTACTGCTCTCACTCTCTTGTAGAGTTCAACCTCTTCTTCCACCTCAGTCTCACTGCTTTTTTTCTTTTGAAGCCCACTCCATTCGTCTACTCATGCTTCTACTTCTTCGAGTAGCAGTCATGAATCAACTCCCTGATAAGTCCCCTCATTTTTGGGGATTTTAACATTCATGTTAATGGTCCCCTCTGACTCTTATGCCTCTCAGTTTTTTGCTTTAACATCCTCCTTCAATCCTCAGCTGTCCTCCACTACCCCTACTCACCAGAATGGCCACTGTCTTGATCCTATCATCTTTTACAATTGCTCATTCTCACGTTTCTGTACATCAGTTCTTCCCCTCTCTAACCATCATCTGATAACCCTTCCCCCACCTATACATTTAGGAATCTTCAGGCTATTGACCCTTGCACTCTCTCCACCAATGTTTCACCCCTCTTCTCAACCTCTATGTTATTCAAGTCTGTCAATGAGGCTGTCTCTTCCTATACTATTCTCTCCACTGCTCTGGATACTCTCGCTCCTCCCATTCCCTGTTCTGTAAGGCGTACCAAACTCCAACTTTGGCTGACCTGCAGAATCTGCTACTTATGTTCCTGTGCTCGAACTGCAGAACACTTTTGGCTGAAATCCCGTGCCCATGCTGACTTTATACATTTCAAATTCTTGCTGACTTCCTTCCAGTTTACTCTTTCACTTACCAAACAGGACTTCTACATCCACTTGACAAATTCTCTTGGCTCAAACCCTTGATGTCTCTTTGCCACACTGAACTCTTTCTTTAAAGTGCCTTCATCTCCAAACCCTCCTTCACTTTACCCCCAGACTATGGCTGAGTACGTTTATGATAATTCACAAAATTAACTTTGAGTTCTGAACCAAGTCACCTCCACCTCTCCTTCCCCCAGTCCATTCTGTCAACCCTCCTTCAACCCCTGCCTCCTTTTCTTCCTTTCTGAAATCACTGAAGAGGAAACTGCACATTTTCTTTCCTCCTCCAAACTGACTTCCTGTTCCTCTGATCCTATTCCTACCCATCTACTCAGCCAGTGGCGTACCAAAGGGAGGGGGGGGGGCGGTGGGGGCGGTCCGTCCCGGGTGCACGCAGTTGGGGGGGTGCCACGCGCCGGTCAGCTTCGTTTGTTTCCATGCTCCCTCTGCCCCGGAACAGGAAGTAACCTGTTCCGGGGCAGAGGGAGCATGGAAATGAATGAAGCTGACCGGCGCGGCACCCCCCCCCCAGCGGCGTGCACCCGGGGGGTGGGGCGCATCGGCGATCCACCCCGGGTGTCAGCCTCCCCAGGAACGCCACTGTACTCAGCACTATCTCTCTTACTGTCATCCCTTCTATCTGTTATATCCTCAATCTTTCACTTTCCACTGCAACTGTTCCTGATGCCTTCAAACATGCTGTAGTTACACCGCTCCTCAAGAAAACTTAATTGGTTCCTACCTGCCCTTCCAACTATCGCCCCATCTCCCTCCTCCCTTTCCTATCCAAGATACTTGCTGTTCACCGCCGTTGTTTTGACTTTCTTTCATCTCAAGCTATATTTGGATCTGCTTCAATTTGGCTTTCGTCCTCTACATTCAACTGCAACAGATCTTGCTAAAGTCCCCAATGACCTGTTCCTGGCCATATCCAAAGTTTCTATTTTATCCTCATCCTTCTTGATGTATCTGTTGCTTTTGACACTGTTGATCATCACCTACTCCTTGATACTCTGTCCTCACTTGGATTTCAGGGCTCTGTTCTTTCTTGGTCTTCTTCTTATGTCTCCATTGCACTTTTAGTGTATGCTCTGATGGATTCTCCTCCAGTTCCATCCCACTATCAGTTGGTGTACCTCAGGGCTCAGTCTTGGGACTGTCTTGGGACTTCTTCCTTTGGTGCTCTGATCTCCTCCCATGGTTTTCAGTATCACCTTTATGCTGATGACTCCCAGATCTACCTCTCCACACCAGAAATTTCAGTAGGAATCCAGGCCCAAGTCTCAACCTACCTGGATGTCTCATCGCCACCTGAATCTAAACATAGCCATGACTAAGCTTCTTATCTTTCCCCCTAAACCTACCTCTCCTCTTCCCCCATTCTCTATCTCTGTGGATAACTCTCTCATCCTCCCCATCTCATCAGTTCGTAACCTTGGTGTCATCTTTGACTCCTCTCCCTTTCTCTGCACATATCCAACAGACTGCTAAAACCAGTAAAACCGGAGTAAATTAACTCAAATACACTTAATACTCCAGATCACCTTTTAAACTATATCAAAGACATTTATTATATGAAAATATTATCACTCCTATCACATTCACAACACTCACTTATACTGCTTAACACCCTGACATAGTAGCCACTCTACTGCAGGCTACGTTGCCAGACGTAAATTTGTTGACTTTGAAAAAAAGATGCAAGAAAAACGATCTCCTTCGGGGAGTCCATATTGTAACCTCAATTCCTCAAAGCTCTTAATCTGGGCCCCTTAGAGCAGATCTCGAAAACTCGAAAGGCCCAAGTGATCCCTTCGCACAAAAACCCGATTATCCTTCCCGGCCCCGAACTTCGGCTCCCATCTTATGCCCGCCCTAGTGGAGACCCCCTCTCCCTGTCCCCACTTCCTCCGAAACTCCTCCCATACAGTCAAAATGTGCCTAAGATATGGGTTATCAACGCCCGCCAACACCCCCCCCCAATCCCTCAGTGGTCCATAATAACGATTTTAAACCCCTATGTGGGAAGTACGATTGTTCCAGTTGACCTGTTGGCTTTAGCCTGCCCCCTTCCCACTCCAGCACCATCTTGACCTGAGCAGCCTGATAATACCACTCAAGCCGAGGCACTGCTCTACCCCCTCTTTCAATCTCTCCCCATATCACCCTTCCCGCTAACCGGGGATGTTTGCCGTCCCATACAAATTGCAATATCTGGCGTTGTAATTGCTGCATCTCCCGCTTGGGGACCACCACCGGCAAACATTGAAACAGAAACAACAGCCTAGGCAAGACGTTCATCCTTATTACCGCCATCCTCCCCCACCACGACAGCCACAACCCTTTCCACCGTGATAATTCAATTCTAATGCACTCCACTATTTTGCCATAATTAAGTCCATAGACTCTACTCAGATCTCTAGGAATATAAACCCCCAGATACCAGTGATCACTTTTTTTTGTTCTCAGCAGCTGACCCATTGAAACGGATTATTTAGACTCAGGCTGGGTCAGAGAAGATATTGGGCGTCAAAAGAATTTGCCGTTTGCTTTGCTTTTATGAGTGACAATATTTTGACCACGAGAAGTTATCACATCTGGAAGGTTGTTTTTTTTTTTTTACAAGAGAGTTATATGTTCCTAGGCCATAGAAGAAAGAAACAGTGCAGTTGGACTTATTTTCTCCTCAGTGGTTGAAACATTTTGCAACATAAGCTAGTGAACTGACTATTACATCTGGCAACATAGCCTGCAATAGCGCTTCTTTCTCTATAACATCACCAAAATTTGTCCCTTCCTGAGTACACTATCAAAACCCTTATCCACACTTATCACCTCTCGCTTAGACTACTGCAACTTGCTTCTCCTAGGTCTCCCACTAGGCCATCTCTCCCCCCTTCACTGTATTCAAAACTCTGCTGCACGACTTATATTCTGCCAGTGTCGCTATGCTCATAGCAGCCCTCTCCTCAGATCACTCACTGGCTCCCTATCCGTTTCCACATACAGTTTAAACTCCTATTGACTTACAAGTGCACTCACTCTGCAGCTCCTCATTACCTCTCCACTCTTATCTCTTCCTACACTCCTGCCCGGGAACTCCGTTCATTGGGTAAATCTCTCTTTATCTATATAACCTTCTCCTCCACTGCCAACTCCAGACTCCGTTCCTTTTATCTTGCTGCACCATACGCCTGGAATAAACTTCCTGAATCAGTACGTCAAGCTCCAGCTCTAGCCGTCTTCAAATCTAGGCTACAAGCCCAACTTTTTGAGGCTGCTTTTAACTCCTATTCACTTGTTCAGTACCCATGTCTGTTTTATCATTAAGTATTTCCCTTATCTCTTATTTGTCCTGTTTGTCTGTCCTGATTAGATTGTAAGCTCTGTCGAGCAGGGATGTCTAGTAATTCTGCGTATGTCTAGTAGTGCTATAGAAATGATAAGTAGTAGTAGTAACATGAGCTTGACTACATTAGCATGCTTCTTGCGTTGTTCACCTGTGCGCTCATCTGTTCCCGTGTTCTGGTCCTCTGAACATTCTGTGCAGGGAAATGCGGGCGCTAGTACGACGCTAATGGCTTCTAGTGCCCCGCATTTACTTTTGAGCATCGGGATCCTAGAATTTTGCTCTGACTGCAGCTGCTGCCCTAGGTGAGGCCTAATGGTTAAGCTGGGCCTTGAGGTTTTCAGTATGGACTGTCTGAAATTCAGCAGCACAAACTCACATGTGTTTTAATTAACAAGGCAACAGTCTGATCCCTAGTTTCAATTCTGTCAAAGTGCTCACCTGTTCCTTGCTTCAGTCTTTCAAGTGACGTTAAAAAGCTGAACAAACTTCTAGTGATTGTTATAAACTTAGCAAACAGCCATATAGAGAAAGAAGAGCAGAAAGAAAAGGGCCAAAAGGAAACATTAATTGTATGAACTTTTCTAATCATGTATTTATGTAGAAATAAAAGTTCACCAAACAGGCTGGAGAGACCCTTTTATTAGAGTAATTTAATAGTCTTGACTCTCACCTAAATATATGGGATGAAATGTGTAGTGCACATTCACCGAGGTTTGGCTTTAACACAGCAAAACCCCTTCAGCACCCCAGTAAACACCATCTTGGGGACAGGAAGGAATCTTTTATAAGTAAGACCACCTGCCATCTCATCAGTATATTGCCTTTGGCTCACATCAGGGAGTCCCTGTTTTCCAGAAAAGAAATTTACTGCAAGAACAGAAAACAGATGCTTGGAGGTCTGAGCCAGGCACAAGACGGTGGGGGGGGGGGGGGGGGGGGGGGGGGGGGGGGGGGGGGGAAACTTATCCAAATTAACAAAGCCCAGGAGCCAACCTTTCAAAAATGGTTGAGAATACTAAACTCAATACAAGTTACCTTCTATGGACAAAGTGAAGGAATTCGCTCAATATTCCTGGTTATAAAATCATGAGCAAAATGGAACAGGTTACTTTTGCCTTCAAACTGTACTAGGACTAGGGGGACACTCCATGAAACTAACAGGTAACTGATCTGAAATAAATCACAGAAAGTATTTTTTTTAACTTAACAATCAAGCTGTTGAATTTGTTGCCAGAAGATGTGATGAAGACATTTAGTATAGCTGAGTTTACAAGAGGTTTGGACTTCAGAATATTACCTCTCATCCCTGACAGGGAGCTATAAGAAATGGATCTACTCTTTGGACATGACAGGTACTTTCCTAGTGATTCAGGGGGTTGATGCTCAAAGCTTAATGCCAGCGTTAAAAGCAATTGGCATCAGACTAGCATGCAGGTTAGTGTGTGCAGGATGTTCAGAGGAATCTAGCAAGGTATTAACATGTGCATTGAAATGGTATTTAAATGAACTTAAACAAGGTCAGTGGAATTCCTTCCCAATGCTCAGATGGAAGTGCTGCAATACAAACAAGCAAATGCTGGCCTTAATGCTGAAAACTTAATGCTAGTTCAGGGGTGGCATGGAAGGTTTTCAGGAAAGGATTTCTTGTCAATTTGGCACATTAAACTGCGGATTTTGTCTTCTTTTACAAGGGGAAGGAAGCCCGTGCAAATTTTAAGTGCTATAGTGAGAAACAAATGTGTACAGAGTCCAAGCAAAACTGAAAGTGAAAACACACATCGGAGCCTGTTCGCCTGAGCTTTAATATGAGCCTTTCAGGAAATGTAAATGCATTTTTTTTAAAGGCTCAAATTTACAGGCGAAGAACAAAAGCATTAATGTGTGCTTATATGTCCATTTTTTTGTCTGGACATAAGCACATGAGCCACGCTTATCACAAAACTGCATGTGCAGGGCCGCTGAGAGACACAGCACAGGCCTGGGGTAGGACTGGACTGGAGTGTGTGCGCATACACCCCCCCCCCCCCCACACACACACACACTTGGGCCATCACTGTCCTCGCATCCTTCTGTCTGCTCCCTCGCTCTGCAGGGAATAAAGACCATCCACAAGCATTTCTAAAGTTTCACTAAGTACAGGACACAAGAACACCTGGGGATGACCTATCTCACTATATCACCATATAGATGGGAATTAAAAAAAAATCCCTAGGTGCTTTTATGCTTACACTAATGGTATCACATGATGCAGGGAATAAAGACCATCCTTAGGCATTTCTCCCAGTTTCACTGAGCACAGGATACAAAAACACATTTTTCTACTTTCCTACTCTGGTTATTACCGGTAAGTTTCTTTTGCTTTGATAATTAGAACGCAGGCCAGCTGCTAATAGCTCACTTTACTGGAATCCATCAATTTTAAACAGCCTGTCTACTGAGCTTTAAATCAAATGCAAAACTCATTCAGCATCAGTAAAAAAGGTTAGGGTGGGGGGGGGGGGGGGGGGAAGAAAAAAGACCAAGAAAATCTATTTAAAATACTTTGGTGAGGACTGCATTGTCCAAGAGCAGAGACCCTAAGTACTGCTCAAAGGTGAGGTGGTAGGGACAGCCTAGGATTACCGTATGTCCGGTTTTACCTTGACATGTCCTCTTTTTGAGGACACCACGGGATGTCCGGGCAGGTTTTTCCAGCCTGCCCTTTTGTTTGCGGGCAGGCTGGCTGGTGCTAGTGGGCCTCAGGGTGTCCTCCCCTCCCCTATCATGCCCTGGTGGTCTAGGGGCCTCTTCGGGGCAGGAAAGGACCCCATTCTTTCCTGCCTGGCAATGGCAATCGCACTTCCACTCGCTGCCGGTGCTGCTTCAAAATGGCTGCCAAGACTTCAAGCGGCGACCTTTTGCCACGTCACCCCTTGAAGTCTCAGCAGCCATTTGAAGTGGAACTGGCAGCGGCATCGCCAGGCAGGAGAGAGTGGGGTCCTTCCTGCCCGATAAGGTAGGGGAGGTGGATCATGGATGGAATGTGGGTAGGGGGTGAGAGAGGCTTTCTTTAAGGGGGGGGGGAATCAAGGTGATTATCAGGCTCATTTTCGAAAGAGAAGGATGCCCATCTTTCGACATAAATCGGAACATGGACGTCCATCTCTCAGAGACGTCCAAATCGGTACAATCGAAACCCGATTTTGGACGTCTCCAACTGCAGTCCGTCGCAAGGTCGTCCAGATTTCAAGGGGGTGTGTCCGAGGCGTAGCGAAGGTGGGACTTGGGCGTGCCTAACACTTGGACGTCTTTGACCCATAATCGAAAAAAGCAAGGACGCCCATGACGAACACTTGGATGTTTTCACCCAGACGTGTTTTTTTTTACTAATAAGGCACAAAAAGGTGTCCAAAAAGACCAGATGACCACCGGAGGGAATCGGGGATGACCTCCCGTTACTCCCCCAGTGGTCACTAACCCCTTCCCACCCTCAAAAAACATGTTTAAAAATATTTCGTGCCAGCCTCAGATGTCATACTCAGGTCCAAGACAGCGCATGAAGGTCCCAGCAGCAGTTTCACTGGGTACTGCAGTGCACTTCAGACAGGCGGACCCAGGCCCATACCCCCCCCCCCCCCTCCTATTACATTTGTGGAGGAAACAGCGAGCTCTTCAAAACCCACTGTACCCACATATAGGTGCCCCCGTTCACCCGTAAGGGCTATGGTAGTGGTGTATAGTTGGGGGTAGTGGGTTTTGGGGGGTTCAGCACACAAGGTAAGGGAGCTATGTTCCTCGGAGCATTTTATAAAGTCCACTGCAGTGCCCCTTAGGGTGCTCGGTTGGTGTCCTGGCATGTCAGGGGGACCAGTGCACTACAAATGCTGGCTCCTCCCACGTCCAAATGGCTTGCACTTGGACGTTTTTGACTTGGATGTCTTTGGTTTCGAAAATCACAGAAAGTCAATGACGTCCAAATCCAAGGATGTCCAAATTTAAGGACTTCCTTGGATTTGGACGTCTCTGACGGTATTTTCGAAACGAAAGATGGACGTCCATCTTGTTTCGAAAATACGGTTTTCCCTGTACCTGGACATTTTACAAAGATGTCCAAATCACAACTTGGACGTTTCTTTTGAAAATGCCCCTCCACGTGGCATGGGGGTGGGAAGGGGGTATGGCAGGGGTGTGGTAGGTGGGGGCATGGCTATTGGTGTCCTCTTTTTTTTGTCACAGCAAATATGGTAACCCTAGAACAGTCCTGGCCTGATAAAAACCATATTATTCCCCAATGTCCATCTAGCAAAGTCTTGTGAAATGCAGAAAGTGGAGACCCCTATACTGGTCCCAAAGCTTCACTCAGCCTTTGTACGCATTGATCAGTGGTTTCAGCTGGGTAAGAGGTTTTTTGTAAGGAGCTCCCATAATGGATGATATCAGTAAGAGCAATTCTGTGCCATAAGTGTGAAATCTAGGAGCTACATATCAAGCAGAGAGATGGGCAGGGCACACTGCCAATGTGATACATGATATATAGGGCTTGGGATGGAGAAACATGGCTTCAGCCCCTGTGAGATGCTTTCTTTGCAAACTGTATCCCAGTCCAGTCTCTAACCTTTCCACATACCCCAAATACTTCTGTCTCCTCTTTAGAGGAAGAAGGAAACCAGACAGCAAAATATCCTTCTGCAATCCACTCTGCACCTTCATTTCAAACACTCATTTATTTAAAGATTTATATCCCACACCATCCATAGTTCTGAATGGGTTACAACCAGCATGTACATAGTACTATATACCAGTAAATCTAACATGTAACAAGCCTTTTTTGTTTTGTTTTTGTTCGGATCCAGGTTCCTGAGTTGTGGTCAATTGATATATTTCTTTTTCCGTCTTTATATAGATTTTTTCTTAGTGATACAGAAAATATAGTAATACAAGAACAAAGTTAGTAAGTGAAGCCTTCAGATGTTTGTGGAAAGTTACTATGTCTGCCATTAATCTCAATTCTACTGACAGCTTATTCCATTCAGTAGGAGCTTCTAAAGAAAACACACGAGCCCAAGTTTCAGCAAAATGAATCTGCCTAACTGCCAGAGTCTGAAGGAATTTTAATTTCTCCTAGGACAAGCAGGATACATCAAACCACATATAGGTGATGTCATCCGATGGCTCCCAAAAGATGGAAATGCTCTCTAACAACTAAAAGATTTTTTTTCCCCTTTGAGCATGTGCAGTAGATGCCCCTGTTCGGCAAATCCAGGCAAACTCCCTTTCTGCCTCCAGTCTAAGTTTTCTGCCATTCTCAACGGTAGGCCTTTTCAGCTCTCCACCAATGAACATTGAATCTGCTCAACAAACGTACATCGAGAAACAACCTTCAGGATACCAACACCTGGATACGGAGGCTCCAGACTCAAGAGGTGTATGTCCGAGATCTAGGACTACCCTGGATGAAGGCGCAGGTATTCCACTCTGCGCATATACATAAAAGTGGAGTATCAATGTATCTAAGCGCTGAATGCTAGTAAACCGACACTTGCAGGGACTCTGAAAGCAAGTCTGATGTAGGCGTTTACAAGCGCCGAAACACGGACCGTGTCGGGTCCTTTCTTCATTTGCATTAAAGACTGCTGGACAATATCTCCAGTGGTGATTCATCTTTGGTCAGCCTCTACGTTTGCCTGCTGTGATTCTTTGTCATAGAGAGGATCTTCTGCTTTTTCTTCTGATCCCGAGATGTAGGACTAACAGACCTTGCCCTGCCCGTTTAGTCTATGGCAGTATGTCTCCGTGTCTACACTCAAAGGCTGCCTGCTTTCTTTAGGGACGCATGTCTCTGTGCCCACATGCACAGGAGAAACACTCTCCAAGACACTGTTGTTGCACAAAGCGGCATGGAAACCTAGACCGCCAACGACAGCTCCTCCTGCTCTGCAACCAGACCTCCCCTTTGGTGCCCGCCAATGCTGGGGCTGCCGCTAATCAGCTGCCACCCGGGCCCCTCTCTCTGGGGTTTTGGACCTTCCCTGAATTGTCCTCTAGAGCTATCAAACAATATTACCTGTATTGGTCAACTGCTCTATCACTGGGAATTCAGAAAGGGTCCTGCCCTGAGTGTTTCCCAATGTTACATTCTGGGAATGCTTTGGATACATCATCAACTCACGACCCCTGAGGCAAGCATTTTGTGCCAAAACATGGTGCCGTGTGGGCTTTGCACAATTTCTGCAAGTACCAGAAATAAAGCGTTTTTATGACTTGATGATCATCTTGTGTCCCTGGTTTTCTCCGGCTTCCCACTGTCATTTGCTATCTACACACTCCATGGGATTCCTTTCAGTTTTCTTTTTGCCCCCACACACTAGACCCCATGCTGCATCACAAGGGGACATGCACCTGCTTTTAAAAAATAAATAAATAAAATACTCTTGCTGACTGGGTCCTTTCCTCATACCCACATCAAGCCCCACCATTGTCACCCCCATTTGCCCAGTACCGTGCTCCACTCTCTGCATGTTAGTGCCGATATCACCCCTAAGGGAGGGTAGGGGTTACTAATACCTAAGCTCTGAGTCACCTTCTGCTTTGTTGGAACTGGCCAGGAGTCCTACACTATAACCATAATGGGTTATAATTCTCCTACTGGAAGGGAGGGAGAAAGTTTGGTGATAAAGACACCACTCCTTTCTCTATGAGCCTTAGCCCAAATCCCTTGTATTTGAGGTTGATTTAAAAAGTATCTCACACTCTGCTGTAGGTAAGACTCATTTATTTAACCATGATGTCCAGGAGGTCGTGGCTTTATTTGGGGATTAGAAATGACATGAGCAGGAGCAAGTGGCGTTGCTCCTACCCATGCCAGTTCCAATCCTACTACACCGCAGATGGGAGCAGGAGTGACTCGGGATCACTGATTTTGGTAAAATGGGGACATACCTGAAGAAGAAACTGATGGCATGGGTAGGCACAGGTGAGGTGGAAGCGCAATGGTCCAAGCTGAAAGCTGCTATAAATAAGGCAACTGATCTTTATGCTAAGAAAGTAAACAAGAACAAGAGAAACAGGAAGCCTATATGTTTGTCCAAGCAAGTGGTGGAAAAAATAAAGGCAAAAGAGGCTTTGTTCAAGAAGAATGCAACAAGAGGATCACAGAAAAGATTATTGGATTAAACTCAAAGAAGCAAAGAGAGAAATACGGCTAGTGAAAGTGCAAGTGGAAGAAAAAAAAATGGCTAAAGACTTTAAGAGAGGTGACAAGACCTTTTTCAGAAATATTGGGGAAATGAGAAAAGATAGGAATAGAATTGGTAGACTGAAAGATGCTCAGAATGGCTATGTAGAGAGTGATGAGGATAAAGCGAATGTGCTAAACAAATACTTCTCTTCGATGTTCACGGAAGAAAATCCTGGAGAAGGACCACTGTTTGCTGCCGAGGGAGTATCTGGGAATGGAGTAGATATTGTGCCATTCATGGAAGAAAGCGTTTACAAACAGCTGGAGAATCTGAAAGTGGACAAAGCTATGGGGCCAGATGGGATACATCTCAGGATACTGAGGGAGCTCAGAGAAGTCCTGGCGGGACGTCTTAAGAATTTATTTAGTAGATTTAGAAACAGGAGAAGTTCCTCGGGACTGGAGACAAGCTGTTGTGGTCCCTCTTCACAAAAGAGGAGACAGGGAAGAAGTGGGAAACTACAGCCTCATATCAGTGGTAGGAAAAATAATTAGATTGTAAGCTCTGTCGAGCAGGAACTGTCTCTTCATGTTCAAATGTACAGCGCTGCGTACATCTAGTAGCGCTTTAGAAATAAGTAGTAGTAGTAGAGTCACTGCTGAAAGAAAAAAATAGTCAACTTTCTAGAAACCAACGGGTTACAGAATCCAAGGCAACATGGCTTTACCAAAGGAAAATCCTGCCAAACAAATCTTATTGACTTCTTCAACTGAGTGACCAAAGAACTGGATGAAGGATGTGCACTAGATGCAATCTACTTGGATTTCAGCAAAGCCTTTGATTCAGTGCCTCACAGAAGGCTCAGGACCCAAAGTGGTGAACTGGATAGGAAACTGGTTGGCTGACAGGTGAGAAAGGGTGGTAGTAAATGGAATCAACTCAGAAGAAATGAAGGTGAGTAGCGGAGTGCCTCAGGGGTCACTGCTGGGGCTGATTCTGTTTAATATATGTGTGAGAGACATTACTGAAGGATTGGAAGGAAAAGTTTGCCTTTTTGCAGATGACACAAAGATAGCCAATAGAGTGGATATCCTGGAGGGAACAGAAACCATGAGAAGGGATCTCCAATCGTTAGAAGAATGGTCAAGGGTCTGGCAGTTAAAATTTAATTCCAAGAAGTGCAGAATGATGCACTTGAGGTGCAGAAATCCATAAGAGATATACCAGATAGGAAGGGGAAGGTTGGTAAGCTCGCCTCAGGAGAGGGACCTCGGGGCGATGGAAGGTGACAAAACAGTGTGACAAGGCAATGGCAGTGGCCAGAAGGATGCTAGGTTGAAAAGAGAAGGGTATAACCAATAGAAGAAAGGAGGTATTGATGCTCGTCTACAAGTCATTGGTGAGGCCCCACTTGGAGTATTGTGTTCAGTTTTGGAGGCAATACGTTACTAAGGATGTAAAAAGACTTGAAGCAGTTCAATGAAAAGCAAAGAAAATGGTATGGGATTTGCATTGCAAGATGTACGAGGAGAGACTTATTGACCTGAACATGTATACCCTGGAGGAACGGAGAAACAGGGGTGATATGATATAGACGTTCAAGTATCTGAAAGGTATTAATCTGCAAACAAACTTTTTCCAGAGACGGGATGGTACTAGAATTTGAGGACATGAGGTTGACAGGGGGCAGACTCAGGAATAATGTCAGGAAGTATTTTTTCACAGAGAGGGTGGTAGATACCTGGAATGTCCTTCTCGCAGGAGGTAGTGGAGATGAAAACGGTAATGGAATTCAAAAATGTGTGGGACTAACACAAAGGAATCCTGTTTAGAAGGAATGGATCCAAAGAAGCTTAGTGGAGATTTGGAAGCAACACTGGTAATTGGGAAGCAAAGCTAGTATTGAGCAAACTTTTACTGTCTGTGCGTTGATCATGGCTGAACAGATTCAGCTTCAGAAGTTGGAGAACAAAGACAGTGCTGGGCAGACTTCTACGGTCCATGCCCTGAAAATGGCAAGGACAAATCAAGACCAGGTATACATATGAAGTATCACATACCATATGTAATAAGTTTATCTGGCTGGGCAGACTGGATGAACCATCGTCTACTATGTTAATATGTCAATATGTTATATTACTATGTTACTATGATCACTCCTGCTGCAAAAAAGCCACTAGACCACCAGGGCTTTTAGAAGGTAGGCCTGGGGGAGGAGGGCTATGGGAGAGGGGGTGGGTGGCTGGTGGGCATACTGGGAGGATGGGAGGTTTTTGTGTGTGTGTGTGGGGGGGGGGGGGGGGGCTGGCCTTACAGCAGTGGCAGCAAGGGTGGGGTTACAGTTTCAGTTTTGGCTGAAACAGAGGCGAATTTCAGCCAACAGATTTGGTTTAGTTGCCCTCTACTTTCAATTGAAAGGAAGCTCTGGAATGAGGAGGCACAAGGTGAAGGTGAAAGACAACAGACTCAGGAGTAACCTGAGGAAATACCTCACAGGAAGGGTATGTCAATTTATGGAACAGCCTCACAGTGGAGGTGGTGGAGATGAAGACTGTATTTAAATTCAAGAAGTACACAGGATCTCTAAGGGAGAAAAAAAGGTAGTACATAGCATGGATAGGCCATATGGTCTTTATCTGCGGTCATTTTTCTCTGTTTCTTTGTACCCACCTTGTGAGGATGAGTCGACAGATTAGCCATATACTAGGACTTGAGCTACAGACCTACAGATGGGCCCCCCTCATTCTGCATGAGGATGTACTGATCATTCTGCGTTCAGAATAGGAGAATAACTAGGAATATGTATTCCTTTGAAACAACATGCATCTGTTACCCTTTATTCTCTTCTCCATGTTTTCCTGTTCATTGGGACACAAAAAGAAAAGAAAAATCAGGAAATTTTAGGGTTCAGGACACACACTGTTTTTTTTCCCCATTTGCCATCAATAGCGTGCACTCTTCCTGAAAAAGTGTGCCCTTGTCCCAAACGAAAAAATGTCCAAAACCCCCCAAACAAAACAAACATTCCCATAAATGACATGGGAAACCATACAAAACAAAAAGTTTCAGGTCTGTCCACTCTTAGGAATCACCACTTCAGTTAAGGCAGGATCCCATTCTCTATCCCCTGGGATTACTGGCCCCTGCTTTTCCACTTGTGAGATTCAAGGGATCAGCAGGAGGCAGCCCTGTAGTGTTGTGCCACCCCTATCTCTGCTCACAGACAGCTCATTCAAGTTTTTCTTCTAATTAAGGTACTTCCAGGGATGAGAGGCCTCAGATTACATTAACCCTTTGCTGAGGACCAAACAGACAGGAACACATGCAGAACAATATGTACTGCTTTTCTGAAGGAGGGGACAGCGCTGGTTAGGTTCCAGAACGGCACACCACCAAATCCTGTCTTCTGCCTTCCTGAAAACCCAGTGGAAGGTAAAAGCAAGCTCCATCCAGTCAGCAGTGAAGTTCTCACTGCCTCATACAATGAGGAGAGTGACTGACTTGATTGCCTTTCAAAGTCAGACATTGTGTATAAACTTGGTCGAGTTTTACAATGTGCCCTACAAAGATTTCTATCCAGAGCACCGTCTTTCAGTGCATTTCCAAGGTAAGTCATTCACCTGGAGTGCAAAAATCCAAAGAGGCTGTATGCAATGGTGGAGATGAGGCCGATGTACACTAACCAGGGGAGAGTCCTCGGGGTGATAATGTCCAAAAATCTCTAGGTGGCCTAACAATGTGGTAAGGCAGTGGCTAGTGCCAAAGTAATGTTAGGTTATAAAGAGAGGCAAACCTGCAGGGGCATAGCCATGGGTAGGACAGGGTAGGCCATGACCCCCATACACACACACAGTCTTGCAGTCAGACCCACTCAGTGAGTGGAAGCAGCACAGGTCAATGCAAGGAGAACTGGAGGTGATGCCAACATTTCTACTACCTTTGGCCCACCAAAGTTAACCTCAAGCACCACCAAAACAACTCAGTTCTGGCTGTGCCACTGGTAACCTGCTGACAAAAAACAAGAGGTGATAATGTTCCTGTGCTCAGGTCATTGGCAAGACCTTACTTAGGAGACCCTGAGGGGCATAATCGAACGGTGCCGGCCAGCTATATGGCCGGCCATCTTCGGGGCCGGCTCAGCAAAGGGGCGGAGCCAACCGTATTATCGAAAAAGATGGCCGGCCATCTTTCATTTCAATAATACGGGTTGGGGCTGGCCAAATGTCACAGATGGCCGGGTTTGAGATGGCCGGCATCGGTTTTCGCCCATAATGGAAACCGAGGCCAGCCATCTCAAACCCGGCCAAATCCAAGGCATTTGGTCGTGGGATGAGCCAGCATTTGTAGTGCACTGGTCCCCCTGACATGCCAGGACACTTCTAAAAATTAAAAAATAAAAATAGCTCCCAGGTGCATAGCTCCCTTACCTTGGGTGCTAAGCCCCCCAAAACCCACTCCCCACAACTATATACCACTACCATAGCCCTAAGGGGTGAAGGGGGGCACCAACATGTGGGTACAGTGGGTTTTGGGTGGGTTTTGAAGGGCTCCCATTTTCCACCACAAGTGTAACAGGTGGGGGGGGGGGGGGATGGGCCTGGGTCCGCCTGCCTGAAGTCCACTGCACCCATTAAAACTACTCCAGGAATCTGTATACTGCTGCGATGGACCTGAGTATGACATTTGAGGCTGGCACAGAGGCTGGCAAAAAAAGTTTTTAAAGTTGTTTTTTTGAGGGTGGGAGGGGGGTTAGTGACCACTGGGGGAGTCAGGGGAGGTGATCCCCGATTCCCTCCGGTGGTCATCTGGTCAGTTCAGGCACTTTTTCTCGGGACTTGGACTTGAAAAAAAAGGGACCAAATAAAGTGGACCAAATTCTCGCAGGGCCGCCTTTTTTTCCATTATCGGCCGAGGGCGCCCATCTTTTAAGCACGCCCCGGCACGCCCCTGTCCCGCCTTCGCTACCCTTCCGACACGCCCCCGGGAACTTTGCCCGTCCCAGCGACAGAAAGCAGTTGGAGCCGGCCCAAATCGGCTTTCGACTATACCGATTTGGCCGGCTTGAGGAGATGGCCGGCCATCTCCCGATTTGTGTCGGAAGATGGCCGGCAATCTCTTTCGAAAATAAGCTGACCTATCTCAGACAGAGGAGAGAGGCAGACTACAGGTGGTCCAGACAAAGGCAAGCAAATAGTCTGGGTATACAGAAAGAGTCATATGAGATGAGACTTCATTCACTAGAGGAGAGTAGAGACAGGGGAGACGCCATATAGATATTCAAACACTTGAAACATATTGATGCACAGACTCTATCCTTTTCCAAAGAAAGGGAACAACAGAACTTAGACGTCAGGATATGAAGTGCCAATGAGGTAGACGCAAGAACACAGGAAATCCTGTTTCACGGAAATGGTAACAGATGCATGGAGACAAAACAGGAACAGACCACAAAAAGGCATGAAATAAACATAAAGGATCCCTTAATGGCATGAAGATGGTAATACAGCAAAGGGAAGACCTGCACAGAACAGAGGCTCAGCCTGAAATACAACCAAATGATTATACTGCGCTTTCACAAAAAGGTATCCGGGGGGGGGGGGGGGGAGGGGGAAGGAGGAATTATCCTGTACAGAGTGACACAGCTCTAAATAGAAGGACATCAGTGTATGTGTGTGGGGGGGGGGGGGGGGGGGGAGGGGGTACAAAGCAGGATCATTTTAGTCTTTATCTGCCCTCACCTCCTCTAGTATGCAAGTACTGTGCTGCCCTAAGTGCTCTTCTACAGGATAGCACCCCTCACAGACTGGAAAAGAACCTGCCTTTACTACGAGTGCCCTGTGCCCAGTTCCTCGCCTGGTAACTCTTACCCTAACCTCAGAAACCTCTGAAGCATGAAATCAAAATCATCAAAATAACAAACCTTCCTCATACTTTAGAAATCAGTTCCAGATCTCTCACAATCTCCTGCCTTACTGTATGTCCCCATGTGTCCTCTGCATTTTAAAGGACAGCACTGCATTGGAGCTGCAGGGATGATGGGGCTGCCTGTGTTATTCAACGAACATGCCCATGGTGGAATAGACCTCCTCCGGCCCTTCCAGTGATGCAACCTGACTTGAATTTCCACTTTACCCGGAGATGAAAAGAAATCCACAGTGTCCTCCACCAAACCTAGCTTCAAGACCAAAGCTTACCCTCCTCAGTAACACTCCTCTTCTGCGGTCTAACACAGGCAGACACCCCCCCCCCCCCCCCCCCCCCGTGTTCCCCACTCTCCTCAGTCTCAGCTTGGAGAGTACATACTGTACCAGACAGCTTCTGGGAGTGCTGCCAAGGGCCGAGGTCTCTTTAGTACATGGCCCAGTGCCAGCAGTCAGGCCCCACACCTGAATCCTGAGCGTGCAGGGGATAAGCAGAATACACCTCCCTAAATTCCCATTGCACACTAAATCCTGTGTGTACAGGGAGATGAGCTAAACACCCCCCCTCTCCAAATCCCTATACCCCCAACCCACCCTAAATTCTGACTGTATACTGGATGAGCTAAAAAGCTAAATACACTCCCCCCCCCCCCACACTGAATACTGCATAAACTGAATACAGTACCCACCACCAAAACAAAATCCATTTACCACCACCCCACCATGAATTCTGATTCTATACTGGATAAGTACTGCTAGCGTAAGTACCGGAGCAATACCGCCAAAAACCCTCTGCAAATCCAAACTTTGTGCATACAATTATTACCTAAAGCAAGCTAAAAATACGCACTATTCTAGGCTAGTTAAATCCTCCCCCTATCCTGACAGATGTTTCTTTTGATTTACCTCACATACCCTTCAAATTTCATCTACTAGCCCCTCCAATACTGGACTACCCTCTGCCAATACACTTACTGAAGCCTTTATCAACAAAACACATACACTGCAAGTGTCACTATACCAGTTCTGACCTCTCATACCCTGGACTAGAAGGGTATGAGAGGTCAGAACTTCTGTTTGGTCTTCTTGCACTTCTGTTTCATCTTCCTTTGACCTTCCTACACTTCAGTCTCTTAAGACCATAAGAATAGCCATACTGGGTCAGATCAATGGTCCATCTAGCCCAGTATCCTACTTCCAAAAGTGGCCAATCCAGGTCACAAGTACCTGGCAGAAACCCAATTAGCAACAAAATTCCATGGTACCAATCCCGGGATAAGCAGTGGCTTCCCCCATGTCCATCTCAATAACAGACTATGTTCTTTTCCTCCAGGAACTTGTCCATACCTTTTTTAAACCCAGATATGCTAACCGCTGGTACCACATCCTCCGGCAACGAGTTCCAGAGCTTAAAACATAGAAACATGACGGCAGATAAAGGCCAAATGACCCATCCAGTTTGCCCATCCTCTGTAACCCCTAACTCTTCCTTTTCCTAAGGGATCCCGTGTGCTTGTCCCAAGCTTTCTTAAATTTCTGACAACAGTCCTCGTCTCCACGACCTCCATCAGGAGGCCATTCCATGCTTCCACCACCCCTTCTATGAAATAATAGTTTCATAGATTCCTCCCAAACCTATTCCCTCCTAACTTTATCATATGCCCCCTTACTCCAGAGTTTTCCTTCAGTTGAAAAAAGGCTCATTTCCTGTACATTAATGCCCTTGAGATATTTAAACATTTCTATCATATCTCCCCTCTCCCTCCTCTCTTCCAGCATATACATGTTGAGGTTCATAAGCCTGTCCCTATATGTTTTGTGTTCAAGACTGTGTATCAATTTTGTAGCCACCCTCTGGACCGACTCCATCCTGTTTATATCTTTATGTAGGTGCGGTCTCCAGAACTGCACACAGTACTCTAAATAGGGCCTCACCAGAGACTTATACAAGGGCACTATCACCTCTTTTTTTCCTGCTGGTCATTCCTCTTTATGCACCCAAGCATCCTTCTGGCTTTAACCATCGCTTTTTCTACCTGTTTGGAAGCTTTAAGGTCATCAGACACAATCACCCCCTAGTCCATCTCTTCCTTTGTACACAGCACTTCGCCCCCTATATTGTACCGTTCCTTCAGATTCTTGTGACCCAAGTGCATGACCCTGCATTTTTTAGCATTAAATCTTAGTTGCCAAATATTGGACCATTCCACCAGCTTTGCTAGGTCCTTCCTCATGTCATCCACATTCTCCAGTGTGTCCACCCTGTTGCAGAGTTTGGTATCATCCACAAACAGACAAACCTTACCAGACAGCCCTTCCGCAATATCACTTACAAAGATGTTAACAAGAGCCGGCCCAAGGGCCGATCCCTGCTGTACTCCACTGATAACATCCCTCTCTTCAGAACAATGTCCCTCTCTTCAGAACAATATACATTTACCACTACTCTCTGTCTCCTTCCGTTCAATCAATTTTTAACCCAATCAGTTACTCTAAGTCCTATACCGTGGGCACTCAATTTATTTATCAGTTGCCTATGCAGAACTGTGTCAAAGGCTTTGCTGAAATCTAAGTATACCGCATCTAGCGCCCCTCCCAAATCCAACTGTTTGGTCACCCATTCGAAGAAATCAATCAGATTTGTCTGGCACACCCTGCCTCTAGTGAAGCCATGACGCCTTGAGTCCTGCATCCCATTCAATTCGAGAAACCTCATAATCCTACCACTACAACTATTTAGCATTTTTATAGCGCTACAAGGCGTACGCAGCGCTGCACAAACATAGAAGAAAGACAGTCCCTGCTCAAAGAGCTTACAACTGCTTTTTAGAAGCATTTCCATTAGTTTACTCATCACAGAGTTCAGACTGACAGGTCTGTAATTCTCAACCTCCTCCTTACTTCCATTCTTGTGCAAAGGGACTACATCTGCCCTTCTCCAGTCCTCCGGGACCACTCCAGTCTCTAAGGAAGCATTGAAGAGGTCAGTCAGCGGAGCCGCCAGAACTTCTCTGAGTTCCTCGAGCACCCTCGGGTGTATCCCATCAGGCCCCATTGCTTTGTCTACTTTCAGTTTAGCTAGCTCCTCAGGAACACAGTCCTCTGAGAACGGGTCTTGGTCTACCATACATCCATTCCCTTTAGCATTTATTTTCTCCAGTCCTATCTCCGGCCTTTCAACCGTGAACACAGAGCAGAAATAATTGTTAAGCAGTTCTGCTTTATCCTTATCATCTTCTACATATTCCTCCCCCTCAGCTTTTAGCCTCACAACACTATTATGGCACTTCCTCCTGTCACTTACATATCTGAAAAACGTCTTATCCCCCAATTTTACAGTATTAGCTATCTTTTCTTCCATTTGCTGCTTCGCTTTCCTGACAGCTTTTCCAGCTTCTCTTAGTATTCTCGCTTGTCTTCTTCTTTTTGAGTCGTCTTATAACATGTGAAGGCTAACCTCCTTTCCCATACCTTTTCAGTTATTACGTTTGAGAACTAGAGCGGCCTGCTTTTCCCTCTTACTTTTATGTAATTTTCTAAAATAAAGGTTAGTTGCCTTAAATATAGCACCTTTCAGTCTCATCCATTGCTGTTCTACTTCCTTCAGCTGTTCCAATCCTGCTGTTACTTGAGAAATTCCCCTATCTCAGTAAAGTTAGTTCTTTTGAAATCCAGGACCTTCAATCTCAAATTAGCCCTCTCCTCTGTTTTAATATTGAACCACACCATTCGCTGATCACTACATGTCAAATGGTCCCCCACTTTGACATCAGAAACATTCTCTCCATTTTGCAAGCACCAGGTCCAGAATAGCTCCATCCCACGTCGGTTCCATTATCCACTGCTGAAACAATTCTTCCTGTAGGGAATCCAAGATCTTTTTGCTTCTAGATGAACCCGAATCAGGGACAGCCCAATCAACATCCAGCATATTAAAATCATCTACCAGTAGTACTTCCCCTTTCCTAGATATCTTTGAGTGAAAAAATATGTCTCCCTATTTGTTTTAAAAGTATTTCCATGTAATTTCATTGAGTGACCCCTGGTCTTTGTACTTTTTGAAAGAGTAAAAAATCGATTCGTTCTAAGCCAAACAGGATTTTGTAGACCTCAATCATATCTCCACTCAGCTGTCTCTTTTCCAAGCTGAAAAGCCCTAACCTTTTTAGCATTTCTTCACATGAGAGAAATTCCATCCCCCTTATCATTTTGGTCGCTCTTTCAACCTTTTCTATTTCCGCTATATCTTTTTTGAAATACGGAAACCAGAATTGAACGCAGTACTCAAGGTGAGGTCGCGATACAGAGTCATTATAATATTTAGACTTATTTACCATCCCTTTCCTAATAATTCCTAGCATCCTGTTTGCTTTTTTGGCAGCCGCCACACACTGGACAGAAGATTTCAGGGTATTATCTACAACTAGTAAAAAAGGCCTGTTTCTGACACAAATGAAACGGCACTAGCAAGGTTTTCCTCGGAGTGTGTATGTTTGAGAGAGTGTCTGTGTGAGAGTGACTGTGTGAGAGAGAGAGTGACTGTACGAGTGTGTGTGTGTGACAAAGAGAGAGTGAGACTGGGTGCGAGTGTGTGTGTGAAAATGAGTGTGTGCAAGTGCGTATGTGAGACACAGTGAATGTGTGAGAGAGAGAGTGTGTTTCACACAGATACAGTGTGTGTGATAGAGAGCGAGAGTGTGTGTGAGAGAGAGCGAGTGTGAGAGTATGTGTGCGATACACAGACTGTTTTGTGAGACCGACAGTGTATGAGACCGAGAGTTTGCAGAACCCCCCTCCCCCTTTCCACCCCTGTCCGAGTTCCAGAACCCCTCCCACTTCTTCCCATCCGAGTTTCAGGACCCCCTTCCCATCCCCCCCTTTCCCCTTCCCGCTCCGCCTCTCCCCCCTCTCCGAGTTCCAGGACCCCCTCCTCCTTCTTCCCATCCCCCCCACTAACCCCTGATCCAGGACTCCCCCTCCCCTTCCAGTTCCAGGACCTGCCCCTCCCCTTCCAGTGGATTTCCAGGAATCCCCTCCCCCCATGTTTCAGGACCCCCTTCCCCCCTCTGTCATTTCAGGACCCCCCTCTGTAGTTTCAGGACCCCCTCCCCCCCCCTGTGTTGTTCATGACCCCCCAACCCTGTCGCTTCAGGACCCCCCCCCTCCCCACCTCTCTGGCCCTCCCCCTTGTAAGAGCCGGCTGTTCTTTAAAAGTTTTTACCTCCTGCATGCAGGGAGGGATGCTGCTTCAGACAGCTTTTTCTTTCGCTTGTGTTTCAGCTGTTCCTGTGGTCCTGCTCTCAAGGGCGGGACCACAGGAACAGCTGAAACACAAGCGAAAGAAAAGGCTGTCTGAAGCTGCGTCCCTGCATGCAGAAGGTAAAACTTTTAAGCAGCCGGCTCTTACGAAGGGGAGGGCCAGAGAGGGGGGGAGTCCTGAAACGATAGAAGGGGGAGGGGGGTGTTTGCGGCGCCATTATCTTCGACTCACCACTTCCGGTTTTGCCACGGTGCCACCGACGCCGCTCCTCGCGCTCCACATTTTCCTCCCGCAGCTCCTTCAGCAGCACTACCACTAATTCTCACCTCCAACGTTCTGTCTTGCCTGGGACCGTGGCTCCCTCGGAGTTGGTCTGCTAGGATCACGTCATAATGCCGCCAGTGATGTCTCTGTCTGATCTACGGAGCCTACCAGACCACCTCCGAGGGAGCCACGGTCCCAGGCAAGACAGAACGTTGGAGGTGAGAATTATTATATAGGAGGATGACACCTAGATCTTTTTCTTGAGTGTTGACTCCTAAGGTAGACCCTAGCATCAGGTAACTATGATTTGGATTACTCTTCCCAAAGTACATCACTTTGCATTTGCCATCACCCTGGCTCAAATGAAACCCACTTTATTTGATCTTGATTTTCTTCCCGCTCCCTGGCTTAAATCGAGCACCCAGGGACTTCTGCCACTTGTCTTACCTATTTGTCAAAATCTGTTTCTCAGAGGACCGTTCCTTCACCCTGGAGGGCCACAATTCATCTGCAGTTGAAGAAGCCTTTCCCACTTTCTCCACAAAATATCGTCCTGTTTCTAACCTCAGTTTCTCGTCCAAAGTTTGGGAGGGAAGTTCAGCAAAACTAACCCTCTCAATATTCAACCTGCTATCCAGTTAGAAGGGTAAGAAGCTGAGTATCTCCACTATCCAATTTACTGCCCAGACAGTGCCATGGAGGTCAGAGGGGATGTTCAGTGGCACTCTCTAGGTAGTGATTACAATGTAATTAAAATGTTTTAATTGGGCGATTAGTCACAACATTTTTGATTGAACAGCTATAGTTCCAAGTTATAGATGTATATTCAGTAGAACTGCCTGAACAGATAGTGCCACGGAATATATGGATAACTGGAAAAAAAACTACAGTAGACATTTCATATTCTGAAAGGATCTCATTTCTAGGTGATTAAGCAATACCATTACTTGAAACCTTTCAAATTAAATGTTTCTAAAGTTATATCTGCTATTCATGCAGCCCACCTAGATATCTAATACATGTTTAGTGGTTGAATATTACCACTTATACGTCTAAGTGATGCTGCCCCCAAGGCACTCAAAAGCCCACTCTCTTTCTGAATGGATAAGTTTGGCTATATAATGATTTATATGTCCAAAATTATCCATTCAAAAAGAGACATTTATGTCGTCAGCTTTCACATGTGCGTACTTTCCCTCTGACATCTGCCCAGGTAAACAGCACCCCTGATATCTGTGCTGCCTTTTCTAGGGATACTTTTTCTCCGAAAACAATAAAAACCAGAGGAAATGATTTCACCCATTTGTACAGATGCACAAAAGTAGATCTCCATCAACAGAATCTATTATACAGTTGTTACCTGCTCCCAATTTTAGCCCCAACACCAAACAGGGAGGGCTAAAAGTGGCAAGTGACAGCAGCAATCTGACAGATGTCAGTATCAATGCAAAAGACGGCAGGTCTAAATGAACTTGCCTGTTGTACTGACAAGAAAGAGACGCGTGCAACTGAAAAGATGATGGCAGTGAGAAGACAGTGGAGGATGAGACATTTGGTGAGAGGGCACATAAGAGGAGATGCTGCTAATGAGAGAGGACTTTTAGAAATGGTTCCAGAAGCTGAAAGACAAAATTGCAGCGGTAAAAGGCGATTTGGTGAGGCTGGTGAATGATTAGAATGGATGAGGTGAAGCTAAGCTACTGAGTACATGAGGCTGAAGGGAAGACACGACAAGCACTCGGAAGATCTCCTTGTGCTCCAGCCTAAAACCCATGGAAGACGTCATCCGAACTAAAAGAGAAACTAGAGGATATTGATAGTAGGGTGCGATGCAACAATTTGCGTATCTGAAGCATAATGGAAACAGAAGAGTATGCCGACTGCAGTAAAAATGTACAAAGTAATGCTTACTTTGGGGGAGCATCCAGGATGAGATGTGGAGGTGAAGCTGGACTAGACATATCAGGCTCTTGGTAAACTGAGGCCGAATGTGCCTAGGGGCATTATAACATGCAAGCATGATTACTCTGTAAAGGAGATAATCACACTAAGAATGTCACCACTGAGAATCTTTGAATGGGGATGCAACACGATGTGGGGGATAAATCTGCATACACCCCCAAACGTCACAAAAAGAGGCGAGAACTCAAGGAGATGATGTTCAAGTTGAAAAATGATAACATCAAATTACCAGTGGCTCTTCCTGTTTGGAAAACATGGATGGTAGAAGAAGTCATGTGGGTACTTAATGGATGGGAGTGGGAAGACTGGCCTGGGGAATGAGAATGGGGCAGCAAAGGCTGGAAAATGACAGAAAGTCACCAAGTAACCAACAGAAAGAGATCTGGTGGCTTTGAGATCCTGGAAGCAGCAAACTGCTTGAAAGGAACATGAACACTGAATGAGACAATATGATATTTTTTTATTATACACTGATAATAGACATTGGGGAATCTAGGTTACAATTGTTGAATAAGGATGTGGGCCAGGGTGTTTTGGAGTAGTGTGTGGGAGGGCCTGGAAGGAAGGTGGTGTGAAAGGGTAACTGTAACCAGATGGATGTGTGGAATGAGTGGATAAGGGGAGGGGGAGTGGATGTTACAGATATTGAGTGGATAGTTCGGAATTTTCCTCTGCTGGTGAACTATGATGAACGTAGGTGGAGGACGTTGGAGCAGAATGGGGAGAAAAGGTAAACCTGCTATATGGTGGGAGGATTTGAAGAAGAGAAGGGGAAAGTTTAAGGGAGGAGAAATGACAGAAATGGGAGTCAGGAGAGGTTTATGGCTTTGAATGTGAAAAATGTAAATTCCAGTTGGAAAAGAAAGAGTCTTTAAAGGAAGCTGGATATTAATGTTATAATTATACCGGAGATACATTTAAAAATAGAGTGATTACAATAATAGGTTTTTGGCTACCAGCGGGAGAGGAGACGGAGGATGGAGATACCGATGTCTAAGAATTGGAAGTTAGAGGTGCTGGGCGTGGAGAGAACAGTACATGTGATTATTAAGAAGAACAAATTAATGCTGTTTGGGATCTATGCACCAAATATGCACCAACATCAATTTTAAGACAAACTGTTTTTACTCACAATACAATACAATACAATATAAGGATAGACATAGGACAATAAGAACGAGATAACTGATATTTAACCATTAACAATAATCATCCCATTTTAAGATTTTCAAGGCTTAAATATCTCTACAATTAAACATAATAATACCAGTATCATCATGTAACACAAATCCTCCATCAAAGCACAGATATAGGTCAAAGCATATTTAGGGGATTCCCTAAAGCGACATGAGGATCACGAAATGGTGGACACACTTGCCACATGGCAGGAGAAAGTAAGTAGAGACACCCAGAGTCATGCCCAGGAGGGACGAACTGCTGATGCAGGATGAAATAAGGGTGGTTTGGTGATCTTAGAGCATACATTGTTGAAATTTTACTCAGAGTTAACAGAAATGGTGGCGGACTTCCGAGGCAATGATGAAACAATGACATCAATGAGGTTGAGGACCATCTGAAAGAGCAGGCGGAAGTGAAGATGGTAGCAATCCTAGAAGGCCAAGTAGCAAATCTGACCATAGCCAATGAGGAACTGAGTGAGAAAGTGGAGGATATAGCGAAAAGAGCGTACAGAAATAATGTAAAGGCTCCATTGCGTCCCTGAACTTATGGAGTATAATGATTGCATGCAAGAAGCCATTCAGATTTGCAAAGTTATTCTGGCTCAGAAGGAATAATTTGGAGGGGAAAGGGGGGAAATGGGACTTGATATACCGCCTTTCTGAGGTTTTTGCAACTACATTCAAAGCAGTTTACATATATTCAGGTACTTATTTTGTACCAGGGGCAATGGAGGGTTAAGTGACTTGCCCAGAGTCACAAGGAGCTGCAGTGGAAGGGGGGGGGGGGATGAATTTGAAGTGGGTCCACAAGATGCTTGAACCACAGTGTACTACTATCATGCCTTCATGGTCAAGCGGCAAACTGATTATAAGGCAAGGGTAAAGGGACCCTTAATGTGGAAGCCACACAAGATAGCTACACCCAACAGGTTTGCAAAAATTTAAATCTGGAAGCGATGGGAATTCAGAAGCAGAAAGATTTATTTATTTATTTATCTCATTTGTACCCCACAGTTTCCCAACAGTGTCAGGCTCAATGTGGCTTACAACGGACCACAGAGGCAGACGCCAATGCAGTAAAATGAAGCTAATACAGCAGAAATGATTCTTACTGTTGGTTATTCCCATGATGCTCATGTGGAAGGGGATGTAACCATACTGCTAGTTTGATTAAGGGGGACATGCAGATAGAATTAGGGCTGGGAAAGTGGTGTGACGTTCCTCCAAGGGGAGATTTGCAGGGGTGAGTTTGTGCATTCTGCAATATGGGAGGGGAAGGATGTAGTTGGGGGGGTGAAGAAGTGCATGAATGAAAGTATGGGTGAGTGATTATTTGCAATACTGGATGGAGCAGACTGAGGGGGGTATAAGTGGTACAGGATCTGAAGCTTAAGAGTGGTGTCTGTCAATGTGAGGGGATTAAAATTCTCCAATCAATTGGCAAATGCTCTTCAGGGAAGGTGAGCGACTGAGGAAGGGTATGATACATACCTGTAGCAGGTGTTCTCCGAGGACAGCAGGCTGATTGTTCTCACGACTGGGTGACGTCCGCGGCAGCCCCCACCAACCGGAAAGAAGCTTCGCGGGACGGTCGGCACGCAGGGCACGCCCACCGCGCATGCGCGGCCGTCTTCCCGCCCGTGCGCGACCGCTCCCGCCAGTTGAATGACTAGCAAAAGATGAAACACACAACTCCAAAGGGGAGGAGGGAGGGTAGGTGAGAACAATCAGCCTGCTGTCCTCGGAGAACACCTGCTACAGGTATGTATCATACCCTTTCTCCGAGGACAAGCAGGCTGCTTGTTCTCACGACTGGGGTATCCCTAGCTCTCAGGCTCACTCAAAACAAGAACCCAGGTCAATGGAACCTCGCAACGGCGAGGAAACAACAGAAATTGACCTACGAAGAACAACTAACTGAGAGTGCAGCCTGACCAGAATAAATTCGGGTCCTGGAGGGTGGAGTTGGATTTACACCCCAAACAGATTCTGCAGCACCGACTGCCCGAACCGACTGTCGCGTCGGGTATCCTGCTGGAGGCAGTAATGTGATGTGAATGTGTGGACAGATGACCACGTCGCAGCCTTGCAAATCTCTTCAATAGTGGCTGACTTCAAGTGGGCCACTGACGCTGCCATGGCTCTAACACTATGAGCCGTGACATGACCCTCAAGAGTCAGCCCAGCCTGGGCGTAAGTGAAGGAAATGCAATCTGCTAGCCAATTAGAGATGGTGCGTTTCCCGACAGCGACCCCTAGCCTGTTAGGGTCGAAAGAAATAAACAATTGGGCGGACTGTCTGTTGGGCTGTGTCCGCTCCAAGTAGAAGGCCAATGCTCTCTTGCAGTCCAATGTGTGCAACTGACGTTCAGCAGGGCGGGTATGCGGCCTGGGGAAGAATGTTGGCAAGACAATTGACTGGTTAAGATGGAACTCCGACACAACCTTTGGCAGGAACTTTGGGTGGGTGCGGAGCACTACTCTGTTGTGATGAAATTTGGTATATGGAGCATGAGCTACTAGGGCTTGAAGCTCACTGACCCTACGAGCTGAAGTAACTGCCACCAAGAAAATGACCTTCCAGGTCAAGTACTTCAGATGGCAGGTATTCAGTGGCTCAAAAGGAGGTTTCATCAGCTGGGTGAGGACGACGTTGAGATCCCATGACACAGTAGGAGGCTTGATAGGGGGCTTTGACAAAAGCAAGCCTCTCATGAATCGAACGACTAAAGGCTCTCCAGAGATGGCTTTACCTTCCACACGATAATGGTAAGCACTAATCGCACTAAGGTGATTCCTTACTGAGTTGGTCTTGAGGCCAGACTCTGATAAGTGCAGAAGGTATTCAAGCAGGTTCTGTGCAGGGCAAGAACGAGGTTCTAGGGCCTTGCTCTCACACCACACGACAAACCTCCTCCACTTGAAAAAGTAACTCTTTTTAGTGGAATCCTTCCTAGAGGCAAGTAAGACCCGGGAGACACCCTCAGACAGACCCAACGCAGTGAAGTCTACGCCCTCAACATCCAGGCCGTGAGAGCCAGAGACTGAAGGTTGGGGTGCAGTAACGCTCCGTTGTTCTGCGAAATGAGAGTCGGAAAACACTCCAATCTCCACGGTTCTTCTGAGGACAACTCCAGAAGAAGAGGAAACCAGATCTGACGGGGCCAAAAGGGCGCTATCAGAATCATGGTGCCGCGGTCTTGCTTGAGCTTCAGTAAGGTCTTCCCCACCAAAGGTATGGGAGGATAAGCATACAGGAGGTCGGTCCCCCAATGGAGGAGAAAGGCATTCGACGCTAGCCTGCCGTGTGCCTGAAGTCTGGAACAGAACAGAGGCAGCTTGTGGTTGGTCTGAGAGGCGAAAAGGTCCACCGAGGGGGTGCCCCACGCTCGGAAGATCTTGCGTACCACTCTGGCAGGGAGCGACCACTCGTGGGGTTGCATGACTCTGCTCAGTCTGTCGGCCAGACTGTTGTTTACGCCTGCCAGGTACGTGGCTTGGAGGAGCATGCCGAACCGGCACGCCCAACGCCACATCCCGACGGCCTCCTGGCACAGGGGGCGAGATCCGGTGCCCCCCTGCTTGTTGACGCAATACATTGCAACCTGATTGTCTGTCCGAATTTGGATAATTTGGCAGGACAGCCGATCTCTGAAAGCCTTCAGTGCGTTCCAGATCGCTCGGAGCTCCAGCCAGGAGGTTGATCTGCAGATCCTTTTCCTGGAGGGACCACAGACCCTGGGTGTGAAGCCCATCGACATGGGCTCCCCACCCCAGGCGAGATGCATCCGTCGTCAGCACTTTCACGGGCTGCGGAATTTGGAATGGACGTCCCAGGGTCAAATTGGTCCGGATGGTCCACCAGAGCAGTGAAGTGCGGCAACTGGTGGAGAGGCGGATGACATCTTCTAGATTCCCGGTGGCTTGGAACCACTGGGAAGCTAGGGTCCATTGAGCAGATCTCATGTGAAGACGAGCCATGGGAGTCACATGAACTGTGGAGGCCATATGACCCAGAAGTCTCAACATCTGCCGAGCTGTGATCTGCTGAGACGCTCTGGTCTGCGAAGCCAGGGCCAAGAGGTTGGTGGCCCTCGCTTCGGGAAGGGAGGCCTGAGCCGTCTGGGAATTCAGCAGCGCTCCTATGAATTCCAGAGACTGAGTTGGCTGGAGATGGGACTTTGGGTAATTTATCACAAACCCCAGCAGCTCCAGAAGTTGAATAGTGCACTGCATAGACCGGAGGGCTCCTGCCTCCGAGGTGTTCTTGACCAGCCAATCGTCGAGATATGGGAACACGTGCACTCCCAGCTTGCGTAGGTAGGCCGCTACCACCACGAGGCACTTGGTAAACACTCGTGGGGCAGAGGCGAGCCCAAAGGGCAGCACACAATACTGAAAGTGCCGTGCGCCCAGGCGGAATCTGAGATACTGTCTGTGAGCTGGCAGTATCGGTATGTGAGTATATGCGTCCTTTAAATCCAGGGAACATAGCCAATCGTTTTTCTGAATCATTGGCAGAAGGGTGCCCAAGGAAAGCATCCTGAACTTTTCTTTGACCAGGAATTTGTTCAGGCCTCTCAGGTCTAGGATGGGACGCATCCCCCCTGTTTTCTTTTCCACAAGGAAGTACCTGGAATAGAATCCCTGCCCTTCCTGCCCGGGTGGTACGGGCTCGACCGCATTGGCGCTGAGAAGGGCGGAGAGTTCCTCTGCAAGTACCTGCTTGTGATGGGAGCTGAAAGACTGAGCTCCCGGGGGACAATTTGGAGGCAGGGAGGCCAAATTCAGGGCGTATCCGCACCGCACTATTTGGAGAACCCACTGGTCGGAGGTTATGAGAGGCCACCTTTGGTGAAAGAATTTTAACCTCCCTCCGACCGGCAGATCGTCCGGTACGGACACTTGTAGGGCGGCTATGTTCCCGTGGATCCAGTCAAAAGCCCGTCCCCGGCTTTTGCTGTGGAGGCGCAGGGGGCTGCTTAGGCGCACGCTGTTGACGAGAACGAGCGCGCTGGGGCTGTCCCTGTGCCTGACGAGGCCTTCGGGCCGGCTGGTTGTACCTACGCTTCGCAAAAGAATAGGGTGCAGCCTGCCGGGCCCGGGAAAAACGTCCACCTGTGGAGGTGGATGCTGAAGGCGCCCGGTGGGAGAGCTTGTCGAGAGCGGTTTCCCGCTGATGCAGTTGGTCCACCATCTGCTCGACCTTCTCACCGAAAATGTTATCCCCCCGGCAAGGGACGTCAGCCAGTCTCTGCTGGGTGCGGTTGTCCAGGTCAGAGGCACGCAGCCATGAGAGCCTGCGCATCACTATACCTTGGGCCGCAGCACGAGATGCCACGTCACAGGTGTCAAAAATACCCCTGGACAGGAACTTTCTGCACGCCTTCAGCTGCCTGACCACCTCCTGATAAGGCCTGGACTGCTCCGGCGGGAGCTTCTCGACCAGGTCCGCCAGCTGTTGCACATTGGTCCGCATGTGGATGCTCATATAGAGCAGGTATGACTGGATGCGGGTCACGAGCATGGAGGATTGGTAGGCCTTCCTCCCAAACGAGTCCAGAGTGCGAGACTCCCGCCCCGGGGGCGCCGAGGCGGTATCCCTCGAACTCCGTGCCCTCTTGAGAGCAGAATCCACGACCGCTGAGTCATGGGGCAATTGGGGGCCGCATGAGCTCTGGGTCAGAGTGGATCCTGTACTGGGACTCTGCTTTCTTGGGAATGGTGGGGTTAGTTAATGGTCGCACCCAGTTCCGGAGCAGCGTCTCCTTCAGGACATTGTGCAGCGGCACCGTGGAGGACTCTCTAGGTGGTGATGGATAGTCGAGGACCTCGAGCATCTCGGCCCTCGGCTCTTCCACAGAGACCACGGGGAAGGGAATGCTGATAGACATATCCCGCACAAAGGAGGCAAAGGAGAGACTCTCAGGAGGTGAGAGCTTCCTCTCCGGTGAAGGCGTGGGGTCCGAGGGAAGGCCCGTAGACTCCTCTGAGGAGAAATATCTAGGGTCCTCCTCTTCCCCCCACGAGTCCTCATCCTTGGTATCGGACATTAGCTCATGTAGCTGAGTCCTGTACCGGGCCCGGCTCGACGTCGAGGCACCGAGGTCTCGGTGTCGTCGAGCGGTGGACTCCCGCGCCGGCGGGGACGGAGCTCCCTCCATCGACGTCGACGGGGACTCCACCTGCGTGGCGGTCGAGACCGGCACCGCAAGCGGCGGCGGTGTCGACAGCCCCGGCGCCGGGCTAGAGCTCGCCGGCGCCACAGTCATCGGCGCCGAGGGCGCAAGCACCCCCGGCGCCGGCACAGCCTGGCGCATCAGCCCTTCCAGGATCCCCGGAAGGATGGCTCTGAGGCACTCGTCCAGGCCCGCTGCCGGGAAAGGCGGTGGGGCCGGTAAGGGTGTCGGTGCCGGAAGCTGCTGGGGGCCAGGAGACGGCACCGAGGTGCCGGAACCCCGACGCGTCGGTACCTCCACAACCGACGGAGACCTCTCCTCACGACGATGACGCTTCGGCGTCGTCTCCTCTCCGACATCGGGATGCACCGAAGGCGACCGGTGACGACGCTTCTTGTCTTTCTTCCGATGCACGTCACCGGCGCCGGAGGGCATGGAGGAGGAGGAGGTCGATCCCCCTCGGTCTCGAGGTACCGGGTCAGACAGGGTTCGGTCCCGCGGCCCACGAGCTGAGGGCGTGACCGGGGCCGACTGCCCACGCGGCCTCTCACCCCCACTCTCACCGGAAGACCGCGGGCCGACGGGACCTGTTCTCCTGGGGTCGCTGCCATCGGTGCCGATGTCTCGGGCATCGATACCGGTACCGAAGGGCCGGGCGTCGATACCGATGCCTTCGAGGTCGACGTCGAGGGGCCGGCGCAAGTTCCAAAAAGACGGTCCCGCAGAACTTGCCTCGCAACCTGAGTCCGTTTCCGGAGACCGAGACACAAGGAACACGACTTGAGATTGTGCTCCGGCCCGAGGCACTGGAGGCACCAAGCGTGGGTGTTGGTCTGCGAGATCGGCCGGCCGCAGCGACCACACTTTTTAAATCCACTCGGGACCTTCGAGGACATCGACGGAAAAATCGCGTCGGCGAAGTCAAAGTCGTCAATGGTGGCTAAAATCACACCACGAAACAAACGACCGAGCGGCCACTAGGCCGCAATGTGGCGTCCCCGCTGGAAGCGAGGGAAAAAAAAAGGGAGCGCGTGTCCCACACGCGCAGGGTTTCTTTTTTTTTTTTTTTTAAAAGGAAACCGGGCGGTAACTAAAACCGATAAACAAAGTTAGAAAAAAAGCACGATCAGCGTATACGCGATCGAACGATCCGGCGGCTGAACAGAGAGAGCGCAAAACACGACTCTCTCCAGGCGCGGAAAAAAAGGAACTGGCGGGAGCGGTCGCGCACGGGCGGGAAGACGGCCGCGCATGCGCGGTGGGCGTGCCCTGCGTGCCGACCGTCCCGCGAAGCTTCTTTCCGGTTGGTGGGGGCTGCCGCGGACGTCACCCAGTCGTGAGAACAAGCAGCCTGCTTGTCCTCGGAGAACAGAGGTTTACATGGTCCAGGAGTGCTTGCTTAGATCTGCTAAATTCCCAGTGTCCTCCTTTGCCTCAAACAAGTTGGAAAAGAAAGAGAGAGGTGTGGGTATTTTTCTAAGAGACTTCAAGTGACTGTACATATACTTAAATCCGCTCCCGACCGCTTCATAGCAGACCTCACATCCCACCTAAACTACATGCTCCAAAAAGGTCTCTTCCCTGAGGAATATGGCAACATCCTACTCACCCCAATTCCAAAAGACACCAAGAAAAAAAAAAAAAAAAACGAACTCGCCAACTACCGCCCAGTTGCATCTATCCCACTAGCAGTCAAACTGATGGAGAGCTTGGTGACCAAACAGCTTACTGATTATATGGACGTTCTCAATACTACATGAATCACAATCAGGATTTTGCCCCCTCCATAGTACCGAAACTGTGCTAGTCACTCTCCTGGCCAAAGTCAAGAAGGAAATAGCTACAGGTAAAAGCATACTTCTCCTCCAACTCGACAAGTCGAACGCATTCAACATGGTAAACCACAATATACTAATAAGACTCCTAGACTACATCGGGATTGGTGGAAATATACTCAGCTGGATCAAGGGTTTTCTAACCACCAGAACATACCAAGTGAAATTAAATTCAAACATATCACCACCGTGGAAAGCAGACTACTGAGTACCTCAAGGATCACCACCATCAACAATACTTTTCAACATAATGATGATCCCGCTGGCTAAGTCCTTATCCAATCAAGGTCTCAACCCATTCATCTACGCAGACGATGTCACAATATACATAACCCTTCAGACCTGATCTGACAGAAATCACCATTGAAATCAAGCTCGGTCTGAACACTATGGACTCATGGGCAAACTCATTTCAACTGAAACTGAACGCTGACAAAACACACTGCCTCATTCTCTCATCTCAACACAATACGTACAAACCCACAACCATAAACACCCCAGACCACACCCTCCCTATCTCAGGTAGCCTGGAAATACTTGACGTTACAATCGACCGCAACCTTAACTTGAGAGCCAAGTGAACTCCACAACAAAGAAAATGTTCCACTCAATGTGGAAACTTAAACACGTAAAACCTTTCTTACCGAGGGAAATATTCCGTAACCTAATACAATCAATGGTACTAAGCCATGCAGACTATTGCAACGGAATCTATGCGGGATGTAAAGAATAGCTCACAAAGAAACTCCAGACCGTTCAAAACACAGCAGCCAGGCTGATATTTGGTAAAATACGATTCGAAAGTGCCAAACCCCTCTGAGAAAAACTGCATTGGCTCCCATTCAAAGAACATATTACCTTCAAAATCTGCACCCTGATCCACAAAATTATCTACGGCGAAGTCCCAGGCTACATGACAGACCTCATAGATCTACCAACCAGAAACACAACGAGATCATCACGAACATACCTAAACCTCCACTACCCAAACTGCAAAGGACTCAAATACAAAGCAACCTACGCATCCAGCTTCTCCTATATAAGCACACAACTATGGAACTCACTGCCAAAAGCTGTGAAAACAACCTATGGCCATCTAAACTTCAGGAAATCACTAAAAACCAACCTGTTCAAAAAGGCATACCCTACCGACCCAACATAAATGGCTACACTCTGCAACACAGCAAAACCAAAGTTCGTAATGGACATTATATAACCTCTCCTCTCTTCCATCCCCATTGTGCCTGAACCTTAATCGACCACAACATCACCATGTATTTGTTTCTCTATCGGACTTGGTGAACACCTTAACGGTACTATGTAAGCCACATTCAGCCTGCAAATAGGTGGGAAAATGTGGGATACAAATGTAACAAATAAAAAAAAAATTAAAAAATATATATATATATTGGTAGTCTCTATTGGTAGGGCTAAATTTAAGATTCAAAGTTCAGCCTTATTTAATATACCACAAATCAGCAATATTTAAGCAGTTTACAAACAAAAATTTAAAAAACTAAAGAAGAAAAGAATTTAATAGAATAGGGGATTACAGAGACACAAAAGGAAGGCTAGGTTACAAATTAAGCTGGTGTGTATGTACTTCCTTAATGTGTACCACTGTATCTTTTTCAATCTGCTAGATGAAAAATTAGTGGCCATGGAAGAACCCCAGTTAATAATGGGTGGTGATTTCAATGTAACTCCTACTCTGCTAGAGAGAACTGGTGGGGGGGGGGGGGGGGGGGTGCATATCAGCTTGGCTTCTTGACATGTCATGTTGCATTACCTAGGGGTAGCGAATATCTGGGGAGTTTTACATCCCCAGGGGTGAGATTTTATGCTTTTTTTTCATACCTGCATGGCACTTACTCATAAATAGATTTCTTTTAGATAGATAAGTGCTTAGTGGGTGATATCTACAGGTTTGCTACAGAAAGCATTTCCTAGTTAGACTGTGCCTGGCATTGGATAGATACAGATGGGGCTTAGATATTGGTGGCTCAGAAACACTTTCTCAAACAGAGGGTGATACCACCAAATACCTGAAGATTAATGATATGGTGGAAGTATATCCGAGTACAGAATGGGATGGGTTAAAAGCAGTAGTTTGGGGTAAACTGATAATATGGGCTAAGAGTATGAAAAAAGAATGAGAATCCAAGTAACACATTTGTACCACCTTATTTTAGGACTTGAGCAGCAGGATAAGCAAAGACCATTTAGAGCCAGCCAAGGGAAGCTGGTTGTGATGAGGGGGAAACTGTAGGCACAGCTAGTCGAGAACATCAATTTTTAATTTGAGGATGCCAAAACAGGAGTGCTAGTGGCTATTCAGTTTCAAAAGGCCCTGGGCTAGATGGATTTACACCTAAATGAAATTTCCAGAGCTGGTCACCCCTATATTATACGCCTATTTAGTTGGCTGGTAAATGGAGGGGATTTGACAGGAATAATGGATATAGCTGGAATTACAGCAATACATACACCAGGTAAGAAAGCCTCCCTGTGTGGATCATTCTATGTGTATTAAACACAGGTGGTTAAACTCCTGGCAAAGATATCGGCCATAAGGTTGAAAATCTTTATTGCTAAGCTAGTTGGGGAAAACGAGGTGGGATTCATTCTGGGCAAACAGGCCTTTAACAATATGAAGTGCCTGGCTAATCTGATTTTTATTTTTGGGGGGGGGGGGGGGGGAGGTGTCTCACTGTAACTCTATAACTTCTGCTCTTTTTGGATGCCACGAAAGTGTTTGACAGGGTGCAAATGGAGATGCATTACATGTTCCAGATGTTGAAGATATTTAGATTTGGCCAACGCTTTTTGGGGTGGGTTAGGGCTATGTACAAATACCCTAACATGAGTCAAGATCAATAGTAGCTACTCAGGAGTCTTCCCTTTGGGGAGGGGGACAAAGCAGAGATGCCCCCTTTTTTCTCTTACTTGCCCTGGTTACTGAACCCCTGACTGTGAAAATAAGAGCTTGCAGTGATGTTAAGGGTTTAGGATTACCGGTTCTAGGTCAGTTCCCACCTGGACAGTTCCCACCCACCAATTCCCATCTGAACAATTCCCACCACACCAGGGAAGACAAATCCCACCCAGAACCCAAAAAATACAAAACACACAAGGCAAGTAATCTCCCTCCCTTTTCTCTTCCAGATAGTTTGGGGGGGGGGGGGGGGCAGTATCCACTCACCTCTCCCACAACATTATCTTTTACATTTCCCTTTCCCCTTCCAGACATGCAGTTCATATGTGGGTGGGGGAGGGAATGCCCCCCCCCCTCTCCAACCTAATTCATATTTAATCCGGGATTTAAATGTCATAAATAAGTAAATAAATATATAAATACAAACTGCAGTTCAT
The DNA here is from genome assembly GCF_901765095.1 of Microcaecilia unicolor. Classification (NCBI taxonomy): domain Eukaryota; kingdom Metazoa; phylum Chordata; class Amphibia; order Gymnophiona; family Siphonopidae; genus Microcaecilia; species Microcaecilia unicolor. The sequence continues at coordinate 71,600,654 of NC_044042.1, read as the reverse complement.
GGGGGGGGGGGGGGGGGGGGGGGGGGGGGGGGGGGGGAATGCCCACTACACCCCCCCAAACTAGGTTTGAATTCAGTCCCTCAAAATGACACACTGATTACGATTTATAACGAATTACTACTCTACCTATGAAAAGTTATTCTGTTATTATACGTCCTCTATGTACAACCATATGCTGCTCTAACCTCCTTGTTCCAGACGCAGTAAAAAAAAAAAAAAATGCAGTGCCAGAACTTATGGGACCCGATACAAGAAAGAAGCTATGGTTGGTGTAAAAAAAAAAAAAAGGCTAGGGAGGGTGGGAAATGACCGAGGGGGGGGGGGGGGGGGAGTCCTTGGTGGGAATTGTCCCCCCTACAGTGGGAATTGTCTTGGGGGGAATTGGTGGGTGGGAACTCGCCTGATATCAGAATTACCATAAGTGGGAGGGAGTACAAAATTATTTGCTGATAATATAATGGTTTACCCTTAAGCCATCTACACAAGACCCTACTAGTATCTATTAAGAAGCTGGAAGACTACAGGAAATTATCAGGATTCAAAGTTAGGAGTAGCCTAATGGTTAATGCAGTGGGCTAATTCCCGCTGCAGCTCCTTGTGACCCTGGGCAAGTCACTAACTCTCCATTGCCCCAGGTACACAATGTAGATTGTGAGCCCACTAGGGACAGAGAAAGTACCTGTATATAATAGGTAAAAATTGCTTTGGTTGTACCACAGAAAGGCGGTACGTCAACTGCATGACCCAATATAACTATGTCCGTGAGGCTAAGGGAGTTAATGCATACCAACTTCACTTTCAAACAGGCTAATGATAGCATCACTTACTTGGGAGTGCAGGCCATCTGATGATGCAACTCAGCTATACTCCTTGAACTTTCCATCATTATATGTGAGAATCTTTAAGGACTTAAGACAGATGGGCCAGGATTAACTTGTGGGTTGGACAGCATGCACAAAAATGGTCAATCTCCCATGCTACCTTTACCTGTGGCAGATACATACCAGTTCAGACACCTGAAGAGGACTTGAAGAGACTCAGTTATACCTGGAAGTGGCAGCCACCTGGGGTATCTGGGCAGATTCTCTGTTTGCATATGGTGGAAGGGGGTATGGGGGCCTAGATTTTTGCATATATTATTATGCAGTCCAAATCAGAGCCATTTTTTTACTGGTGAAGTTGCTCTCCTCAATCCTGGGTAAGAGTTTGTGGGATGAAAGTCCAGGGAGAAAACAGAGTCCAATTCACAAAAAGGAGTTACAAAGCATGGGGCAATTTAAGTCAAATTTGTTGAACGAGCAAAAATGTTCTAAACTAATGCCAATACGCTCAATTCCATAATTTCCTCTGGGGAGGGACTCTGAAAGATCAGAGACATGGCTCTGGGGCAGCTGAGGCAGTTGTTTCACAGGGGAAGGACAGCTGATTTTTCAATCCTGCAAGACTTCTTCTGACAGCAGTCATGGGACTTTTCTGGATATATTAAAGCTGAGACACCTTTTAAAACAAGAGCATGTGAAAGAGGACTCAGTCAAGGGTTGATCTGCTTTTGCTGACTGATATGGGAGCCGGGATTAAGGGGCATCTGTCAAAATCTACAGGATCTTAAATGCTGCAGTTGTTGCTAAGGCAAATCATATGCTTCAGTGGGAAAAGGATCTTGGGAGTGGTTCTGATGATGAAACGATGGCAGCCTGATTATCATTCCACAATCAGGGCATCTATCTTGGTCAATATGGTGGAGAATGTCTATAAGATCCTCTAAAAAGATAGTATATAACACCTGTGAAACTGAACAAAATCTATAAATCAACATTTAGCCAATGTTGGAGGGGCTGCAGACAAGAAGGATCCTTTATGCAAGGACAGTGGGACTCACCCAGGTGTCCAGGAGGTTTCTTCTGAACTTACAGACTTCTTCTGAGAGGTAACAGGGGTCATAACTAAAAAAAAAAAATCCAAGTTTTTCCTTTTGTAATACGAGTCTCCGGCCCTGCACAACGGGTTAAACAGGCTGCCACATATAGTTGGATGTGAGACAGCATGGTCTCGGAGGCAACCTATACTCCCTCTTACAGAGACACACTAGAACAGAATGTGGAATGTGTACTGAACGAGCAAGCTGAACGTGATTAGTGATGAGTAATTAGAATCGTTTGATGCAAAGTGGCCTCATTCCTCCAGTAGGCTAACTATAAGGATTTTTTCTTTTAAGAGCATTTTGCCATTATGGGTTGGGTGACAGGGTTTGTGGAGAATGATTTGGGGTCAGGTGGGGGGGGGGGGGGGGGGGGGTGGGGGGGGCGGGGGGACTGAGCCTGCACAGATACCAATCATGATGGATTTGTGTCCAGCATATATATACAATGTGGGGGTGGGGAGGAGGTAAGGAGGAGGATGGGGTGTAATATGTGTTTTTTTAAAACAGCCGTCAGGAAAGTGAAGAGACAAATGGAAGAAAAGATAGCCAATACAGTAAAATTGGGGGACAAGATGTTTTTCAGATATATAAGTGACAGAAGGAAGTGCCAAAATAGCATTGTGAGGCTCAAAGCTGAGGGGGAGAAATATACAGAAGCCTATAAGGATAAAGCTTAACCGCTTAACAATTACTTCTGTTCTGTGTTCACAGATGAAAGACTTGGGGGTAGGACTGCAGAAAACAAATGCTAAGGGGGGGGGGGGATGGATGTGTGGTAGACCGGGACCGATTCTCAGAAGACTGTGTTCGTCAGGAGCTAGCGAAACTAAAAGTAGACAAAGCGATGGGGCCTGATGGGATACATCTGAGGGTGCTCAAGGAACTCGGAGATGTTTTGGCAGCTCTGCTGACTGACCTCTTCAATGCCTCCTTGGAATCTGGAGTGGTCCTGGAGGACTGGAGAAGGGCGGATGTGGTCCCTCTGCACAAGAGCGGAATTAAGGAGGAGATTGGGAATTACAGACCTGTCAGTCTGACCTCAGTGGTGAGCAAACTAATTGCAACACTTCTAAAGCGAAGGATCGTGAAGTTTCTCGAATTGAATGAACTGCAGGGCCCAAGGCAGCATGGCTTCACAAGAGGCAGGTCGTGTCAGATGAATCTGATTGATTTCTTTGACTGGGTGACCAAAGAGATGTGGGAGGGGCGCTAGATGTGGTGTACTTGGATTTTAGCAAAGCATTTGACACGGTTCCGCATCAGCGACTGATAAACTGAGTGCCCTTGGTATGGGACCTAAAGTGACTGACTGGGTTAAAAACTGGTTAAATGGGAGGAGACAGAGGGTAGTGGTAAAGGGAGCTTGCTCTGAGGAAAGGGATATTATTAGTGGTGTGCTGCCGGGATCAGTCCTCGAGCCGGCCCTTTTTAACATCTTTGTGAGTGTTATTGCAGAAGGGCTGTCTGGTAAGGTTTGTCTCTTTGCGGATGATACCAACCTTTGTAATAGGGTGGACACCCCAGAGGATGTGGATGGCATAAGGAAGGATCTAGCAAAGCTTGGTCTGAAAATTGGCAACTAAGATTTAATGCTAAGGATCATGCACTTGAGTTACAATAATCCAAGGGAATGGTACAGTACAGGGGGTGATTGTGTCCAAAGACCTTAAGGTGGCCAAGGATGCATAAGGAGAGGTATGACCAGCAGGAAAGAAGAAGTGATAGTGCCCTTTAATGAGGACCCATTTGGAGTACTGAATGCAATTCTGGAGACCACACCTATGGAAATATATAAACAGGATGGAGTCAGTCCAGAGGGTGGCTACCAAATTGGTAAACGGTCTCTTATCATAAAACATGTGGGGACAGGTTCATGGACCTCAACATGTATATGCTGGAAGAGAGGGGATATGCTAGAGACGTTTAAATAGCTCAGTGGCATTAATGCACAGGAGGTGAGCTTTTCCCAAATGAAGGAAAACTGTGGAATGAAAGAGCATAGGATAAAGTTAAGAGGAAATAGACTTAGGAAGAATCTAAGAAAATACTATTTCACGGAAAGAGTGGTGGATGTGTGGAATGGCCTCTTGGTGGAGGTCATGGAGACGAGGACTGTGTCAGAATTTAAGAAAGTTTGGGACAGGCACATGGGATCCCTTAGGAAAAGGAGGAGCTAGTGGTTACTGAGGAAGGGCAGAATGGATGGGCCATTTGGCCCTTATCTGCCGTCATGATTCTATGTTTGCAAACAAACTTTCCTGAGTTTTGTTTCAATTTTTAAGTAAAAAGTAATTTAAATGTATCCCTTTTCCATACGATAAACTTTCCAAGTGATAAAACTACCCCACCCTATATGTACACACACTCCTAACCCTCCAGCCCAGATACACCTGGATTCAAATCAGCTCTGGCCACTTTTGCAATATTTAGTTACGTCAATGCAAAGTAGTACTGGAAGCCAACTCTTGAAAAAACGGGGAGACCTACATTACTCTGGATATGTGCCGCTCAGTGTGGGTGACCAGAATTTTGAGAGAATAAAGGCGTGCAAGGAAGGTATGAAGAACAGTCAAAGAAGGTGTCAACCTCTCCCTGATGAACAAATGCAACTTGAACCTTTCCAATTATCAGGAATCCTTCTGGAGTTTGTGTGTTGAGTGTGAGAAACTTTCTCCTGAACAGTCACAACTGTCTCCTCCCACCTGATCCCTCCAGGAAAAATCACCAACCTGTCTCTGTGATAATGTAGTTCATTTGGATTTCCAGGGAAGGGATTATGATGTTAGAGACACAGGGGTCTCATGGAGGAGGAATGATTTTTCATGAATGAATTTCTGAAAACTGGAGTCTCTTGGGAAATAAGAGCCATTCTGTGGCTAGTTTTCCTCACTGGAAGATGGTGCAGTGTGGCAAGATGCAAAATGATTCCTATCCAAGGCTAAAACATATCTACTGTGCATAGTCAGACCCCCTTGTAGGAAGTCTCGCTCTCATGGTGGCTTTGGTCACAAATAATCCACAGATGCTCTTTTGCTTGGGTAATGACTCTCTGATCCAACTTGACTTTTATTACCAAACCCTGGATGAGACAGACTGCAAGAATGTGTACACTGTTCTAACACGCCCATCTGATTCCTCGACACCTAGGTAAAGAATTAATCTTTTGAATATTTCTTCATTTTGTTTGGGGAAGACAGAGAAAACAAGAGCAGAACTAGGCATTCTGGGCTGGAACAAAAAAAGAAGACTACCTGATATCACTCAGTATTTATGGAAAATCCTTGCCAGCAAGGGGGGGGGGGGGGGCGGGGGTCATTGTATCTTTTTCTGCTTCCTTCCTTCTCTCACAGGAAGTGCTGTCCAACACCTCCTGCTACTGATCAAATCAAGTCTGCTCACTTCCAGGTTCAAAGAGTTTGTTGCACAGTTTGACCCCTGGGAAACTCCTCTGGCCTGCAGAGGATGCCACATTAACAGCTGGGTCAAGAGATTCACCAAAAAAACATCATGGCAGGAGGGTTCTGCTGTCCAGCATCTCCTTGTCTTCTTCACTCAGATCCAACAGATCAGACGACAAGATTGCCATTGCTTATGGAGCAGCCAAACCTCAAATAGTAGTCTGAAGGGCACAGTGGGTGAGACAGAGAGACAGGTTTTAATGTTCATACATTTTTGGTTTTCATTAATTTCTGTAACAAAAATTCACCCAATCCAATGCATTCAATGGAGTACTGACTCCACTGAATTCCAGAGCCCATACGTCTAGCTCCATCTCTACCTGTTTTTAAATCTATGCTGAAAACCCACCTTTTCACTACTGCCTTTGGCTTCTAACCCTACTCATTTGCCCTCCTTCTCTCCTGTTCCTCTTTACCAATAATTCCATTGCCCGTAAATGTCTTGTCTGTCTGTTTTTACCTAGATTGTAAGCTCTTTGAGCAGAGCCTGTCTCGGTGTGTCTCATGTTCAGCGCTGAATACGCCTGGTAGCGCTATACAAATGTTATTAGTAGTAGTAGTAGTACTGACAAGAACTGTCCCAGATCATCACCACCTGTCTAAAAAGATTTTTCAAAGTAGCATGCGAAAGCTGGTCTGCTTGCACTTTTATTGCCCTGCTGGGGCATCTCAAACCCCAAACCCTGTGGCCACCATTTGGAAGTGGCTCTCATTCACCAGCCCTTGGAATTTGCAGTTTGCTAGAGCCCATGCCCCATCCTTTGAAGGTACTTTCCCCACAGTGCTCCAAAAGGGTGATGACCTCTTGGTGAACCAAGAGCAGAGTTGGCTGGTCATGAGCCCTAGCGACTGACAAGGGATGGGACAAACTGATGAACCATAAACAAACTAAGGGTCAATAGCAGAATCGATTCTACTGTGCCTGCGTCCTGTCACTGGCACACAATTAAGCTTTAGCTCCACGGTTTATTTAGGCTTGTTGAATCGCCTTTTTTACAAAATAAATTCATGGAATTGTCATTAGCATGTGACCCCCCCCCCCCCCCCCATGCTCAAACCCAATGATAGTTTCTAGACACAGCGTTCAAAGGCCCAGCATTTTCCTGCCAGCATACTCTCCTCCCTTATACTAACAACATCCTCAGAATTTGGAGCAAGTTTTTTTTCTTACCTCAAAGACGCTTCAGAGGTGCAACTCTGTATGCTTTTCCAACAAGCCCTGACAACTTCTCCAGCCGAGGCTGCTGTCATGAGCGTGCATATGAAATTCTACCACAGATCTCATGAATCCAGGCAGGAGCTCACTGGATGCTGGGATCTAGCCAAGTGGCTCTCGCCAAACCACCTCAAGTTGTACAGTGTCATCACTCCACATGTAACAAGACCGCTTATTTATACAAAATGCTTCTCCAACTCCCAAATGACTGCACAGATTTTGCTGCCTACAGAGCTGGGGGGCGGTTGGGGGGGGGGGGAGAAGAATGGTCTGCTTGACAAAAGCTTCCGCAATGGGCATAAAGCAGAGTGCTTCAGTTGGCATGAGCCAGCTCTGAGAGAGGAACTTGTGCCAACATCTTTGTAAAGTCCAAGATACAGGCAACAACTTCCCCACCAATGACTGTCTCACAAATGTGCCTCCACTCCTCCCCAGCAAACACAGAAACCTGTTCTTCTATGAGCTTCTGGAGTGGAGCTGCAGCTGTCAGAACAAGGAAGGTGAGGCGGTGCATGGGCAGAAATTTCCTTCGCGTATGAAAGGATATAACCTCAACTTTAAATTCCTCCCTCACAAAAGCATATATATTTTCATGTAAAAATAGGTTCCTTCTGCATGCCTGCAGCAAGGCTATCTCAGGATGTACCAAGGGGGGGGGCGTAGATCCCAACACTGGCCACCAGAGGAGCTATGGTGGCAAAAAGGGGAAACAAATGAGTAAACACCCTTGTCCCACCTCAACTCAAGACAGTTTTCTGCTGCGGCTCATTAGCAGATGCCACACAACAAGCCTAAGAGCAGAAAGAAATCATATTCCCTGCCAAGGGCATGAGCCAAGGCTCAAAGGCCAGTAGAAAGAATCACTGTTCCCAGGACGGGAGCAGTAAAGAGAGAGACAAAAACAATAAATAAATAAATAAATTCCAAGGCCCAGGGCCAAGGTTTCCAGAGTGAGGATCTGAAGTTTGTGAAGAATTTCACCCATAATGCAAGGCAGCAACTAGCACAACCTTTCAAAATCTCTACCTGGCTTTTCCTTTTACAGAACTTTACTTTTATTTATATTTCTAAAATATTTATAACCAACATCATTCACACTTTCAGGCAGGGTAAATATAAAAAATCAGATATTAAAAAAAAAGATACAAAATACATTCCTTCAAATACAAAAAAAAAAAAAAATCTATAACATATATAATCAGCCTGAACTTACACCAACCAAGATATTAGCAAGCCAGACCTCCACTGCCCAAAAAGGCAAAATGAAAACCAAAGCCTTCTTACTTCATCCAAGTCTCAACTCAAACTGTTAGCTAGTTACACTGTACTGACCTGCTACAGCAAAGGTCTAAACACAGGCTTCAATAACATTTACATATGGAGTCCAGCACAATTTCAAGGACAGGCACTACTGCGCCAATAGAACACAGTAGCAACCATCACGTTAGTATAAACGCTGGTGCTTAAATCAAACAGAGGAAGACCAAAACCCCGCAACTCAGCAAAGCCAAGAAAGTCCAGTAGGGAAGACCAATAAAAAAAAAAAAAAAAAGAAATCAGGATGACGAAGGTGTCCTTTATTAGACGAATATAAGACTGCCAAATCATCAATTCTTCAATTCAAATCAATTCTTATATACCGCTAATATCCCCTTTCCAGGGTTCAATGCAGTTTATATTCTAAGTGAGACAAAAGCAAACAGTGTTAGAGAGTGAGGTATGAGAAACACTGGTGTAATGCATGAGACTATAAACATTAAGGAAAGGTTAATGGATGATACTAGGCCTGTTCTAGTACCTCCCTACCTTACCCCTCATTGCACCACATCTTCTCATTACATTTTTAGCATCCAGCCATCCATACACATCAGCCCCCATTTATTCTGTCTCCTGCACTCAAACATTTTATGATGTCCACCTAAAAACTGCATGTGCCCTTCTGCCCCATCAAGTTTCTCCTTGTTCTCCTCTGCACTTGCTTGGACACTCTCTACCATCTTTCTAGAGCGGGCCTGCTGGTATCCCATTCCTCCTGACCTAGTCCCTCTATTACAACTACTACTAGTACTTAACATTTCTAGAGCCCTACTAGGGTTACGCAGTGCTGTACAGTTTAACAAAGAAGGACAGTCCCTGCTCGAAGGAGCTTACAATCTAAATCCTTCAAGGCTTCCACAGCTTCCTTTACTGTCCTGACCTGCTTGGTCTGACCACTAAACATGAATGCTAGGCCAAAGGGGTACAATCAATCATCAATACTTGATCCCCTATTATTTTCATCGTAATCTCTTTGAACTTCCCTTCTCTTCTGTAGTGTCACCAATGCTAGGTCTGGTTATACCTCTATTTTATGACCCTCCCATTAAATTATTCTTAAGGCCCACATCCTATTAGCAATCACCTCCTTGACTGTGTAGCTATACAGACAAATTTCAATGTCCCATGGTCTGTTTACTTATGTTTCTGGGTGCTCAATCTTCACCTGCACATCCTGAACTGGATGTTCTGCGAAGGCCAACACAGTCTCACAAATTCTCCTTGCTACATCTGCACAGTCCTCATACTTGACTTGCTCCAAAATGCTCCTAATCCTGAGATTGTTGTTCCTCATACAATTATCCAGATCTTCAAGCTTCCCATTGGACAGAAAACAAAGGGTAGGGGGGTAGGGTTAAATGGTCATTTCTCTCAACGGAGGAGAGTGAACAGTTGATTGTCGCAGGGATCAGTACTGGGATTAGTGCTATTTAACATATTTATAAATGATCTGGAAATCAGAATGAGTCAGGTGATTAAATTTGCAGATGACACAAAACTATTCAAGGTTGTTAAAACGCATGTGGACTGTGAAATATTGCAAGAAGACCTTAGAAAACTGGAAGACTGGGCATCCAAATGGCAGAAGAAATTTAATGTGGACAAATGCAAAGTGATGCACATTGGAAAGAATAATCTAATCATAGTTACCTGATGCTAGAGTCCACCTTGGGGGTCAGCACTCAAGAAAAAGATCTAGGTGTCATTGTAGATAATACGCTGAAATCTTCTGCTCAGTGTGCGGCGGCAGCAGCCAAAAAAAGCAAGCAGGATGCTAGGAATTATTAGGTAAGGGTTGGTGAATAAGACCAAAAATACTATAATGCCTCTGTATTGTTCCATGGTGCGACTGCACCTTGAGTATTGCATTCAGTTCTGGTCGCCATATCTCAAAAAAGATATAGTGGAATTAGAGTAAGGTTCAAAGAAGCATGATTAAAGTGATAAAGGGGATGGAACTCCTCTGATATGTGAAAAGGCTAAAGAGGTTAGGGCACATCAGCTTGGAAAAGAGACGGATGAGGGGAGATATGATTGAGGTCTATAAAACCCCAAGTGGTGTAGAACGGGTAAAAGTGAAATCAATTTTTCACTCTTTCAAAAAGTACAAAGGCTAGGGGATATACGATGAAATTACATGGAAATACTGTTAAAACAAATAGAAGGCAATATTTTTTCAATCAAAGAATAGATAAGCTCTGGAACTTGCTGCCGGAGAATGGATGTGGTAACAACAGTTAGCGTATCTGGGTTTTAAAAAGGTTTGGACAATTCCTAGAGGAAAAGTCCATAGTCTATTATTGAGATGGGAATGGGGGAAAGTCACTGCTTACCCCAGGATTGGTAGTATGGAATGTTGCTACTAATTGGATTTCTGCCAAATACTTGTGACCTGGATTGGCCAGGATACTGGACTAGATAGATCAATGGTTTGAGCCAGTATGGCTGCTCTTTTGTTTTTATAAGCTCTTTATAACCCTCCAAGCTCTCCATCTTTTGAGTTATGTTTCTAAGTTCCCCCACCTGCTCATCTTCCCATCTCAAACTACCGTTGTAATTTCATCATTTAGCTTTCAAAACTACACACAGAGCTTCTCCTCAGCGATTACCTCTGCCAAGCCTACACTGCTCTTCTCCTCCTTTGCATGTGGCTCCTTTGCTTTATTGTCTGCCATCATGCCACTTCTGCCATTCTTATGGTGCATACGTTTCCCCTCTCTGCTGTACGAAAGCAAGTTTCTTTAGATCAGTCTCTCCGGGTTTTGTGGATGACATGAGTGACCTCCATATGCTTTCTGCACCTTTTATATCTGCTTTTTAATGGGACTTATAGTTCTGCTCTGCCTATAGCCATCCAACCTGCTGGGTGATGTCATTTCCTTGTCATCCAACCTGCTGGGTGATGTCATTTCCTTGTCATTTCCACACTGTAAAGGTTCCTACAAACAAAGTAAGGAGCCGAGCCGTTAAGCAGCTAAGTGTCAGTTCCAGGTTCCTTCATAACGGATTTCTTTGGGTCAGTGATTTCCAGAAATGTCACTAGGGAACTTGGAGTTAGCCTTTTCCCCTGGGCTAAGCTCTCCAGGAGGAATAAAAAGAGAATTTCCCACAGCTGCCGCTGTCACGTGGCTCTTGCTTCCTTCTGGGCTCTGGCTTAGACAGCAACAATGTCAATGTGTTCTAAACAATTCCCTGCAGGTCTGTATTACCCACGGCTTCTGCTCGCTATCCCCACTTTTTACAAACTCTTTTGACTAAAGTGGTACGGTAGCCCTGTTAGTCCACTTTTAAAGGTAATAAACAGAAAGAAAATAAGACGACATATTTCTTATTGGACTAACAATACATTTTTTGATTAGCTTTCGAAGATAACCCTTCTACAGATCAGAAATAAGCAATGTTGGCAAATATCAGAAAATTCAAAACAAGCGCTTTTGAAAGCTACCAAACCTTGGCTCACCTGTCTAACTAATGCCTCTGTGCTGGCAGATACTAAACATCAAAGCAGCAGAATCCTGGCCAAGTATTCTCAATGGAAAGAGACAAACGTGTTCTTCTAATTCTGCCTTCAAATCAGGATAATCTGAGCACAACCTGATACCAATCTGATTACTGCAGGCACAGAGTTGTCACACCATGTTCTGTTATCTGGCTATTTTAAAAAAGGCAGGTTAATTATATGGGGGACCTGTCATGCCCAGACACCAGAACACGCGCCGGTGTTCCACCGAAGGTTAAGTCAAATGCAGCAGTGCCCTTTTGTATGGGATTAGCAGGACGTGACCATCTACAGAGCTGCCTTGGAAGCTGGCCTCGCACAACAGGAGACGTAATGGCCCTCTCTATAAGAGTGTCTCACTGACAGGTGTCTCTCATCTGGCATGAATCTCTCAAACTCACAGAACTACGCACAATACTATAAGCAAAGACACCAAAACCAGTTCTGGGTCTACCCATGAGACTGCTCCCATAGCAGCTAGTACACATTTGATGCCAGTGTCTAAGGAAGGATCTTTAATGTCCCACCCCATCCCAGTTGTCTGTCTAGAGCTGGAACTGACCTAGAGCACAGCTACAGTTAGCATACTGGCTATATCTGAGCCAGGGGCGTAGCCAGACAACAGATTTTGGGTGGGCCTAGGCAAGAAGTGGGTGGGCACCAAGTGTTCTCCCCCCACCCCCCCAACCACCACCAAAATAATATCTCAACTGACGGGAAAATGCTTCTTTCCACCTTGGCAGGCTGCAGCAGGCATGTGCTGAAAAATGAGCATGCTCAGGTGCCGGTATCGTAGAGAGTAGCACTTTTGTTACCATCAGGGGGTAAGTCTTCAGCTGGCGAAGCTTGGGATCCCCACCAGCTACTGCTAAACGTGTGCTACTGTTGGGTGGGCCTGAGCCCTAAATGGGTGGGCCCTAGCCCACCCAGGCCCACCTGTGGCTACGCCACTGATCTGAGCCAGAGACTACCAGCAGCAGAAGTGACAGACGTTAAGTAGAGAGAGACTGTTTCTCAAACTGAGGCACTCTAAAGATAGAACAATTGCGCTAAACTTTTTTCCCCAACATGATTTAATTTACCCCACCCTAGACTCCAAGTGACAGTGGTCTCTGCTTTCCTTAGCATCTCATACCCCCTCTAATCCAAAACATTCTGTGCTTGGAAACCTGTTCTAATAAAACACATAAAACCACAGATTCCAGAATGCTTTGCAACTGGGGGGGGGGGTCAAAGACGAAGCCTGGAACTGAGGCCGCATCACCTTTGAGAGGGAAGGGAGCCATTGGCAAGGATGGCAACTGTTCACGGTCCAATGAGCAAAAAAAAAAATTCCAGACATCAACACGAAACCCCCTTTTTGTACCTTTTTTCCTCAGGCTCTGACAAGCAGTCCAGGTCACTGGATTTCTGTTCCATTCAACGTAATTCCATCCAGACCCAATCAGAAGAGACCAAGGTGGGCTCCGCCCTCAGTTGCGTGCTTTGCATTGGCTGTGGCAGATGGAACCTTCACAGGTTGGCTCCCATGGCGAACACTTCAGAGCAGTTAGCCAGTCACCATCTCAGCTCCAGGAGGGAAAGATAGCAAAGCCAGCGATTCTGTAAGAGGAAGACAGAACACACATCAGTTTAGGGGCTACAGGCACAGGCCCTGCCCAGAGCATCCTGGAAGCTGTTTTCTTGTAGGCAAACAAAAGGGTGAGAATGACCAATAGGATGAGCCAAGATAAAAACACAAGTCTTTTATTCGGATACTAGTAAAAAAGGCCCGTTTCTGTAGGCAAGGAAACGGGCCTTAGGCAGGCAATTCCCCCCCCCCCCCCCCCCCGTGCTACGGCCCCCTCGAACCCCCCCTTCCATGAACCTGTCGTTCCCCCCCCCCCCCCCGTGCGAGTGAAAACTGCCGCCACCGCCGCCGTGTTGTTCTTCCCTTCCCGTAGGTTCTTCAATCATCTTGTCTGGAAGTTCCTCTGCGTGCGTCTGACGTCAGACGCACGGAGTTAAACTTTCTGAGAAGATGATTGAGGAACCCACCCGAAGGTAGTGCACAACAGCGGCGGGAGGGGGGGTGCGGTTTTCGGCGTTCCAGGGGGGGGGGGGGAATCGACAGGTTCGCGGGAGGGGTGGGTTTCGAGGGGGGCGTAGCGCGGGGGGGAGGGTGTGACAGCTGATTCCGAGGCAGTAGGAGGAGTAGGCTCCTCCCCTTGCCCTGGAATCAGCTGTGTTGACGTCAGTGACGTCCGTGAGTGTCTGCCTCGCAGACCACTTGCAGCCAGGGAGCCACGGTCCCAAGCATAGAACGTTGGAGGTGAGAATTATTATATAGGATTTGAGTCCACCTTCAAGCAAAGCCTGCTGCGTTTTATTGATGTGTTGTCTTCAAGCAAACGCTGGTATATATCCAAGTAAAAGACTTGTACTTTTACCTTGGCTCATCACATTGGTCATTCCTACTCCTTTTTATTTTTTTTTTGCCAGCTGCTTTCCTGTTCCTTACCTAGTCAGAGCTCCAAACCCCAGAATGCACTGGGACTAAACACCCAAAAATGAAAGGGTGGAAAATCTCCTCTCCCTTCTCCTAAATACATTCATTAATTAGAGAGAGCACAGCACTTTCTGAAGAGCTGATATTCTGCCAAAATAAATGAAACAGAATTCCTTATTTTGTGTTCTTCCAATCCTCACAGAAATGCCCTCAGAAGCTTAACCCTTTCCAAACCACAAGTAGCAGTGGAATTTTCTTTAAATACCCTTTTCAAGATAGCAGTTGACAGCCACAGCCACAAAGTATTTCCATTGTTAAACTGAAGCCTGTTACAAAAAATGAGGATATTCCCCCAGAGACCCCTTCAGCCCGAAGGCATGTTCACATCAACAGTACAAGCTAAAGGCTCCCAAAATATTTACTTGCCTTATTTGGCCTTTTCTGGGTCTCCTTACCTTTTGGCCCTGCTTGTTCAATATATTTACATTTCTTGGAAAAAGTATGCATATTTCTCTAGGACATCTGCACCACTCACCCACACTATTTTCTTTAAACCTAAGTGATCACTTCAGGTGATGCTTTGTAGGGGTATTAAGGGCCAATGATTACCTTGCATTAGAGCTCTGTGATAAACCTCAGCACAGTTTCTCACCTTAAGTGTAATGCAAAGATTTTGCTCCCCAATACTGTAAAGCATGCACACAGGCTGAGCCCAAAAAACGTGCGCCTAGTTGGGAGCAGAAAAAGCGGGGACAGCCAGGGGAATGTCGTCGTCACTGAAGCCACACTCTGGTTATAAATTTTATTGTTGACCCGAGACAGCCATGTTTTGGCAAGCGCCTGCATCAGGGGTCTTTAGCAGACCACAAAGGAGTAAGTCTGTGAAGATTTTCCATTTCAATGCCATTTCGAAAAGTATAGTAGTATTTTGCTGGATTGACTGATTATATGAGAGGCTAAGGTTTGTGAACACATCATGTTTACTTACATTGAAAAACAAGGACTCCTGACACTGGCACTCACTGAAACACAGCCCTGTCGGGTCAACAATAAAATTTATAACCAGAGTGTGGCTCCAGTGATTATCCCCCCCCCCCCCCCCCCCCCCCCCCCCCGGCTATCTCCGTTTTTTGCTGTTTCTGCAGAACGTTTTTGTTCTCCTGTTTCTCCACTAACTTGGAAGAACACACCGAAGGCATACACATACCCTTGTGAATTATGCTATAATCGGATAAACTTCTAGAGCTTTGAAAACCAGGTTAATTGAGCACCATCACTGCCTTCGGGCAGAGAACATATCTGAACTGCTAATGTCCCATCATCCTACGAAGTATCACAGGTTTGAAGAATTGCAATGTATAGTTTTTCAGGAAATAATACCTTCACAATGGCAGGGTAACATATGTTGTTACAAACTGAACAAAAATGGATTTTTTCGTCTAAATACAGTTGCACCTAATGGTTTAAATGTAGCAATTGAATGGAAAGCTTTAACTTTACTTTGTTAGTTTGTTTGTTTTGTTATTCAGCACCAATAGCTTTAAAGGAAGGGTGGAGTTTTGACATCAACAAGATTTTAAAAGTTGGTGTCTTCCTAGTCCGGTGGAAATGGAAGAAAGGTGGAGGTCTCTTTACCCCTGATGCAGCTTAATTGCGAAACAAGAGGCCCCTTTCAAGAACTGTTCAAGCCTTGAGATTGATCATTGCAGTTGGCTAAATGAAATTGATCTTCTGCTTAAATAAGTGAAATTGAATTCATTGTTTCTGGTATTTGGTAGTACTATTACTGACTGATTTTGCACTTTTCTCAATATTGTGAGTATCGTTTTGTTTCCCACACTACCGAGACACGTTTCGATTGATCAGTAGGTTTAAAATATTCTCATGTGAGTGGAGTTTCTTGGCCGGTGATGGAATGAACATTTTTATGAATGGTTTAAGCTGTTTATCTGAGGTCTTTTTTCTCCACACATAACTGTGAGTAACGTTTGATATCACTATGCAGTGGGGGATACATTGTTACTTTTTATAAGCAGATTTTTTGATTTTCTAATATTTGGAGCTTATTCTCATTTTTTTTTTTTTTTGGTGGTTTCGTTTGGGGTTTTTTTTTAGCTCTCTCTTCATGGAAGGCAAAAAAAAGTTGCAGGTCCTTATCCTCATAGCAGTAAAAGGAAGAAACAAGCTTGAAATCCTCATTAACACTACCACAGAAGAATGAGCTAAACCAGTGGTGTCAAACCTCAGCCCCTGGACAGGTTGGGTTTTCAAGATTTCCCCAATGAATATGCAATGAGATCTATTTGCATACAATGGAGACAGTGCAAGGAAATAAATCTCATATATATTCAATGGGGAAATCCTGAAAAGCTGACTGGAATGCAGCCCTCGAGGACTGAAGCTGGACAACCTTGAGCTAAGCTTTTACTCCTCCTCAGAGCTTGTGTTTTAAGCCCTGGCATTGCACTTGGCCTTCCCGTCCACTGTGCACTTCTCTGCATCTGCAGTGAATAGCTAAAGCTTTATTAGCATGCAATGTCTGCTGGAGGTTTTGCACACAGCTCCTGTGCAAAACTCCTTCTTACCTAGGGCACACACAAAATCGTGCACAAAAACAGAGGTAAACTGGGGGTGGGGGGTGGGGGGGGCAGAAGATGTCACAAGCCATGATGGATGGCTGAGCTTTGAATGCCCTCCAGTAAAAAAACTGGGTTATCCCTGACATTGGGCGGAATCACTCGCATAGCCTGAGACGGCTTTTAAACCCCCACCTTTTTGGAGAAAAATGTCAAAGTCCCAGAGACCTACTCTTCAGGAATTTGCTTACAAAGCCACAGCCACATTCTCCCCTCATAGCAGTAGCAAACATGGCGTCAGCAGATGGAGAGCCCACAGCAATGCAGCAGCAGCAGGATGCTGAGCAGGAGCAGCTAGCTTTAGCGGCTACTATAATGGAATCAAATGGCAGCGGGTTGTTCAGCCAAGTGACGCTTAACCCACCAAGAGTCAGGCTCACGTCTCTCATCGGAAATGGAAACCTGAAGCGACCCAGGAAATCCTGCTCTCACTAATGAAGCTGTGAGACATCCAGAGGACTTTGTACCTTCTGGTTATGAGCCTATATACACCGTTTCTTGTGTTCATGGTTGCTTATGTTCCGATTACACAAGCGACTCCTTTGTCATATTTGGGATGACCTGTGGTAGTTCTATCTTCTAATAAATAGGGCTCTTGAATAGCAATTCATCCTCCCCCACATGATTGTGCCTCTCTGGGCATGTGGCTTTGTCTTCATTGGTAGATTTCTATGAGAGGGGAGGGAAGAAATTTTAGGGTGGGCAGGAGAGTTTATTTGGGGGGGGGGGGACTGGGAGGGTATTACTATTTTTGGTTTGGATTGAGTCAAGGGACACTGTTTCTAGGGTATCTCTATGTCTGCTCAAGAGGTGGGGCAATAAAGCATATTTATTTATTTATTAGGATTTATTTACCGCCTTTTTGAAGGAGTTCACTCAACGGTGTACAGTAAGAATAGATCAAACATGAGCAATAGGCAATTACAGCAGTAAAAATATTCAAATAACAGTACAAAGTATTGCGTGGAGGGGCATAATCGAACAAGGTGCCCAAGTTTTCCTGAGGGCGTCCTTGCAGGACGTCCCCACGAAGGGGCGTGGAAACCCGTATTATCGAAACAAGATGGGTGGCCATCTTTCATTTCGATAATATGGTCGGGGTCACCCAAATCTCCACATTTAGGTCGACCTTAGAGATGGTCGTCCCCGATTTTCGGCGATAATGGAAACCGAGGATGCCCATCTCAGAAACGACCAAATCCAAGCACTTTGGTCATGGGAGGAGCCAGCATTCGTAGTGCACTGGTCCCCCTCACATGCCAGGACACCAACCGGGCACCCTAGGGGGCACTACAGTGGACTTCAGAAAAAGCTCCCAGGTGGAAGTTCTTAAAGATATATGGTTGACTTAACATGTATGTCCCTCAATGTTAAACGACTAATATACCTTGTAAACACATCTGATTTTTAAAGAAGCGGCACACTTGGAGGCAGATGTGCTCTTTATTCAAGAGACTCATCTTTTGGTAAAACATGAGCATTTACTTAATTATACAACAAAATATGCTATGATACATCTTGCCTACAACCGCGTCCGCCACAAAACTGAAGGGGTTGGTATTCTGTTAAGTAAGGCCCACCCCTGGACTGTTTGCAAGCGGATTCTAAATAAAGAGGGGCAGTACCTTCTTTTAGTGGTTGATGTTCGAGAGCTTGTACTGACTCTCCTCACTTTATATGCTCCCAACCAAAATCAGGGATCCTTCTTTACTCATTTATCTGATATCATGGCAAAACTTCTAGAGGGTATGCTTTAGATAGGAGATTTCAATATCACTCTCAACCCAGATTTAGATAACTCAGCTATTAGTGTTTCATATGCTAGGAGTGATTGTGTTCGTTTGAGCACCTTCCTCACACAATGAACACTGCATGATATCTGGTGGGATGTACATGGCGAAGAAAGACTATATCTTTTATTCTTGCACGCATGATACCCACTCCAAAGCTTGTCCATGTAGTTGACATACATCCCAAAACCTAGTCTGATCATGCTCCTATCATGGTTCATCTGGTCTTGCGCAGTGACAGGCATACTTATATCCCATGGCAGTTAAATAATGCTATGCTCGATGACCCGATGAACTTGGAGCAATTGGAGAAGAATTTCTTAGACTATCTGCATTTTAACGACACTGCAGATATGACCCCTTTGACTGTCTGGGAGTCCCTGAAAGTACTGATGAGGGGACATTTAATCTCATTACAAGCCCATATCTCTAAAGATACTTGCCAAAAGGAGCAAGCTCTTCTGGATGAAATCCTCTCTTTGGAACTCCTCTCCAAAACATCAGACCGCTCTAAATAAGGCTAGAGTAGGCTTATATAACTTGGGGCGCCACATTATTAAAGAACATCTTAAACATACTAAGAAAGAGTATTTTGAATTCTATAACAAGGCAGTAAGATGCTGGCCCATAAATTAAAACAACAGGCCACTCGTAATTATAAGATTCTAAATGACTAAGGGGAATATTGCACAACAGACTTTCTTAACATTTTATAAGCAGATCTGTACCCCAGAGAATGCTCCATCTGCAAAGTTGATCGATGCATTCCTAGTACACCTATCTCTTCCAATATTGGCACCCTTGGAGGTTGAGGGTCTTTCTGCCCCTATCATGGCTGATGAAGTGTTGTGGGCCATCAAACATCTTCCTGCTGGCAAATTATCAGGCTATGACTGTTATAGAAACAAATTCTACAAGAAGTTTAAATGCATTTTGGACCCGCTGCTAACTAAAGTTTATAATTCCATCAATGTAGACGCAGTATTACCTCACTCACGGCGTTTGATTGCAGTGACAATATTGCTCATACCTGATAAAAACCCTCAACTTTGCAGTTCCTACACACCTATATATCTACTGGGCACAGATTACAAGATTTTTACTGTAATAAATACAAATAAAACAGAGAAAAGAAAATAAGATGATACCTTTTTTATTGAACTAACTGACGTGTACGTGGTTTTTACTTTCTTATTTTATAATTTGGAGTTCCTTTCAATATCTTTTGATTATTTATATTATGTAAACCACTTTGATTTGGGCTCAATAACAGCAGTATAACAAAAAATAATATGAATGCTTTGAAAAGCTTTCACCCATCTCTTCACAGGTCTTTTTCTTGTAGAGTCAACTGTTTTGGTTTGTTCCACTCTAATTACTAAGAGTTTGGTATATTTTGCACAGCAGACCCCCTTTGCCCCCTCCCTTTTTAGAATTAATTCAAAGGGTGTGAGCTCTTAGATCATGACACCCCCAACCAGTTAGCTGGAGATGTACTACTACTACTTATCATTTCTATAGCGCTACTAGACGTACGCAGCGCTGTACACTTGAACATGAAGAGACAGTCCCTGCTCGACAGAGCTTACAATCTAATTAGGACAGACAAACAGGCCAAACAAGAGGTAAGGGAATATGTAATGCCTTATTTGTAGATGTAGAAAGACATATTTGTTGCCTTCTTGAAGGGATGAGAAAGATCTTAACTTGACTCTGTCAAACAATCATCTTAAGTGGCACAAACTCAGACTTACCCATCTGTTCATCTTATCCCCTTGGATCTCTGGGATCAAGAGTGACATTAGTTTTAAGGTCAATTTGTACAGACCCCCAATTTCCTCCAAGTGAGTTTAGTACAAGAACACCTCTCTTCAGTTCCCTCTAATCCTCCATATCCTTGACTACATCCAGTACTCTAAAGGAGCAGTTGCCACCACATCTACTCAATACGCACCCATTGTTTTGAAGAAGCTCTGCACCATTCAGCCAAGGCTCTCCATTGTGCCACCACAATGCAGGTAAACACATCTGGCGCTTCTATCTCTCTTTCCTTATTCCTCAACAAAATCCTATAAGATAATTTTGGTTAGCTTCTCTTCTGAACTTAGAAGAAATATCCTGTTAAGTGCCCTCAGTTCTCTGGTAAGGATAGACAGAGGGTTTAATGCTACAATACAGGGCTAGAATTAAAACTCATTGACCTTCAAGGCCCTTAAAGGAAGGGGCAACATACTTGAAGAACAGATCTCTCTCTATGAAGAACAGATCTCTCTCTATGCACCTCCAAGGTCATTAAGGTCCCCCACCCAATGAATATCTCTGATCACTTCCTCTCCAAAGGAAATCACACAATGTGACACCCGTCAATGAGCCTTCTCTGGAGTAGCCTCTCCACTCTGGACGATAGTCCCAGAAAGTTTTGTATTAAGTGAAGCTTATCTCTTCTTCAGGAAGCAGGTGAAAGCTTTGCTCTTCTCCAAAGCCTTTAATGAAAAAAGTAACTAACTAGTCACACACACCAGGACTACTATAGCAGGACCTGCTTATCCACTCCTACTCTAGCTGAGATTATTTCCATGCATCTTTTCTGACTTCACATGCAATTTTTCCTTGTTATTCACCCTTATTTTCTATCTAACTTCTGTCATTCTGTCTTATCTGTCTCTTGTTCCACCTGTACTTGTCCCTTGTGCTGTCTATTAAGATGTTTTAATGTTTTTTTTTTGAGATTGTAAGTAGAATACTGTTATAAATGTATACTTTTATTTGAATATTTTTATTGCTGTAATTGTCTACTGCCTGTGTCTGGCATACGCTTACTGTAAACTTTCTTTGGTGAATTTTTTCAAAACGGCAGTAAATAAATCCTAATAAGTAAATAAGGAAAGAAAAATAAAGAAATCTAGGCGGTAGCATCACTTTTATTCCAGCTATCTGGCTTAGCCAAGAGAAATTCAAACTATTTCAGGTTTCCATGTCTCTTTTCATGCTCTTAAATAGGGGAGGGTAATTTAATGAGTACTGTACATCTTTATGTGAGCTCCATATGGCCCCCCCCCCCCCCCCCCAGGAATACAAGGAAAATGAAAAGGTACTGGTCATATTCCACATATCCCCTGGGTCTAAAGTCATGTACAACACTCTGATTTTGCTGAGTTTACCTTGAACTCAGAGTTCTCCAAAAGCCTTGAGCTCTCTAAGAATTGTTGGAAATGACTGATGGGGTCAAGCCATGGTCAACATAATGCACATGCAAAGAAAGGTATTTTATACGCCTCTCCCCTTACTTCTAACCCTCTAAAGCTCTTGTTTGCCTAAGCTTAGCTGCTAGTGGCTCAACTGCTGTCGTAAAGAGCAATGGAGATAATGGGCATCCCTGTTGAGTGGGTCCTGCTATGCATGGGAAAGCTCTCGAGTATTTTCCATTCATTCTTACTCTAGCTTTAGAGTTGCAGTAGAGAGCTACGATCTGCCTTCTAAAGTTCAAATTCAATCCCAGCTTTCTGAGAACAGCTTTTATAAAATTCTATTCTAGTCGAAAGTCTTTGTGGCATCAATTGTCAATACCATCATTGGCATGCCCTTTTCACGTGCCTAAATGATTAGGTTCACCAGCTATCTCACATGAACTCCTATTGATCGTCATGTTATTACCGCCTCATTAAAGTGATTTGAATCTTAATGTTAAAATTCTGGCAATGAGATTCAAAGTGAGGTTGGGTGGTAGGGGTTAATGAGTAGGGGGATCCTTGCTCTCCTTATGCATTATTGTGATACCCACTTTAGCTCACCCTCCATTAATACCGAGTTAAAGAGCTTCACCAAATAAGGAACCAATAAAGGTTCAAAAGTCTTGTAGAACATATCTAACCTCTGGGCTTTACCCTGTTTGAGCTTCTTGATGGCAAATAGCACATGTCCCTCAGCAACTTCTATATCCACAAATTCCAACCAAGATATTGTCAACTCTGTTAGCTCAAGACCAAATAAATATACTTCAACCTCCTCCTCACTTCCCTCTCACTTCTGAAGAGAACGGCTTCTGACAGAACTGAACAAAGCTTTCTCTAACCTATTGTGGATCTGATGTTATCTCCCTTCGCCTTATATTTTCAATATCATGTTACGCATTTGCTGCTTTCTGGGCTGGTGACGCATCAACTTGCTCGCTCGACTGCCTTCTTAAAAGTATACTTGCTTAATCTTGTTTAATTCACAATTTATTTTCTCAGACCATATTGCCCACATTTGACCTTGAAGTCCTACTATTTCTTTCTGTCTCTGCTGAGTGAGGTGCTCTCTGTTCTGCCTTTCCAAAGCCACTACGGCCAGAGATAGCTGTCTAGGCTACAATTATTTTTCTAGCTTGTATATTGGATCACACCACCCTATAAATCACAGCATATAAGTGTCAGAGCACAGATAAACCCAACATTTATGCTGATCCCCATATCCAAGCAACCTTCAGGAGCTGCCTCTCTCATCTGCGGCAACTACGTCAACTCTCTCCATCCAGCAAAAAGGCAATAAAAATATTCAAATAGCAGTATACATTATAACACAGTATTCTACTTACAATCTCAAAACAAAACATATTAAAACATCTTAATAGACAGCACAAGGGGCAAGTAGAGGTGGAACAAGAGACAGATAAGACAGAATGACAGAAGTTAGATAGAAAATAAGGGTAACTAATAAGGAAAAATTGCATGTGAGGTCAGCAAAGATGCATGAAAATAATCTCAGCTAGAGTAAGGAGTGGATAAGCAGGTCCTGCTACAGTAGTCCTGGTGTCACAGTGGTTCACACCGTGATAGTATCAAGGTTGGATTACTGTAATGAACTCTACAGTGGTGTGACTACAACGGATACACACCAGCTCTAATTGATTCAGAATGCCGCAACTCGACAAATAGAGCGTTGTAAACTTGGTTGTGGAGTTGGAGTCGGTGTCAGTAAAAATGTACCGACTCCCTCTCCAGCTTCAAAACTTTAAAAAAAAAAAAAGGAAAACATTATAATATACGGTAAATTTATCATTTATACTTATATACATATATTTATTGTTGTCCTGGATCTAAAGTATTGGTAAATATAGGTATTTACCAGTACTTTAGATCCAGAACAAAAAAATGTAAAGCCTAATATCAGTAGGAGTCGGATTTGGAGTCAGACAGTAGAAAAATAGAGGAGTCAGAGTCAAAGGTTTGGTGTACCAAGTCCACAGCTTAGTTATAAGCTTCATCTATTTGAAACTTGACATATCGCCTTTAACTAACAAACAGAACAAGGTGGTTAACAATAAAATAAAAATAAAAGCAAGGAAAAAGGACTACAATGTTTTGACAGGAAAGGTAATCAAACACACAGACAGAATCAAGCACTCCGCTAGAGACGGATATAAGACTTCCCTGTCCCATCACACCACTTCTGCAAAAAAATCACTGGCTCCCGGTACAATATAAGGCTAAATTCAAAACTCTTATGTCTGGTCCTTAAAGAAAATGGGTCACCAGAGTACTCGAACAAATTTCTCACATTGCATCTCCAGGTTTGCTAAGGTCCTACCACGAGAGAATTCCTAACCACACCCACTCCAAAGAAAATCCCATGATGTGACACCAACCAAGAAGCTTTCTCCACAATAGCCTCCCACACCCTGGAATACACTCCCAGAAAGTCATGCATTAAGCAAAGTCCATCTCGACTTCTTGGCTCTACTCCAGAGCCTTTAATGGAAAAAAAAAAAAAAAACAACTAACTAGCTAGTTACATACACAAGGACTAAAGACCAGCAGCACATACTGTGGAGGAGTGGCCTAGTGGTTAGAGCACTGGTCTTGCAATCCAGAGGTGGCCGGTTCAAATCCAGCTGCTGCTCCTTGTGATCTTGGGCAAGTCACTTAACCCTACATTGCCTCAGGTACAAAACTTTTGTGAGCCCTCCTGGGACAGAGAAATATCCAGTGTACCTGAATGTAACTCACCTTGAGCTACTACTAAAAAAGGTGTGAGCAAAATCTAAAAAAAAATAAAAAAAAAATACTACAGCAGGACCTGCTTAACCACTCTTACTCTAGCTGAGATCATTTCCAAACACCTTTTCTGACTCCACATGCAATTTTTCCATAAGTCACCTCTTTCTTAACCCCTGTTTATTCTATCCTGTCTACATGTCCCACCTCTGCTTACACCCTATGCTGTCTATTAAGGTGTTTTAACATGTATTGTATGACATTGTAAGTAACCTACTATGCCATACTGTGTGATCTTATTTTAATATTTTTACTGGCGTAATTGTCTACTGCCTGTGACCAGCTTATTCTTGCTGTACATTTTCTTGGGAGAATTTCTCCAAAAAAGCAGTAAATGAATTCTAATAACTAATTAAGAGACCCTATCAAGTTAGAATTTGCAGTTAACGCGGGATTTTACTGCATGTTAGCTGCAAATCTAATGCAGCAATCAGAAGAGGCATTTATAGTATTTTTTTTTTTTTTATTCAGGACTGATCTGATGCTTCCTTTAGCGCATAAAGTACCTGCTCACAGTTAACATGGAAGTACAAAGAAGTGCTAAGTGCTTCCATGTTAACTGCGCATTAGCCAGTTAGTGTACAGTTTAAGTATAAATGAACTATTTTTATTTAGATTTTGCTCACACCTTTTTTTCAGTAGTAGCTTAAGGTGAGTTACATTCAGGTACTCTGGATATTTCTCTGTCACAGGAGGCCTCACAATCTAAGTTTGTACCTGAGGCAATGGAGGGTTAAGTGACTTGGCCAAGATCACAAGGAGCAGCAGTGGGATTTGAACCGGCCACCTCTGGATTGCAAGACCGGTGGCTCTAACCACTAGGCCGCTCCTCCACTCCTAGCTGGCTAACGCTTCCATGTCTATTCCCTGTCCATACCACATCCCCAAGAAAATTCTGAGACATGTATTAATGTGTGGTTTACCGCAAGATAACACCAAAATACTTTAAGGCAGTTGCACATTAGCTTGTTTTCGCATATTACCTACACAGTAAGTGTAGTAGAAGGGCCCCTAACTAATTAGCATATGTCCTCCTGATCGTTAAACTCAAAATACTCCCCAATAACCTGGTTCAATTTCTTTACCATCTCCCTGTCTCCTAATAGGGCCTCATTTAACTTCAAAACTTGAGTCTCAGTTTGCCCTTGTCCAATCCCCATTCTAGTCCCACAGGTCAGTGGTATGATCCATACTCTGTCCCCTATTCTGATATTTATAATGGTACTGGCCAAAGAACAGTCCAACAGGATATAATCTATGTGTGAATAGAAGTTGTGTACCAGTGAGTGGAAAGTATATTCCCTAGGGCTTGGTTCTTAACTTTCCATGTATCCACTACCTCCACAGACATCATACATTTTTAAAAAGTAGGCCTTATCAGTTCTATGGTGTTCCCCTGGGTTACAAGCATCCAGTTTTGAGGGCCGAGCGATGTTGAATCTCCACCTATGAGCCATCTGCCATCCTTTAGATTTAACAATTTTGGTCTAGATCTTTATAAAATCCTCTTTGGTTAGTATTTAGGGCACAGATAATTATAGATACCTCTGCCCCCCCCCCCCCACCCCCCCAAGAACTTTCCCCAGGTCCTTAATCTGCTATAGAAGATCTCAGGCAAAGAGGACTGCCAATCTTCCCTTCCTCCTCTTTTTTCTTTTCTTAATGGTTGGAAGCAAAAAGGCTCACTGGGAATCCATGAGAGCACACTAGCCTCCCATCTTCTTAAGAAGGTGAGTTTCTTGAACTAAGCATACTGATGCAAACACCTCTGCATCTCCTCCAAGTGGCCTGTCTCTTCAAAGGCAAATTCAGGTCTTCGGCATTAACTGAAGACACTCCTAATGTTTTACTGCCCATTGAATTTATCAAAAGGCAATACTGCTGTGTTCTCAGGGGCTCAAAGCCCACTTCCTTCAACCTCCTCACCCCTTCCTTGTCCCTTATGATCACTCCCCTTTTTCATTCCCCCAATCTGGCATGGAGAACCCAATTCCCTCCCTCCCACTCCCCCAAATACTGTTGCCTACCACCTCCCCTCCCTTACAGGCCAACCCATGAGATAGCAAGCCCCCAGCAGACCCTTATCTCATCAAGCTTACCCCCTGCCTTCATCCACTCACACACTCCTTCTCCAGTTGGCTTAAAAAAGAACCCTTAAGTCTCTGTAGATTTGTTCTTAGAATTGGTTAGAGGAGAGTTAGTGAGACGTACATTTTCCTCTCTAGGGTAATGGCTAGGGCAAACAGATGGAGCCATCTATAGAGGATTCTCTCCCAGGGGCAATTTCTCAAAATGGGTTAGTTTTGTACATAAAAAAAAAAAGGATGTCAAATGCTGCACTACTGTTACGTAGGTTTTGAGGTTCCCTCCACCTTCGGTGGTCACACCTCATCTTAGTTTTGTACATACCAGGCTAGGAATGAATCTCACTCCTAAGCCAAGCATGTGGAGTATGACCTCAGCCTCTCAAATTTACTGCTAACGCTCACGGTAAAGTTTGCACCGTCCCAAAGAGAGCTTCCCTCTGTAAGCAATTGTGTTCCAGCATTTTATGCCCCTTTCTTTGTTTTCAGAGTTTGATTGTAACCCCTGAGGCAGGCGGTTTGTTCTGCCGAATCACAGGCCGTGTCGGGTCCCTATACCGATGCATTTCCTTTGGTGGACTGTCCTTTGGCCAGCCTTTACTTTCTCCCATCTGTGCTGCTTTTATAGTAACATAGTAAATGACGGTAGAAAAAGACCTGAACAGTTCAACCAGTCTTCCCAACAAGATAAACTGATTTTACATGGCATGCGATACTTTATATGTATACCCAATCTCCGCTAAGATTCCATAGATCCATTCCTTCTAACACAGGATTCCTTTATGTTTATCCCACGCATGTTTGAATTCCAGTACCGTTTGGAGCAAACAGGAAGAACCTTTCGTAGAGGTTCTTCCTGTTTGCTCTGCCTGTAGTATCTTTGAAAATCAGAAAGCATAAGGAATGTGCACTTGAAGCGCCCACAAACCTTGTACTTATTTATGCGGGTGGCGGAGAAGAGAAAAATAGCGTGCACACATTTCTCTCTCAAGTACGACTACTATGTACTAATACTTAAGATTTCTGGGGGTGGAGGAGCAGTTGCAAAGGGGTGGGGGGTTGGGGGCAAAATTCATTCCAGTCCTGAGAACCATCAGGTTCTATGAGTGCTGTACCCTCTCCTCATTTAAACACACCCTCAGGAACGCCTCTTTCTATCCTGGCTAAAAGCACGAGCACTATGACTACGTTTTTTGCGTACAGACCTAGCACGCATCTAGCAGTAAATGAGAGGAATGTGGGTGCTCTGACTGACCTCCTTGTGAATAAGTGGGCATGCCATCCTCCCTGTGTACAGGCAGGCATGTACATAACCACGTGTATCAGATTTTTTTTTCTCTCCATACCAGATGTGATTTCAATCCAAGCAGAAGAATGCACTTCCCTTGCGGTTTCAGAAAATAAAGAGCTGAAATGAAATAACTGTAGCATGGCTTAATGTAAATTATCTGTAGATCAGTTTCCTCCTGCAGCAAAAGGGGAAGGGAGGACAATATCAGGAACCTATTACATCTCCTTTCAATGCTCCAGAGCAGATAAAATGCTGCACACCAAAAGAAGTCCTGAGAGAGAAAAAACAAAAAACAAAAGAAAAGAAAGAAGAGAAGCCCCAAAAAGATGGGCAGGATTCCCATCTGGACTGCAACCAAAAATTCCTCCTCACCGGTTCACTACTTTCCCAATAAGCCTCCTGGCTCAGGCAGAATTATTGACTTTTGTTACACTTTACTTGCATAGGCTGGCATCTTAGGAGGCCCATCAGCACAAAAGAAGGGACCAAAAATACAAAATAAACCCTACAAGAGTCCCCCTACAACATGCCAAGAATCCAAAAATGCTAGGCTACAAGTTTTATCAAGTCTGAGAGACGGTGGAAGCTGAAAAATTGTCATAAACTGCTGTTCTTCAGTAGTGGACCAGGAAAGTATCCCAAACTTTACTCCTCACTCCTACAGCTAAGGATCATCCAAATCTGTACCCCCCCCCCCTCACTTCACCATAAATAAAAATCTTCTGTAACCATCCCAGGTCTTCTTGAATTCTGATAAAGTTTTGCCAAATGACCTTCATAAAAAAGACAGAGTAAGGGATGCTAGATATCAATGGTCTATGTTTATCTATTATTACAACGATTGAAATAGATATATATCCATAACAGACACTTGATTACTGAGAGACGCAACACTGTTGCCGAAACACAGTCCATGTTGAGTCTATCTGTATCATACTAGCCAATAAATTTTGCTACAATGAGCCTCTGGACGTTCAGATTATTGGTTGGCCTGTGTCCCCTCCATACTACCTTCACCTTTCTAAGTCATATCATAGGGATTTTTCCTTGTTTGTTGTGGTGCATTCGATACCTTAACTGCCATAAATTCTGTGTATCACCATGAGACACAAGAGGTGGTTAGTTTGTCTGGGCCATTCTACTACCAACTTAGGGATTACATGCTACCATGCAGCGAGGGAGGGGACTAGCTGAGAACTTTAGAACTACTGTACTCTTCCCCACCCATGATCTGGAAATCTCCTTCCTTTTCACCTGCGACCCTGGATGCAAGTACACCCACCCACTCTCCCTACGTTCAGAACCAGCGCAAGGGAAGCAAACCTCCAGCCTTACAACTCCCCACTAATTAACTTTCAAGCCCCCCAGCCTGCACCCCCTAATTAAAGTTAACAATCATAATCATCACACAGAAATCCTATAAAATGTAAAGTAGATGCCGATAGTTCTTTTGAGTTTGTGTGACATCTTTGGCTGCAGATGCTATCTGCTACCCTCAAGAAGCTTCTGTCCTAGGTGACGCCTGGTCTTGTCTTATGGCTAAGCCAAGCCTACCTATATCACAACCTTCCTTCCCTTTCTATTTGGTGGGGAGGGGGGGCAGTATGGCTCCTGCAGGCTGTATCTGGACTTGGATCTTCTGGCAATGGAGAACAGTGGGTAACAGAATATGTACATACTGAAAGTCAAAGGAAAGAGACAAACAGCCAGGGCCCGAGGACCCGTTGGTTCAGCCGAGCTCTGCACATACATCCACCACCATCAGTGTGGGCTATGCTAGCATGGATCCTGTGATTCACTAGAAGTGTGCATTCATTAGCTCTAGCTAATCAGTGCAACATCTCCCTTGCACAATTAGCATCTCCTGCAATGGGACATCCCACTGAGACCAAAACAGAACTAGCTTGCTCCTAGCAGCGTACCTGCCATTCCCCATCATGCTGTGTACACAGAATTAGCTTTTGTAATGTACACGAGACCTGGTGAAATATCTCTACACCTGCAGAGAAGAGTCACAAATACTGACAAGGGGCCAAGAAGCACACACTGCAGTGGTAACACTGGCAAGGGGCCGGTTTTCTGCTGATTAATCATGTTTGGACCTTTGGGCACTGTGTAATGTGGATGTGGCAGAGCAGATGTTAGTAAAGCGTCCAGAAGAAAAGGATGCAAGACAGATGTTAAGAACAGTGTCAGCCTCTTCCCCCCCCCTCCCCCGGGAAACTGCTTTCCTTGAGCCAGATTCCTACTTCCTTCAAGTCTGCTTGGTCCCGTTACTGGAACTGGCTGGTGAACATGTCTGGGTGGATGCACCCAATAGAGCAGAACCGCTACCAGCCCAAAGTTTCAGAAAGAGCCTGCTGACCCTACTTAGGACATTTCCCACCTTTTAAAAAGAAAATATCGCTTGGCAGAAGCACGCAAAAATCTTTAGCCAGTCATGGGAGTCTAAAGGAAGAGGGACGATTATGTTAGTGGGTTCAAAGAGCTTTGGTTAGGGTTAGTGTTAAAAAGTTACAAGGAATTCTCAGGTATGGGGTAGACACATGGGTAACACATACAGAAAAAATGGTTGAATTAGCACAAGTTTGCAACTTGTGAGCAGTAGCGCCAGACGTCAAGGCTTCAACCCTGGCTACTGTCCATTCGTGCACCTTTCAGAAACATTCAAAATTCAAATCTCGTTCTTCAAAAACTTCCCTCCACAATTTTGAGAGGGGCCTTGGTTTGGAGAGAGAGAGAGAGAGAGAGAGAGAGAGAGAGAGAGAGATCAGGACAATCTGCTCTGTCCCTCTCATATTTTAAACAGATTCATTTTGCCCCCTACCCCCACTCCTACTGAAGAGAGCCAATATTCCCAGTTATACTGACAATTTACCAACATCACCTCTTTGTTACAGATCATATAATGGGAAAGAGAGGTCTACCCCTATTCTCACCCCCACCCCGCCAACTAAACCTCAAAGTTTAGACATGCCTTTTGGCTAATGGTCACAAGAGCTTTGCCAGATCTCTGATGGTTTAAGGCACCTCTACCCTGCTCATAGCACCAAACACGAAAGGAACAGCAACTGGGGGAAGGAGGGGTTTTTCTCAATACCAGGTTCCCTCATACACAGCTATGGAGCCATCACAATCAATGCCTCCTCTTCTTGAGGGAAACCTCTTCCTCCACCTGCTTGCCAGAGTGTTTAGTTCCTGCAGGGGCTGGAGTCGGGGTATGCGCCAGGCAAGGGCCAGTTTCTCACCAGTCACTCCAGAAAAGCAGTGCCTCACTGGTGAACGATCTGTGCACGATTAATAATTCAACCATTATAGCTGGGGAAAGGGAGAAAATGTGAGGAGAATACAAATTAAAATTACACTGGCTCTTTGGATGTAAAAGAAAATAAATATATCTTCCAAATGTAAGCACAAGTCAAGTTACATTATAGCTACAGTAGGAACCTCCCTGTCCCAGAAGACTTATAATCTTAAGGATCAATATTCAAAACTAGTTACCAGGTAATGGCATCTGCTACCCGGATTAACTAGCGCTCACCGAGCCCAGGAAGTGCTATTCACTGGCACTATCCGAATAATGCTGCTGAACATCAAATCTGACTGCCTGGGCACTACCCAAAGTATCAGCCTGCCTGTCTGACATTGCTGCCTAGATGTCTCCTCGTCATCTGAAACTAAACATGACCAAGACTGAGCTTCTTATCTTTCACCCTAAACCAACCTCTCCTCCTCCCCCAGTCTCTATTTCTGTGGCTAACACTCTCATCCTTCCTGTCTCATCAGCTCTGTAACCTTGGGGTCATCTTCGACTCCTCCCTCTTCCTCTCTGCACATATTCAGCAGACTGCTAAAACCTGTCATTTCTTTCTCTATAATATCACCAAAATTCGCCCATTCCTTTCTGAGCACACTACCAGAACCCTCATTCACACACCTCTCGCTTAGACTATTGCAACTTGCTTCTCACAGGTCTCCCACTTAGCCATCTCTCTCCTCGTCAATCTGTTCAAAATTCTGCTGCACGACTAATATTCCGCCAGTGTCGTTATGCTCATATTAGCCCTCTCCTCAAGTCACTCCACTGGCTTCCTATCTATTTCCGCATACAGTTCAAACTCCTCTTATTGACTTATAAGTGCATTCACTCTGCAGCTCCTCAGTACCTCTCCACTCTCATCTCTCCCTACATTCCTCCCTGCACCCTTCTCCTCCACCGCTAACTCCAGACTCCATTCCTTTTATTTTGCTGCACCATATGCCTGGAATAGACTTCCTGAGCCGGTACGTCAAGCTCCATCTCTGGCTGTCTTCAAATCTAAGCTAAAAGCCCACCTTTTGATGCTGTTTTTAACTCCTAACCCTTGTTCAGAACCCTTATGTTATCATCCTCACTTTAATATTCCCTTATCTTGTTTGTCCTGTTTGTCTGTCCTAATTAGATTGTAAGCTCTGTCGAGCAGGGACTGTCTCTTCATGTTCAAGTGTACAGCGCTGCGTACGTCTAGTAGCGCTACAGAAATGATTAGTAGTAGTAGTCTTGGGATTCCGGAATCTTGCTACTCTTTAGGACTCTGCACGGAATCTTGCTACTCTTTGTCCTTATCCCTTATTTGTTCTGTTTGTCTGTCCTGATTAGATTGTAAGCTCTCTTGAGCAGGGACTGTCTCTTCATGTTCAAGTGTACAGCGCTGCGTACATCTAGTAGTGCTATAGAAATAAGTAGTAGTAGTACCCAAATGCTGCGGGGGAGTCCAGGGGCAGAGCTATGGCCAATATTTAGTGCCAGTTCCTGGAAAGGTATCCAGCAGCCACCAAATATTGAGATATATTCAGTGCAGGTATCCAGGTATTGCCCAGACCGAATACCTAGGTAGAAAAATACCTGCAGCAACTAATCTTTAGAAAAAATAAAACTCAAAGCTAACTGCCATGGGGTTTAATCCCTTTATTGCTAATGAAGGGGGGCATTACTTGACCAGGATCAGAAAGAAGCATCAACGGAACGCTAGCTTGGCATTGTAAGAGCAATTCTAAAACTGGACACGCATATTTCTGGGCCAGTTGTGCTTGTAAATGTACACAGTACCTACCCGTTCACGGGAAATAAGCAGCAGCAAAACACCTAAGCCAGGGGTGCTCAATATCGGTCCTTGAGGTCCGCAGCCCAGTCGGGTTTTCAGGAATTCTGCAGTGAATATGCATGAGAACTATTTGCATACAACTGAGGCAGTGCATGCAACGAGATCTCATGCATATTCATTGGGGAAATTCTGAAAACTCGACAGGATTACGGACCTCGAGGGCCAACACTGAGCAGCCCTGCCCTAAGCGCTACTCTATACAGGCACGCGCTAAATAGCATACTGCGTATATGCGAGGAGCATTCACATGGGCGCCTCGCTGGGTCTATACCACTTATGGACATCACTTACAGAACAGAATACTGTAAGTTCCACATGCCCTTGCTGATCTATTTATATATTTAGATTTTGCTCACACCTTTTTCAGTAGTAGCTGGAGGTGAGTTACATTCAGGTACTCTGGATATTTCTCTGTCCCAGGAGGCCTCACAATCTAAGTTTGTACCTGAGGCAATGGAGGGTTAAATGACTTGCCCAAGATTACAAGGAGCAGCAGTGGGATTTGAACCGGCCACCTCTGGATTGGAAGACCGGTGCTCTAACCACTAGGCCACTCCTCCACTCTATGGCTGGTATACAGGGTGTAATTGTTAGCCGCGACAATTCTGGGTTACGTTAGTACTGTATAACAGAATCTGGCTGCAGAGAACAGGTTCTTGCTGCATAGCATGGATGTGCCTACAAGGTGGGGGGGGGGGGCACCCACTTAGGAGTAGCCTAGTGGTTAGTGCAGTGGACCTTGATCCTGGGGAACTGAGTTCAATTCCCACTACAGCTCCCTGTGACTTTGGGCAAGTCACTTAACCCTCCATTACCCCTGGTACAAAATAAGTACCTGAATATATGTAAACCACTTTGAATGTAGTTGCAAAAACCTCAGAAAGGTGGTATATCAAGTCCCATTTCCCTTTCCCTATTGGAGATTCTACATAGAACGTTGCTACTATTGGAGATTCTAGATGGAATGTTGGTATTCCACTAGCAGAAAACGTATTCACAATATCAATGTCTCTGGTAACATTCAACCACTTGTTTTGTGGATTGCTTGAACAAAGAAAAGAAGCAACAAAGAAGGAGGAAGATAACATCTATGCAGCCTTAACCCTTGTCCCTGAGGAAAGAGATTGAAACCCCGCGGAGTCGGGCAGTTCCAGGGAAAGGCAACTGATAAATGTTTTAACAAGGCAAGACAGTTCTGCCTGGGAGGCAAGAACTCAAAAGATAAGTGCACAGTTTTCACCTAGTATATACTATTTTAAAAGTTACAAGTGATTTTATAGCACTGTGGTGATTGGGATGCATAAAAAAATGAGCATATGTTGCTCTCCCCAAAAAATTGTCAGAGTTACCCAATGAAAGAAGTGCTATGCCACTTTTTAGCAGCATTATTGACTGCAGTTACAGTGGTTTATATCTGAGGGTACTCTATACATATAAATTATAGATCTGCCACATTATACTGGTGTGAACTGTTTTGCTAGCACTTTCTTGAAGTTGGTGGCTAAGAGTCCTGGTTTGTGTATACAAGTGGTATTCCACTAGCAACATTCCATGTATAGTAGTAGTAGTAGTAGAAGCCTGCCCTTGCAGATCAGCAACGCGGCTGCGCAGGCTTCTGTTTCTGTGAGTCTGACGTCCTGCACGTATCAGAAACAGAAGCCTGAGCGGCCGCGTTGCTGATCTGCAAGGGCAGGCTTCTACATGGAATGTTTGGAGGAGTAGCCTAGTGGTTAGTGCAGTGGACTTTGATCCTGGGGAACTGAGTTCGATTCCCACTGCAGCTCCTTGTGACTCTGGGCAAGTCACTTAACCCTCCATTGCCCCTGGTACAAAATAAGTACCTGAATATATGTAAACCGCTTTGAATGTAGTTGCAAAAACTTCAGAAAGGTGGTATATCAAGTCCCATTTCCCTTTCTCTTATAGAACTGCCTTCTGTGTGTACATCCTGCAATCTCAAACAGCTTAGCCACAGATGGACAGTCTTACAGAGAAGTGGGCTAACCCATTTTTCACACCCGAGCTGTCTGGCCCAGTTGTCCACGGGGACAACCAGTTCAATCATGTGCAAAAAAATCTGCAAATTCATTGGCTTTTAGCTTAGTCCACTTGTGCACAGGCAAATGTTTTTGATGTACTAGAGCCAAAAAGTCAAAAATCGGCAAAATTGAGGGTTAGTCCACTTGTCCAGATGTGCTTCTACGAAATAAGACAGCATAGCTAGTGCCAGATGCAGCCAAGCCCAAAATGATACTCCATTACAGGTTTCCGTAACATCCTGAAGGGCCCAAGAACAGCAGACTCTTCACAAACACACATTTCTGCCAATTTCTGTCTGGGTTCATGTGTCACTCAGACCTGCTGCCACCCAGTCTTTTCCTTTTTACATCTATTTCACATCCCAACAGCACAATGAAATGTTATTCACACAGAGAAAGCTGTAATTAAGATTCACAACTGGACCCACAATTCCACCACCAGCTGAGACACATTTGCTGTCATGGTGTGTGTGAAACTGCACTAAAATAGAAACAAACCGTGACATCTCCAACTGTGTGACAGCTGGATCCATGCAGAGGGATCTGCTCCATCCATCCTACACTCTTTGGAGTCATATGTGCTCAGTCTGGTGGACCCCCTATCAGTTTTGCAAGAGAGAAACCTTTTCCTGCCCTGGAAGCAATCAGATTTACCTCCAGCCCATCTGTATACAACAGACACGTGGCTATGCAACCTGCAGCCAAATCCCTCCCACCCCTTCCTTCTGAAGCTTGAAAGGACTGGTCAGCATTGAAAGCCAGAACCTCAGGACTACACCAGCAGCTTAGCTCCTCTCCATTCCATACACAGCATTTTTTTTGTTACATTTGTAACCCGCGCTTTCCCACTCATGGCAGGCTCAATGTGGCTTACATGGGGCAATGGAGGGTTAAGTGACACCAATGTGGCCGTGCAGGCTTCTGCGAGTCTGACGTCCTGCACGTACGTGCAGGACGTCAGACTCACAGAAACAGAAGCCTGCGCAGCCTTCTACACGGAATGTTGCTAGTGGAATAGCAACATTCCATGTAGAATCTCCAATAGTAGCAACATTCCATGTAGAATCGCCAATAGTATCTATTTTATTTTTCTTACATTTGTACCCTGCGCTTTCCCACTCATGGCAGGCTCAATGCGGCTTACATGGGGCAATGAAGGGTTAAGTGACTTGCCCAGAGTCACAAGGAGCTGCCTGTGCTTGAAGTGGGAATTGAACTCAGTTCCTCAGTTCCCCAGGACCAAAGTCCACCACCCTAACCACTAGGCCACTCTATTTAGAGGGTCAAATGTACAAACACCATCTCCTGTGAAGCTGGTACCACTGCCAATCCTGTCCTCAAGAAAAGCTAACTTTCTGTACCAGATACTGGTTTCCCAACTCATCCTCAGTGAAATCTGCTAAAACAAGCTAGTGCTATGAAGGGCAGATAGCAATACCTGGACTGGACTGGTAGACTTTTTTTTTTTAATTTGTATGAAGTCTTTATTAAGTTTTAAGAAATCCCTGTACAAAGGAAAACTAGTTGAATACAAAAAATAACAGCGTACAATCGTGCAGACAACCACTAAACAGGATGACTCCCACTTTACCCCTCTGTAGTTTCCTTGCAACAGTACAGCAACTTCAAGAGTTCCAACAGAGCAAACAGCACAAACAATGACTCCAAGTTTTATAAGTTTTTAGTAATATAACTATCCCTTCCCTTTCAACGCCCACCCAGCCCATTCACCTAGAGCAGGTTTCCTCCCCTCCCAAACCTCCCCTCCCCCCCAACTTACACAATGTTTCAGGAAGGGCTCCCAAATTGCCTCCCACTTTGCCTCGCACAGCCCGAAGTCTCTCCATTTCACAGATAAACCATGGTTTATTTAACCACCTCGTCAAAGGAGGGGCATTTGTTGATTTCCAATAGCTAGCAATCACAACTCCCACCGCCACCATTGACTGCCTGGTCAGCAGAGCCCTGGACTGGTAGATTTTAATGATCTCATTTTGCACTACCAATAGCATGAAGTCCACTAGGAAGTGCTACTCCTGAAACAGGAATGCTCGCCACAGCCAGAGCACAACAAGGTATTCCTGAATTAGGCCTCCCTGGACAGCGACTTCAAAACTTGGAAGAAAGGCCTCTGGCAAAAGCCAGACATCAGCAAATGTCAGATAAAACTTTTCCAGCTTTCCCAAGGCCATGGGCTTCTCCTGCAAGAGGCCAGGGTATGGTAGGCCACAGCATACCTTCCAACTGACCTGTTAACCCGGGGCTCTCGAGAGTCAGCTGGCAGTGATCAGTGTTTTGCTGACCCCCTGCTGGTGTTAAACCTGGAAATTCAATGTTGGGCAATGTCTGGGTTTCCAGAGGTGCCCAAGTATGATATTCAGCACTTAAATCGGCTATGGGTTACCACAAAGAGGACTGACTTTTATGCCGTTCTATTTATGTGCTTAAATTGGACAGTCAAGTGCTAAACATCAGCTCTTAACTGGCCAAGTGCTGACACTGCCCCTAGAACACCCGGTTTTCAGTTCAGTGCTAAGCAGTTATTCTCAGCAGTGCCGTAGCGAGTGCGGCTGACACTCCCCCCCGGGTGCAGCACATCGCACACCCCCCCTCCGGAGCGCATTCTTACCAAAGGGGGCTGGCGGGAGGGCCGCTCCACCCCGAGTGTACGTCACTGGGAGCTGCGTCGGCTCCGCTGGTTCCCTGCTCTCTCTGCAGAGAGAGCAGTGAACCAGCGGAGCCGACACCCCCCCCCCCCAGCGGCGTGCACCTGGGGCGGACCGCCCCACCGCCCCCCCCTTCCTACGCACTGATTCTCAGCAGCAATGAAAATAAGCAATTTAACCAGCCAGGAGCTGTTTCTGACTAGTTAAATCGCTTCGAATATCGACCCCCTCCCCAGTGTTTCAGTTATGTAGCAGCAATGAGAATTGTCCAGAAGGTCCAGAAACCCAGAGAAGTCACCTCCCTGCCGGAACCACCAGACTTAAAATGACCAAGAATACTCACAAGTAAAGCCAGTTTCACATGTTCTGGCTTTCACTAGCAAATTCCCATTGCTTTAGGAGATAGGAGGGTTATTATTTCCTCTAGCATCCTACTGCCAAGACACACAAGTCTGTACATTATTTTTATTTGTGAATTCTTTCTCCGCCAATCTGAATTTGCTTGCTCTTGGCAGGTTCTAATGATAAATCAACTTAAATTTGAACCATGACCCAGCCATGTAGGGCACTGGCATGGCAAGACTTAATCACAACACAGAACGCAGCACTCAGTATGGCAGGATGCCACGAAGGGCGGCTCCCTCCTCTTTCTGCAAGACAGTGGGCATCCCCTAATTCCTGCCTGGCACTGCCATCCTATTGTGTAATGCTCCCTAAATCCAGCTTTTTAAGAAAATCTAACAGATGTACAACTAGACTCTGACAGGTGGCACACATGTGCATATCTCAAAGCTGACCTCTGCCTAAGACACAGAAAGCATTACAAAGAGATGGGGCTGCAGTCTGACAAAAACACGGCCTTTCACGTGCCCTCAAATTCTGGCCCCTCTCACCCAAATTCCTTCTACTGTTGGATACCCTCCCCCCCCAATTCTCATTATCCATGCTTTAGGCTTTACGAAGGAAGGGTCTTTTACTGCTCTGTGTTGTGTCTTGACTCTCCTGTACTCGCAATCCAGATTTGGCCATCTGGCACACACTACCTCTCTTGACTTTGGTCTGTAGGCCACTGCTCGCTCCCTCAGTAAGCACTAGTGCACAGCTCTGTACAACCCCCACAGTTAAATATTTTCAAGCAGTATATTAGAAGGGAAGCAACAGTTCCGACACAGCCCTAATAACTGAAAACCTCCCATTTCCACTAAATCAATACCTGAATACCTGTTTACCTTCCCAGCCCGTACTCCTCCAGTACTGATCTCAGGAGGAGGCAGAGCAAGAAAAGCACCCTCCCCCCATCCTCCACAACACCTTGAAATAGTACCAAAAGAAACCCTCACAAGGGGAATGGGAATAATCAATGCAAATGAGAAGAGAGGACTGCAGGACCTCACTAAGGTGAGGCCTCACATCAGTAGGAATCTGGACCAGGTGAGGAAAATAAAGTGAGAAAAAAAATGAGCCGGGCAGCAATAAGGCAGTTGGGGAAGCAGCCAACCAAGGGAGACTGTAAGAAAAAAGTCTGCTCCTGTTACCATTAGGCAAAACAAATGTCAGTCCTGGCTCTAGTAGAATGACGGCAGATAAAAGACCCATAAGATGCATCCAGTCTGCCCAACAAGATAAACTCATAGCAGAAGGAGTGAATAAGCATGTCAATAAAAGTGAGCCGGTTGATATTTATTTATTTATTTTTATTTATTGCATTTGTACCCCACATTATCCCACCTTTTTGCAGGCTCAATGTGGTTTACAGGGTGTTAATTTGGTATGATCGTTACATAGTGTTAGATACAGTCGGTAATAAATTGGAGTAAAAGAGGAATTAATTAGAAGGTAATGGGTAAGGTCGTGTCGAAGTATTTTAGAGCGTTTGGGTGATGTA
The DNA here is from genome assembly GCF_901765095.1 of Microcaecilia unicolor. Taxonomy (NCBI): domain Eukaryota; kingdom Metazoa; phylum Chordata; class Amphibia; order Gymnophiona; family Siphonopidae; genus Microcaecilia; species Microcaecilia unicolor. Next base: position 71,561,185 of record NC_044042.1, on the reverse strand, counting down.
CGGAGTATTATGATTCATCAAGGATTGTTTTTGTAGGCTTTGTTGAAGAGAAATGTCTTCAAAGATTTGTAGTTTGATTCATCAAGGATTATTTTTGTAGGCTTTGTTGAAGAGAAATGTCTTCAAAGATTTGCGAAAGTTGGTTAGGTTGTCCGTGGTTTTCAGGGTCTTGGGTAGTGCGTTCCATAGCTGTGTGCTTTTGTACGCAAAGGTAGTAGCGTATGCCTGTTTGTATTTGGTTCCTTTACAGCTGGGGAAGTTCAAGTTGAGGAACTTACGGGCTGATCTTCTGGCATTTCTGGGTGGTAGGTCAATTAGGTTCAGCATGTAGATTGGGGCCTCTGCGTGAATGATTTTGTATACGGTCGTGCAAATCTTGAACTCAATTCGTTCCTTGAGCGGGAGCCAGTGTAGTTTCTCTCTTAGGTGTTTTGCGCTTTCGTATTTGGGTTTTCCAAAAATGAGACGGGCTGCGGTGTTCTGGGCTGTTTGGAGTTTTTTAATGGTCTGTTCTTTACATCCTACATACAGAGCATTGCAATAGTCCAGGTGACTTATCACTAGTGATTGTACCAGGGTGCGGAAGACGTATCTAGGGAAAAAAGGTTTTATTGTTTTGAGTTTCCACATTGAGTAGAACATTTTTTTCGTTGTGTTCTTCACATGGGTATCGAGTGTGAGGTTTCGATCAATAGTGACTCCCAGGATTTTCAATAAGCTTTTCAGAAAGCTTTTGACAAAGTTCCTCATGAGAGACGCCTGAGAAAATTAAAAAGTCATGGGATAGGAGGCAATGTCCTTCCGTGGATTAGGAATTGGTTATTGGACAGAAAACAGAGGGTAGGGTTAAATGGCCAGTTCTCTCAATGAAGGAGGATGAATAGTGTGGAGATCTGTAGGGATCTGTACTGGGACTGGTGCTGTTTAATATATATATAAATGATCTGGAAATCAGGATGAGGAGTGAGACAATTACATTTGCAGATGAAACAAAACTATTCAAAGTTGTCAAAACACATTGTAGGAAGACCTTAGGAAACTGGAAGACTGGACATCCAAATGGCAGATGAAATTTAATGTGGATAAATGCAAAGTGATGCACATTGGGAAGAATAATCTGAATCATAGTTACCTGATGCTAGGGTCAACCTCAGGAGTCAGCACTCAAGGAAAAGATTAAAAAATCTGGTTGTAGACAATACGCTGAAATCTTCTGCCCAGTGTAACATGATTTATTTTTATAGCCTGCAGTACGTTGCAGTTCAATGCGGATTACAAAACAAGAAGATGGATAAGCCAGGAACACATAATTTAATGACAATCAAATAAACATAATCAGTTACAATTAATACATTCAACTCCTAACAAAGCTTTGAAACAAAGATGTTTTAAGCAAACGTCTAAAATCTACACACTCTGATGCCTGTAAAATCAAAGAAAAACCTCTTTACCTAATTTAGTAGCCTGAAAAGAGAACAAAGAATCAGTATATCTCTTTCTTCTTTTACCTTTCATAGATGTATAGATAAACAGATTAGTTAATTGAGAAGGCTAACTGAACTAGATAAAACAAAACACTGTATCAAATAGAACGGTGCCAATCCACAAGAAACCTTATACGTTAAACAACAGAATTAAAAAAGGATTCTAGCAAACACTGGCAACCGATGAACCTTGTGGCATAATAAGCACAAAAGCCAGTCAGTTCGTCTCAAGGAGAAAATCAGATTTTAAGTGCTGTGTTCTGAGCTGTCTGCAACTTTCTCAACAATGACCGAGAACAACTCAACGTTTCAATAGCAGTAACGTGTGAACTAGAACCAGGAACTGATGCTCCCTGAAATACTTTCGGATACAACGTAATCTGTATATATAAAAGGCACCTCCAACGTTCCACTGAAGCCTCAAGCTGGAAACTTGAGGTGCCTGAGATATCCAGTTTGGCCTGCAGGCTCCAGTCACTGTAGCTCCGCCCTCGCGTCAAAACGCGATGACGTTGAGGGCGGGGCGGGCCTGCAGTCACTTTACCTATGCCCTCGCGTCAAAACGCGATGAAGCAGAGGGCAGGGCGGCGAACACACAACGCACGGCTTCCACACGTTCTCTGACAGCTGCTGGGAGAGCGCTCCGAACTTCACAATCTCGCAACCACGTCACTGAGGGACAAAGGGAGGAAGAGGAGAGGTGTGGAACTCGGAAGGGAGGCACGGAGGGGTGTCTGGAACTCGGGAGGGAGGGACGGAGGGAGGACGAAATGGGCATTTCTTACTAGTTTACACATAAAAAAGAAAGCTTTCTGAACCACTTTGTTTACTTGAGAGTTCAGAAAATTTCTCAAAATTCTCACAGATGAGGAAAAGAATAGACCCGATGATGTATCACAATATTGGGCTCAAGGGACCCCGAGGTGCCCATAATTAACAATAATTTAGTTTTTTCCTGCGTTCAGTTTCAACCCGTGAACCAATATCCAGTGTTCTATAGTACTAAAGACCGTTTGGCAAAACATTCATTTCAGCAGAAACCTCCTTCCGCACTGGGAGAAGCAGTAATGTCATTTGAAAAAACTAAAATAAAACACCACACCTAATTTCTCCAGCACAAAACCTAATGAATGTACATATTGTGATCAGGCAGGGAGCGTGGATTGGGAATCCCAGGTAGCAGGAAAGGGAAAAATCCCTTTTGTACCCAAAAAACCCCACAGGAGTACAGGGGCAGAAGGTCCAGAACCAAAAGATCCAGGCCAGTTCGGGAGAGCAGATTGTCTCCTTCGGGAAGTTGCATGGTGTATACTAATGACTGTGTTTTTGGAATAGGAAAGACAGGAAAATAACTGTTAACCTAAGTTTGTGACAAGGGTGAACTTTGATAATATAAAAAGGTAACAGGACCTGAGGAGTGGGGAAGGGATACAAGTGTCTTCCCTCCCCATAAGGGGAAGGAAGGAAGGTTGAAGGAGTGGGGGGGGGGGGGGGGGGGTTGCCCTTCAGACTGACTATTGCCCTGGAATTAAGGGTGGACTTGGAAGAGTGCTCAGAGACCCAAGCAGCTGGAGGAGCGGCAGTTGCGGGCAGTGGTCAGAAGCTAGAAAGGGGCGGATAGAGGAGCCCAGTAAATCCAGTGTCTTAGCTGCAGCCCAGGCGGCCGCCTAGGTCAAAGCTGGGTGTATCCATTCAGGGTTGAAACCGGACACTGGAGGCCAGAAGGGGGAGATCCAGGAAATTGAGGTATCCTGTGGATTACAAACCTGGCAGTGTCCCGTGGATTACAATATAGATTAAATAGCAATGGAGGTAGTAAGGAACCTTGTGGTACCCCACACAGATTATTCCAATGTTCAGGAAAACCATGATTGCATATTAACTCTGTATCTCCTGCTTAGAAGAAAACCCCGAAACCAGGACATTACCGAACCCGAAATCCCTACAGCATCCAAAATCAGTAGAAAAAATTTCAAACTCTACTAAATCAAATGCGCTCGATAAGTGAAATTGAAGAAGCAATACCTTCCTTCCCCTCAGTAAGTCACAGCCTAATTGTATCCAGTAAAGCACCCACTAAAGTCTATTTGCTAAAAAAGAAAGCAAGCAGGAATTATTAGGAAAGGGAAGGTAAATAAGAATATTACAATGCCTCTGTATTGTTCCACGGTGCGACCTCACCTTGAGTACTGCATTCAATTCTGGTCGCCGTATCTCAAAAAAGATATAGCAGAGTTAGAAAAGGTTCAAAGAAGAGCGACCAAAATGATAAAGGGGATGAAACTCCTCCCATATGAGGAAAGGCTAAAAAGGTTAGGGCTCTACAGCTTGGAAAAGAGATGGCTGAGGTGGGATATGACTGAGGTCTATAAAATCCTGAGTGGTGTAGAACAGGTAAAAGTGAATCGATATTTCACTCTTTCAGAAAGTACAAAGACCAGAGGACACTCAATGGTTACTTGGAAATACTTTTAAAACAAATAGGAGGAAATATTTTTTTCACTGTAAGAATAGTTAAGCTCCCCAGAAGTATAGGGGGCAGAAGGGATGTGCCCCAGGCAGAACTGCTCTTGTATTTTTCTGAGGTGGACCAAGTCCTCCCCTTCCTCCAACAACCAGGCAAGAAGTGGGAAAAGAGGGCGGGCTGGACAAACCACTGGCTCAACAAGACAGATTTATTCCATAAACACAAATATCAAGACTCAACACGGCACTGTGTTTCGGCAAAGAAGATGGCCCGCCTCATGAGTCTGATTGTGCTCCAAAAAACAGAAATAATGGAAGGTACGTGGTAATAGCTGGTGTCTCTCAGCCCTTTCACGTAGGGAGAGCAGAGAAGTCACAGAAAGGTGACAGAACCACCACCAAAGCAATATTCTATGAAATCTTTACATCATTCTTCTTTTAAGTATGCCAGGCTTAATCAATCAGGAGAAGCTTAGGATACTGGCAGACACTGGCAGGAAATTCCATTGATACTATCCAAGAGACTCTCCAGGGAATTTCATGGGGTTTTTTTTTCCCCAAGATAAAAGTGGCTGCACTGGGGCTCCTATCAAGAACGCCTCAGAATATTTTTGTGCCCAGCCTACCTAAAGATTTCTGTGACTCTCTTGGAATGCCCAATGAGTCCAGCTAGACAACCCCCACACCTTTGCACTCCAGGAAAAACAGAAATGTCTACAGATTTCTTATGGAATTTTAGTCTCACACTTCAGGCACCTCCGACAGCACCAGATTCCCCCAATTCCTGATTTGGAAAACCTTTGGAAGGAGGCTGGGAGAGTTTTAACCCTGCAAGCAACTTCCAAAAACTGGTGATGTGCCACTGCTTGGACAACACTGAGTGGCTGGAACTATGCCAGTGGCACAGAGGGTTTTGACTGGGACTCTGATAAAGGACTTTTCATTATTTATTTGGGGGGGGGGGGGTCATTTATCCAGACTGCCCCAATTTGACTGCCCCTATCGGACCGACCGTTCACTTGTCTATTAGATTGTAAGCTCTTTGAGCAGGGACTGACTCTCTTTGTTAAATTGTACAGCGCTGCGTAACCCTAGTAGCGCTCTAGAAATGTTAAGTAGTAGTAGTTTGTCTCTTTGCTGAGGCTCTCTTAAGATGGGATTCCACTAACTAACTTCGTAAAAATGGAAAAGGTGCATAAAAGGCGTTAGAGCTGACACTTATTTTATAAAAATCAGCCATAAACTGGTATCCAATAATAAAACTTATTTTTTTTCAATCACATTTCTGGACGTACCATAGTGGAAGAAATAAGAGTTGAAAACAAAAATATCAAGAAAAACAAGGAAGTATGGTAAAAAGTCTTTAATAAACAAATGCTGTGTGAGCCACATGGGATCTGTCCACTTGCTCAATAGAGCTGTTGAGTTACAGAAAGGAATTTACTAGATCTCATTGCTGGATGATTGAAATTTTGACAATTAAATTTGAGAATCTCTATTAAAGTAATGTCACATTAGTTGATCACGCTGCACCATAGTAGAATATTGGTTGTTTTACAATTGTACACCTAACAGTTATGAATGTTCTTTTGTACTGTTACGCTTTAATTTTAACAATCGCTGAAATATAAAAAGTTGTAAGGAGGGGAGTGGGGCAGGGGAGGAGAAAATGGAAAAAGTGATTGACGAGGTTGAATATGTTGTTGGAATGTCGATTAGTATACTGATCCATGCTGTATGAATACTCCAAGTTGAATTGTGTTATGCATATCGTCAATAAAAAAGTTTAAACATAATGTCACATCTCCCTGGGGCAAGTGCAAGTGACACGTGGCCACGTTGGGTAGGGGGACTTTAGTACCAGCAAATGAACTAAACATTATTAAAAGACTTTTTATCATACTTTGTTTTCTTTATTTTTTCCAATTCTATTTTCTGACCATGGATTGTCTTTTTTCTCTTTTTTGCCTCTCTTTGATGTCCGTAATGAAGGAAGCCATACAGAACTGCTGCTGGGACAGCTGGCATCTTCGGCAGTCTAAGGGATGGTCATGGGGGAGACCCCCTCAGATGACACACTTGGCTGGCTGGGGTTCCCAAAAAAAAAAACATGGCGTAAATCCCAGCGCATAAATTTACACGCCCTGGGCCGTATTCTATATTTGCATAAATTTTGGAACACCCACAAAACGCCCATTTCCCTGTCCATAACCATGCCCCTTTTTGCTTACGTGCGTTAGAAGTTCGGTGCACTTCGTTACAGAATACGCTTAGCGAGTCGTGCACCTAAATTTTAATTAGTGCCACTTAGTGCTCATTATTGCTTGTTAAGTGCTGTTAAATTGTGCACTGTTTTAGAATCGGCATGGATCTCTAAGCGCAGTATATAGAACCTGGAGGTTTATCAGTAATGTTGCTGAAAAACAAGGAAAAAAGTGATGATTAAAAATCAGTAACATGTATCCAGATGTGACTAAGGTCTCACAACAAAAGAGAAAATTGTTTCTTTCTATGAGGTCAAAAATAATAGAATTAGGAGGATCTTTCCTTCTTGCCTATCCATGTAAATGTGTTGTAAGGTTAAATCAGATAAAATACGTGTTTTATATACCTAATCAGCTTAAATCTTTCCTGGACTCAAAACAACAATAGAGACTTTTTTGGAAAGACGAGAATACGGCGACGTATTTTTCTTTATATGTTTTGTAATAATAAAATGTAATCTTCACTAATTCCTACCCCCCCCCCCCTCACTGATAGGGGTCTACAGAAGCCAAATGTTATGTTATGCTATGCTATGAGAAAAGGAATTCCTGTAATAGCAGTTCCTAGGCTGAATTCACTTAACAGTTTACGTCTAAGTTGTAAAAATTAATAAAAATGATAAATCATTAAAAAAAAATCAGTAACATGGTACATGCACCAGAACGGGGTTGGGGGGGGAGTTGTGGAGGGGAGAAAGGAGATATGAAAAAATTGGACAAATGGTCAGAGTTTGAAAAATGAACCTCAATGCTTGCATGTAAAATTGCGCATTATGGACACAAAATGTGCATTAGCCATGCATTAATTAGAAACTGTCATTAAAGAAAGAATCTAATCATCTCCAATGACCTGAAGGTTTGTCAGTGTAGTACGAGTAGGAAGTGAATCGATTTTTTACTCTTTCAAAAAGCACAAAGACTAGGGGATTCTCAATGAAGTTACATGGAAACACTTTTAAAACAAATAGGAGGAAATATTTTATTCACTCAAAGAAAAGTTAAGCTCTGGTACTCTTTGCCAGAAGATGTGGTAACAGCGGTTACTGTATCTGGGTTGTTGTTTTTTTTTTATTTTTTATTTTTAAAGGTTTGGACAAGTTCCAGGAGGAAAAGTCCATTGTCTGTTATTGAGCCAGACATGGGGAAGCAACTGCTTGCCCTGGGATTGGTAGCATGGAATGTTGCTACTATTTGGGTTTCTGCCGGATACTTGTGACCTGGCTTGGCTACTGTTGGAAACAGGATACTGGGCTAGATGGACCATTGGTCTGACCCAGTATGACTATTCTTTATGTTAAGCGAATGGTATACTCAGCAGCAGGGGGAAAAAATAACACTGCTCTTCTCCAGGTTACTAGTGAGACCCTGTCTTGAATACCATGGACGGTTCTAGGAGCCAGAAATGGTACAAGGCTTGTAACACCAACCCAATGAAGGCAAACTTAAGGAATTCAATGTGTTCTCAGAGAAGGGGAGGGGATATGACAGGAACAAAAGTACAGGAGGATTAATTTTCATAGCAAAAATGAAAATCCAAGAATAAGAAGCTAAGAAATTATGCAGAATGAAGGGAAACTCAAGAAATGCTATACTGAAAGGGTATCGGGAATTTGGAACAGTGGTGAGCACATTCAGAATTTAAGCTCACTTGTGACAGAGAGGACAGTAATAAGGGCAGGGGGGAGGGGAGAGAGGCATGATAAAACCAGGGCTGTGCAGTCACTACACCACACTTTCGACTCTGACTCCAACTTTATATGCTAAATTTAAGAAAAATTTGATTACAGAAACATAGGAAATTTACGTACAAAATTAAGATAAATAGATCACAAAATATTGTTATTTGAAGTCTGAACAAAGAACCTAAACATAATGTAAGCTTTTATTTTGAAGCTGGAGTCCAACTCCACAGCCCTGGATAAAACAAACAGGGACCTGTTTGTTTGACTAGAAATAGAAACAGGGACATTCATCTACCTGGATCAAAAGCAAAAGATGATGAAATTGACTTGCATAAGGAGTGATCTGCTGGCAGTCAAATGTGTACAGCTGGCTGCTGGGAGATATCCTTAGCCAGGACTATCTAGGCAATGGACAACCAGGCAAACTTGGTGAGCCAAAGATCTACTGTTACTGCATCATATAGGAGGTGAAGAAAGAGGGCAAGAATGTAAGACAGCATGACTGAACCAGCAAGCAAAGAAGGATTGTGAAAGAAGAGAACGTGGGTGATACACGAGTGAGAAAATCAGGAAGACTGATCTCACATTATAGTAACAAAAATCAAATCTTAACTTAACAAGGACAATCCAAATAACCCATGACCTCTCCTTGCCAAAAACCTGGTGATCACCGTATGTGACCCCTCTGCCCCTTTCCCAAAACAAGCCATGTTCTCATATGTTTGAAAGTCATCACACACCTTCTCAATTCCACCTCATCTCCAGATTGCAAGACATGGCAGAGGCAGAATCTGATGTCAGCACCTTTCCCTGAAATCTCTCAATGAACTGTAGACTTGTGTGCTACCCCCAAATGGCTGACAGTTATTATTATTATTTGTAGCATTTGTATCCCACATTTTCCCACCAATTTGCAGGCTCAATGTGGCTTACATTTGCCGTAATGGCGGTTGCCACTTCCGGGTAACAGAATTACAAATGGTATAGCGTTAAGGTGCATACATACATGGTAACATACATGGAACACAGTATATATGGAACAGATCATGGTATATATATATATACCATGTGCATACATACATGGTAAAGAAGAATACATTATGGTATTGCAAGAAGGTTCTTGATCATTAATAGCACAGAGGTTAATCACAAACCCCAAGAAAACCTAACCAGCCATTTCCATGCAGATGCTCTTAAGACTCTTAAATTCCCTGGTGGCCAGGTTTTTAACATTACCGATCAGACTGTCTCATCTGCGATCTAGCAAGGATTCTCAATAACGGTCTTTTTGAAGACCACCATAATCCATCATCGCCACTTCTGGATTCTCATTTTTTGTTTAAGCATACAGACTCCTGATGTAGGCCTTCTGGCCGAAACACAACGTTGTGTCGAGTCATTTTATTGTTTAATAAACTTTGCTTCATTTTCACTACTGCTGTGGTCCAGTCTTTGGGAATCCTGGTTTTTATTCCCATTTCCCTCTGTTTTTGAGTTTCTCCGTGGGACTTCTTGAGTTCTCCACGTCAGTGGATTCTCTTTTGGCCAGGTTTTGAGTCATTCCACATTCCCATTTTCCAACACTCCCTCCCTTTCATCACTAATAAATCACCACTTTCCACAAATCTGTACAGAAATACTATAGGTCTTATTTCCTGTCTCCCCAAGTCAGACTCTTGTGGCCACTGTGGGACATCCATCTTTGCAAGAACAGGGTAGCCTTGGACTAGGAGCCACTGGGAACCTGGCAGGAAGCTTTTCAGCCACACAGTGACAGGCAGATGATGAAAAGCAAACGCCGGCGCTAGAGGCTGTTAGCGCCATATTAGTGCTGGCGTTTGCTACCGCCCCATGATCAGAGCCCTCGAGCGTGTGAAACAACGCGCTCGAGGGCTCTTAGCGCACGTAGCATGCAAATGCATGCTAAACAGGGCTCTTAGCGCAAGTAGCCTGCATCCCCAAAGATCAGCATCCAGCGCACTAAAGATTGGGTCGCTGGCCGCGACAAACCCTAACGCCAGCTCAGAGCTGGCGTTAGGGTTTGCAGATCAATGGGGAGGAATGGTGAGCCCTGTCCAGCATGCATTTGCATGCTGGCAGGCCCCCATTTCCCCTACAGCAAACCTGCCAGCGAGGGCAGTTGAGGACGTCCAAAATTTGGACGTTTCTGTGACGGGGCAGTTGAGGACGTCCAAAATGTGGACGTTTCTGCAGTGGGCAGTTAAGGACGTCCAAAATTGGATGTTTCTAGTTTCTCATAGAAACATCCAATTTTGGATGTCCTTAACTGCCCACTGCAGAAACGTCCACATTTTGGACGTCCTCAACTGCCCCTTCGCTATACCTCCGACACCCCCATGAAATCTGGCTGTCCCTGCAACAGGGCAGTTGAGGACGTCCATCCTCCGATTTAAAGATGGATGTCCTTCTCTTTTCATTGGTCTCCAGCCCAGACCTGTCAAACAAGTGCAGGAGGATTGTGCTGAGCGCATGGCTCAGGCACAATTCTCCCGCACTTCTACCCCATAATCAGAGATAATCGCGCTGCTTAAATTTGCATGTATTATCTCTTATCATAGGTCTAATAGTGCCCCGAGCTGTTCCAGCGCTATTTTAGAGCGCTGTTTGGAACAGCGTGGGGCTTTTGATCATCTGCCTTTGAGTGTCCTAAGGAGAGCTCACTGGAGCCTTTCCACTACCTGTTTCCAGGTTAAAAGGTTAGTAACTGGCCAGCAGCTAAATCACAGGCTGACGCTCAAAACTCTGGCGCTGCACAGAACAGCACCGGGAAATGCCATCAGAACAGCGCAGCAAAATAACTTCCCAATGCTCAACATTAATAGCGTGCAAATTACACATGCACGGTTAGCGCTCAGCATTGGGAAATTAAAGGGGAGGAACGTGCTTGGCAAGTGTGCACTAGAGGTTTGCGGCAAGCACAGCTCTTGTGCGCATGCCCAGGCAAACCTTGAGGTGAAGTTCACACTGGCACTGTTCCTCTGCGCCTTTCAATATAAGCTTTTCAAAAAATGTTTTTACCTGAAAAGCTTATATTTAAGCGCAGGAAACAGGCACCAATGTGTGCTTTCAGTTTCAGGTATGCTCCGACTCACACACGTTTGCTCACACTGCCAGCGCTTAGGGGCTTGCGCGGGCTTCCTTCTGCTTCCAAATTAAAATAAAAACCGGCAGATATTAGAGAGAAGAATGGTGGGAAATCCTCTCTTCAAACACCCTAACGGCTGCTACGAGCTGGCGTTAGGTTTTCAGCGGTAAGGGCGGCTTTGTTTTGTGCGCTGTTCTCTGAGCATTGGGAGGGAATAGGAAATGACCTCGTTAACATGCGCTTCATTACATTTGCATGTGATTTATACTAATCTTTGGCACACAAGTCTCCCGCACTACAGCCCTCTGAGCATGCTGCACCAACTCTTGGCGCTAATTGCTTCTAGCGCCAGCATTAGGTTTTGAGCATCAGCCTATCAGTGTTTATAATCCAGTTTTATGGAATTTATCCCCCAAAGCAGAAATAGGAAGGAAAAAAAACCCCATACAATTCATCTGACTAGGTTGCAAATCGTAAGAGCTTAATGAACTATTAAGGGCTTTTAATCTAACAACCTGCCAGATAAAGCCAGGGACAGAGAAAGTACCTGCGTACGTCCAGCAGCACTATAGAAATGATTAGTAGTAGTAGTACATCACCCCATCCAAAATCTAATGAGCTCATGAAACTGAACCTGAACGCCAGACTTCAAGTATGTAGCCCCCAAGGGAATGATTTTCAAAGCCAAACTTGCCTGGTTGAAACTCATGCTCCTCTATCACATGCAATTTTAGCCAAGTTAAAAAGGATCCTAGTGGAATGGAGGAGTAGCCTAGTGGTTTTAACAGCCGGCTCTGACCCAGACCTCTGATACTCTTTGTGGCCTTAGGCAAGTCATTTAACCCTCTCCTGCCTCAGGTACAAACTTATCCCTAACTTTATCAACTTGTGCAAGTTAAGTTATAGAATAGTTCCAGTTATACACAACTTAATAATTCATGCAAATCGGCATTAAACCAATTATTGGTGCTAACTGGCATTAATTAGAAGTTATTCCCAGGATTCTATATATGGCGCCTTAATTTCCGCGTGGAAATCGAAGCGTATTCTATAATATCCATAACTTAACTGATTAACTAGCTAACCAAAGCTGTTAACTGGATGTTAACAAGTAATTATCAGCACTAATTGGCATTAAGATTTACACACACAACTCGCTAAGCATATCCTGTAACACGGTGCTCGTAAATTCTAAGTCGCATAGTTGAAAATTGGGCGTACTTGGAGTTACATCATGGAACTCTTTGTCTATTGACAGAACAGTAACAGCTACCTTAGCTTCCGAAAGAGGCTAAAAATCTTTCGCGTCACAAAGACTGTTTCATAACAATCCTTCTCGACGTCAACCTCCTCATATCATCCAACAGAAATGTCCTAAAATATTCTTTTGTCTCAAGCATATACTCAACAGTTTTTGCTTTTGTTACATCTGGAATGTAAACTCCACTGAACCCTGAAAGGGGGATATTAGCAGTACAGAAGAACTAATTTGAACTGAATTGACGTTATGGGAGTGGAATAGGCAGATCATGGGCGCTTCTAAAATCTACGTGCGTTGTTATAGAATACACCCACTCCGTACCTAATTTAGGTGTCGGAATTTACACCAGGTTTTAGTTGGTGCAATTCAGCGCCACTAAATTTAGTCGCATGGAGCAGCACTCAGCATATTTTGTAACATATGCCTAAATTAAAGCGTACTTTATAGAATACGTTTTGATTTCCAGGCAGAAATCGAGGCCCGATATATAGAATCTAGCCCTATGTGTGTAACTGTCTTTTAGTCAGAATTTCAGAAATTGAGAACTCAAAATCCATAGCATGCAACTGTGACAAGGGTGTGAGTGGGTCAGGGCAGGACCACCTTAAAATCCCTGGTGGTGTAGTTGGCAGGAGCAATACCCCTGTCACAGCAGCCATTTTGAAATCAGAGCCAGAATGGGCAGGATAACTGAGGATCACTCCTCCCCAACTATACACCTAGACCACCAGAGAGTGTAAGCTAGGCCCAGGGCAGCCTATGGGTCGGGAGGGGTGGGGGCCTGAGAGGGAGACAAAGGGGACAACGCACAAATTTTCAGCTTCCACCGAAAACATGTGGTCATTTTCAGATGAAATCCAGGCAGAAACTGAATTTTAGCCTAGTTTCAGCACCGTAACTGAAATTCGGTCGGACTCTATTGTGTCTAAAGTTAGGTGCATAGCTGCAGACTTAAGCTAGTATTCTATAATGTGCATAATTGCCAATACAGAATTTGCGCTTAGCACGCTTCATCCCACTGCCTAACTTTAGGCAACATGTAGAGAATTACCCCCTTACAGTGTGGGAAAAGGGAAATACCTAGAAGGGCATAATCGAACACCCAAGTTTTCCTGAGGGCGTCCCCGCAGGACGGCCCCGTGAAGGGGCAGGGAAAACGCTATTATCGAAACAAGATGGGCGTCCATCTTTCGTTTCAATAATACAATCAGGGACACCCAAATCTCAACATTTAGGTCGACCTAAATGTTGAGATGGTCATCCCTGGTTTTCGGCCATAATGGAAACCGAGGACGTCCATCTCAAAAACGACCAAATCCAAGCCATTTGGTCGTGGGAGGAGCCAGCATTGGTAGTGCACTGGTCCCCCTCACATGCCAGGACACCAACCAGACACCCTAGGGGGCACTGCAGTGGACTTCAGAAATTGCTCCCAGGTGCATAACTCCCTTACCTTGGGTGCTGAGCCCCCCAAACCCCACTCCACACAACTGTACACCACTACAATAGCTCTTACAGGTGAAGGGGGGCACCTACTTGTGGGTACAGTGGGTTTTGGGTGGGTTTTGAAGGGCTCACATTTACCACCACAAGTGTTACAGGTAGGGGGGGAATGGGCCTGGGTCCGCCTGCCTGACGTGCACTTCACCCACTAAAACTGCTCCAGGGACCTGCATACTGCTGTTATGGTGCTGGGTATGACATTTGAGGCTGGCATAGAGGCTGGCAAAACAATTTTTGTAATTTTCTGTTTTTAGGGTGGGAGGGGGTTGGTGACCACTGGGCGGAGTAAGGGGAGGTCATCCCCAATTCCCGCTGGTGGTTATCTGGTCAGTTCGACACCTTTTTGATGCTTGGTCGTGAAAATAAAATGGACCAGGTCGACCAAATGCTCGTCGGGTACGCCCTTCTTTTTTCCATTATCGGCCAAGGACGCCCATCTGTTAAGCACGCCCCAGTTCTGCCTTCGCTACGCCTCCGACACGCCCCCGTGAACTTTGATCGTCCCCGTGACGGACTGCAGTTGAGGGCGCCCAAAATCGGCTTTCGATTATGCCAATTTGGGCGACCCTGAGAGAAGGACGCCCATCTCCCGATTTGTGTCAGAAGATGCGCCCTTCTCTTTCAAAAATGCCCCTGCTAGTGTACCTGAACGTAACTTGTCTAGAACTACTACTACTGGAAAGGCGCGAGCTAAATACTTAAACACCATAACATAAAATAAATAATTGTTCCTGGGAGTGTGTTTAGGTTGGGGGAGACAAACAACATGCATACATTTGATATTCAAATGTTTATGTTTGTGTTTATTAAAATACTTGATATACCACAATTGCCAGAAAAGGAACATAGCAGTTTACAATAAATAAATTAAAAACAAAGAAAGCAATGCCAATCAACTAAGGAAAAATAACATAAAAGTCAAAGCAAATAAGCAACTCATAAACAATCATAACAATATAATAATCACGAATTGCAGGAGCCAAACTCAGTCTGCTACTACTATTACTACTAATCATTTCTATAACGCTACTAGACGAACACAATGCTGTACACATTATATGCAGGCACTTTCTCTGTCCCTAGAGTGCTCACAATCTAAGGATTTTTTTTATATATACCTGGGGCAATGGAGGGTTAAGTGACTTGCCCAAGGTCACAAGGAGCTGTGGTGGGAATCGAACGCAGATTGCTAGGATCAAAGCCCACTGCACTAACCACTAGCCTACTCCTCCAGCTACTGCGCCTCAAATGGACCACCAAATGCAGAATGAAAAAAGTGGGTCTTCAAGAAAACCTTAAATTTAACAAAGGACAGCTCGGAGCGAACCTCAGATGGCAGGTCATTCCAGAGTTTAGGGGCTAAAAAAAGAAAGCCGATTGCCAAGTTGTTTCATAATGAGCCTGTTTGGGTGATGGTAAAACCAAACGATTCGAATAAAGACAACATAAGAGTCTTCACTGCAGTGTAAGGAATAATAATTGTAGACAAGTAGAAGGGGACACCAAGATGTAGAGCTGTAAGACCTAAACAAAAAAAAATCTTAAAATGGGTACAAAATCCTACTGGTAACCAGCAAAGATTCATATATGTGCCAAATTTCTAACTGGAGACTCTCTGAAATACTTAACAGAGCAAGTGAAGAAGTTTATAGATCTTAGGAAAAGTAGGAAATCATACTATTCTTCTCCATTTGCCATTCCTTCTCCTAAGGGCATAAAAAGATTTGGCTTTCTCAAGCAGTTGATGATATCTCTGGCTCCCAACATTTAGAACTCGTTTGCTTTAAAACTGGAGGACTTGAATAGTTAACGAGAGTTTTCGGAAAACTTCCGAAGACTAAAAGATTTGTTAATTTAGTTTTATCTAATTCTATGGTACAATTGTAATTCCCAAGGTTTTGTCTTGGCGTTTGGCTCTATATATTAACGCAAGCCACCTAGAAAACTAATGGGTCAAGCGGTCTAGAAATCCAATGTAACATAATACCCCATGTGTCCGTCCACGTGTACAAAGTAGCTGATGCAAAGTACATGGACACTTGCCACCTGTGGCAAATTCTTACAGGAAAATCACTCGGGTATAATTTTCCTCTGCAATGTACACATGTAGAAAGCATGGCTTTATTTATTTATTGCATTTGAAATACTGCCACATGCCTACACAGGCAGTTCACAATACTAATATAAAATTAGGAGGAAAAGAAAGGGATAGAGAAGGAATGATAAAAAAAAAAAAAAAGGTTATTCCAAATTGTTCCTGTGAGGTATACAAAGACTCACTGTGTGGAAACTCTCTGGGGGTAGCAGGAGACGTTGCCAGAAAGGAGACTGGACTCGTTTAAAGGTTTCCCACTGCAGGCTCTGAACCGGTGTGGCAAGTGTGCTGGCAGGTCCTGGCAAGGTTCCCTAGCCAGCGGGCACATTCAGATGAAACGTGTCACAACGCTTTAGCTGGCTGCAAAGGGCAAACTTAACTGTCAGCTCTTATGCGCTCGAAACTTCCCATTAACCACTGGATGGCAAACCCAGAACCAGGGCTGGTGTTAGGGATAGTCAGGACTTTTTTTGAAGGGATACTGAGTACCGGCACCTTTTTCATTGTCTGCTAAAATTGACCCATGATCCCCAAGTTTTAATGTAAGAGCTCAGGCTCTACACACCAATTCTGCCTTGTCATAGATTCTTTGACTGGTTGCAAGGGGCCTGGCTAAATGGGGTGGGTCCCTCAGTGACCACCCCACCCCTGAAGGGTGGCCTGGCATTTGAGTGCCGGCACCTTTTTCACTAGAAAAAATGCACTGGGGATAGTGCAACCAGGACAATTGCCCTGGATCCTCAGACCACAAGGGGCCCCAAGCTGAAGAGGGCACATCCTGCTGGGAGGCTTTAGGGCTCTCTCCCAAATTTCTACCCTGAGCACCAAGATCTCTTACCCTGGCTCTGCCAGAAACTCAGGAAATACCAACCAATATTTACACATGAGTCTTCTACAAATAACCAGCATGTTTCAGCCCCTGGAATGGACTGTGCCAGCTCTGTATGTGCACAATACATGGCCTGCACCAGCTCCTTGGGACGTTCCTGCCTGCTGTCCGCATTGCCAGCCTGGAGACAGCCAGGAATCACCCAATCACAGCCCAGATCTGGCATCCAAGGCCCCACCCAGCCTCCTCACAGAAATGTACTAAAACAGAGCTGGCGGCAAGGACGGGGAAGACGACCAGGACCTGCAGCCAGAGAGAATGGGAATGAGCCAGCCACTCTCCCAGCCTTCCATGTTGAGACAAAATAACATAACGGTACCAAAAAAAAAAAAAAAAATCCTTACATTAATTTAAAACATGATGTTGGAAGAAAATAAGCCCCTTCCCCAAAATCCCCCAGAAACTGCCGTGACTTCATCTGGTGAGTGAAAGCGTACAGATCACCTAGTAAATGCAAAAGTCATTAATGACTCCAGGAAACAGAATGAGGCTCAAATTAGCTGCGCTCCAGGGAAATCAAAGCAGGCTGGGGCTTAGCACTACAGTGCTGCAATCTCAGACTTGTGCACTTGCAGCTTCTGTGATCTGTGGAAAATACGCAGATTTGGAAAAGGCAGACACATAGATACATGATCTGTCTGCCTTGGCAGCAGTCTTGGCCACCGCTGCAACCTACAATTAGCCAGCCTGGGTTCTGATTAGGGGGAGGCAGCAGAAGGGGAGGAATTATCCAGAACACCCCGACACTTTCCTCATCGTCCAGCATCACCTCCAGCCACTTCTTCAGTGGATCCCGTACAGCACTGCAGCTGCCCCCCACTCAGAAAGAACATAAGGCTGGCGAGGCACCTCCCTCACCAAAAAATGGGCGAAAAGGCATAAAAAGGAGCACTTGACTTCTGTTTTCTTACTTAAGGAAAGGGAGTAAGGAAGAGTCTTAATAAAGCAATAAATACCTCCCAACAGGCAGAATTTGAGCAGGAATGGCAGAACCATGACAGAAAAGGATACCCTCATGCAGTGCCTGCAGCACGATAACCCCTTCTTGCCAGGTAGGTGGAAAGCTTGTAGGAGGTGGCTGCACAGCGCAGCACTTCACCTCTGACCACTATCCTGGACAGACAGATGGAAGGACAGTACCTGGGGAGGACGGAGAAGTACAGCGATCAATCTAGTCTTCACCATCAAGCTGCCTCTGTTCTCCAGCAGCCGGTCCACCACGTTGCCATAGTTACCAGCCACCCCCCCCCCAATCCCACAGCACAACAGTGACTCACACAAACTGGCCCCCACCTCGCCTGGATTTGGCACATGCAGGGTACTAGAGCAAGCATACCAGGGGGAAAGAGGCACCAGAAGCAGAAGATGCCCCTCCTCTCTGTTTAAGGATAGAGCCAAAAGCCTCCCTGTGTGCTAAATACAGGGACCAGTCCCTGCTCCTCTTCAACAGTGGCTCGAGCATCTGAACCTAGGCTAAAAGGCCCCAGCTCTCTCTCTCTCTCCCCCGTGGTCTGGTGGGTTATCTGCTGCTGTGCAGTGTGTCCTGGAGCATGTGCAGGAGGCTGCGTGCCCCTCGTCACAGTGTGCTTGCTCTCGGTATGGTAATAAGGAAACTCCTGGGATAGTGGTGTAGTGATGAAATTTTGTGGATGTTGCATCTCATGGGAGGATTAGAGCAGTGAAAGCAACTGCCGGTCCCCAACCCTGTTTAGTAATGAGCTCTCTCCATCCAAGTTTCCCTGGCCTCTCTCTGTAGCTGTCTTACCTCCCTCTCTCCCTAGCTTCTGTCCCTCTGTGCTGGTTTGGAAACTGCTGCTCGCCTCCTGTGTCTTGCATGTTCCAGTTTCCTCACAGTTAAGGAGATAGAAAGAAGCATGAAAACTCAGCCAAGCCCCACTGATTGGATTCTTACTTTACCAAGCCACTAGACAACGGACCTGCAGATGGTGATGCCAGGTGGGAGTGAAGAGCACAAGTGGAACTGTGGTTGAGGGTCTTTGATGCTGCTTTTAACTCCTAACCCTTACTCACTTGTTCAGTACCCACACTTTTCATTCCCACCTTAGTAATTCCCTTATCTCTTATTTGTCCTGTTTGTCTGTCCTAATTAGATTGTAAGCTCTGTCGAGCAGGGACTGTCTCTTACATCTAGTAGCGCTATAGAAATGATAAGTAGTAGTAGTAGTATTGGAACAGTACAGAGTGCTCCCAGGCAGGAGTGAGGTGCACAGGCAGAGCTCTGTATGTCTACTGGGAGTGCTATCCGGCAGAAATAAGGTGCACTGGGAGAACTGCGTTTGGAGGGGGTGTCTCACTACTGAAACAGCAGTAGGTGTTGCAGGGCAGGAATGAGGTGCAGCAGAGATGTGTGGGGTAAAAGCTTTTCACTTCACTTGACTTCTACAATTAACTTTTCCAAACCTCAATCAAGCAAAAGGATGGAAAGCCAGCACCATACTGCTGACCAGCAACCAGCACCTCATGTTGCATGCCTCAGGCTGCTACTTAGGCTCCAGGTACCATCTTACCCCTTTAAAACCTTTTGGATGCAATGCTCCTCTGCCTTTTCTTCTTGTACTATCCCTTATCAAAGTCCAGCAACTTAAAATAAAATAAAGAGATAGAGATACTAACACTCCCTCTCTATCTCTCCCCACATTAGTGCCTCAGTGCTGCTTCCAGAACTTGTATGGCAGATCAGTGACATAAGAACATAAATATTGTCCTACTGGGTCAGGCCAAAGGTCCATCTAACCCAGTATCCTGTTTCCAACTGTGGCCAGTCCAGGTCCCAAGTAACTGGTAGAGTCCCAAAAAGTAGCAAGATTCCATCTTACCCCCAGGGATAAGCAGTGGCTTTTCCTAGGTCTTTTTCCTTAATGACTGTTTATGGGCACTGCCTCCAGAACTTTGTCCAAACCTTTTTAAACCCAGCTAGGCTAACTGCTTTCACCACTTGCCCTGGCAACGGGTTCCAGAGTTTCACTATACTTTGAATGAAAAAAAAATATTTTCTACTTGTTTTAAATGTGCTACTATGTAAATTCAAGCAGCGTCCCTTAGTCTTTGTAATTTTGGAAATAGTGAACAATTGATTCACACTTACCCTTTTCTACTCCACTTATGATTTTACAGAAATGTAATCCTATAACCCCTCAGCTGTGTTTTCTTCAAACTGAAAAAGTCCACACTGAAGGCCCATCAAAGCAAGTACACCAGGCCCAGAAACACTGTCCAGAGTACAAAGGTACATTTGAAGGATGAACCAATATCAGCATGCTGGTGACCCGGACAGTCCACGTGCCAGAGCAGCCCTTGTGCATGTGACCCACAGGACCTGGGAAAACGCTTATAAGAGACTCAGTGTACCTTGATGGGGACTGCAGCAACTGGTGCAGCATAGAAGGAAAGCCCAGACATCCTGTCACCCTGGCATTCCTCTCTCTCCAGTAGCTTTCTGCTACAGTTATTACATACATTTACAGGAGTCTGCAAAGAGAAAGCAAGAGAGACAGAGGAGGGGGAGCAAAACAGACAGAGAAGAAATATGGAACTCCTAAAAGACAGCGTGTATGCAAGCATACGAGACCCAGAGTTTAACGCAGCTGTGAAATTTATGAATTTTTAAAAAAGGAAAAACAATTGAGCACAACACAGCAAGAACCAACTCAAGAAAGATCCAAAAGGCTGCTCCATGCCAGCAGCTTCCTTCTCTCCCCCCCCCCCCCCCCCACTCCACCCACATCCATGCAGCGTCAGAGAGAAAAACATCACAAATCGCCCGTCTACCTCTGCTCCAGAACAAGCCCTTTCCTCTGGTCTATGCAGAAAAGTTGTAAGAAACAGGGCGTAGCCCAAGAGAACCCCCCCCCCCCCACCAGTGACTAACACAGGTCAAAATCTCAGCAAGGGTAAATAGAACTGTGTCAATGCTCATTTCCCTGCCTACTATACTTCTGTTACTGCAGAGTACAAACAAAATACAAATGGCTGGTTTGTTTGCCTTCTTTCCTGAGCTTCTGCTAACATCAATGGCAAGAACACAGACTATGCTTCAGATTCTAGGTTTACTGTACAGTAAAGTAGTATAAAAAAAAAGTAATTTTAATTAGGGCTGTGGAGTCTGTACACCAAACCTTCGACTCAGGCTCCTACTGATATTAGGCTTTACATTTTTTTTAAAAGCAGTACTTTAGCTAAATATAACTTATATTATTCACCAGTACTTTAGATTCAAGAAAATATAAATATAAAATTGTAAGTTTTTATTTTGAAGTTGGCGTTGGTACATTTTCACTGACTCCGACTCTACCCAAAATTGCTTCCAACTCTGACTCCATGGTCCTGATTTTAACTAGAAACTTACAGCTGCCAACAGGATGAGAAAGGTTTTATCCTTAAATGACAAATAGGAACAGAACAGAATCCATACCTTGTAAACCGCACTGAACTTGCTATCGAGTGGGAAAGAGCGGGGTATAAGTGCTATAAATAAATAAATAAATCACTGACAGCCCTAAATGATATGCAAAGAATTCACAAATTTTACTGACAGGAAGGGTAACATTTTTATAAAATAACCTGTGGTCATCGGCCTCGATTTCCCTCCCCTCCCATCTGACCAGCACACCTCTGTTTCCCAGACACCCCCCACCCCCTGGTGTCTAGCGTCACCCTCCCTTCCCACAGGACTTTTTAAAAAATACCAGATATCTAACAGCACCACCCACCTGACCCCTCCCACAAGTATTCCCAACTCCACCTCTCCCAACTCAACCCCCCCCCCCCCCCATTCCCTGGTGTCTAGCGGCACCCACCTGACCTCTTTCCCCACATCACACCTTAAGTGGCAGGGCAACGGCATCTTGAAAAATCACAGTGCCCTGCCCCCCATGCAATTCACCTTGGGATGCACCAGGAGGGGCTAGTTTTTCACATAAGAGAATTTTTCCCTTACATGGCAGATTGACCCTTTGCAGTGCATTCCCAAGATGCATCACACAGGCTGGGTGCTGTCATTTTGCAAGATGGCCACACCAAAGGCAGGAGCGTGTGAGTATTGTTCCTGTCTCTTAAGGTGCAATGGGGGAGGAGGGATTACCTGGGAGAGGAGTCGGGTGGGTGCCACTAGGGAGGAGGGCGAGAGGGTGCCACTAGACATCAGGGATTATTTCTATTAGTTGCAGGAAAGGGAAGGGAAGGTGCAGCAGGGAGCGGGATTTCTTTTGAGTGGGCAGTGCAGATCGAGTGGGGATCAGGTGGGTGCCACTAGACACCAGGGATACTGGGTCGGGGGGGGGGGGGGGAGAAGGGAGATGCAGGAAGGTACTGGGCAGGGTAGTTGGGTTGGGAACAGAGAAGGGGTGCCAGTAGACTCTCATCCAACCCTTCTACGCTGCCCTGGACTTGGTGTAATTATTCCCACAGTAGCTGCGTGGCCCAACTTTTTTTTTTAATTGTGCATGATGCAGAATAGCTGAACTCTGTCTGATATCTTAATTACTATTGGTCAATCTATGATACTAACGAATTGGAAAAATGCTTCAATGCTTAATGAACACTTTTGGTGGCAGTCAGTTTTATTATATCATAAACTGGAAACAGCCTCTGCACTTTTTGCCGGATCCCTCAACAAAAAAACACTGATATGGTCTCCTTTAACGGACTACATTCATTGCATGGACAATGCTCATTAATCTGGGAACTTCTTTTTTTCTAATGTCCTTTTCTCTTATTATTAATGTATACATTGATATGAATCACTTCTATAGTTAACCACCTTGTAATACTTTACCGTTTTATTTTATGTGTATAATGCATAAAAACTTAATATAATTTCTGGGGAAAAAATGAACTCTGCATCTGAATTCTCTTTAATGTGGTGTGCAGTCAGGGTGTCCATGCAGCTTGCGCATTGCAATCCTGCAGTAAAACACTGTTAACTTGTGGTAACCGTGCAGAAAGCTTTCTGCCTCAGCCCCCATGTGTTTTGGAAGGGTATCAAAAATCTGTACAAAATGTTTTTTTGCGCTTTGAAATTAAAAAATCAGTTATATTTTCAGGTGGATTCTATTTTTACATTCTTGCAAACGCGGGCGCTAGAGGACACTAGCACCGGACTTGTACCCGTGTTTGCCTGCCCCCCCCCAAGGATCAGAGTCGGCGAGCGAGTGAAACATGCTCACTGGTTCTGACTGCTAATTACATGCAAATGAGGGTTTCCCGCATTCCTCCCTTATGATCACCAAGCAGCGTGCCAAATAAGGGTACTGATCCCGCTGCAAACCCTACGCTAGCTTAGAACTGGCGTTAGGGTTTGCCAGCAGGAGAGGAATGGTGGAGACAATCAGAAGAGGGTTGACAAGACCCAACTTATTCAGAATAGATCTTTTCACTGCTTGACCAAACCCTCTTATCTTCCTTGACTTCTTTGTAACACCAATTGTATTCTTTAACCTGATATGGCGATGCTATAGCAGGTCTTTGTACGCCACATTGAGCCTGCAAATAGGTGGGAAAATGTGGGATACAAGTGCAACAAATAAATAAATAAATAAATAAATAAACAAACCTAAGCCTGCCCCCCCCCCCCCAAACAGTAAGAAGACCTGGTGGTCCAATGGGACTGCTAGCCCTCCACATCCACTCCGGCACCCACACGGCCTACCTCGAAGCCCCACCCAGCGCATCCAGGCAGGGCAGGGCGCTGCCATTTTGAGGAGATGCCCGCAGAGGACGGAGAGAGTACTAGTCCCTCCAACTTCAAGGTAGGCTGCTGGGGGTGTGGAGGGCTAGCGGCCCCACTGGACCACCAAGGTCTTTTTAGTGGTTGGGGGCAGGTTTAGGTTTCACAGGTCCGGGCTTTTTTTTTTTTTTACAGCCCAGACCTGTCAAACAACTTCTGCAGGAGGATTATGCCTTGGGCACATGCCCAGACACAACCCTCCTGCAGAAGTACCTCTATGATCACAGCAAATAGCATGCCTATATTTGCATACTATTAGCTCTGATCAAAGGGACGTTACTGCCCCCCTCCCCCGCTCTAATTTTGGATCATCTGCACCTCAGTTCTCTATGCCCAGCACCCTCCTTACCAAGGGTCATTTACTAATGCCACTGATAATGCCCATTACTTGCCTCTTGGCCTGTAATAATGCACACATTAACTCCCAGTCAAGGGCCCCCTAAATGGTGGAGTGGAGTGGCCTAGTGGTCAGAGCACTAGTGGCCAGTTCAAATCCCACTGCTGCTCCTTGTGATCTTGGGCAAGTCACTTAACCCTCCATTGCCTCAGGTACAAACTTAGATTGTGAGCCCTCCTGGGACAGAGAAATATCCAGTGTACCTGAATGTAACTACTGAAAATGGTGTGAGCAAAATCTAAATAAATAAAATACAGAGAGTCATACCCTCATCATTTAAAAATCTCCAAAATTAGGGCAAATGCCATTTGCTTACATCTTGAATAAGATGCAATATCCTGTTACAAGCAGTCTTGGGCTGAAGAGCTGGGCCTGCCACTGACTCAATGTGGTGTTTATTCCCTGTGACTTTGGGAGGAGTCATGACAACAGAACTGTTGTTCCCCTCTTTGCCCTTTGGGAACGGTTAAGCAAATTGGGCACCAAAAGCTTCTGTATACATTGACATTGGCTAAACAGAATTTAAGAAAGAAAGAGAGCTTGGAAACATTTTCCTAATGATACAAATCTTTCTGCATATTATGTTTAATGGAATATAAAAACTCCTTATATGGTAGTGAAGCCTTGCCCAGCGCATTGAACTGCCATTTTGAGGCGGAGCTCGCAGGAGGAGAGAGGGAATGCTACTCCCTTCTCCTTTTTCAAGGTACAGAGAGGGGTTTGGGGGGCACTATACCACCAGGCCAGCCCCTGGGTGGGGGGCGGCTAGTGGAGTGGAGTGGAGGAGTGGCCTAGTGCTTAGAGCACCGGTCTTGAAATCCAGAGGTGGCCAGTTCAAATCCCACTGCTGCTCTTTGTGATCTTGGGCAAGTCACTTAACCCTCCATTGCCTCAGGTACAAACTTAGATTGTGACCCTCCTGGGACAGAGAAATATCCAGAGTACCTGAATGTAACTCACCTTGAGCTACTACTGAAAAAGGTGTGAGCAAAATCTAATAAATAAAAATAAATACATTTCAAGTGGGTGAAAGCTTATTGAACACAAAACCAAACAAGTGACATCTCCCTGTGTGATGCGAGAACATCAGAGACAAGCTAGTTCAGATCACATGGAAAGATGCAGATACTGAACCGTTTGCAGTAACATTTCAGTTTATAAAATCTATAGACGGCTATATACACAGAAAGAAAATGAAAATCCATAAAACGGCACATTGAGAAAGATTAATGTTTGGAGAGAGATTAGATAAAAGGAATGGACTACAATAATCAACGATCTTGCATACCCTGCTCCTTACCACCACAGCTTTCTACTGCGACATGGCCTGGTCTAATGTCATCCGGCTGTGACGGCAGCAGGTGAATGACATCATTGTTAAGAAGAATGGTAATTTTTAGGGGGGAAAGGTCTTGGTTATAACCAGAATAAGACATCCCAAATACATGCAACCCTCCCCCCACCCCAACCAAAAAATGCTTTTCTCTAGTTACAGAGACCTGTAATGAAACAGGCCAAAACAAATCTCCCCTTTCCCCTCCCCAAACTCCTTTTACTTACAGCTGTACAAGGCCTGTTGCTTCAACCCAGTAAGAGATAGCTCAGAAACCACACTTAAATATTCTCCATCAGGTGATATGCAGAGTTTAACCACCACATGATCTACACATCCTGGAGCTGGTTTTCAACCAGCTGTACAAAAGCAACATAACCAGCAAGATTTAAGCCTGCTGCCTGTGCACGAGGACACTGGGAAAATTCACACTAACTGGCTAAGTTTCTCCACACACCCAAAAAGCTTCAAGAACGCTTACATTTTTGAGAAACCAAATATAGCCAGCTGGTGGAAAAATAAAAAGGCACTTGGCAGGGGCTCAACTCTCACCACCTACTTCCTGAAGTTATGCAGCTAGAATCTCTTTAAAAAGTACCCCTCTGGGCACAGTGTGCAGCCCCCACTCTCTGCACTCCAATGCTACCAACATAAGTAGCATTTGTATTTTATTTATTTGTTACATTTGTATCTCACATTTTCCCGCACATAGTAGGCTCAATGTGGCTTACAAAGTTCTGGTGTGAGGTGCGGAACCAGGGGCGTAGCCAGACCTCGGCGGGAGGGAGGGTCCAGCGCCCAAGATGGAGGAGCACATTTTAGCCCACCTCCCCCTGCCGCCAACCCTCCCCCGCCACATTAACTCCCCCACCCCCCCGGCAAGGTATGTTTGCTGGCAGGGGACCCCAACCCCGGCAGCCTTAGTCTTCTTCAGCGCCGGTCTCCGGCGGGTTCGCTGATCTGTGCTGTGAGTCCTGACGTGTGCAGGACGTGCTGGACATCAGGACTCACAGCACAGATCAGCGAACACGCCGGGGGTGTGGAGGGGGGGTCGAAAGTAGAGGGGGCCAGGACTAAATCTGTGGGGCCCATGCCCCCATCTAGCTACGCCCCTGCTGTGGACAATACGTAGTAGTAGTATAACAGTAGTACAGAGGGGTAGTAAAATACAGAGTAGTACATTTTGCAAGAGTGGCCAATTTAGAAAGGGGGTAGAGTGTTGACTGGTTGATAGTTTAGTCGTTGTGTTTTATTTTTTTGTGGTTTATGTCAACTCTGCAGGCAGGGTATATCTTTCTGAAGAGGTGGGTCTTTAGGTTTTTTCGGAAGTTTAGATGAACGTTCATGGTTTTTAGGTCTTTTGGTAGCGGATTCCAGAGCTGAATGCATATGTAGGAAAAGCTGGACCCATATACTGATTTATATGCGTCAGTAGTTAAGAACTGCACCTGCAGCCATTTCTGGGTGGACAGTTTGCTGTCTAATTGTTGTCACCTGGGTTGAGGGACAGCTTTGAAGGACTCCTCTGAGAGTAGAGGAGCAAAGGTGAGAAGTGGCTCTTACAATGACCCTGTTACAGCCCTAGGATAGGGTTGATTTATTCAAAGACCACCTTATGCTGCTGAATATTGGAGAATGCTCGGTTTAAAATGGGGGCTGCCCTGAGTGGTAAATATACCTGCCCTGGCTGAGGTTTAGGTCCATGCCATCCATGAGTCCAATATTATTACTAATCAATGCTGATACAGAGGTGCACAGGTGTTTATCAATGAAATATAATCAAACCACTGGAAAGCAGGCCAAAACCAGTCAGGATACAGCTGGATCAAAATTACCGGCTCACTGTGTGATGTGAGCAGCCACATATCCTATATCTGACAATACAGGTACGCATAATACACTTTATATCTTACTGCATATATCACCATAGGAGATCAGATAATACGAACTAAAGGATAATTTATGTAGCTCGTTTCAGAGTAATATTCTTTGGGCTAAGTACTTATTTTATTTTTAAAACATTTCTATTTTACACAATCTGAAATTCTTGACACATCCCAGAAGAACAGACTCTGAGGCATTGATGGGCCCCCAAGAACTCTCCAATACCCCTGGAAGCCAGCAACCCAAACAAGTAGCTTCAACCTTGCCAAAGAACTTGAGCAGTTAATTCTAAAAGGGGGGGGGGGGTATGATTATGTTATCCCCAGGTGCATTTTCTGCTGAACTCAACCAGCTAGGCTTTCAGCTGGACATTTTATTTATTTATTTGATTTGTATCCCACATTTTCCCACCTATTTGCAGGCTCAATGTAGCTTACAATATTACATCATTTCAGGCGTAATTCAAGAGTAGATATATAATTACATATAAAACAAGTGTAACATAATGGATATAAACAACTCTGTGAACAAGAAAACAATCAGAATATCAAGTAGCTGGTGATGTGTTATAAATCCTTTTATTGATTATTATGGTAAGTCTTATTGAAAAGGTAAGTCTTTAATGATTTTCGAAAGTTAATTAGGTCGTGAATAATCTTCAGATCAGGTGGCAATGCGTTCCACATCTGTGTGCCAATGTAGGAAAAGCTAGACGCATGTACTAGCTTGTATATTAGACCTTTACAGCTTGGGAAGTGAAGTCCTAAGAATGTGCGTGCTTATCTTTTAGCATTCCTGAGTGGGAGATCAATAAGGTCTGACATGTAGGCTGGAGCATTTCCATGAATAATCCTATGAACCAGAGTGCATACCTTGAATACAGTACGTTCCTTAACTGGTAGCCAATGCAACCTCTCTCTTAGGGGTTTAGCACTTCCGTATTTTGTCTTTCTGAATATCAGTCTGGCTGCGGTGTTCTGAGCTGTCTGAAGTTTCTAGATGATATGCTCTTTACAACCAGCATATAGCGCGTTGCAGTAGTCTAGATGACTTAGCACCATCGATTGTACCAGGTTGCGAAAGATACCCCTTGGGAAGAAAGGCTTCAAACTCTTGAGTTTCCACATTGACAAGCATCTTCTTAGTTATATTTTTTATATGGTTTTCAAGTGTTAGATTTCGATCAATGGTAACTCCAAGAATCTTCAGGGTGTCTGAAATAGGAACGGAAAAGTTTGGTGTGGTAATGGAGGAGAATCTATTTGTGTTATGTTGTGATGCAAGTATAAGACATTGTGTTTTTTCAGCGTTAAAGCTTTAACTGAAAAGCATCCGCCCATGAATGCATAATTTGGAAGCTGTGATTGATGCGTCCATAATTTCCCATTGGATTATATTTGAACAGGATGTAAATCGTGACATCATCTGCATATATGTACGGATTAAGGCCTTGACTGGATAGCATCTTGGCCAAGGGTGTCATCATTAGATTGAAGAGGGTTGGGGAGAGTGGAGATCCTTGGGGAACTCTGCATTCCGGTATCCATAAAGCTGACATATTCAAGTTAGATTTCACTTGGTATGATCTTGTAGTTAGAAAGCCTCTAAACCAATTGAGAACGTTGCCTCCAACTCCGAAATATTCGAGAATGTTTAATAGTGTATTATGGCTTACCATGTCGAATGCACTGGACATGTCAAATTGTAGAAGGAGTATGTTGTTACCAGTTGCAACTGCTCGTTTGAATTTAGTAAGCAGGGTAGCTAAAACTGTTTCGGTGCTGTGGTTAGCCCGAAATCCTGATTGGGAGTCGTGAAGAATTGAGAATTTATCTAAATATTCAGTATGTTGTTTGTTCACCATACCTTCCATTAATTTAGTTATCAGAGGGATAGACGCTATTGGACGATAGTTGGTTAAGTCATTTGTGCTTTTTTTGCATCCTTGTGTATTGGGGTGAGTAAGATGTTTCCTTTATCCTTTGGGAATAATCCATTTTGTAGCATATAATTCAAATGAAGCGTGAGGTCAGATATGAATTGTTGAGGAGCTAATTTTATAAGGTTGTTAGGGCAGATATCTAATTTGCATTGGGACTTGGCAAACATTTTGAGGCCTAGGGAGATGGAATCAACCAAGAGTATGTTGAAGTTAGTCCAGGTTCTATCTACTGGATGTTCACCGGGGATTGGATCTAGACAGTCAAGAAATTTTAAGTATTCTGTGGAACTGATATGTAACGTAAGTCGTAACTTAACAATTTTCTCTTTGAAGTAATTCACAAGATTATCTGCCGAAGGGGTGTTTGTACTGTTAGAGGTAATCGGTGTAGTATCTAATAATTTGTTCACAAGTTGGAAGAGTTTGTGTGTATCATTATAGTCTGGTCCAATTTTTGTTTTGTAGTATGCTCTTTTGGTTTGTCTGATGGTGTATTTGTATTTTCTTTGTAGATGTTTCCAAGCATTGAATGTGGAGTCGTTTTTCTTTTTATTCCATGCTCATTCTAATCTTCTAACTTGGGTTTTTAGTTTTTTCAATTCTTCATTAAACCACGGTATTGAGTTCTTTCTTCGTGAGGTTCAAGTTTGTAATGGTGCTATATTGTCTAAAATGGTTCTGCATCTGTTGTCCTATTCTTGAAGAAAGTGATTTGAGTTCGTTTGAGCTGACCAATCATCATTATAAAATTGTTGCCAAAATATGACCGGGTCAATTTGACCTCTCGTGGTATAGGATAAACGTTCTTTAATGTGGTGTAAGTCGTTTTTTCACTATTGGAGGATAAGATTTAATTTATAATGATCAGACCATGGTACAGCTGTCTATTTTGTAGACGTAACTAGAAGATTAAGGTCTGATGAGAATTTATAGGTGATGATATCAAGCGTGTGCCCTTTAATATGGGTTGGTTCCATATTTGGCCAATGAAGATCCCATAATAGGAAGAGATCCATATATTCACGTACAAGGTGAAGATTAATGTCCCCTAGTATAATAAGGTTGGAGGTAGAAATACATGTGTTCGATATACTACTACTACTATTTAGCATTTCTATAGCGCTACAAGGCGTACGCAGCGCTGCACAAACATAGAAGAAAGACAGTCCCTGCTCAAAGAGCTTACAATCTAATAGACAAAAAAAAAAAATAAAGTAAGCAAATCAAATCAATTAATGTGAACGGGAAGGAAGAGAGGAGGGTAGGTGGAGGCGAGTGGTTACAAGTGGTTACGAGTCAAAAGCAATGTTAAAGAGGTGGGCTTTCAGTCTAGATTTAAAGGTGAAAAAGGATGGGGCAAGACGTAGGGGCTCAGGAAGTTTATTCCAGGCGTAGGGTGCAGCGAGACAGAAGGCGTGAAGTCTGGAGTTGGCAGTCGTGGAGAAGGGAACAGATAAGAAGGATTTATCCATGGAGCGGAGTGCACGGGAAGGGGTGTAGGGAAGGACGAGTGTGGAGAGATACTGGGGAGCAGCAGAGTGAGTACATTTATAGGTTAGTAGAAGAAGTTTGAACAGGATGCGAAAACGGATAGGGAGCCAGTGAAGGGTCTTGAGGAGAGGGGTAGTATGAGTAAAGCGACCCTGGCGGAAGACGAGACGGGCAGCAGAGTTTTGAACCGACTGGAGAGGGGAGAGGTGACTAAGTGGGAGGCCAGCAAGAAGCAGATTGCAGTAGTCTAAACGTGTCCATAATGTGTGTTCGGCAGTCAAGCCAATTTCCTGGAGGCCTATAAAACAGAATTACATTGAGGTGGTTACACAAATTTATATGATTAATTCTGACTGAGGTAATTTCGAGTTGCAGAATTATGGACTCGGTTACCATCGTAACATTAAAGTGGGATTTATGGATTATCTCTATACCTCCTCCTCTTTTTCCATTCCTCGTCCAATGGGTAATTTTGTAACCAGAGGGGCACAAATCTAGAATTATAGGGTCTTTAAGATCATGAATCCATGTCTCGTTGATAAAGAGAAGATCAAGATTGTCTGATAAGATCCAGTCTGTTATTGTTGCTGTTTTGTTGGCTACTGACCTGGCATTTATATAACCCAGCTGGATTGGTTGGTAGGACTCAATTAGGGTCGAAGAATTTGGCAAGTTTAATTTCATGCTAAAATCTTCCAGTTACCTTAGAACAGCTAAATCCTCCCCCCACCCTACCCTCACAACCTGAAAAATCTTTTTTTTTTTAGTTCAAACTTTTTTTTTTAATTAAGGTTCCTCAAGAAATTAGATTATAGAATTTGTTTGTATGAACAAAATATGTTTACATAAATTGAGGGTTCCTCGGCATATGAAAAAAATATTTTAGGGGTTCCACCATAGTAAAAAGTATGGGAATCACTGGGACAGGGGAAAGGTCATTTTTTAATATTAACCCCATGTTAAAATCTGCCTAGAAAGAAGTGCCCAGGGTTCCACATCTTTATATGAAAGCAGTGCTTTCATATGAATACTAGGTTACCACGTAACTAGTCCACTGCTATTCAACATATTTATAAATGATCTCAAAATTGAAACTACAAGTGAGGTGATTACATTTTGAGTTGACACAAAACTATTCAAAGTTGTTAAAACACATGCAAGTGAGAAAAATTGCAGGAAGACCTTAGGAAACTGGAAGACTGGGCATCCAAATGGCAGATGAAATTTAATGTGGACAAATGCAAAGTGATGCACATTGGGAAGAATAATCTAAATCATGGTTATGTGAAGACGAGTCCACCTTAAGAGGCAGAACCCAAGAAAAAGATCTAGGTGTCATTGTAGTTAATATGCTTAGATCTTCTCCCTAGTGTGTGGTGGAGGCCAAAAAATCAAACAGGATGCTAGGAATTATTAGGAAAGGGCTGGTAAATAAGACCGAGAATACTGTAACATCTCTGTATCACTCCATGGTGTGACCTCTTGAGTATTGCGTTCAGTTCTGGTCGCCGTATCTCAAAAAAGATATAGAGGCAGATGCAGCAACCAAACGTAAAAAAATCTAAATCGTTAAAGTCCCTAACGATTTTAAAATAACGAAAAATGCACCAAAAAAAAAAGTCACACATGCTGAGATCGGTAGTGAAACGTACAATGTATCAAAGAATCACAATACACATCGTTAATCGGCCCCCAAATCATGCGCAGAGCAGCCAAGCGTTATGTTAGCTGCTCTGCGCATGCCACAAACAGTCAAAACACAGTCAAATCGCAAGCACATGGCTCCCAAATAAAAACAAAAATAAAAAAAAGGGTCGGGAGGGGGCAAGGGCGCTCATCAGGAGCGTCCTGTACAGACGGCCTTGCCCCCCCCCCCCCGCTGCTCCCCACTTTCCGCCCCTCCCCCCCCCCCGAAAAGCAAAATTCTAGCAGCCCCTGCCCCCTCCCCACTTTCCGCCGCTCCCCCCACCCCGAAAAAGCAAACTTCTAGAAGCCCCTGCCCCCCTCCCTTCCTCACTACTCTCTCACCTCAGCTCCGCCTCCCGACATCCTCCATCCGTGCCCCGCCCCCTTTTGGGGTCGTCGCCGCCATTCCCCTCCTCCATCGGGCCCCCCTTCCTCTTACCGGGCCCGTGCAGCGCCTCTCTCCTCTGTCCGAAGGCGCTGCACGGGCAAGAAGAAAGCTGAATCAGCTGATGCCTGCCTTCGCGATGGCGCGTCTTTCTTCTGCTGCGCCCGCCCCTGTCTGACGTCAGTAACCTACGTAGGTTACTGACGTCAGACAGGGGCGGGCCCAGGAGGAGAAAGACGCTCTATCGAAGCTAGGCGAAGGCAGGCATCAGCTGATTCAGCTTTCTTCTTGCCCGTGCAGCGCCTTCGGACAGAGGAGAGAGGCGCTGCACGGGCCCGGTAAGAGGAAGGGGGGCCCGATGGAGGAGGGGAATGGCGGCGACGACCCCAAAAGGGGGCGGGGCACGGACGGAGGATGTCGGGAGGCGGAGCTGAGGTGAGAGAGTAGTGAGGAAGGGAGGGGGGCAGGGGCTTCTAGAAGTTTGCTTTTTCGGGGTGGGGGGAGCGGCAGAAAGTGGGGAGCAGCGGGGGGGGGGGGGGGGGGAGGCAAGGCCGTCCGTACAGGACGCTCCTGATGAGCGCCCTTGCCCCCTCCCGATCCTTTTTTTATTTTTATTTTTTTATGTGTTTTCTGAGGTCCTTTGGACCAATCACAGCGCTTTTAGCTCTGCTAATGCGCTGGGATTGGCTCAAAGTTTGTTTATTTTTTCACTTAACACTTTTTCCTGCCACGGAGCTGTCCTAACGAGAGGTCCAGACCTCTCGTTAGTTTTCCTGCCTTTTTCCTGCGTAAAGGCAATCGGAAAAGGTTAGTGCATGTCGTTTCAATGGGGTTTTCACACTAATTGCTCATCTCCATTCCGTTTTCGTTAGCTGCTACTGTCGTCGGAAAATAGGCTTAAGTGCATGGAAGGATAGGAAATTCTTCCCTGAGGGCTCATTTAACGATGAAAAACGTTTAGTGCATCTACCTCTTAGTGGAATTAGAAAAGGTTCAAAGAAGAGCAAACAAAATGATAAAGGGGATGGAACTCCTCCCATATGAGGAAAGACTAAAGAGATTAGTGCTTTTCAGCTTGGAAAAGAGACTGCTGAGGGGGGATATGACTGAGGTCTGCAAAATCCTGAGTGGTGTAGAACAGGGAAAAGTGAATCAATTTTTCATTCATTCAAGAAGTACAAAATCCAGGGAACACTCAATGAAATTACATGGAAATACTTGTAAAACAAATAGGAAGAAATATTTTTTCACTCAAAGAATAGTTAAGCTCTGGAACTCATTGCCGGAGGATGTGGTAATAGCAGATAGCATACCTGGGTTTAAAAGGTTTGGACAAGTTCCTGGAGAAAAAGTCTATACTGAGATAGCCACTGCTTGTCTTGGGATTGGTAGCATGGAATGTTGCTACTATTTGGGTTTCTGCTGGGTAGTTGTCACCTGGATTTGCCACTGTTGGAAGGAGGATACTTGGCTAGATGGACCATTGGTCTGACCCAGTATAGCTATTCTAATGTTCAGTCGCCAAGGAAACCAGTAAGCAACCTACGCTTACATCTTATCACAAAAATGCCAAGTTACCCAGTTCCAGGCTGGAGACCTTTTGGCCAGTCTTATTTTTTTGTTTAACTTACATCCCAAAGCAGTGTGGGATTTGTAGTACCTAATCCTACCCACTGAAATCAGTGCTGCAAGTCCCATAATGCGCCAGATGGGATGGTCAGAAATCCAGGACTATCCCAGAATCTCCACCCCAGAACTGGTAACTTGGCATCTCTGTAGGATTGCCAACTATATCCAGGTTTGCCCAACAGAGTTTATTTAGTTCTGGGTTTACCCCATTGCATGTAGGGTTTTGTAGTTCCGATTTGCTCATTGATTGCCCTAAGAAAAGCAAAACTACAAGTCCCTGCATGTAATGCATTTAAACCCAGGACTGGATTAGTCCTGCCAGGCAAATTTGGATCCAGTTGGCAACCTTACATCTCTGTTATCATTATACGCCCTTAGATCTATCACTCACCATGATACATCTACCATTCTCTCTGACTATATTTTTACCAGGGGAGACAAAGAAACACAAGTGTGCTCTGCCTCCCCATCAGAGGCTTGTATTAAGGAAAGAACACTCCATGGTCCCAAGGATGTTGCTATAATAGGAACTGGGTAGACAGTCCTTCTCTTGTCTAAGCCTCTGGGGTTGCCATGGAGACACCCATTAAAGCTTACGTGCAGAAGGATGAGAGCCGGTATGGTCCTTGAGCCAAACATAGCTGCCCAGTCTGCATTTCTACCACCCCATCAGCACAGAACCCAGGGAGGCCTGGCCAAAGGTGCTTCAACTGATCCCAAGAGCATATTTGGAGTGAGAAGTCACAAAAAAAAAAAAAAAAAGTAATATTTGATGCTTTCTACCTCCTTAATTCTGCTTCTGCTGCCTGTCCTTCCCAGCCTGCCACCTCAATCATGTGCTCAGGCCTCATACACCCAAAAGCTAGACAGGAAATTAAAAACTGGATCCCTTATGCCAGATCATTTGAACTGTGTAAGTGGCCCCAAAATACCAGTTTTATTATCCCAAGAATTTAGCCTTGCTCAGAATACTCAAGCGCACTATTCAGCATCAGGTATACATAAATGTACAAATCCAACCATTTATACAGGAAATATATATACAATAAAATTTATTACAGATCCCAACTCTTAAGATCATAAGAATAGCCATATTGGGTCAGACCAATGGCCCATCTAGCCCAGTATCCTGTTTCCAACAGTGGACAATCCACGTCACAATTACCTGGCAGAAACTCAAATAGTAGCAACATTCTATGCTACTCATCCCAGGGCAAGCAGTGGCTTCTCCACGTCTGTCTCAGTAGCAGACTATGAACTTTTCCTCCAGGAACTTGTTCAAACCTTTTTTAAACCCAGATACGCTAACCACTGTTACTACATCCTCTGGGAAAGAGTTCCAGAGCTTAACTATTCATTAAGTGAAAAAGTATTTCCTCCTATTTGTTTTAAAAGTTTTCCATGTAACTTTATACAGCATCCCCTAGCCTTTGTACTTTTAGAAAGAGTAAAAAAAAATTGATTCACTTCTACTTGTTCTATACCACTCAGGATTTTGTAGACCTCAATCATATCGCCCTTCATCCGTCTCTTTTCCAAGTCGAAGAGCCCTAACCCCTTTAGCCTTTCTTTGAACGAGAGTAGAGAGATGTGGTAGCCATGTTAGTCCACTTTTAAAGGTAATCAATAGAAATAAAACAAAATAAAACAAGGAAAAGAAAATAAGATGATAACTTTTTTATTGGACATAACTTAATACATTTTTTTGATTAGCTTTCAAAGGTAGGCCTTCTTCGTCAGATCGGAAATAAGCTGGCCTTCCGATAGCCAACCAACTTAAAACACAAGCTAATTAGAAGTAAGCTCCCAACACAGACTCAAAAAGAAGAGAATGGCACATATCCTTGCAATATATCCAGCTGCAAATTATGCCAAAACATTTCACAGGACCCCACGGTCATTCACAAAGAAAAAATATTCAACATTAAGGAATCTTTCACATTCTCATCTTCCAACATGGTATATATCACTCAGTGTAAAAAATGCAGCGATGGGTGCTACATTGAAGAAACAAGTCAGATGCTAAAGAAGAGATCAAAATTTTTTTAATTATTTATAATTTAGAATTTACTTATTACAAGTGAAAAAGTGAAATACCTGACAAAAAAAACAGACAGGCATATTACAAAAAGGAAAATTGAGTAATCAAAAAAAATACTATTTCTTGTCTTCTTTAGACCACAAAATTGGGGAGGAGTAAACATATTGCTCAGGAGATAACATTAAAGTATAGTGATAGACAATGAATATTGCTTTACACACCCATCTTCAGACCATTCTTATAATAAAAAAAACTCAATCACAGATATCAAACTGCTTCCAATTTTTTTGAATTAACAAAAGCTCTTAATTGATCCGGATTGAAGAAGATATATTTAAGCCCTAGGTATTTTATTACGCATTTACAAGGATAATTAAGGTAAAAAGCACCTATTGCTAGGGCCTCTTTCCTAATGGCTAAAAAAGCTCTTCTTTCCTGTGTTTGTCTGGTAACGTCTAAATACATCCAAATCTTTGCCCCATAGAACAAGGATTGTGAGTTCCTAAAGATTAAGCGTTTGACCGCTTCTAGGTCTTGCTCAAATATAAAGGAAACGATTAAAGTCATCCTTTCAGAATCCTCAGTGATTGATGATTCTAGAATATCAGTCAAATTCTGGTAGCGCTATACAAATGTTAATAATAATAGTAATAAATTCAATTTTTCTGCTTCCTTTTTTTGTAGTTGTGATTCCAAATCCAAATCAGTCTGTACTTTCTTCTTTTGTGGTATATAGTAGATACGATTTATTGGAGGAATAAGGTCAGGAGAGTATTTCAAAACCTAATCCCCATTGCTTTAGGGAAATTCAAGAAACGTAGGTTCAATCGTCAAT
Source organism: Microcaecilia unicolor (assembly GCF_901765095.1). NCBI lineage: Eukaryota > Metazoa > Chordata > Amphibia > Gymnophiona > Siphonopidae > Microcaecilia > Microcaecilia unicolor. Next base: position 71,524,067 of record NC_044042.1, on the reverse strand, counting down.
TATAATTCTCAATCTGTTCAATTTTTCTATGAATCAAACCATTGTCTTTTATAACCGTATTTGAGGATTCTTGTAATTTTTCCACATCTGTTTTAAACTTCAACATTTGGGTTTTAGAGTCATTTTTAATAAGATCGAAAGATTTAGTAAGTATATCAACAGTACTCACAAGTGTGGCAATTTCTTCTGATGAATTAGTCAGTTTGATATCTAGTTGTTGGAGAGCTTCCCATATGCTCTTTAGTGTCACCGTCTCCGGTTTTAGTAGAGAAATTCTACATTGAGTTTGCTGGCCCAAAGGCCTCAAACCTCCATTGGTTCCCCTCTCGGCAGAGCCTCTTTCTTGGAAGTCGACTTCCAATTCGGATGTTCCCAACTGGGAGAGGGGACCTTCGGGTGGAGGCGGTGAATTGAGATCCGGGGGGGGGGGGGGGGGGGGGGGGGGGAGAGTGACATCCAGCCCTAAGTCTCGAAGTTCTCCCGCAAAGGAGACAGCAGGGCGCTTCCGGGTGTTTGGTCTGGCGTTCTCACGGTAAACCCCTCGGATAGTTTGCTGTGAAGGGGAGGAGGTCCTGGCCAATGAGGCTCCAGCCTTGACCATTCCTTTCCGTTCTGCGTGAGGCACTTTCGCTAAAGAATCAATAAAAATTCCACAGGTCTCTTCGAGGGGTCTTAACCGCGATCGCAGATTGCCGCCATTTTGAAACTCCTCTCCTTACTAAGAAGAAGAGATTTAATTTACATAGACACCATATGAAAAATGCTAGTACCAACCAGGATGTCACCTCTGTGGGGCAACACTTTACAAAGCCAGAACACTGTACCAGTGATTTCATGGTAAGAATCCTAAAAGGGAACTTTAAAACAATACAGGAACGTAAGACCTTTGAAATCAGAATGATTAAATATTTTGACACCCACCAGACAGGACTTAACAAAGATCTGGGTTTTCTAGCCCATTATAAACCATAAATTGTACTGCTTTGTCACCCTCCTATCTCCATGCCCCTCATCCACCTGACTCTCCCTGTCTCTCACCTAACCCACCCTCATCCTGTTAGACTGTCACTGAAATGCTTTGATGTTTCACTTATATATACTGTCATCTACCAACATTTGCTTATTTCCGATCTGACGAAGAAGGGCAACCTTCGAAAGCTAATCAAGAAATGTATTGTTATGTCCAATAAAAAAGGTATCATCTTATTTTCTTTTCTTTCTATTGATTACCTTCAAATGAGAGGAGTTCCATCATTTTGATTGCTCTTCTCTGAACCTTTTCTAATTCCACATATATCTTTTTTGAGATACGGCAACCAGAACTGAACGCAATATTCAAGGTGAGGTCACACCATGGAGTGATTCAGAGGCATTATAGCATTCTCGGTCTTATTTACCATCCCTTTCCCAATAATTCCTAGCATCCTGCTTGCTTTTTTTTGTCCGCCACCGCAAAATGATTAATAAATTCTGTTGGTCTGGTAAGAAACCAAAAATACAGTGGAAATACCTGATAGGTAGCTGGAGAGAGGGGGGTTATATGAAACAGTATAATAATGCTTGTTTACTCCATCACCTTAGGGATTGGGTTTTGGGTCTATACTGTACACTGATATTTCCTTTGAATGGCATTTCTTTCGGCCTCTGCACCCTCTTTATCTCTTGCATGCACGTCTCTCTACAATCCCAACGCAATTTAGCTTACCGTTGCGCCCTCTGTGGCACTTGTGGAGAGATGTGCTGTGAATGTGGGAACAGGACCCCACCAGTAGGCTGCTCTTGCCTTTAGTGAGGAATGCGGATTTTCAGCCTGGATTAGACAATGTGATAGTTCAGAGATTGAAATCTCTAGGCATTTTATTTTTGGAACACTTGACACTTGAGGATGGCTCTCTGTTGTCTTACACAGAATTGCAACAACAGCTCTCTTCTGCACCAGCTGAGAGATTTGCTTATATGCAAATTTCGCAATTCTTTGCTGGTTTGTTTTCCACAATTTTGTCACCCCAGTTCAGCTGTTTGAGAAAATTTCTGGAAGGAGACATGACAGGCCAAATCTCCATCTCTTGGTTTAAGAAACAGTTAGTTAAAAAAAAAAACAGCCTTTTCAAACTTACACTCCTCTGTTAAAGGCCTTGGAATAGAGATATAGATAGACCTATAACAACATCAATTGATCAAAATAGGTTTAAATCAATACCAGCTTTAGTACATAGCACTGACTTACAAGAATGCCAATATCGACTGACCCACAGGGCTTATTTTTCACAGAAACAGGCTTTTCATACAGGTTGTGCCGATACCCCTCAATGTTTGAAATGTAAAACTCAACACAATATTGTTTTTCATGACATAAGGCAGTGTAGGCGAATACAAACGTTTTGGGTGGCTCTTCTTTCATATTTACAGCACCTTTTACAACAGTCCAAAGAGGAGATTCTTTTTAATAAGGGTTCATTATTTGGGGCTCAGGGCCAAGGTGAACGCAGTTTTTTGGGAAAGGCCTACATGGTGGGGAAGAAATGCATATTAAACCACTGCCTACAAGGCTCGCCTCCCACATTCTGGTACTGGGAGAAATAAGACCCACACCATGATGTTCCTGGAGTGATATGGAGCTAGGATTCACCCCAAGACACAAAAACATTTTTTTTTTATCAATTTGGGAACCTTATTTATAGTCAATACCTTCCAAAGCGGAAGTCAAGTTTTGAATACCTTTCAGGGCAACCCTCAGGTACCTTCATAATCAGGGGGAAGGGGTTGGTGGGGTGTGGAGATTGTTGGTCATTGGTAGGCTCAAGGTCATCAGACCTCGAGCCACTTCAAGCTAAGTTGTTTTAAAGGGAAGGGGGGGGATGTTTATGGGAGGAACGGGGATGCAACTCTTCATTATGTCATATGTTTTTGTTATGACATATCACTGTAGTTATTATGACTTCATAAGCAATAAACAGATTCTTCATTAGTACAGGTCCCCACTCATAACAAGTTAAGGGAGGAGGCAGGAAATCTTCAAAGCTGGCCATCTCATTAAGAAAGGAAGCATGTAAGTAAAAGCTGATACTTAGCCAGCACTTGCCAGATGACATTAACTGGAAAACTTTATCTAGTTAAATGGGTCCCAAATATTTGCCCAAAATCATACAGGCTGAATAGCTGGTCTCAAATGGCCTGGGTCATTCTGTCCAGACAGCAGTGAATATCAGTGATATCTAGATAAAGTGAAATCACGTGCCCAGTACACTCTAGCACCACCATTGTCTCAACAGGTAAAATTTCACTGGGAAGCTGAGGAAAAGGTTCATAAGTTGAGGTCTGTATGCCTAACGCCAGACGTTAGCTAAAACCCTTTGAATAATTACCTCTAGAAAACCAGGGAAAAAAGGCAAGAATATTTGACAATGGCTCTTGTCACTATGGCCAAGAGGTAAGGTGAAGGGAAAGAGAAAGGGATTTTTTTTGGCTGACATCTTTTTTTCAGTCATGGCTCAAGGCAAGTTACTTTCAGATACGTGAAGTCTTTTCCTGTTCTTGGAGGGCTCACAATATAAAGTTTGTACCTGAAGCAAAGGAGGGTTAAGCAACTTGGCCGAGTTCATGAGGAGCTGCAATGGGATTTGAACCAGGCTTCGATTCTCAGCCTGCTGCTCTAACCTTAGGCTATTCTTCAAAGAACCACAAATCATTTAGTTTCCCTCCTACAGAAATAAGACCTGGCGGGGAAAGCACCTACAGTTACCGCCCAGCGCAAGAAACCAGTGAGGATTTTGTCCAGAATCCGTGTGTCCACAATAAACACTGCTCGTACCATGTGATTACAATGCAATATAGCCAAGAAAATCACAAGACACATGAATTGAACGGTGGTTACCAAAGGGGACAAGCAAAAAGCACACAAATCCACGTGGCAGGAACGCATTCCTGACGGGAACTGCTGTTATTTTCACACGGTGATGACATGATCTCTCTTTCAGAGGAATCCATACCAGCTTTGCTCACTTCACCTCATACCTGGTGCCAGACTCCTTCAGGAGCTCCAGAGTAGAGAATGACACGGGGACGGGGACCCGCGGTAACCGCGGGGTTGGAGATGGGGACAGAGCTTACGGGGATGGGGACAGAGCTCAAACTTTGTCCCTGTGTCATTTTCTACTTTGAAGCCTGGTAATGAACTGGACTGTTATTTATGTTTGAGTGATGCAGACGATATTTTGATTCTTTGGAAAAACAAGTAAAACATGCTGGCCACAACTAGCAAAATCTGCATGGGGGGATCCTGCACATTCCTGCTAGCAGCACATCTTCTAAGAAGATATCTTCTATTGCAGGATGGACTGTGAAAGACAGGAGAGCTAGACTGAATATTGAGATTGTTGACTTCTTATTCATCCACAGATTAAAAAATCACAACAGTGCTTCATAAGGCATATTTCTCCCCTCTAGGGCATACAGAATGAGTTGTATTTTGTACCCCTGGACACTTTAACAGGGTGGATTAGGACTCCTTGGGGTAGTAGGAATCAGCTATTGTTGGTGTTAGAAGGGTAGAGGGTGGTGGTGAGGAGGGTTATTAAAGCTGCTCGCTTTTATTAGTGTTTTCAATTTGTAATTTATACACAATAGTTGCACAGCATACTGTTCCTTTTTATACTTTAATAAAAAGATTTAAATATAAAATCATAATTGTTCGAGGCTTCTGCAGATGAGGACAGAGCCCATTGGGACGAATCGGGGACGGGGACAGGGCCTGGGGGAACGGAGACAGAACCTACGGGGACAAACTTTGTCCCCGTGTTAGTCTCTACTCTGGAGGCCAGTCATGACTTGGAAACTGACACAGCAAAGCATTCTGGGACTCGATCTTCCAGGCTTCCTTTGAATTTTAGTTAACCCAAGCATAAACACTGTTATAAAGAAAAGAGTATCTTTCATCGAGTTGCCTGTTTGGGCAACATCTTCATCACAACTGCAATCCGTTGTACCAAAGAAGTCAGAGCTATTTACCTCCAAGTCACACAGTATTTCTTGTGGCTTGCCTAAGTTTCTGTTCCTCAAACATACATATGGATTGCATACATTAACAACCTGGGCTTATGCTAGTTCTGCTGCATAGTTATTTCCAGCAGTCACGAGGTTCACAATTCCCAGATTTGAAAAGGAGGGGCTCTGTCGCATCCTGCTTCTCTCCAGAACTACCACTGTCATTTCAAACCTCCTCCCACCCCCCACCCCAAGCCTTTCACTTCTGGTCTTTGAACTTGGTGACAACCTCACATTTGTGTTTCCTGAAACTTCATTTCACATAACAGTCTTTCAGGGAATGCTCCAAATGTCTTCAGAGAGCAAAATTGGGTCACCCATCCAGAAAAAGGTCGCCAGTGTCCTTTCTGGATTTTCCAGTTCACATTCCACAAATCTCTCTCATGTTCCTGCTCCTCTAGACACCTTTAGGATGGTTTTGAGAACAGCATTTAAACAAAAATGAACTAAAGCCTCACTATGACATGGGGACAGCCGGACAACTCCAGAGAGTGACCAGCACTTCAAAAGCTCCTCCCACTGTAACTGAACCCTAGGTTTATGCAGGGACGTAGCCAGACCTCACGGAGGGGGCCAGAGGTCGAGGTGGGGGGGACCTTTTGGTCCCCCACCCTGCTGCCTCGCCACCCTGCCGCTCCCCACCCACTGCTGCAGCAAATACCTTGGCTGGCAGGGATCCCCAACCCCCTCCCCAGCCAGCTGAAGCCTTGTCCAGCGCCTGTCTCCGGGTGCCGCCACTTTGCCTGCCCTGCTCTGTCTTCCCCTCACGTTTTGCACACTCCTTTAGTGAAATTCAGCGTGCTCAGTTTTACTAAAAGGAGCAAGCCCGACTTGAGGGGAAGGCAATGCCGTAGCGCCAGAGATTGGCGCTTGACAAGGATTGGGGACCGCCGCCAGCAAACAAGGGGCCCAGAGGAAATCTGGGAAGGCCCAGGCCCCCGTGGCCCCATGTAGCTACGCCACTAGGTTTGTGAGCCACATGGCTCTTGACAAATGCAGGTGAGCCACAGAAACTTGTTTCATCACCAAGAGACCTGTGCTGCTGGTCTAACATGTGTCCTGCTCAGCAGAGGAGAAGCACAAGCTGGATCTGCTATGCTACCACAGATATGCTCAGAGTCCAGCACAGCATCTTATGTCCAAGTCCGAGGACACCCCACAGACCATCTAAAGAGTCACTAATCTCTCTAGGCCTGCAGAAAGACTCTGCCATTAACAAAATCTAAGCAGTAAATCTTGGCCACATGTTGGAATAAATTATACACAGATGTAAAAAAAGAACCCCCCACCAATGACGACTTTGGGCTGAAAATTATAACATGGTCTTAATAAGCAGGAAGTGCCAGGAGTCCCATGGACAGTTGGAATGCGATTCTCTGCACCAAGAAATAATTATTTTCTTCATCAACACAAACAGCTGACACAGAGCAGGATATGGATGGGGAACAATGTTCCTCCACCTCCAGAGCAAGAAGAAAAGTAGTCCCTCAACAGCACCTCCCAGAGGTGGTTGGGTTGAAAAAGATCAAAAGTTCAAGTCCACCTACCCACCACACCTCTCTGTGGCCAGGTCAGCACAGTGACCCCAGGGATGATCATCTGATGACGTTGAATGGTTGGTGTTTCAGCAGCTTTTGGGGTCAGCATACATGATGAAGGGGGAGTGGGGAGGCTAAGCTACTAAGACAGCTAAGAGCATAGGAAGGAGGAATAAGGGAGGGGGAGGAATAAAATGTCACAAAGTGCACTCCTGCTGAACATGACAGGGCACTACAAGAAGTCCGGTTTAATCTATACCCTACCTGAATAAATTACCTCTACACTCTCATCTCTCCCTACGTTCCTCCCCGTGAACTCCGCTCACTGGACAAATCTCTCTTGTCGTCCCCCTTTCTCCTCTACTGCTAACTCCAGGCTTTGTTCCTTTCTCTTGCGGCACCTTATGCCTGGAATAGACTTCCTGAACCTATACGTCTAGCTCCATCTCTACCTGCTTTCAGGTCTATGCTGAAAACCCACCTTTTCACTGCTGCTTTTAACTCCTAGTCATTACTCAGTTGCCCTCCCTTGTCCCTTCCTTCCTTCTCACCCAGTACTTCCCTCACCCGTAACTGTCTTGTCTGTCTGTATTTTTAGATTGTAAGCTCTTTTGAGCAGGGACTGTCTATGTCAGGTGTTCAGCGCTGCGTGCATCTGGTAGCGCTATACAAATGCTAATAATAATAACAATAATATTGTACACATACAAAACTCAAACTCTAAGGCAGCAGCTCTGTCATCCAGCTATCGGCCACGTTCAGCACAGCCATCCAGATCATCACCTTAGGACACATTCTTTTTTCTGTCCTTAAATTAACATTAACTGGATAGTTATCTGGGTACCAGTGTAGACTATTGTTGCTACCTGAACAAAATAAAATATAATGAAGTTGAAAATCAAGGTATGGCCCCAATGAACAGCACTTATCCAGGTACGAGCTGTTCCCACCCAGAAAAATGCCACTGAATTTCAGGCAGATATAGTACATCAACATACAAGATAAGAACCTGCTGGTGGTGTGTGTGTGTGGGGAGGGGGGGGGACCTATAATCAGGTTACTGCCCAGAGCCTACAGTGCCCTTAATCCATCCCTGCAAACAGACCACAGTCCTGAGAAAACTGTGGCTCACTGACCTGTGGTGGGTGGCCAGCAAGCCACTATGCTTCAAACAGATTTTCAGAATAAACTCATGAAAGCATTCTTCCACACTGCAGTGACGCAACAAAGCTGCACATGCGAGGGGGGGGGGGCAGTTCTGGCTCATTACCAGAGACACATCAAACAGCAAAAAGTATCCATCAATGTGGAAAACTCAATGAGCCCCATGAGACCTTAGTAATTCAAAATATTAAAATAAATAATCAAACCCACCTCCTGTCTCAAACCACATCGTCTATACTCACCACAAACAAAGAAACTGAACAGGATGGCAGAAAAAGGTCATACCGTCCATACAGTTTGTCCATCCATACCAACTTCTCAGCTCTACAATCCCTTCCATTCCCACAAAGATCCTCGGTGCTTGTCCCATTGCCTTCCTGAATTTAGATGCCACCATCTTCACACATCCACACCCTTTTCATAAAGAACTATTTTCTTACATTACCCCTAAGTCTATTCCCTATCACCCTCATCTTATGACCCCTGCCCCCCACCCCCATTCTAGAGCTTCCTTTCAATTGAAAGAAACCCAATTCCTGTGAATTTATACCTCAGAGATATTAATCTTTATTATAGTTTTTCATAATAATACAGCCAAAATGCATCATAAACAGGAATGCAGATTGTTCCCCAACTCCCTTCCCAGAAACCCAGCAAAAAATATCCACATTGCCTTAACTCCAGCTCCAACTTAACACAACATCCAGCGTAACCGCTCAGAGCAACCCGCTAATAGGTTGACTGTGCCCGCCAAATCTCATAAATGACCCAGGACCTTGTGAAATTGCAGCAGTCTTCCTTGGCAAATAGCTGTCAACTGGACATAATGTAAACGTCTGAGTTTGGGGATATTTAAATGTCTAATCATCTCTCTCCTTTCCTGCCTTTCTTACAAAGCAGCACCAACAAGGGTGGAAGTGAGGAACGTTCCAAATGACCAAGGCAAACAAGGTATAGGCGCGTCCAAGGGTTTATTTGGCAAAATATGATACAAAGACCCTACAAGGGCCGTGTTTCGGCACAAAGCCTTCCTCAGGGGTCGAAGCAGTGCAAACAAAGTAAGCTTTGCAGAGACAAGTAGGAAAAAGTGCACCAAAAATAAACAATAGGGAAAAGGGTAATGTGACCTACCGTTTATTTCTGGCGCAATTTTTCAGCTTTTCCAACTTTCGCAGTGACGTTTCATTGCCACGCCTTACAGTGCATATTGTTCCAGCGCTCTTATTTTTTGTTACATTTGCAACCTGCGCTTTCTCACTCATGGCAGGCTCAATGTGGCTTACATGGGGCAATGGAGGGTTAAGTGACTTGCCCAGAGTCACAAGGAGCTGCCTGTGCCTGAAGTGGGAATCGAACTCAGTTCCTCAGTTCCCCAGGACCAAAGTCCACCACCCTAACCACTAGGCCACTCCTCCACTGTTGCTACTATTTGAGATTCTACATGGAATGTTGCTATTCCACTAGCAACATCGGCCCTTGCAGATCACCAATGTGGCCGCGCAGGCTTCTGCTTCTTCGAGTCTGACGTCCTGCACAGACTCACAGAAACAGAAGCCTGCGCAGCCTTCTACATGGAATGTTGCTAGTGGAATAGCAACATTCCATGTAGAATCTCCAATAGTAGCAACATTCTATGTAGAATCTCCAATAGTAGCAACATTCCATGTAGAATCTCCAATAGTATCTATTTTATTTTTGTTACATTTGTACCCTGCGCTTTCCCACTCATGGCAGGCTCAATGCAGCTTACATGGGGCAATGGAGGGTTAAGTGACTTGCCCAGAGTCACAAGGAGCTGCCTGTGCCTGAAGTGGGAATCGAACTCAGTTCCTCAGTTCCCCAGGACCAAAGTCCACCACCCTAACCACTCCTCCACTCTAGGGCTTTTCCCCCCACTTATAGACTCCTCACTTCCACCCTTGTTGGTGCTGCTTGACTGTTTGTGAAATTAGTGAGGACCTTCCCCCTTTTTTGCTTGAGTTTTTTCTTACAAAGTATGCACAGCAGAAGAAAAGAGGTTTTAATGTCCCTGTATAAGTCGTTGGTGAGGCCCCACCTGGAGTATTGTGTTCAGTTTTGGAGGCCGTATCTTGTTAAGGATGTAAAAAGAATTGAAGCGGTGCAAAGAAAAGCTACAAGAATGGTATGAGATTTGCGATACAAGACGTATGAGGAGAGAGACTTGTTGACCTGAACATGTATACCCTGGAGGAAGGAGAAACAGGGGTGATATGATACAGACGTTCAAATATTTGAAAGGTATTAATCCGCAAACGAACCTTTTCCGTAGATGGGAAGGCGGTAGAACGAAAGGACATGAAATGAAATTGAAGAGGGGGCAGACTCAAGAAAAATGTCAGGAAGTATTTTTTCACGGAGAGAGTGGTGGATACTTGGAATGCCCTCCTGCAGGAGGTGGTGGTGATGAAAATGGTAACGGAATTCAAAAATGCGTGGGATAAATATAAAGGAATCCCGTTCAGGATCCTCAGCAGCTTAGCCGTGGCAGAGCCGGTGGTAGAAGGCGGGGCTAGTGGTTGGAAGGCGGGGCTAGTGCTGGGCAGACTTCTACGGTTTGTGCCCTAAAAATGGCAGATACAAATCAAGGTCAGGTATACACAAAAAGTAGCACATATGAGTTTATCTTGTTGGGCAGACTGGATGGACCATGCAGGTCTTTCTCTGCCGTCATCTACTATGTATGTTACTATGTATTTTTAAATCTATCTCCATATGCTTCAACACTGACCACTGTAACAGCACCCTCTGGACCTACTCCATCCTATTCGTTTCTTTTCGAAGCTGTGCTCTCCAAAATTCTACACAGTGCTTTAAACGAGGTCTCACTAGAGAGTTATATAGAGGCACTATCACCTCCTTTTTTTCCTGGTAACCACTCCTCTCCCTACACACCCAAGTATCCTTCTGGCTTTTGTCATCATTTTATGTACCCTTATAGCATTTCCGCAGGATTGCTTACACAAAACAATGAAAAGAACTAGAGCAAGGACTGATCCCTGAGGCACACCACTGTAACGCTCCTATCCTCAGAGTGAGCTCCCATTTACCAGTACCCTCTGTCACCTCCAACTCAACCAGTTCCCAACCCAGTCGGCCGCTTTAGGGCCCATACCAAAGACACTCAGCTTGAGAGTCACCTATGTGGAACAGTGTCAAGGCCTTGCTGAAATATAGCACACCATGTCTAGTGATCTCCCCTGATCCTCTGACAAGCTCTACCTCTGCTAAAACCATTCTCCCTAAGATACTGTAATCCACTGGATTCTATAAATTGTAATTGTCCTGTTTTAGCTACAGTTTCAAGACATTTACAAGTTCTGAAGTCAGACTAAGCAGTCTTTAGCTCCCAGCCTCCCTTTTACTTTCACTTTTCTGAAGAAGAATCACGTCTGCCCATCCCCAGTCCTGCAGAACCACTCCTGACTCAGAATCGAAAAGATCAGACAGCAGAGCTGTATCCCATCTGACCCCGTTGCTTTGCCTACGTTTAGTTTAGCTGGCTCCTCCCAAACACAATCTTCTGAAAATCTTTTTCAGGACTACCTCACTTTCATGGACTGTGTGTGTCCTTTCCCTTTCTACTTCCAGCCCTTTCTCAATAAACACCAATATTCTCTGCTCCTTCCTCATCAGCTTCTACATACTGCCAATAGATCTCACTCACTTCAGATGCAAATTACTCTCTGAACCACCCCTGCACTATGTCCGTTCCCCTTACACACCACTACAGTAGCCTCACTCCTTCCCCACCCCCCACCTCATATATTGCAATGAAGTCTCCTCTGTGTGAGTTCTTCCCCTTTTACAAAGTTTTCTTACACTATTATCATTTATTTATTTATATTTTGCTCACACCTTTTTCAGTAGTAGCTCAAGGTGAGTTACATTCAGGGTACTCTGGATATTTCTCTGTCCCAGGAGGGCTCACAATCTAAGTTTATACCTGAGGCAATGGAGGGTTAAATGACTTGCCCAAGATCACAAGGAGCAGCAGTGGGATTTGAACTGGCCACCTCTGGATTGCAAAACCTGTGCTCTAACCACTAGGCCACTCCTCCACTTCCTCTGCTTAGCCTCCAAGTGTCTTGGGGTCAGGGCTGAGAGAGAGAGAGAGAACAGCACAGTCTGTGATATCTAAAGGCTGGCTGAATTCCAATGCCATGCCCTGCCCTCACCCCCTTCCTTCTCCCTTGGTGTTCTCAGACCAAGGTTATTTCCTCTACTACGAGGGAGGCTGGGGACTGTGCAGTTCACTTTTCAAAAGAATGGCATAAAAATTTGTCACTCAAATGAAACCTATGCCCCTGGCCCTGCAGCCAAATCCTGTTCCCTGGGGCCAGCCGGAGGTCAAAGGAAACTGCAGAAATAAACCTTTTACACAGGGTAATCTCCCTGGCCCTTACAATAGAAAACCTGATCTCCACACACAACAAACAGGAGGAGTAGTGACTAATTTTTCCTCTGAAAAACATTAAAGGGAAAGCCAGACAGCGTTAATTACTGGTGCCTGTGCTCTTGTATTTCAATTTTTAATGAAGTTCTATCAGTGGTAGGGCAACAGAATTTGTGGGGGACAGGGGAATGTGCCCACCCTCTTGACTAGATTTGATCCTAGTTGTACAAGCCTGTTCTGGGCAAGAGGAAAGGTGCAGAGTTGGAGCACAGTCTGCCGAGGCGAAAGAATACATAACAGGTGTGCGCAGTCCATTAGGATATTCAGTTATATTATTAACACAAGGACATATGCAACTGATCTACATCTGATAAACAAAACTGGGCAGTGAGACGGAACGTGGGAGGAAGTCAGCGACCTAGGGGCAATTATCCATTACTTCTCAATTTGTTGGTTACCCCGTGACAGGACAGTAAGCGTGCGTACGACACTTTGTGTTTCACCAACATAACTTGATTCAGGAACTCTTTCACTTGGCAAGCCCCCAGATGTCAATATTAAACACAAACAAAAAAAAAACAAACTTGTGTCAGGTGCAGGGCACGAGGGCACACTTACAGACCAACTGGACCTGGCATAGGGGCCACTGCGAAGCTGCTGGCTTTGTTACTCCTGCTTTCAATCCAAGCCACGTTTGCTTTCTTTCATCACCCTCAAATGTGTTTACTATGAAAGTTCCCTCCATTTAAAAAATCTTCACCAACTGCCCCCTCCTCAGATGTCCGTGCTGTATCCACTGCTCTGGGTATATCAGTGTGACATCTCCATGGGGCTCTGATGAAAAGCAGGTATCCATAGGATTTCAGGATCATGGTATCTTAAGTTTATTGAAAGTCATAAGACTGGGATGTTTGGGGGGGGGGGGGTATATAGGCTAAGCAGGGGCAAAATCCAATAGAATAAGATTAACACAGATACTGGGATCTTAATAACAGCAGTTGCAGAATTATAGAAATTACTTAGGACCATGAACTACACAGGACAAAACATCAACAATACCTTACTATATGGATCACAGAATCAAGTGTCACTCTTACATGTATAAGAAACCACTGTACAGAGGCAAGGTGGTAGGGAGGGGGGATGCCTGGCCTGATTCACTGCATTCCTCACCATGCACAAGGAAGCTGGCAGTCCTTCAGATATTTACACATTTCTCACACATGGCAAGGACTGAAACTCTGCCCTCCCCCATCTCACATATACAGTACTTCTTCTCCACTTTACTGGAGGTCAGGTGAAAAGGAAAAGAGAGGAACCACATACTTTCACGAAAAGCCTGGTAGAAGAGGCAAAGATCAGCTCTCAATGCCTGGGATACCATCACAAAACAATCCACCCCCCCCCCCCACACACACACACACAATGTTTATGATTAATAGAGTATGCCAAAGGCAGAGGCAAAGTGAGCTATGTGATAGACCAAATGGCTTTCATCCTCTCTTTTTCCCCACTGAAGCTCAAGACTCAGAAAAGGGTGTAGAGAAAGGCAAATGGAAATGTTTTTTGCAGAATTGGTCCTTGGTTTCCAGGAGGCCAGGGTCACTGCCTCTCTCTACAAACAAGGGCAGAAACTGCCACTAGGAGTCTGCCTAGGGCAGCAAAACTGGTGGGAGGGGGGAAAGCACGGAGCTCCAGTACATTAAAACCTTACTCCACTTCCCTTCCTACTGCCAGGCCTGCTGCTGCCCCCATGCTTAAAGAAGATACGAGCGTTGCGTGAGCCATTTAAGCAGAGGCCTACACTGTAGTGCTGCCATGTTGTTTCTCCCCCCCCCCCCTCAAAGCAGACTTCTCGTTAGAGGGGGGTAGGAGAGACACAGCAGTGCTCAAGTTTGGGCCTGTGCTTACAGGGCCTATGCAGTGCTCAGTTTTCTTTAACCTTTGGGCAGCACAGGGAGGAGGTAGGGTGCCAGTGGCCTGGGAGGAAATGAGTAATGCTGAACTGGGGTGGAGGGAGGGGGGAAGAGGTATGGCCTTCACCAGCTCCTGGAGGGGTGAACAGCTGAAGGCTCACCTGGGGTATCAGCCCCCCTTGGGTTGGCCCTGTCTACAAAAGTTCTCTGTCAGCCATTACTAGAAAGACAGAAACCCCCCCCCCCCCCCAGCAACTCCTTCAACCTTTTTTTATTTCAATTATTTCCATGACAGTTCTTTCAAGCTTTAGGTCCCAGCTACAGCTGCCATCACCCCAGCTCAATTAAAGCAGGGTAGTCCACTCCTGTTTCCCCCCCCCCCCCTTTTTTTTTTTTAATGAAATCAATGGGAAAAATCTGAAGGACGAACCCCTACATGCAACTGAGCAAAACCAAAAGCGGACTATCTCATTATCTGGCTTGGATGAGATGGCAACCCTGGTTCACATTCCCTGTTCAGATTGATTGCTAGAAGTTGAATACGTAAGCACTGAATCTTTCATCCTTAATATACAGGTAACTTCATAGAAGGGCTTTTTTTCCCCCCAGAAGGTATTCAGAGGCACAGAGTAGTGGCATCTTTTCCACTGCCTGCTACAATTGGAAGACAGTCCTCAATTATTAATGAAAATCCCAGACTCTTCACCCCCTAAACACACACATAGAAACTGACACCCCCCCCCCCCCCCCCCCCAAAATCAATCTTTGCAGATTCATGGGAGAATGTGTAAGTAAACGGCGCGGCCAGCACACAGACCCTGCTCAAATAAGGTTTTTTTTTAAAAACCTGTAGTTTTGGTTTACTGATGTGTGATATGCCAGTGTTGGGAACCTGAATATGTAGCATCAATGTTATCTTTCTATTTTGCATAGTACAGAAGAAAATTCATTTCAATTTCTATTTCTCTAGTATTATACTGTAGGCAGAGTCCATCTTTTTGGGGTCTCCAGTTCAGATTTTGTCTGGACATGTCCATTAATAATAAGTGCTCATTTATTCCGTAGGTGGGTAAGGTTCCATCCAGCAGTGGCGAACTAAGGGCAGGACGTTAGGTGCTGTCTGCCTCAGGTGAAGGCAGTAAAAAGGGTGCGCTGAGCAGTCGGGAGGCTGTCGGCTCTGCCGGTCCCCTGCCCCCTCTGACGTCAACTTCCTGTTCCAGGGCAGGAGACCGGCAGACCTGACAGCCATGTGGCTGCTCTATGCATCTATTTACTGCTTGAAGGGAAGGAAGCGGAGGCAGGTGACATGCCCGGAGAAGGGGGTGCTCCACCCCGGGTGGCAACCAAGCTAGGTAAACCACAGCTATCCAGATTTTGCATATGTGACCAAGGTGAAGTATTTTGTGAGCATGTACTTCTGTGTAGGGATTTGTAGCTGTCTGGCGTGTTCTCTCTTCCCAACAAGCAGCATGTCCTAAGGCCTGCCGTAATATCTGCACTGCTGACTTTTCACACACTCTGTAGTTGGTTGTTGGGGGAGTGGTAATTATGACAGCAGGTCCCTCGGTGGCCACCTCCTCCCCCCCCCCCCCCCCCCCAGGAATGGCCCTGCACGCGAATACTAGCATCTCTTTTGGGAGAAAATAAAAAAAACAAACCAAAACACTACTTAACAGGAAGACCACTGGTACAGCAGTGCTGCCCTAATTCCTTTTCAAGCTCAAGGTACACCTACATTTTCAAAACTTGTGTGGCATGAGCACAACAGCAGCAGAGGCATGGAGCACATGTTAGCAGACTCACGTGGCCACAGAAAAGGCTGAGGAGGCACTGAAACCCCCACCTGAGGCTGAAAGGACAAAGAGAAGGTGCTGTGTGAACTCCTGTGTGCTTCCCAAAGAAGCAGGGACAAGCTGATTCTCACTCCCTAAGGGTCATGCTAGTGGCATAGCTACAGGGGGCCTTGGGGGCCTGGCCCCACCAAATTGGATCCGGGGGGGCCCTGGTTTGGTTGGTGGGGGTCCCCAATCCCCGCCAGCTGAAGCCTTTCTCCAGCGCTGTTCTCTGCATATTGCCTGCCCTGCTTCCCCTCACATCACGTCCAGTGAAAATGAGCATATGCATGACGTGAGGGAAAGCAGGGTGGGCAATGCACAGAGAACAGTGCTGGAGAAAGGCTTCACTTGGCGGGGGGTTGGGGACCCCCGCCAGCCAAGGTATGTGGGGTTGTAGCAGGGCGGGGGTTGCGGCAGGGAGGAGGGCCAAACTGCACCCCCTCACACACACACACTTTGGGCTCCAGACTCCCCAAACATTGAGGTCTGGCTACACCCCTGGGTCATGCTGGATCTAGGAGCGATATGCCCAGAAAGAACCTCCTGGACATTTGGCAGCCACTGCTGGTTATGTCTTGTTGCTACAAGGTGCTGAGAGCAGAGCTTGTGGGCTGGTCTGGACCTGAGCATCAGGTAGAGGTGACTTTCTCCATGGCGCATCTGATAAGGTCTGAAGGTCCACCATTATGCCATGGAGCACTGGTTGGGAAACCCTAGGCTAGAATTTTGTCCGACTCTGTGAGCTTGATTCCAGCCAAGGTCTGCTTTTTTAACACCCCCTTCTCTGTGCATTCAGATTGTTGGCATGGGGGAGATAATTATTGGCACAGAATGGTAGGCGGTCACAGAATTATTTCTGGTAGAAAGTAATGATCTAATTATGGTACAAAGGTCTGTTCACACCTTCACAGGCTTATTATGGCAATAAGTGGAAGGAAGAGTCCAGCCTCCTCCTCCTCCTGTAAGATGAAGGATGCAGACTTTTGTCATCTACAACACAAACAAGTTCATCTACCACAGTGTCTCCACTACAAACGAGGGGGGGGGGCCTCAGCATTAATCTAAGACAGTGCTGCCAGAGGGCAGAGCTTGCATCACTACAGACCTGAGTCACTACAAACCTATATGTTGCTACAAGGCAGGGCTTGAATTGCTACAGACCCAAGAGTACATTAATAACTGCAAGATACCTTGAAGTATGAGCATCCATCAAAGGTCTTAACCCCTAGAATACTAGTACGGAGCACGCCATTCTGCTCCCATCACTTAAAAGAGTTACCAGGCCAGGACACCAAACCAGATCATAAAACAGAGCTGGCTAGTTCTCTTGATGCATCCCTGCAGTCCTGTACCAGGGCACATGTTCCAACACGCATATCAGCGCTTGCCGCGATTGTATGAGCATGTGAGCTGCTACTATGGGCGAGGTGGCTGTAACCATCTCCTGGCATTCCTTAGAAGTGCAGGAGGAGGAGGGTGTGTCACAATCCCGAGCACATGGACCTGGCCTTGCCCAGCCCCCATTCCCAGAGATTCCAAGAAGCTCTTTACCCAAATGTCAATTTTATTAAAATGATCGCCTCTCTAATGTCCCAAACTCTTCTCCAGCAAACTGCCCCACACCAGAAAATTCTAAGGCCTAAATCCTCCAGTACATCCAGGGTTAACGTCGCCAATACAAAAGCCACAGCGCAGAACAAGGCAGGCAGACAAGCAGGAGAGGAGGTAGACAGTGTGTGCGTGCAGATAAGCAAGGAGTGAAACACAAAGAAAGGGAGAGAGAGCGGGTGCAGGACATGAGAAGGAAGCCACAGCTCAGGAGCCCTGGAAAAACAAACACTCATGCTTACTTTTCCTCCTTCCCTCAGGCACATTTCATTTGGCCTAGGTACCAAGGTCCTAGGGCACGAAGTGTTAAAAGTGTTCTCCTCAGCAGCCCCTTACCTGAGGCAGAATCTGCTCCCGGAGTATGAGGGAAGCGTCTGAGCCCCTAGGTCCATGGACAGCATCAGGCTTCATTGTCTGTACTCAATGGCAGCTGCTGGGGGCAACACAACCCTAGCAGCCATCTGCCGTGCCAGGGTGCAGCGGTGGCCAGCTTCTTATTCAAGATTGCCTTTTCTCAGTTCAAAGTTTAATCCACTGGTTTACCAGTGGTCACTGCATGATCAGATCAAGTATTATAATATTAACTCTGCCTCCTCCTCAGTAATGTAGTTGAGGGTAGGCACAGGGGGGGATGCTGCCCCCCCCCCCAAAAAAAATACTACAGGAGCTAATTATGATTTGTGCCCCCCACCCCCACAGAGTTCAATATCCTTTGCCCTCGCAAAGAAAGCAACACTATACCTCTCTGTGAAAAGACTGACAAAGGTTCAGACCCTATGTCTGCCAAAAATAAGCTGAGATGTTAAAGGGACTCTTTAAAGCAGACGTAAAGGACCTATCTGGAAAGCTCCATCCTTTGACTTGTTGAAAAGGACTTGTAACCAGGACCCTGGTCTCGATGTTCAAACCTACCGTGAGTGTAAGCGTGCATTTAATGGCAGGTGTGACAAACACGTTTGCGCCGAATGCTCAGAGGGCTCTTGCACAGGTGTTAATGCATGCAGTACAGATGGACACAAACTGCACTGAAACATATTAAAACAGATGTTAATGAGGCCAGTAACTATTCCTTCACAATGCACAGACTGAAAAACTGCAATGCATGGAAGGAAATGATGGCCTGTAATGTCGAAAAGTTTTTTGCCAGTTCAGAGGCAGCACAGGTTTTAAGAAGACAATTTCTTGTCAATTTTTCACACTGAACTGCTGGTTTTGTCTTCTTTTATAAGGAGGAGGAGATGACCCCCCCCCCCCAGTACTGAGAATCCAAGTGAGAGACGGACAAGCAGGACAGCATGGAAAGACAGCCAAGTGGAATAAGGAAGCAGCGCCTGCCATGTCCCCGGGGAGGCTCAGAGGGTCAGGGTGCTCACAGTAAGCCAGCAGACTCCCCAGCTTTTTGGGCTGCATAACCAGCAACAAAGTCCATCCCATGGCATGCAGCTGCCCACCCCTCACATGCCACCATCCCTCCCACTGGCACAGGCAGACAGTGAGTAATCCCACCTTCTAACCTCTGACAAAGCTGGCAAACCTGACAAACCCGTTAGGGCACCACAGGGGAGAAGCTGCTCAGCACCGGATCCAGTTACAGACTACCACCTACATCAACTCCTCCTGCATCCGGGCAAAGGGCAGCAGGGCACTGAGAAATGCAAGGAAGTAAAAAATTATTTGTGCAAACACAGCTCTTTTTCTTAGAAATTTATCATTTTTCATATTTTGTGAATCATTACCACAGAGAATGCGGCACAGCGCGCCTACCGGCTCAAAACTATGACACTTCTTAGCCAAGAGACTTGGGCACCCTCCCCACCTCAGTCTCCTCGTCCTTCTTGCTCCAAGAGCTGAGCTTGGTTCTATTTCCACCTCTGGCTCCTGTTCTACAGGCTGGGCAAGCCTGTATGACCAGGGTTTATTCCTGGTTCTAGCTAGGAATAGTGGTTGAAGGTTATGGCCACCCTCCACTGAGCAGAACAGATCCTTGTTACACTAAATTACCTGTTAATTAAAACCAAGGAAAGAGCTGCTATTACCACAGTTAAAGCACCAAGCTTCCCTGTACTGTAATTGTGTAAGTTAGTGCAAGCCTTAATTAGGCATTTATGCTGCTCTATACATGCAAATAGGTGGGTGGGTATCAGTAAACACCGCCTATCACATTCCTCCGCTGTATGAATGATTCCACACTGATCCTTAGAAGGTACAGGAGAGCAACTCCTAGATTGTAAGCTCTGTCGAGCAGGGACTGTCTCTTCATGTTCAAGAGTACAGCGCTGCGTACGTCTAGTAGCGCTTTAGAAATGATAAGTAGTAGTAGTAGATTAAAAAGGGAAATTCACCTCCAGAGCCTCACCTCCCAGACAAGTGAAGCTGCAGACATAGCTTTCCATGATACAGCAGCATGTGCTTGGACTTCTCAGGAGCCGATTCCCTCACATTCCACCTGAGGGACCAACAGCATTAGACATAGCACAGGTGTACTGGGAAACCTAACTACTCACCTTTGCAAAGCAAAGCATTCTGGGACATCTAGTCCAGAGTATTTGAAACAAAAAATCTGATCACACTCTGGGGGTAGTTTAACAAGAAAAGATAACTTGAGCTAGGGAATCACTGTCATCTACTAGGATTGCCATCTCACTCCAGATCAACTCAACCAGCTCATTCAATCCCCCCCCCCCCCCCCCATTTTCTTTAGGAATTATTTCTGCCATTGATCTACATCTCCATGCATGCAATGAGGCAAGAACAAAAGTGGATCACCTGGGGTGAATTTTACCTACAGCAAATCTGTGTCTCATCCAAAAAAACAGCCAGAAGCTTGAGAATTAACTACTGTCATGGACCAAAATTCTGTTCTTTTAACCTTCTGTTGAACTGTTTGATGGGACCTGTGAACAGGTTTTTCTAATGGCACACTTAAGAGTTAGAAGCCTCAGAGTGGCATATAGCGCCGGGGAGATTTAAAAGTGGCCCTGGCTGGACCCAGCACTCACATACTATAGTATATTGAGATTTGCTGTACTGCCAAGCCTAGCTGGCAGATCTAGGCAATGTACTTGGAGTACTGTGTTCAGTTTTGGAGGCTGTATCTTGCTTAAGATGTAAAAAGACTGAGAGACTGGCTGACCTGAACATGTATACCTTGGAGGAAAGGAGAAACAGAGGTGACATGATACAGATGTGTTCAAATATTTGATAGGTATTAATCAGCAAACAAACCTTCCCCGGAGATGGGATGACGGCAGAACTAGAGGACATGAATTGAGGTTGAAGGGGGGGGGCAGACTCCGGAGTAACGTCAGAAGGTATTTTTCCACGGAGAGGGTGGTGGATATGTGGAATGCCCTCCCGCGGGAGGCGGTGGAGATGAAAACGGTAATGGAATTCAAACATGCGTGGGATAAACACAAAGGAATCCTGTTTAGAAGGAATGGATCCACGGAATCTTAGCGGAGATTGGGTGATGCCGGTAATTGGGAAGCAAAACCACTGCTGGGCAGACTTCTACAGTCTACGCCCTGATCGTGACTGAATAGATATGGATGGGTTTGAGTGTTAGCTTCGATGTTAGCGTCAGAACTTTTAGTGCAAGAACAGCGCTGGGCAGCCTTCTACGGTCTGTGCCCTGAAGTACCACATACCATGGAAAATGATTTTATCTTGTTGGCCAGACTGGATGGACCGTACAGGTTTATCTGCCATCATTTACTATGTTACAATAGGTTATCAATAGAAATCAAACAAAATAAAACATGGAAAAGAAAATAAGATGATACCTTTTTTATTGGACATAACTTAATACATTTCTTGATTAGCTTTCGAAGGTTGCCCTTCTTCGTCAGATCGGAAATAAGCAAATAAGGGCAACCTTCGAAAGCTAATCAAGAAATGTATTAAGTTATGTCCAATAAAAAAGGTATCATCTTATTTTCTTTTCCATGTTTTATTTTGTTTGATTTCTATTGATAACCTTTAAGAGTGGACTAACATGGCTACCACACCTCTCTACTATGTTACAATAGAATCAAAGTTATCGGAAAGCAGCTACAATATTCGATAGGAAAGTAACCAGCATACAGGATGACAAGCACACAGAGGGATCAACCTTTCATTGCAACTGCTCCGAGCAGGGACAGGAAATTGCAAACCTAGAACTGAGTTCACCCCATCCTCAGCTTTCACCAATTGCTGCTGCACTCACTGTCTGGTTTCCATGGTGACCAAAACCTGAGTGTCGACCTAGTGCAAAGAGTTCATCCTTAACATTTGAGAGACTCTTCAGCCAAAGAGCTGTCTCTCAGGAGGGCCGATGGTAAAGGGCAAGGAAGTTCAAAGCTTTCAGTTTCCCAGTCTGTGGCCCCTTTTAGGGCCCTACAAGCCTTAAGTCTGCTGAGTTGCAGAGCTCCTTCTGCAATGCAAATGGGAGCACAGATCTAGGGATATGAGCTCAATAAATAGTTCCTGGGCTATTCACAGCTGCTCTTCCTTGTATGAAACATGGACAACAAATCCTACTACTCATGGGCCTGCTAAGCCAGCAAAGGGTAGGGGTAGAGGGGAGAGTGGTCCAAGGCTATATGAGCTGTCATGATATAGCTAGCATTTTCCGTGAAACTGTATAATATCTCTTGTGCCCTCAACTTTATACAACTCTGAGCCTACAACACAGGAGAGGGTAGGTCCACTGCTGAGAGGGGATGCTTTCCACTACTGCCTGCTTACAAGTGACTTTAAGTATTTAGGAGGGATCCAATAGCCAAGAAGCCTCAAATCCAAAGAGAACACAGTGAGACAACCAGCAAGTTTTCTAAAGGTGCTTCCAGCACCTGGAAAGCTACAGCAAGACCCTTCCCTGAATGGGCAGGCAGTATATGCATGCTAATTTAGGGCCCATCACTCAACCCTATGAGCATAGAGTCTGTGCAGCTCTTTGGGAGTGGGGGAGAAAGGGGCGGGAGCCTGGCAGAGGACAGAAGGAATTTCCTGGCACCCCACACAATATTTTCCTTTAAATGCCTGACACTGCCATTAGTGGAACAGGTCTTAACACACAGATATCTGGCACCTGTGTGTTTAACCCTTCCCAAAACTGGCTTCTGAAACTCATCTAAATACCTGCAGGCAACACACAAACAGGGAAAGCTAGGCAAGAAAAGTGGGGAGGGAACCCCAGAAGGCAAAAGGAGAAAGATTATAGAACTGAGCAGTTGCTGTGGATAAGCCATGTGGTCTTTTTCTGCCATCATGTTCTACATTTTTATTACAAGGTATCACTTGTATTCTGCTGACTTGACATGTATCATATTTCTGTTCAATGTATACATTTATGATACTGTATCACGTAAATACAGTGGTTTTCAACCTGTTTTCCAGTCTGGACACGCCTGACAATGGTCACATTTGTGACGTACCACTTACAGAACCCTCATGGACATTTGATTTGACAAGGCATAGCAATTTTCTTGAGTTAAACGTAAACATACTCTGCATCCACAAAACCCGTACCCCCCCGTATCATGTCATCTGATTAATAGCAACATAAATCTCCCCACATTGCTAAATACAAAATCTGAAAAAAAAAAAAAACCCTAACTCAACATATATGTAGCAAACCTACCATAAAAAAGTAGCACTAATTCCTGATTCAAACAACATAAGAACATAAGCACTGCCTCACTGGGACAGACCAAAGGTTCATCAAGCCCAGTATCCTGTATCCAACAGTGACCAATCCAGGTCACAAGTATCTGGCAAGATCCCAAAACAGTTCAATACATTTTATGTTACTTATTCTAGAAATAAGCAGTGGATCGTCATCTTAATAATGGTTTACAGACTTTTCTTTTAGGAAGATATCCAAACCTTTTTTTTTTTAACCCTGCTAAGCTAACTGCTTTTACCACATTCTCTGGCAATGAATTCCAGAGTTTAATTACACGCTGAGTGAAGAAATATTTTCTCCAATTTGTTTCAATGTACTACTTTGTAGCTTCATTGCTTGCCCCCTAGTCCTAGTATTTTTGGAAAGAGTAAACAAGCGATTCATGTCTACTCGTTCCACTCCACTCATTTTATAGACCTCTATCATATCTCCCCTCAGCCATCTCTTCTCCAAGCTGAAGAGCCCAAGCCGCTTCAGCCTTTCCTCACAGGGAAGTCGTTCCATCCCCTTTATCATTTTTGTTGCCCTTCTCTGTACCTTTTCTAATTCGACGGTGACCAGAACTGCACACAGTATTAAAGGTGCGGTTGCACGCACCACAGAGCAATACAAAGGTATTATAACATCTTCATTTTTGTTTTCCATTTCTTTCCTAATAACACTTAACATTCTATATGCTTTCCTCACCGCCGCCGCACAATGAGCAGAGGTTTTCAACGTATCGTCAACAATGACACCTAGATCCTTTTCCTGATCAATGACTCCTAATGTGGAACCTTGCCATCACGTGCTAATCCCTCCCGCCTCCAACTTCGAGGTAAGCCGTGCGGGTGGGGGTGTGGAGTGCTAGTGGACCCACTGGACAACCAGGGTCTTGTTAGCATCTATGCTGGGGGTGGCTGCTAGCAGTCCCACTGGACCACCAGGTCTTTTTAGAGTTTGGGGGTGCCCAGGTCTAGCCAAACCTCTTCTGTTGGGTCTCCCCCATTCCTAGGGTTACCATATTTTGTCCCCCCAAAAGGAGGACACAGGTCCCGCCCCCACCCCACACCCCGCCCCCTTTCACACCCTCGCTCCACCCCCTGTCACATTTTCCCCTCCCCCATCACACACCCCGTCACCCCCTCCCACTTACCTTACTACTGCCCTGGTGGTCTAGTGACCTCTTCGGGGCAGGAAAGAAGAGCCCCCTCTTTCCTGCCCGGAGCGCTGCCCTACATGCATCCTTCCTGTTGCTGATCTCGGCGCTGATTCAAAATGGCCGCCAAGAGTTGAAGTCTCGCGAGGTCACGTCAACTCTCGGCGGCCATTTTGAATTGGTGCCAAGATCAGCAACAGGAAGGATGCAAGCAGGGCAGCACTCCGGGTAGGAAAGAGGGGACTCTTTCCTGCCCCGAAGGCGGAAGAGGTCACTAGACCACCAGGGCAGTAGTAAATAAGGGGAGGGGAGGCTAGCCCTCCCACCAGCCTGCCCGTTTGTCCAGAAATCCGGACAGACTGGCAAACCCGCCCGGTTGCCCGGACATATGGTAACCCTACCCATTCTTCTCTTGCTGGCAAACCCTAATGCCAGCTCCGAACTGGCGTAGGGTTTGCAGTGGGCGCATGGCCTTTGTGTGGCATGCTGCCTGCGTATCATAATGGAGGAATGCAGGAGACCCTCATTTGCATGCATTTCCATGCAATTAGTAATCAGAACCGGCGAGCACGTTGTTTCATGCGCTTGCCGGTATGATCCTGGGGCGCAGAGAAACACGGGCGCTAGTCCGACGCTAATGGCCTCTAGTGCCCGCGTTTGCTGCTGATCATCAGGGGCCTCAGCTGGGAGAGGAGAAAACAGATGGCAGAAAACAGCTCAGCAGAGGAGATGCAGCTAAATTAATCCTAGCACCAAGGCTCCTTCCCGGGCTGTGAGTTCTAGAAAGCTCATAAACACGTCTACTGCCTGTACAGCCCGGGAAGGAGCCTCTGCGCTAGGATTAGTGCAGCCGCATCTCCTCTGCCATGCTGCTTCCTGCCGCCTGTGCTCTCTCTCCCAGCCGGTCTCCTGACATAACAACCAGGTGTTCGGGACACACAGATTGACAACCTCTGAATTAGTACTATTTAATAGGATCCAATTTGTCATCTCCAAGTTTACCTCATTGATTATATTTATGCTTATATCTGGTCGTTTCATTAATATTATACTGTTAATGAAATTGTAAGTTTTACATCAAGCTGTACCTGCTGTACATTGCCTTGGGTGAATTTCTTCATAAATCTCAATAAACCATGGTGTGAAGAGTTTGTGCAGTTAGCTATATAAACTCTGAAGTTTGAATTTCCTGCATAATGTGATGTTGTGCATAAAATCTAGCTGCATAATTAAAGGCAGGGATAGTGGCATTCACTAGGTGTGTTTCTAACTTTATGAAATTAGCACAAATATTCAACACTGATGGTGAAAGGCTGTCTCAAGTTAACCGGACAAAGCCATCTGCATAACTTTACATGATATAGTCAGCGACAGACTTGTGCACATTATGTCCTGCTAAAATATGTATGTTGTCCACTTTCTGGCTTTTCGAATATCAGCCCCATAGCAGATATTAAGCTATTACCTACCTAGTATTTGGCTGCCAGCAAGTTATCGCCCCTTAATCAAATCAGTTTGTCTTTCCTCCTACACCAACACTCAATTGAGAGAGAGAGAGAGAGAGAGAATGCCTCTGTTCAAACCCAGTTTTGCCACCAACTCTTACTTTTAAGCCATTTGGCTTCTCTCTCCTGAAACTTGGATTAACAATACTGGCAATGACGCTCTCTCTCCCGTCCTTTACTTTTCAAGGGCACCATGAGATAAATCCAAATAAGACAAGATGAACTAAGGAAGGCATTTTTACACCCTAGAAGTGGCTGCTCAGTGTCCCATTAGAATAAATGTGTTCTAGAAAGCCAGGGCCCAATATTTAAAACAATTTAAAAGGCTAAAATCGCTTGTCTGGGGCTGACCAGGCATATTCAGCAGCACTTAACTGGACAGTACCCATTGAAAATGTCTGAACATGGGGTGGGGGGGGGGGGGGGGCATTCTGGGGATGGAGTTAGCACTTGGCCGGATAAGAACTGATATTCAGAACTTAATCAGCCAAGGTAGCTGATAAACAGGACTGCATAAAAAGCAGTTCTACCTTTATGCTGTGCCCCATAGCTGGTTAAGTGCTGAATATTGCACTTAAACCGGTTATGTTTTCACCAGCCCTATATTCCCAGAGATTCAATGCTGGAGCCTAGATATGGCCCGTTATTGAATTTTCCAGGGATTATACCGCCAGTGGTCAGCAATACGCTGATTGCTACCAGTTGAATAATGGGGGCCCCACTCTATAAAGCCAAGTTACCATCGTAAGAACAAATAATCAACAAGCTCCAAACAGCCCAAAACACAGCAGCCAGACTCATATTTGGAAAAACGAAATACGAAAGTGCCAAACCCCTAAGAGAAAAACTACACTGGCTCCCACTTAAAGAACGTATTACGTTCAAAATCTGCACTCTGGTTCATAAAATCATTTACGGAGAAGCCCCGGTCTACATGTCAGACCTCACAGACTAACCACCCAGGAACACTAAAAGATCAGCACACACATTCCTGAATGTATTCAGCTTCTCCAACATAAGCACGCAGCTATGGAATGCATTACCACTCGCCGTGAAAAAAATGCGTGACCTAATTAACTTTTGGAGATCACTGAAGACCAGCCTATTCAACATGGCATACCACAACGATCCATCCTAATTACCAGACAACGAAACTCAAGCCTGAACTGGATAAAACCTAACTTTCTATACTCGACTACCAAGGTCTACTCTACCACGAATGAACTTTAACGTAATACCACTTTATCTCTTAGTCCGAATATAAACTCTTTATACTTGACTGTTTAATCCATCATGTCAATCATTATCTTTAATGTAATACCACTTGTATCTCTCACTCCGGAAATGGCGATCGCCATGACGGAACAATGTAAGCCACATTGAGCCTGCAAATAGGTGGAAAATGTGGGATACAAATGCAACAAATAAATAAATAAAAATCATATAAAAATGTTTAGTGTGCTTTTACTAAGCCGCGTAAGCGTCTACATGTGCCCAACGCCTGCCAAAATAGAGTTACCGCTCAGCTACTGTGTGGCTCTTGCGGTAATTTCATTTTTGGCATGCGTCCAATACGCACGTCTGAAAAATAACCTTTATTTTCGGATGCACCCCAAGCGGCATCAGTTGGGATATCAGTATCTAATCTGCCTATTATTTTGTAGGGTTTGTAAATTTAAAAACGAATTAGATGATATCAGCTGTTGGCCAACTGTATTTGAGCATTGTTTTAGTAAGTTTGATATATTTAAACTAAATTAATAAAAAGGGCTATAGCATCAAACATAAAAATGGCAAGTGACCGACTCACTTGCAAATGCGCAGTAGAGACTTCCCTCTCTGTCCCGCCCCCGCGTCAAGATGTGATGACGGAACAGAGAGGGAAACTGCACTGAGGAGGGAACCGCCGAGGTTGCTACCACTCCCCCCCCCCCCCCCCCCCCCCCGAAGTCGCCACCGGACCCCCTCCACCCAGGCCGGGCCCTCTCTTCTCCATTGAACTTACAGCGCCGAAACCAAAGCAGGCAGATCAGCTCCCATCAGCCTTCCTTCCCTGCCTGTGTCCCGCCCTCGCTGACATTACGTCACACGAGGGCAGGACACAGGCAGGGAAGGAAGGCTGATGGGAGGCGATCTGCCTGCTGCGGTTTTGGCACTGTAAGTTCAATGGAGAAGAGAGGGCCCGCCCCGGGTGGAGGGCAACCTCAGGAGAGGAGGGAGGGAAGAGGGGGAGGGGAGGGAAGAGGGGGAGGGGAGGGGGTCTTGGAGCTGGGAGGGAAGCAGGAAGGATGCTGGACATGGGAGGTCAGAAGGAGGGGGGCCTTGGAGCTGGGAGGGATGGACAGAGGGAGGCCTTGGAGCTGGCTGGGAGGGAGGGACGGAAGGGGGCCCTTGGAACTGGGAGGGAGGGACGGAGGGGGGCCTTGGAGCTGGGAGGGAGGGACAGAAGGCCTTGGAGCTGGCAGGGGAGGGCGGGGGGCCTTGGAGCTGGGAGGGAGGGAGGGAGTTACACATCAAAATAAAACATACCAATACTCGCCCGTTTTAATGGGCTTAATGGCTAGTATATTTATAAATGATCTTTTGTGGAATACTAGTTCATTTCAGGATCATTTCTATTGGATGATTAGCCCAGGTTGTGGACAATGAAATGCACAAGATAAATCTGCATGCAGATTTATCTCACGCATATTCATTGTGGATGTATGGAAAACCTGGTATATCCTGAGAACTGGGTTAAGAACCCCTTGACCTAGTGCAAAGAAAATGTTCATCTCTCCACAGTTTATCCACTTAGTAAAGGGGGTTCCATGGACTCACCTACATTTATCCACAGAGGAGATATTCAGCCACACCAAGGGCAATTCTATATCTAGGTGCTGATGGATGTGCACTTGCATGTGTAAGCGCCCCAAGCATTATTCTATAAAAGCATGCGAGGGAGTGTATAGGAAGCTGCCAGTTCTCCTTAAGAATACTCCCTCACAGTGTCAGTGCCACCTTAAGATAGTCCCACCCAGGGGGGAAGTGACATGGGAGGGGTGGAGCCAGGAAAGCAGGAACTAGGAAGCAAAAAGCTCAGGGCACAGCTAGGCAGTGTTGCCAGGTGGGCGGTTTTACCGCCCAATTGGGCGGTTTTCCGCGACCCGCCGCGGGAAATTTTTGCCCGCGGCGGGTTGTGGTTTTTTGGGCGGCTTTTTGGGTTTCTGTGCGGTTTTTTGGGCGGCTTTTTGCCTTTTTCGGCCGCGGGGGGGGGCGGGGTTAGTGACGTTTTTTTTGGGCGGGCCGATGATGTGGGAGGCGGGGCCGATGACGTAGGAGGCGGGGCCGATGACGTGGGAGGCGGGGCCGGTGACGTGGGAGGCGGGGCCGGTGACGGCGTGGGCGGGGGGGCCGGTGACGGCGGGGGCGGGGTTTGTGTTTGGGCGGGTTTTGGGCTGGTTTTTGGGCTGGATTGGGCTAGAAAAAAAATTTTCCACCTGGCAACCCTGCAGCTAGGTTGAAAAGGACATGAAAGGTTTATGACAGGAGACAGCACAATGTCAAAAAGTTGAAGCCCCGTCTTCCCCATGCAGCCGCCATAGTGTGTGACCCCAAACATTTGCAAATGCTACTGAAAACAATAGCAAACTTGTGAGGTTTATGACTGCCTATGTGCATTTTTTTAAATCTGACAGCGTTTGTATTTATTTGAAAGCTTCCCACATGTAACCGAGGTTTTTTTTTTTCCTACCCCTTTTTTTTTTGGGGGGGGGGGGGGGTGGTCCTGGGTCATTAGCAACTATCCTGCCCTGGATGCAGTCACTCCAGAGAGGCAGACTTGTTTTTGGAGCCGCAGGAGGCTTGACTTTTATAAGGGGCAGCTTTAAGAAAGGCCCCGATTCTGCTTGAGCTTTGAGGCAGAGTTGTGGGGACTCTAATCACGGCTCCAAAAACAAGTCTGCCAGTTTGGAGCGTCCACAGCTGCGGCTCCGCCCCCCTCCCCAGGAAACACCTCCCCCCACCAGAGGTTAAAAAAAAACCCTTGGGTTACATATAGGAAGCTTTCAAATACATTTTTTTAAAAAGGTGTAAAAAAAACAAAACCACACGAATAGGCAGTCATAAACCTCACAAGTTTGATATTGTTTTCAATAGTGTCTTGGAATGTTTGGGGGCTGGCACAGTAAGGCAGCAAGCTCCGCCCACTGACTTCAGCCCACAGAATGGGCCAGATAAGCTCATGCGGTCTCCTGTCATAAAACTCCTTGGAGAAGGTCCAAAGGGAAACAGCAATGCCCAACCGTATTTGCCTCCACCACCTACATGTGAACTACAGCTGATAGGCCGAGTGCCACTGGGGACCTTGAAGAACTATATGCCTGAACCAGTCAGGGGCTGGCTGGTGAATATTGTTAACTAGAGATCAGGACATGCTGTGGCCTGCAGGAGCAGCACCTCAGCAGGATTTTTTCTGCTTACACACAAAGACTAATTTGTGATTTGTGAAAGATTACAGGAGGACCTCGCAAGACTGGAGGATTGGGCGTCCAAGTGACAGATGAAGTTCAATGTTGACAAGTGCAAAGTGATGCATGTGGGTAAGGGGAACCCAAATTACAGCTATGTCATGCAAGGTTCCGCGTTAGGAGTTACAGACCTAGAAAGGGATCTGAGAGTCATCGTTGATAAGATGTTAAAAACTTCTGCTCAGTGTGCTGCTGCGGCGGCTAAGAAAGCGCACAGAATGTTGAGTATTATTAGGAAAGGGATGGAAAACAAACACAAGGATGTTATAATGCCATTGTATCGCTCCATGGTGCGACCGCACCTCGAGTATTGTGTCCAATTCTGGTCGCCGCATCTCAAAAAAGATATAAAAGGAATTGGAAAAGGTGCAGAGAAGGGCGACAAAAATGATTAAACGGATGGAGACTTCCCTATGAGGAAAGGCTAAGACGGTTAGGGCTCTTCAGCTTGGAGAAAAGGCGGCTGAGGGGAGATATGATAGAAGTCTACAAGATAATGAGCGGAGTAGAGCAGACAGATGTGAAGCATTACTTTCAAACAATAATAGAGCCAGGGGACACAAGATGAAGCTAGAATATGGTAGATTTAAAACAAATAGGAGAATGTTTTTCTTTACTCAGCGTGCAGTTGGACTCTGGAACTCGTTGCCGGAGAATGTAGTGACAGCAGCTGGCCTTACAGAGTTTAAGGGAATTTGGAGATTCCAGATGGAAAAGTCTACTGAACATTATTATTAATTTTTTTTTTTTTTTTTTGGGGGGGGGGGGGGGGGGTTGCCGGGTTCTTGAAGCCTGGATTGGCCGCAGTTGGAGACAGGATGCTGGGCTTGATGGACCCTTGGTCTTTTCCCAGTATGGCGGTGCTTATGTGCTTTCCCTTCCTTGTGGAGCTAAGGGGACCCCATTACCTAGTACCTTTAATAAAGCATTATTATTTTGCCAACCTAGACTGTGGTGTGGCTCCAGTTTGTCCTGGCTACAGGGTCCACGGTTCTTCACGCTACCATTGAGCAGGAGTAAGTTCCATAGCATGTAACTGCAAGGGGGGGGGGGGGCGAGCATGGGCCGTGCTCTCAGTTACACATGTAACTCAAAGAATACTGTAAAGTACGTGCATCTTTGCTGCATCTGGGCGTCCACAGTCACACCAAATCTATGGCTGGTAGAACTGTGTACACCTAAGAGTAAGGCGCACTGATACCAGATTACATTTGCATTCTATAATTCAATTTAGTGGCCCGGATGCTGTTACAGAATAGGCTCTGAGTGAGCAGCATTGGGGCGTCAGTTTCACAGAAACAGAAGCCTGCGCGGCTGATCTGCAAGGGCAGGCTTCTACATGGAATGTTGCTAGTGGACGAGTAGCCTAGTGGTTAGTGCAATGGACTCTGATCCTGGGGAACTGAGTTCGATTCCCACTGCAGCTCCTTGTGACTGTGGTCAAGTCACTTAACCCTCCATTGCCCCTGGTAGAAAATAAGTACCTGAATATATGTAAACCGCTTTGAATGTAGTTGCAAAAAAACTCATAAAGGAGGTATATCAAGTCCCATTTCCCTTGCCCTATATGGAGAAATTCCTGTTTATCCATCTCAACTTTAAAATGGTTAAACTGTCTAAGTTAAGGGCTGCTGAATAAAGACAGATGGATAAATCACCATTCCCATTATGAGAGGTTTTCTCCAAGATTATTCTGGAATGGGCAGTGATGGGTTAGTATGATTGCTGAGTGAGCTTTGTTATCAAAATCTCATGGGGGGGGGAGGCAGTGCCCAAGGGACTGAAAGTTCATGTGATTGGGGGGGGGGGGGGCATAAAGCTGAAGGTCAGCCTAGGGCACCTAATACCTTAGGCACATAGAAATTTACTTGGATACAAACACTACTGCATTTGAGATTTCATTTCTAACTTTCCAAACGCTCCTGATGATTTCTTGGCAATGGAAGGCAGCAAGCAACAGAGAGACAAAAACAGACCAGGAGCGCGCAGTTCCTCCAACCCATTACAGAGAAGAATGAAACCCCAATCTGACGAGCCCCCTCTCCCCCTTCACCAGCAGGCTTGGAACATGGCGTCATAAGGAAAGAGTTCTAGACATTGCTCAAACCTTTCTTCCCATAAGTAAAAAAAAAAAATCTTTCAAAGCCAAGAACTTTTCACATGAAGCACCATCTTCAGATGAAGTGTTTTTTTGGAAACTGTTTTGAACATCACTTAGCAAAATTATCCTATTCTTCTGGAGCCTCTGCTTTTCATAAAATTTAAGTTGAGCGGCAGGGAAGAGGAGGTGGAAAACATGTTCAGACCTGGGAGCACCTCCGATTTGACAGTTCCTGGTAAAGTGATATGGCTTCTCTGCTTTTCATCCAGGCTTTCTTTTAAGTGCAAGAAGCAAAGGTAAACTCTTTTGGGAAGGCTTTCCGCTATGTCACTTTACAGCACCTTTCCTTCGATGCAGCAGTGAGTGGACACTGACAGCCCAATGCAGGAAAAATACAAAATGCAGTTGGTTCTTTTCTCCAGTCAAAGGCCAATAAAGCTTTCTGTCCCTCTGCATGGAAAGTAACAGCCACATGTTATGCCACTAAACTAGTAATCGCTTATTCCCGCATGGATCCAAGGTCTTCACCCCTTCAGCTACTGCTCGGTATTACTCAATTCCCCATGCATGCAGCAGGTCCTAAGGGTCAGCTGTTCACTTAATCAGTGCAAAGACATGTCATGAATGAAACTATGAGGGTAACAAACAGGCAACCCCGAATTTATCTCAGAGGCAGAAGCTCAAATTAAAGGGCCCTCCAAACAAAATACTGGAAAAGGCCCCAAGAGCACCTCAGAAACTATGGGAGTGGCCCAAAATAGTCCCCCCTCCTTTGCTATAGCTGCTTGAGGGAAATTCACACCACTGGTTTACCCAGGTTAGAAAACAACCTGATTGAGCCCCTCTCTCCCTGTGCAGGTAAACACACACACACACATTCAAGAGACAAACACACTTTGACTGGCAGAAAAGAATCGAGTTAGATTAGAGGAGGAAATTATGGAACACTTTTTATAATCAAATACTTAAACTTGCATCTGCTTTTGGGCAGTACTCATATTTTCCAATACTGGTGAGATTTGGCCATCACTCCCCCCCCCCCCCCCCCCCAAACTATGAATACTCTGTGCTTCTCCCAGGCTTTACCCCCTCACTGTTCCACAACTAAACACTGCCTCTGCCCACTCCTGTTTCCGTCCATCCCTGCTCCTTCCCCTATAAAACACATTTTTTTATTTTATTGTTATTTGTTGCTTGCCTGGTCACCACACATCCTTTGGAAGGCTGCTCCATGACCTCATTGCTCTCTGAAGAAACTGATTTGTAAGTTAGTCCTGAATCTATATCCCTCCACTCCCCCCCCCCCCCCCCCCCCCCCCAATCATGAACCGCATTTCTAGAACTTATCTTCCTCTGAAAGGTGATGGAAGGGTCTGGTGGAACAGCTTCCTCTTGGGGGCAGAGGAGACTGGCATCTCCAGCTGTTGTCACAGTAAACAGCTTAGGACAGGAGAGGGACAGATTATTTCATTTTGTTCTGAAGGAATGGCTAGTAAAGATTTGAAAGTCCTCACCGCCTATCTCTCACTCCCTGCACTGTATAAATTCTTCCCGGCTTACGGCTTCAGGGCATCCAGCAAAAGTGATCTGGGTTTCATTACTTCAGCTTTTTCTCCCCAGATCTCAATCACAAACCCCGGTCTGATTCTCTTTCCTGGATCCAGAAGAAAGCATCAGCCCCCCCCCCCCCCTTTCCTTCCTTCCCCTTTCTCCTGGATAGTTGCCATCGGCAGGACTGGGGCCAGAAATGGGAAGACAGGGGTGAGGGTAATGTTTGCTACTACATTTTGTTATTACTATAGAGGCTGTGTCAGACTTCATCAACAACAACAACAAAAAAAAAAAAGCATATTTTTATGTCAACTGGACAAAATATCTTCCAGATTACTCTATGGATGGGTCCCTTACTCTGTAGCCAATGTTCTCTTAGAAACAGATAAGAATTAGGAGACTTGAACAGCATCTGCTAGGATAAAAGGTTTCTTCTCCCAAATTACTTCAGAGGGTAATCTGGGATAAAACACATCATCTCTCTGGAGATTCAGCAGACTCCGAGAAAGGGTATGATACATACCTGTAGCAGTTGTTCTCCGAGGACAGCAGGCTGATTGTTCTCACGACTGGGTTGACGTCCGCGGCAGCCCCCACCAACCGGAAGAAGCTTCGCGGGACGGTCGGCACGCAGGCCACGCCCACCGCGCATGCGCGGCCGCCTTCCCGCCCGTGCGCGACCGCTCCCGCCAGTTGAATGACAAGCAATAAAATATGAAACACACAACTCCAAAGGGGAGGAGGGAGGGTAGGTGAGAACAATCAGCCTGCTGTCCTCGGAGAACAACTGCTACAGGTATGTATCATACCCTTTCTCCGAGGACAAGCAGGCTGCTTGTTCTCACGACTGGGGTATCCCTAGCTCTCAGGCTCACTCAAAACAATAACCCAGGTCAATTGAACCTCGCAACGGCGAGGGTACAACAGAAATTGACCTACGAAGAACAACTAACTGAGAGTGCAGCCTGACCAGAATAAATTCGGGTCCTGGAGGGTGGAGTTGGATTTACACCCCAAACAGATTCTGCAACACCGACTGCCCGAACCGACTGTCGCGTCGGGTATCCTGCTGGAGGCAGTAATGAGATGTGAATGTGTGGACAGATGACCACGTCGCAGCCTTGCAGATCTCTTCAATAGTGGCTGACTTCAAGTGGGCCACCGACGCTGCCATGGCTCTGACACTATGAGCCGTGACATGACCCTCAAGAGCCAGCCCAGCCTGGGCGTAAGTGAAGGAAATGCAATCTGCTAGCCAATTGGAGATGGTGCGTTTCCCGACAGCGACCCCTAGCCTGTTAGGGTCGAAAGAAATAAACAATTGGGCGGACTGTCTGTTGGGCTGTGTCCGCTCCAAGTAGAAGGCCAATGCTCTCTTGCAGTCCAATGTGTGCAACTGACGTTCAGCAGGGCGGGTATGCGGCCTGGGGAAGAATGTTGGCAAGACAATTGACTGGTTAAGATGGAACTCCGACACCACCTTCGGCAGGAACTTTGGGTGAGTGCGGAGCACTACTCTGTTGTGATGAAATTTAGTATATGGAGCATGAGCTACTAGGGCTTGAAGCTCACTGACCCTACGAGCTGAAGTAACTGCCACCAAGAAAATGACCTTCCAGGTCAAGTACTTCAGATGGCAGGTATTCAGTGGCTCAAAAGGAGGTTTCATCAGCTGGGTGAGGACGACGTTGAGATCCCATGACACAGTAGGAGGCTTGATAGGGGGCTTTGACAAAAGCAAGCCTCTCATGAATCGAACGACTAAAGGCTCTCCAGAGATGGCTTTACCTTCCACACGATAATGGTAAGCACTAATCGCACTAAGGTGATTCCTTACTGAGTTGGTCTTGAGGCCAGACTCTGATAAGTGCAGAAGGTATTCAAGCAGGTTCTGTGCAGGGCAAGAACGAGGTTCTAGGGCCTTGCTCTCACACCAAACGACAAACCTCCTCCACTTGAAAAAGTAACTCTTTTTAGTGGAATCCTTCCTAGAGGCAAGCAAGACCCGGGAGACACCCTCAGACAGACCCAACGCAGCGAAGTCTACGCCCTCAACATCCAGGCCGTGAGAGCCAGGGATTGAAGGTTGGGGTGCAGCAACGCTCCGTCGTTCTGCGAAATGAGAGTCGGAAAACACTCCAATCTCCACGGTTCTTCGGAGGACAACTCCAGAAGAAGAGGGAACCAGATCTGACGGGGCCAAAAGGGCGCTATCAGAATCATGGTGCTGCGGTCTTGCTTGAGCTTCAGTAAGGTCTTCCCCACCAAAGGTATGGGAGGATAAGCATACAGGAGGCCGGTCCCCCAATGAAGGAGAAAGGCATCTGACGCTAGCCTGCCGTGTGTCTGAAGTCTGGAACAGAACAGAGGCAGCTTGTGGTTGGTCTGAGAGGCGAAAAGATCCATCGAGGGGGTGCCCCACTCTCGGAAGATCTTGCGTACCACTCTGGAATGGAGCGACCACTCGTGCGGTTGCATGACTCTGCTCAGTCTGTCGGCCAGACTGTTGTTTACGCCTGCCAGGTACGTGGCTTGGAGAAGCATGCTGAACCGACACGCCCAACGCCACATACCGACGGCTTCCTGACACAGGGGGCGAGATCCGGTGCCCCCCTGCTTGTTGACGTAATACATTGCAACCTGATTGTCTGTCCGAATTTGGATAATTTGGCAGGACAGCCGATCTCTGAAAGCCTTCAGTGCGTTCCAGATCGCTCGGAGCTCCAGGAGGTTGATCTGCAGATCCTTTTCCTGGAGGGACCACAGACCCTGGGTGTGAAGCCCATCGACATGGGCTCCCCACCCCAGGCGAGATGCATCCGTCGTCAGCACTTTCGTGGGCTGCGGAATTTGGAATGGACGTCCCAGGGTCAAATTGGTCCGTATGGTCCACCAGAGCAGTGAAGTGCGGCAACTGGTGGAGAGGCGGATGACATCCTCTAGATTCCCGGTGGCTTGGAACCACTGGGAAGCTAGGGTCCATTGAGCAGATCTCATGTGAAGACGAGCCATGGGAGTCACATGAACTGTGGAGGCCATATGACCCAGAAGTCTCAACATCTGCCGAGCTGTGATCTGCTGAGACGCTCTGGTCTGCGAAGCCAGGGCCAAGAGATTGGTGGCCCTCGCTTCGGGAAGGTAGGCCTGAGCCGTCTGGGAATTCAGCAGCGCTCCTATGAATTCCAGAGACTGAGTTGGCTGGAGATGGGACTTTGGGTAATTTATCACAAACCCCAGCAGCTCCAGAAGTTGAATAGTGCACTGCATGGACCGGAGGGCTCCGGCCTCCGAGGTGTTCTTGACCAGCCAATCGTCGAGATATGGGAACACGTGCACTCCCAGCTTGCGTAGGTAGGCCGCTACCACCACGAGGCACTTTGTAAACACTCGTGGGGCAGAGGCGAGCCCAAAGGGCAGCACACAATACTGAAAGTGCCGTGCGCCCAGGCGGAATCTGAGATACTGTCTGTGAGCTGGCAGTATCGGGATGTGAGTGTATGCGTCCTTTAAATCCAGGGAACATAGCCAATCGTTTTTCTGAATCATTGGCAGAAGGGTGCCCAAGGAAAGCATCCTGAACTTTTCTTTGACCAGGAATTTGTTCAGGCCTCTCAGGTCTAGGATGGGACGCATCCCCCCTGTTTTCTTTTCCACAAGGAAGTACCTGGAATAGAATCCCTGCCCTTCCTGCCCGGGTGGTACGGGCTCGACCGCATTGGCGCTGAGAAGGGCGGAGAGTTCCTCTGCAAGTACCTGCTTGTGATGGGAGCTGAAAGACTGAGCTCCCGGAGGACAATTTGGAGGCAGGGAGGCCAAATTCAGGGCGTATCCGTACCGCACTATTTGGAGAACCCACTGGTCGGAGGTTATGAGAGGCCACCTTTGGTGAAAGAATTTTAACCTCCCTCCGACCGGCAGGTCGTCCGGTACGGACACTTGTAGGGCGGCTATGTTCCCATGGATCCAGTCAAAAGCCCGTCCCCGGCTTTTGCTGTGGAGGCGCAGGGGGCTGCTTAGGCGCACGCTGTTGACGGGAACGAGCGCGCTGGGGCTGTCCCTGTGCCTGACGAGGCCTTCGGGCCGGCTGGTTGTACCTACGCTTCGCAAAAGAATAGGGTGCAGCCTGCCGAGCCCGGGAAAAACGCCCGCCCGCGGGGGCGGGTGCTGAAGGCGCCCGGTGGGAGAGCTTGTCGAGAGCGGTTTCCCGCTGATGCAGTTGGTCAACCATCTGCTCGACCTTCTCGCCAAAAATATTATCCCCCCGGCAAGGGACGTCAGCCAGTCTCTGCTGGGTGCGGTTGTCCAGGTCAGAGGCGCGCAGCCATGAGAGCCTGCGCATCACTATACCTTGGGCCGCAGCACGAGATGCCACGTCACAGGTGTCAAAAATCCCCCTGGACAGGAACTTTCTGCACGCCTTCAGCTGCCTGACCACCTCCTGATAAGGCCTGGACTGCTCCGGCGGGAGCTTATCGACCAGGTCCGCCAGCTGTTGCACATTGGTCCGCATGTGGATGCTCATATAGAGCAGGTAAGATTGGATGCGGGTCACGAGCATGGAGGATTGGTAGGCCTTCCTCCCAAATGAGTCCAGAGTGCGAGACTCCCACCCCGGGGGCGCCGAGGCGGTATCCCTCGAACTCCGTGCCCTCTTGAGAGCAGAATCCACGACCGCTGAGTCATGGGGCAACTGGGGCCGCATGAGCTCTGGGTCAGAGTGGATCCTGTACTGGGACTCTGCTTTCTTGGGAATGGTGGGGTTAGTTAGTGGTCGCACCCAGTTCCGAAGCAGCGTCTCCTTCAGGACATTGTGCAACGGTACCGTGGAGGACTCTCTAGGTGGTGATGGATAGTCGAGGACCTCGAGCATCTCGGCCCTCGGCTCTTCCACAGAGACCACGGGAAAGGGAATGCTTATAGACATATCCCGCACAAAGGAGGCAAAGGAGAGACTCTCAGGAGGTGAGAGCTTCCTCTCCGGTGACGGCGTGGGGTCCGAGGGAAGGCCCGTAGACTCCTCTGAGGAGAAATATCTCGGGTCCTCCTCTTCCCCCCACGAGTCCTCATCCTCGGTATCGGACATTAGCTCATGTAGCTGAGTCCGGTACCGGGCCCGGCTCGACGTCGAGGCACCAAGGTCTCGGTGTCGTCGAGCGGTGGACTCCCGCGCCGGCGGGGACGGAGCTCCCTCCATCGACGTCGACGGGGACTCCACCTGCGTGGCGGTCGAGACCGGCACCGCAAGCGGCGGCGGTGTCGACAGCCCCGGCGCCGGGCTAGAGCTCGCCGGCGCCACAGTCATCGGCGCCGGGGGCGCAAGCACCCCCGACGCCGGCACAGCCTGGCGCATCAGCCCTTCCAGGATCCCCGGAAGGATGGCTCTGAGGCACTCGTCCAGGCCCGCTGCCGGGAAAGGCGGTGGGGCCGGTAAAGGTGTCGGTGCCAGAAGCTGCTGGGGGCCAGGAGACGGCACCGAGGTGCCGGAACCCCGACGCGTCGGTACCTCCACCACCGACGGAGATCTCTCCTCTCTGCGATGACGCTTCGGCGTCGACTCCTCTTCAGGGTGCACCGAGGGCTCCCGGTGACGGCGCTTCTTATCTTTTTTCCGGTGCACGTCACCGGCGCCGGAGGGCATGGAGGAGGAGGAGGTCGATCCCCCTCGGTCTCGAGATACCGGGTCCGACAGGGTTCGGTCCCGTGGCTCACGAGTTGAGGGAGTGACCGGGGCCGACTGCCCACGCGGCCTCTCAACCCCACTCTCACCGGCAGACCGGCGGGCCAACGGGACCTGTTCTCCTGGGGTCGCTGCCATCGGTGCCGATGTCTTGGGCATCGATACCGGTACCGAAGAACCGGCCTTCGATACCGATGCCGTCGAGGTCGACGTCGAGGGGCCGGCGCAAGTTCCAAAAAGACGGTCCCGCAGAACTTGCCTCGCAACCTGAGTCCGTTTCCGGAGACCGAGACACAAAGCGCACGACTTGAGATTGTGCTCCGGCCCGAGGCACTGGAGGCACCAAGCGTGGGTGTCGGTCTGCGAGATCGGCCGGCCGCAGCGACCACACTTCTTAAATCCACTCGGGACCTTCGAGGACATCGACGGAAAAATCGCGTCGGCGAAGTCAAAGTCGGCAATGGTGGCTAAAATCACACCACGAAAAAATCAACCGACTGAGCGGCCACTAGGCCGCAACGTGGCGTCCCCGCTAGAAAGCGAGGGAAAAGGGGAGCGCGTGCTCCACACGCGCAAAAAATTTCTTTTTCTTTTTTTTTTTTTTTTTTTTTAAAACAATACAAACAAAAACAGAGGGAACCGAACGGTCCAAGCGACGATCCGCGTAAACGCGGTCGAAAATCCGGCGGCTGTACAGAGAGAGAGGCAAACGCACCACTCTCTCAGTCGCGGAAAAAAAGTAACTGGCGGGAGCGGTCGCGCACGGGCGGGAAGGCGGCCGCGCATGCGCAGTGGGCGTGGCCTGCGTGCCGACCGTCCCGCGAAGCTTCTTCCGGTTGGTGGGGGCTGCCGCGGACGTCAACCCAGTCGTGAGAACAAGCAGCCTGCTTGTCCTCGGAGAACAGAAAGGACGCGGCCTTCCCATAGGTAAGTATGCATAGCCAAATATGCTGGAGTCCCTGACCATGGAGGTTAAACAGAGGCCCGGGATAACTGAGGGGCTTCCCTTTCACACTTCCAATACATGGCAGTCTGTCCCCAGTTTGTTTTAAAAGACAGGCAGAGTTCTTCTGTATAACCCCGATAAGATGTGCAGGCAGGTTACAGGGTTAAACAAAGGGGGAACACTCTCATTAGGAAGCAAGCTGTCATGGATTAAGTTTTCTGGTGGAATCCTTCATGGGTCCCAGGCTCTCAGAGGTGGATGGGTGATTGAGCCCAATTAACATTTGAATGAATTTACATAAGGATAGCAGCTGGCAATTAAGCAAGACTCTGTATTTAAACGCCTAGAGAGTACTGGGAATTGAATAATAAAGATCTCAGAGCCCAGTTGACAGATCATATCTGTTCAGTCAAATAATCCAGAAATGTAACATGTAAACCATTCTGAGCCTCCTCTAGTGCTCCAAGGCACCTCTATTATCCCTCATTTGAACTCTCCAATCCTAGAGGCGACACTCATCCCCTGAACCCTACAGTACTAAGAGGTCCAGCCTCTATCCCTCCAAATGCTCCAGTCCTACAGCTGACAGATTCTTCACACCACCATCCTTACCTCCTACAGCAAACAGACTCCCTAGAAACGTAAGACTCATCGCCCTTTAAGGAGAATCTGAAGAAAGAAAAGATGAGTCTTCAAGCAGAATGCGTAACTGTGTCTTTGAGGGACACCACACCATTGGCAGCAGACTGCTTCTGGAGAAATCACCTGCAACACTACACATTTTCTTTTACAAATTGGAAATTACTAGTCCCTCTTTCTGTG
Organism: Microcaecilia unicolor; assembly: GCF_901765095.1. NCBI lineage: Eukaryota > Metazoa > Chordata > Amphibia > Gymnophiona > Siphonopidae > Microcaecilia > Microcaecilia unicolor. The sequence continues at coordinate 71,482,633 of NC_044042.1, read as the reverse complement.
TGAAGCAAGCATGAACTGTGCCAGCTTTCTACTGCAACATGCTGCAGATGCTGCCAGAGCCTGGAGAGCACAGCTCTACTCATCTCCCAACTCAAAGCCTGACTCTTGCAAAAAGCCAGAACATATCAGGCACAGGAATGCTGGAAACCACAGTAAGGTCCAGCTGACTCACTGCTCTTCCAGACTGAAAAAGGAATGAAATACATCATCAGCTTACCCAACCAAAACCCTTGGCACTTATCTGACCTGCTTTAATATTTTATCACAACATTTCTCAGCTAGCAGAAAGATGTCCTGCAGCAGGGACTTCAGATGAACATCTACCATCCAGGAAATCGGTGATATCAAAAAATTACTCTCAGTCTCCCCCTCCCCCCCCCCCCAAAAAAAAAATAATACCCCACTCCATCTTTAATGGAACTGGAGTCTGGTCCTGAGTTTTTACATTCCATGGCACTACCTCAGGCTTTTATCCTGCTTTAGCTCCAAGAAGTGATCTTTTCATTCACAGTCTTAAGACACCTACCACAGAATCCCTTCTGAGAATCCACTCCCCGAGAAGCCTCAGAGCTTAATCTCCCAGAACTTCCTCAACACATCAAAGTGGACGCCCCGCCAACACTCATCTTCACAGATGTCCACTTGAAATGGAACATCTCTGTACTCTGGTGCCCTCTCTCAGACTATCTCACCTTCTCTCTTCCATACTCTCTCCCCTGCACATCTGTTCCTTCACCACTCCCTGCCCATGCCGTAATAGTTCTGGGATAGGAAGCAGGATACAAGGGTGGATATGATACAGGTCTACAAAATCCTGAGGGATGTAGAATGGGTAAACATAAATCGATTGTTTATCCTTTCAAACCTTACTAGGCCTACAGGATGTTCCATGAAGTTACATGGTAATACTTTTACAACAAATAGGAGGAAATATTTTTTCACTTAACAAACAGTTAAGCTTTGGAACTCTTAACCGGAGGATGTGCTAACAGCAGTTAATGTATCTGGGCTTGAAAAACAGTTTGGACACGTTCTTGGAGGTCCACAGTCTGCTATAGAAACAGAAATGGGAAAGCCACTGTCCCCGGGATTGCTAGCATGGAATCTTGCTACTATTTGGGTTTCTGCCAGGTACTTGTGACCTGTATTGGCCACTGTTGGAAACAGGATGCTGGGCTAGAAGGACCATTAGTCTGACCCAGTATGGCTATTCTTATGTTCTTATTATGCAGCCAAGCATCTGACATTTTAAATATCATTCTGTCTGCTTGGCAAAAGGGGTTCCCCTTTGACATTCATAACATCAAACCATTTTAAGTTCACCAGAACCATTAATTTGGGTGCAGTCTCCAGAAGACTGCACCCATTTTCCACTCTTCTGGCTAGGGCTGATAACACTCAGAACAGGGTTTTTTTGTGACGCAACCATGAGGAAATACAAAATCATTTCTATGCACCCCTGGCCTTTCAGAGCCTGGTGAGCACTGCAGTGAGAGACAGGTATCCCAAATTCCTATGTTCTAGCAGTTAAATACATGCTAGGTGTGCGAGGTTCCTCCATGCCCCAGCATCAATCTCCAAAGCAAATGTCAGAAGAACATTTCCTTCTATAAAGAGTACACTTCCCAGAAGTGCATAGAAAACAGACATCGGTTTGTTATGCTGTGAACCTTTTATGTTTAAATGTGGTCATGTGAGAAGAAGAGGGCAGCAAAGGAGTGAGTGCACACCAAGGGGCAGAGAGCACACACACTGCCCCTTGCACCCTGAGCACAAAAAGCATCGCAAGAGCTGGCACGGCATTGAGCAATCGTGGCTCTGAGCAGGCACCAGCTACTAGGAATAGGCGAGGCTCAGATATCCCGAGAAACTCGCTCTCTCTTCCTGGGTGAATGGGAGTTTTCAGTGAGCAGGAGACATCTTCAGGTAGAGGTGGAGCCCTCCTCCCGTCTGCTGCTTCAGCGAACGCTGTTGCCAGCATTTTGCTTGTGTTGACCAACTAGTGGAAACATTGGACCCAGGCCATGAACTTTGATATTTTCACAGCAGGGCCTGGCATGAGCGACACAGAGAAGCTTATGACTGGCCCACGGTTCTGTAATCAAACTGCAGGCACCTTTAGCACAAAGAACAGGCTTTCAGTAAACCAGTGGAAACCAGTACTGCATCCCATAGGAGGGCATGGGCTCAGGGATGCCAACACCCAGTCACAGCTCCTTACTGAGGAAGGACTGCTGCCGTGGCTGCATCATCCCCATTCACAATGGTATAACCGGTAATGGAACAATCACTCATGCACCTATGTCTCTTCATCCATCCCTCTATATGTATGTGGTTGCCATGAACATAAGAACACAAGCACCGCCATACTGGGAAAAGACCAGGGGTCCATCAAGCCCAGCATCCTGTCTCCGACAGTGGCCAATCCAGGCCTCAAGAACCCGGCAAAAACCCAAAAACATAACAAAAATTTAAATTAATAATGTTCAATGGACTTTTCCTTGCTCAATACAATGTGTTTGTGCTCAGGTGCATCTGCTGATACTGTAAGAACAATATGTCTATGTTACCTAATTCTCCACAAGACTGAGTGGCGTGTAGTCTCTATTTGCTAGAGTATGTATGAGAAATGGACACACGCTTGGAGTCTAAGAGGATGGGGAGGGGGGTCTGTCTGCGACGTTCCATCTAAAAATGTGAGATGCGCGAACACGCATTGGCTGGTGGATGTGTGTGCAAATACACCGATTGGTGGATGTGTGCAGTGTGTTTGTGTAGTTCATTAGTGCGTCTGTGGGTGTGCGCATTATTAAATCTCCTTCCCGAAGCCTTTCCCTTAAACAATCCCAGCTGAAGAACTAACTCCCCCAGTGTTCCTCCCATTCTTTTTTTTTTTCATTCCTCAGGCATAATAAATGTTTGTGGTTTAATATAAAATCTAAGAAACATCAGGGTGGGGCAAACCATCCTCAGGCAGCTGTAGAAACACACAAGCTATAACCCAATGTGTGATGGCAGAGTGAGTAGCCACCTCCAAAAGAAGAGAGAAGGACTGCAGGTAATGTGGGCAGACAGTAAGAGCTAGCCCCCAAGACCACGAGTCCTAAAAGTGACAGGCTTTTATCCCTGCGACCCTGGCCTGAGTCCTCCAGGCCTACAGCACAAAAGCTCTGCACCCCTGCATCCATTCCCTCAGCCAAGAGGAGAGAGATGCTAGATGCTGGCGTCATAGAACAAGACAAGATGTGAAGTATCTCAACTCAAAAGGACATTAATCTGCACGAGCTGAGCGCGACTATGGAACACAGCGAAGCACTGGGTGTGAAATAATCTTTTGAATCATCACTGATTCCTGTAATCACAGCTTGACAATGCCAATGAACAATTAAACAGCTAAGAAACTCCACCACAGCATGTGTTAATCCTCCAAACAGCTGTGAATGCCCCCCATAAAAACACCTACACTGGTTCTCTCCAGTCCTGTTCTGAGACCTGCTTGAAGCAGAAACCCCAGAAAGAAACCTGTGAAAAAGGGTTCTGCTCTACTCCAGACTGTAAAAACCTATCCTATCCCTCCCTGCAGTAGCAGTAGTAAAACCCAGGGACAGGCCCCAGAAACCAGGGTGTTGTATGCAAACCCTGATCATACACCAGGGAGGGAAAGCACAGCTGGCTTTCATGTCATTCATTCTTCTGACCACTTCACAATCTAATACCAGGGCTTCAAATACAAGACAGCTTTCAGTTCCAAACACTCAAACGGCAAGGCTTCTGCCTGGATTATAAAAAGGTGCAAACATTATACCGATATGCTATTACCCATACAATTCTTTCTGTTTCTGAACTGTGCACCACCACTGCTCTTCTTCCCTAGTCCCAACAGCATGGAACAATCTGTCACCTTCATACTTCTGCCACAGTTATCTCAGATTACGCATCCTGTATCCTTGGTCCACAGGGAACAGACAGAAGTTTGGCCATCCTTCTCCCTATAGGTATCGGAGAAGCTCGAACAGAGCAGCAAAAGAAACAGTGACATCCAGCCGTGCCACTCAATTTAGTTACCCTGAGTAATGCTAGCCAACCTGCAAAAAAAGAGGAGAAGCCTGGTTCCATGGTATTCCCCTACAGATTTCTCTCAGTACAAACAGCCTCCCTCCCCTTCTACTCCTGGAACCTGATCTTCCAGTTCTTCTCCATCTGCTTTTCGTTCTTCTAGAGAGACTCTACCCTAAATCCATCTGAGTTACCGATTGCCTGAGCCCTTGATGAAGAACAACCTAGACTAGACCCATGTTCACTTGGTGTGCACAACCCCTCCCTTGCACAAAGTGTTCTCCCTACAGTGGCGTCTTTAGGCAGAAATACCTAGGGTGGCAATAGGGGGCGGCAAGCTAAAACAACATTTCTGCACATCATGCTCACCACCACACTCACACACCCCTTCCCCAACCCCCTTTTTAAAATTAGATATATAAGACAGCATGAACTTCTAGGCCTAGTGGTTAGAGCACCGGTCTTACAATCCAGAGGTGGCCAGTTCAAATCCCACTGCTGCTCCTTGTGATCTTGGGCAACTCACTTAACCCTCCATTGCCTAAGGTACAAACTTAGATTGTGAGCCCTCCTGGGACAGAGAAATAGCCAGTGTAACTGAATGTTAACTCACCTTGAGCTACTACTGAAAAAGGTGGGAGCAAAATCTAAATAAATAAATAAAAATTTGAGATTATACATGGAATGTTGCTATTCCACTAGCAACATTCCGTGTAGAAGCCTGCCCTTGCAGATCAGCAACGCGGCCGCGCAGGCTTCTGTTTCTGTGAGTCTGACGTCCTGCACGTACGTGCAGGACGTCAGACTCACAGAAACAGAAGCCTGCGCGGCCGCGTTGCTGATCTGCAAGGGCAGGCTTCTGTTGCTAGTGGAGGAGTAGCCTAGTGGTTAGTGCAGTGGAACATGGAATGTTGCTACTATTGGAGATTCTACATGGAATGTTCCTATTATTGATGATTCTACATGGAATGTTGCTGAGTGGAGGAGTGGCCTAGTGGTTAGAGCACCAGTCTTGCAATCCAGAGGTGGCCGGATCAAATCCCACTGCTGCTCCTTGTGATCTTGGGCAAGTCACTTAACCCTCCATTGCCTCAGGTACAAACTTAAAGATTGTGAGCCCCCCTGGGACAGAGAAATATCCAGAGTATCTGAATGTAACTCACCTTCAGCTACTACTGAAAAAGGTGTGAGCAAAATCCAAATAAATAAATAAATAAATAAATAAATAAATTTCAGCTACCATGTAAAACTGTCATTACAGTTGACAGCAGCATTCAATAAATTCTACCGTGTGGCATGGTCTGGATTCTCTAAAGGCTGGACAGAATCCCAACATAAACCCTGAAGCTCCAGTTCTGTATCACAAACTCCATGTTCCACAACAACAAAACTATCTCTCTTACAACACACTACACAAAAAAATATGTAACTTGTGATTACCACCTCAGGAGCAGCACATGCTCCTTTCACTGCCAGACACTGGTTAAATCAGACTGTTTGTGTGACAACTCTACAAGATGTGGAGACCATTAGTCTTGGAACATTTTTATTTTGGGTGCCAACAGCCTAGCTTCAAATATGACACTTAGCAAAACGACATAAAAACCTGCAAAGACACATTCAAAACTTATATAGCAAACTTACCAAACCATAACAGCCCTCACCCACCTATGGAAAGGCAGTGCTATAAATATTATACTGGCCCCCTGAGACTAGTATCAATATGTAAAAACTTAACACATCTTAGACAACTAGCAACTGAATTCAACGATTTAAAAAAACAAAACAAAACTGCAGAAGCTGCTTTTGGATTTAAATGAAGCACTGTTAAATGACATCATTTGTGTCTTGTCTGCCTTTGATGTGGCAACAAGAGTCTTGGCCTGCTGATCACACTCCTACCACCTACAACATCATTCCATCAGGGGTTCAGTTGCTCAAGCATCTTACCGTTACTTCAACAGATTCATTCATTGTTGTTGGCATCAAGGAGCATTTCCAACATGTCATTGACGCTTATTTGCCTGTTCATCCACTACACAGTTTTGGTTCTCTTCTATATCCACCTCTGAAAGACAATCCAATTGTCTTCCCAGATGATGTATAAACACAGGCAATCAAATCTTTCAGAATGTTATACCAAAGCCAGATCAAAATGGCTCGAATCCATCAACATCAACAACCCAGGATTCCTCCACAATCCACATTCCCAGAAATATTGAAAAATATAGGCAGATAAAGACCATAGGGCCTATCCAGTCTGCCCATCCATTCCATCTATTCTCCCTATCACTCTCTTAGAGATCCTATGTACTTGTCCCAAGTTCATTTGAATTCAGAAGCTGTTTTCGTCGCCACCACTTCCACCAGGAGGCCGTTCCACTAATTCACCACCCTCTCCGTGAAGAAGTATTTCTTCAGGTTACTTCTGAATCTATCCCCTTTCACCTTCATCCACTGTTGCCTCATTCCAGAGCTTCCTTTCAATTGAAAGAGACTCACCTCCTGTGCATTTATGCTGCATAAATATTTACATGTCTCTATCATATCTCCCCTCTCCCATCTTTTTTCAGCGAATAATAGAGACATTTAAATACTTATATGACATAAATGCACAGAGGCGAGTCTCTTTCAATTGAAAGGAAGCTCTGGAATCTGGAACAAGGGGGCTTTGGATGAAGGTGAAAGGGGACAGAAGTAACCAGAAAATACTTCAAGAAAAGGGTGTTGAATTTGTGGAACGGCCTCCTTGTGAAAGTGGTGGATATGAAAACAGTATCTGAATTCAAGAGAGCTTGGGACAAGTACATAGGATCTCTAAGGAAGTGATAAGGAGAACAGATGGCAAGGACAGGAAAACTGGAAAGCGTTATATCTACGGAAGAGCCCCCCCCCCCCTTCCAGAAGAATGAAAATGGATACTAGCAATTGTTTAAGTGACTTTTATGAAACAATGCCTCCTTTGAAGGCTACTGTTAATGAATTGAACAGTTATTTATATTCAAGTGATACAGATGACAGTGTTTTGATTTTTTGGAAAAACAAGCAAAAGTGCTGGCCAAAACAGGCAAAACTTGCACATCTTCTGAGAGGACATTTTCTATGGCAGGAAGGACTGTGGAAGACAGGAGATCTAGACTGAATACTGAGATTATTGATGACTTACTATTCATCAACAGATTACAAAATCATAACAGTGCTTCACAGAAGAGAATGACACAGGGACAAAGTTTGTCCACGTTCCCGCAGGCTCTGTCCCCGTCCCATCCCTGGGGGCAGGTTAACTGCATGTCTCCATCCCCGTGTCATTCTCTACGTTACAGCTCCAATATACCTACTACTGGGAAACTAGAACAAACTGTACTGTTACAGATTCCTACAAAGGCACTACATGCTAGCAGAATCCTTCACACTTCAGTCACACATGTAGAACATAGACGGACCCTCACCTGAAGGAACAGGGAACTACAAAAAACAAGCAGACAAAAACTACTGCAACGAACCGGAGTGAGACCCAGGACCAAGCATTTTCGGCCGAATTACTACTACTACTACTTAACATTTCTAAAGCGCCACTAGGGTTACGCAGTGCTGTACAATTTAACATAAAAGGACAGGCCCTGCTCAAAGAGCTTACAATCTAAAGGACAAGTGAGTAGACGATACAATGGGGGCAGTCAATTTGGGGCAGTCCGGATATCCTGAAGGTAAGAGTTAGGTGCCGAAGGCAGCATTGAAGAGGTGGGCTTTAAGCAAAGACTTGAAGATGGGCAGGGAGGGGGCTTGACGTAGGGGCTCAGGAAGGTTGTTCCAAGCATAGGGTGAGGTGAGGCAGAATGGGCGGAGCCTGGAGTTGGCAGTGGTGGAGAAGGGTACTGAGAGGAGGGATTTGTCCTGTGAACGGAGGTTTCGGGTGGGAACATAAGGGGAGATGAGGGTAGAGAGGTAGTGAGGGGCAGCAGATTGAGTACATTTGTAGGTAAGGAGGAGGAGCTTGAACTGAATGCGGTATCGGATTGGAAGTCAGTGAAGTGACCTGAGGAGAGGGGTGATATGAGTATATCGGTTCTGGCGGAATATAAAACGTGCAGCAGAGTTCTGAACAGATTGAAGGGGGGATAGATGGCTAAGTGGGAGTCCGGTGAGGAGTAAGTTGCAGTAGTCAAGTCGGGAGGTAATGAGAGCGTGGACGAGAGTTCGGGTGGTGTGTTCAGAGAGGAAAGGGCGAATTTTGCTGATGTTGAAGAGGAAGAATTGGCCTTAAAGGTATTGCCACAGGACATAGTCTCTAAACTCTCTCGTCCAGGGCCCCCACCTCATTCCCCTTTACCAACGGGTGGAATAAGTAAACCCACTATTGTGACGCTTGAGTCACTGTGGGATATGGTATACAACACTCACTCCTCGATGCAAGCTATGTTAAAAGAAAATTCAAATGATATTAAAACTCTCTCAGAAGCTGTTCTGATACAGGCACAAGTGACTGCACAGCAGTCCGTTAAGATTGAGGAAGTGGATGACAAAATTCAAGAAATGGGGACTTTGGAATCTGCTTTGATCAAAGATAACTTTTTGCATAAACGTTTGGAATATTTGGAGAACCAGGCACGAAGATTTAATCTCCGATGCCTTAATTTCCCCAAATCTCCATTAATTCCTCCGATTGAGATGGTGAAAAAATATTTGATAGACATTCTAGGAATGGATAAAGACTCATTGCCCCCCATAACTCGGGCATATTACATCTGGAATACTGTGGGGACCTTGGGAGATCCCACAAGGCGAGAGATGGGTGAAGGAATGAATCTTACTTCCTTCCTGGAAAGTTCGTTGGAAGTTATTACCCATAGGACGACTATGCTGGTCACTTTCGTGCTTGAGCCAGATCGGAACGCTGTATTAAGACTTTCTTTACGACACTTGGATAGGCTTTTTATGGGTTCTAAAGTTAGAATTTATCCTGACCTCTCTAGGCCAACACAAATGAGGCGCAAGGCCTTTTTGGAACTGCGCCCCAGAGTCGAGGCCATGAGAGCAAACTTTTTATTACGTTTTCCTTATATATGTCATATAATGCTTGAGGGTAAAAAATTTCAATTTATGGACCCTAAACAGCTTAAAGATTTTTTGGAAGCTAGAGTTAAAGTGACAGTTGTATGCCCTCCCACATAGTAGGCTGGAGTTTGAGCACAGAAATGGTAAATGTGTGTTAATCTTTAATTCTGTTTATTTTTCTTTTTCCTTTTCTTGGAAACACTTTTTCTTTAATAGTGGACGGAAAATAATGTCTGTATCATTTCCTTACGCTTTTTGCGTTAAGTTTTTTTTCTTTTGAATTGATGATGGATTGCTAAGTCACATTGGTTTGTGAATTATTGAAAATATTAATAAAGATTAAAAAAAAAAAAACAAGCAGACAAAAACTGAAATGGAGACCATACTCCCCTCTGCACAAGAAATCCAGACTTTATAAGCAAGGCACAATATTAGTAAAACAGAAATGCAGTTTCTCCTGTATTCTACAAAACACAAAAACAGAAAATAAAATGTACATTTCCCACAGCAAACACATCCCAACACTTAGAGCATTAAAGAATATTCTTTTCTACCTTTGCTGTCTGGGCATTCTATTTCTTATTGGGTCCCAGGTTTTTTTTTTTCCATTTTCCTTAGGTCAGTCTTCTCCTAAATTTTTTTCCAGGTTTGCCTTCCGTTTCTTCTCTCTCCTAGTCTTCTTCCTTTTCTTCTCTACATCTGGCACTGATTTTTAAAAAGTGTTTTTTCCCGCTTTTTAGTTCTCTGCATTTATATCTGCCTGCTTGATTTTACCATCATTCTCCCTTTCTCTCATCCTCTTTCTTAGACTCCTGCTTTTCCCACCCCCCTCTCATCCCCTGTCCAATATTCCCATTGCCCCCTGTCTCTCTCCTTCTCCAGTTTCCTATTTCCCCTCCCCCAAGACAGAAAAGGACTCAGAGGGAATGATAGTGGACTAGACCCTCTCAGCTCTCTCATAACCTCCACTGCCTCATCCCGTCACCATCCCCAGCTCCATCCCTGTCTTTCTTTTCTTCCCTTGCCTCTAGGACATTCTTCTATTAGGCGCTACCCCATCTCATGTTGACTCTCTTTCCCCATCTTTTTAACCCTACTTCCACCCTCACGCAACCCCTTCAAAGACTCTTTTCTCTCACACCCCTGTCCCAAGTACCCCATCCCTTTTCAATGCCTCTCATTCTCTCTCCAGTCATCCAGGTCATTCACATAGTTTCAGCTTTTCCCTACATTTCAACCCTTTTCACTCTCCAAATCCCACCTTCACTCATTCTCAAAAACCATCAACACACCTCCACTCATACCTACCAATTGTTAGGTCCCTCTATCTGGATAAATGTTACATTAGGAAACGCCAGGGAGGTAACATTTCTAGATGTAATAAATGACTGCTTCTTGGAGCAACTGGTCCAGGAACCGACAACAGGGGGAGCCATTTTAGATCTAGTCCTTGGTGGAATGCAGAGCACAGTACAAGAGGAAATGGTGTTGGGTCCACTGGGAAACAGTGATCATAACATGATCAAGTTTGAGTTACTATCTGGAATAAAGCCACTAAGGAAATCTTCTGCAGCAGCATTTGATTTTCAAAAGAGTAACTATGATAAAATGAGGAAAATAGTTAAAAAGAAGCTAAAAGAATTGTCTGCGAAGGTTAGGACATGGCATGAACATTGTTTAAAAATACCATCTTGGAATTCCAGAACAGATGCATTCCACATATTTACAAAGGTGGAAAGAAGAGAAAACGACAGCCAGCATGGTTAATAGGTGAAGTGAAAAAGGCTATTAGAGCTAAAACAATGACCTTCAAAGAATGGAAAAAGGGCCAAAATGAAGAAAATAAGAAGCAACATAAGCACTGTCAAGCTAGATGCAAAGCATTGATAAAAAGAAGGCTAAAAGAGAATATGAACAGAAACTTGCCACAGAGGCAAAAACAAGTAACAACCTTTTTAGGTACATCACAAGCCGAAAGCCTGCAAGGAAATCTGTGGGACCGTTAGCTCATGAAGGAGCAAAAGGGGCACAGACAGGACATGGCCATAGCGGAGAAACTGAATGAATTCTTAGCTTCTGTCTTCATAGAAGATGATGTAAGAGACCTACCTGTACCAAAAATGGTTTTCAAGTGTGATGATGCAGAGATGATGCAGATATGATGAAAGAAATCTCGGTGAACCTGGAAGACGTACTTAAGTCAACTCGACAAATTAAAGAGTAGCAAATCACCCGGACTGGATGGTATACATCCAAGGGTACTGAAAAAACTCAAATATGTAACTGCTGATCTGCAGTTAGTCATCTGTAACTTGTCGTTAAAGTTGACCATAGTACCTGAAGATTAGGAGGGCGACCAATGTGACGTCGATTTTTTTAAAAGGGTTCCAGGGCTGCCCCGGGAAATTACAGATCAGTAAGCCTGACGTCAGTGCCAGGTAAAATAGTGGAAACTATTATAACAAATAAAATTTTTGAAACACATAAATAAACATGGTTTAATGGGACAGAATCAGCATGGTTTCAGCCAAAGAAAGTCTTGTTTCATCAATTTACTTCATTTCTTTGAAGGAATGAATAAACACATGGATAACGGTGAGCCGGTCAATGTAGCGTATCCATATTTTCAGAAAGCTTTTTTTTTTTTTTATTAGAAAATTTTATAAAACAGTTAGCAAATAGAATAACAATATAGAATCTGTAAGTTATCAAAATACAAAGGCACATGGTCAACTTTGAAGAAAAAAAAACACAACCGGAAATGTTGCCAGTTACAGAGAATTATGTAGAAAATTATCTAAACTGATCCATGTTTTAGAAACAGAAATAATATTACCTATTTTGTCTGCTAATGAGAGTTCAAATTTATGTATTTAAAGTATAGTATTCAAAAATAGGAAAAAGCTCTCAAAATAACTCATAACAACAGTGGCACAGAAAAAAAAGCACCCGAACCCATCCCACTATCTCCTTTTTTTGGATGCTGTGGATTCTTTTAGTATCCTTTACCTTTTGAAACACAAGGGATTTTCTATCTGTGATGATAACCCCCTCCGATGTTAGAAGAGCACTATGGCTCTCAATGTGAAGCCTTGTATATATATATAGGCTCAGGTTGGGGAATTCTGAGGCTTTTCCCTTGTTGTATTTTCAAAATTAGAACAGATACACTCCACAGAATCTTTAGTGGGATAGATTCAAGCACCCCCCCCCCCCCCCGTGCCACTGCTATCATGAGAGCCCCCTCCCACTTTTTTTTTAAACTTTATTATATTTTAACATAATAGTTACAACCATTCAGATTTGCAAATATCAACATGTGTACAACTTAATAACTTTTTCTTCCATAACAAAGTTTGCAAACCAACTCTACCAATCCCTCACCCATTCCATATTTTCAGAAAGCTTTTGACAAAGTCCCTCATTAGTGACTCCTGAGAAAATTAAAGAGGCATGGGATAGGAGGCAATGTTCTGTTGTGGATTAGGAATTGGTTATCGGACAGAAAACAGAAGGTAGGGTTAAATGGCCATTTCTCTCAATGGAGGAGGGTGAATAGCGGATTGCCACAGGGATCTGTACTATTTAACGTATTTATAAATGATACAGAAATCAGAATGACAAGTGAAGTGATTTAATTTGCAGATGACACAAAGCTATTCAAGGTTGTTAAAACACATGTGGACTATGGAAAATTGCAGGAAGACCTTAGGAAATTGGAAGACTGGGCATCCAAATGGCAGATGAAATTTAATGTAGACAAATGCAAAGTGATGCACATTGGGAAGAATAATCCAAATCATAGTTACCTGATGCTAGGATACACCTTGGGAGGGCCAGCACCCAAGAAAAAAGATCTTGGCGTTGTAGACAATATGCTGAAATCTTCTGCCCAGTGTGCGACTGCGGCCAAAAAAGTAAATAGGATACTAGGAATTATTAGGAAACGGATGGTAAATAAGACCGAGAATACTTATAATGCCTCTGTATTACTCCATGTTGTCATCACCTCGAGTATTATGTTCAGTTCTGGTCGCCGTATCTCAAAAAAGATATAGTGGAAGAAAAGATTCAAAGAAGAGAGAACAAAATGATACAGGGGATGGAACTCATCTCATATGAGGAAAGGCTAAAGAGGTTAGGGCTGTTCAGCTTGGAAAAGAGGTGGCTGAGGAGAGATATGACTGAGGTCTACAAAATCCTAAGTGGTGTAGAATGAGTAGAAGTTTTGAATTTTTTACTCTTTCAAAAAATACAATGAAATTACATGGAAATACTTTTAAAACAAATAGGAGGAAATATTTTTTCAGTCAACTAATAATTAAGCTCTGAAACTTTAACTGCCAAAGACTGAGAGTTGTATGCTGGGGGTTTTCTCCCAATCACCTTTCTTCCAGAAAAAGCGTATGCGAAACCAGATCCAAGTTGAGGAAAGGTTTTTCTTCTCTCTTTTTTTATTGAACTCAGCACATTACTCAATGATTTCTAACTGGGAGCACTATTTTATGATGATATAAACTGGGAATGGCCCGTCACGCATTTTGGAGTGTCAGCATTCATTCTATCGGAGGACTAAAATAAGAGATAAGTGATTTAGTTTGATCTAAAGAATTTGGTGCAGTAAACTGTTACAGACTGTCATATTCTATTTTTATCTGCCTGTTATCAACATTGATTGAAGCAATTAGGTTTATAACTAATGAATGGTCTGATCATTTTCGTAATAGTATCTTCTTAGTAGTAATCCGATGGTGGTGGTATGTTTCGCATTATGGGTGATTACACTGGTGAATTGAGCCCATTGCATTATAAATTTAATTTATTTATTTTTGCATTTTGCAGTTATATTAGGGTATGTTTTATAATTAGTGACATCTATTTAAAATAGCACTATATTATTTTTATTTTTGAGGGTGTATTTAGTAACTTATTATTAAGTTTTGATCCCACTGATTTGTAATCTTGCTATTGGGACAGACATGGGGAAGCATGGAATGTTGCTACTATTTGGGTTTCTGCCAGTTACTTGTGACCTGGATTGGCCACTGATGAAAACAGAATACTGGTCTAGATGGACCATTGATCTGACCCAGTATGGCTATTCTTATGTTATCATGCCTGTCCATAATTCCCCTGCTCAGTCTGCCAACACTCTCATACTAAATTACCAAGTTCCAGTCATCATCTGAGTTTCATACATCTTCTGGTCCATTTGACATTTCTTCTCTCTCCATGTCCACTATAATTCCCCTCTGCATCCTTATCTGTCCATTTAACATTTTTTCTCTCTCCATGTCCACTATAATTCCCCTCTGCATCCTTATCTGTCCATTTGACATTTCTTCTCTCTCCATGTCCACTATAATTCCCTCTGCATCCTTACCTGTCCTGCATTATCCTTCTCTCTCCCTGTCCCACCTTAAGTCCAGCTTCTCCCCATCTCTATGCAAGTATTAGTTGGCAGTACACACAGAAACAAATTTAATAAGCTGTATGGTCCAGTCACTAGGTTTCACAGCAGAATTTACAACATCTGAATTTCTAACAAGCAACACTTCAGGCACAGGGTTGTAGCAGAATTGGAGCCTGGGGGTTATGTGGGGAAGCAAGCATGCAGAGCACCCAACACAGAATTATTTTCTGTACCTTTATGCACCTGTGTGTGTTTTATGTGCGAGTCTGTGACCAGAAGAGTAGAAGAGAGATGAAAGGCGCTATGTTTCACTACTGCATCAAAATTTATTTGCTACAGAAGACGGAACTGATTTCCTGACTAAAGTGCACTGGATCAATTTAGTGAGCTTTTTTATTTTTTTTTGGAACTGCCAGTCCAATCTGGCATTTTTTTTAAATTCTATATGTCTTTAAACCAAATTTTTCTCCTATGCCATGTTTGGTCCTGTTCTACTGACTGTTCAGTTATTTTGCCTCCAGTAACACATTCTTAACCCCTTGTATATAATTTCCTTCTAATATCCGTTGGGTTGGAAAGAAAAAAAAATTACTCTGGGAGA
This sequence comes from Microcaecilia unicolor, assembly GCF_901765095.1. NCBI lineage: Eukaryota > Metazoa > Chordata > Amphibia > Gymnophiona > Siphonopidae > Microcaecilia > Microcaecilia unicolor. The sequence continues at coordinate 71,467,508 of NC_044042.1, read as the reverse complement.
ACTAGGGAAAACGTAAGAGGCTGACGGGCACTTCTCAGTGAGGAAAGATAATAAAGTACCGATGAACCAGGAAAACGGGTCCCAATACAACGTATTGCCCTCTTCCCTCCTATCATCACTCCCTTCTCAGTCTGCCCCCATAATACAGAGACAGTAAAGAAAGCACAGGAACATTAAAGAGAAAAAGCCTCAGCCCATCACTGCCTCCTTCCCTGGCTCATCCTTAAACCTTTTCTCTTCCTTGAATAATTCAAAAAATATTAAGGTTATCAATAGAAATCAAACAAAATAAAACATGGAAAAGAAAATAAGATGATACCTTTTTTTATTGGACATAATACATTTCTTGATTAGCTTGCAACCTTCGAAAGCTAATCAAGAAACGTATTAAGTTATGTCCAATAAAAAAGGTATCATCTTATTTTCTTTTCCATGTTTTATTTTGTTTGATTTCTATTGATAACCTTTAAGAGTGGACTAACATGGCTACCACACCTCTCTACTTAAGATAAAAAATATTAAAAAATCAGATATACAGAGATGGCCATGTGCATAAACAACCTGCTTTCTGGGATCTACAGTGCAGATTTGACTGGGAAGAAATGGGGAATACGAATGCTAAAATGCCCTGGGGGGGAACTATCCAAAATGTTTTCCTTCAGAACTACATCACATCAATCACTATCCAACTATATGAACCCCCAGAAACACAATATGTATATCCACCCCTCTCCCCCCCCCCAACATATACTGCATACCCACGCATATACAATCTTGTTTCCCCCACACCCATCCTTCAGGCTCCTCCACCAACAGTACAGATGTGCCCAGCAAAAGCGTCTGGCTGCAGCACCAGCCTTCAGCTGCACGCTCAAGGTCTGAGGCAGAGACCTTGATTGCAGCAGGTGAGAAGGCTGCCTAGGCAAGGCGCCTGAATGTGGAGGAGAAACCTCCATATCCTAATTAACAGGAAGACTACATCTCCCTGGCTGCAGGCAAAGCACTGAAATCGATCTCTCTTCCTACAGAGAAGGTACCAGAACAAAGTGGGTACGCTTTTATGCTGCAATTCAAACAAAAAAATAAATCCACTGTGGAAAAAAGCACAAGCGGGAACTGGACAAAGCCAGTGTCCCATACTGTGACTGCTGGACATGCACAGGTCTGCCTCTGAAAGAAAAACAAAACATGGTAGAGATCTCCCGCCCCGGAAATCCTTACCAGACCAACACACTAACCTCTGAGAGCAGGAGAAGAAAGATTTGTATGGGGCTCAAACCATGAATGCCAATCAAGACCCCCATCTCAAAATGCCTCAGTACACAGCAGCATCCAGACAGAAAGAGACTGGGACACAATACACAGAAAGCCACACACATACACAAAGGCTGCATTAGTGTGTAGGGAATCTGTACAATCCTACTGCCTATGCCAGAATATGCCTGCCAGTATCAAAGTACACCTGCCTGTGTCAGTCAATTCTATCTTTAATCAAGATATCTTCTAAAGTTAGTCACAGGACATTAACCCAAGTGGACAATTAATGAAAAAAAAAAAAGTGATCCAAGAGATACCCTGGTCTCAAAAGAAGCCTCCTATTCATATTCCTTGCCACAACACAGTCTTCACTAGTCACTCCCACAAAAACTTATATGTATAATGTGTGTATTGAACACATATCAGAGGCTGATGCTCCTGACCTGGACATACCTGCCACCCTGACTGCAGGTCAACAAAGCAGTCACACCCAATGTATGTCTAGGAATGCATACAACATCCCTAACAGTTACCTGAAACTGCTCATTGCAATGGTCAGAACATATCACAAAGCATTCTGGGAACTGTAGTAAACCTGACAGCAGCGGCAGCAGTGCCTCCTACAAATACATGCTCATATTGCTTTTTAGTTTTTAATTTGCTTTTTTGAGTATCTCTTGTGTGATAGAGAACTCTTTGTGTGCGTCTGTGTGCTGCTTCTCGTGCTCTCTTGTGCAATACAGCACTGTGTGTGTGTGCCTTGCTCCGCATGCTGTCTCTCTTGTGTAGTAAAGCAGTCTGTTTGGGTGTGGGTGTTGCTGCACATGCTATCTCTCTTCTGCAGCAGAGCAGTATGTGTGTAAGTGTGTGTGTTGCAATTCATGCTGTTTCTCTTGTGCAGTAAAGCACTGGGTGTGTGTTGCCACTCATACTGTTTCTTTCATGCGGTAGAGCACATTGTATGTGTCTTGCTGCTTCTATGCAATACAGCAGTGTGTGCTCATGCTGTCTTTCTTATGTGGTAGAGAGCTGAGTGTGTGTATCGCTGCTCATGCTGTTTCTGTTCTGCGGTACAGCACTGTGTGTGTGTGTCACTGCTCATACTATCTCTCTTTTGCAGTAGAGCACCATAAGAGTGTGAGTATGTGTGTGTCACTACTCATGATCTCTCTCTTCTGCGGTAGAGCACTGTGCGCACGTGTGTGTGTGTGTCTAGCAGCTCATGCATTCTTCTTCAGTAAAGCACTATGCACGAGTGTATACGGCTGTTCATGCAGTCTCTCTTCTGCGATACAGAACTGTGCATGTCTCTGTGTCGCTGCTCATGCCATCTCTCGTCTGTGGTAGAGAACTGTGCATGCATGTGTATGTGGCTGCTCATGCAGTCACTCTTATGTGGTACAGCACTGTGAGTGCGTGTGCACACAAGCGTGCGGATTTCTTCTCATGCGTCTTCTCTTCTGGAGGACAGCATTGTGTTTGTCTGTGTCATCAAATGCTATCTTCTTAGACAGCACAAGCAGAAAGACATGCCTGCATGCTGCTCATCATACCATCTCTCTTCTTAAGTAGAGCACTGCGTGCGTGTGTGTGTACGCTACTCATGCAGTCTCTTCTGTGGTAGAGCAATGTGTGCCTCAATACTCATGCTATCTCTCTTCTGCAGTAGAGCAGTTTGTTTCTCACTGCTCATGCTGTCTCTGCTGGGGTAGAGCACTGAGAGTGTGTGTGAGTGTGTCTCGCTGCTCATGCCGTCTCCTGCAATAGAACATTGTGTCTTACTGTTCATGTTCTCTCTCTTCTGCGGTAGTACATTGTGAGAGTGTGCGTCTTGTTGCTCATGTTGTCTCTCTTCTGCGGTAGAACACTGTGTGTCTTGCTGCTCATGTGTGTCTGTGGGGTGTCTCACTGCTCATGCTGTCTCTCTTCTGCAGTAGACCACTGTGTGTGTGTGTGTGTGTGTGTCTCACTGCTCAAGCTGTCTCTCTTCAGCAGTACAATACTGTGTGTGTGTACTTGTGAATGTGTGTCTGTCACTGCTCATGGTATCTCTGTTCTGTGGTAGAGCACTAGGAACGTGTATGTGTGCATGTCACTGCTCATACTATGTTACATGGTAGAGCAATGTGTGAGTGTGTTTCTGCGTGCACGTGCGCAGCTAATCATGTATCTCTTCTGTGGTAGACCACTGAGCTTGCTTGAGTGTCGCTGCTCATGCCTTCTCTCATCTGTGGTAGAGCACTGTGCATGCATGTGTTTGTGGCTGTTCATGCAACCTCTCTTCTACAATAGCGCACTGTGCATGTGTGTGTGTCTTGCAGCTCATGTTGTCTGTCTTCTGCGATAGAGCACTGTGTGTGTCTCACAACTCATGCTGTCTCTCTTCTGCATTAGAGCACTCTATGTGTCTGCCACGCTGCTCATGCTGTCTCTCGGAAGAGCACTGTGCATATGTGTTGAAGCTCATGCTGTCTCTCTTCTGCGGTAGACCTGTGTGTGTGCGCGTGTGGCTGCTCATTCTCTCTCTCTTCTGTGGTAGAGCACTTGGTGTCTGTGTGTTGCTATTCATGCTGTCTCCCTTCTACAGTAGGGCACTCTGCATGTGTGTCGCTGCTCATGCTCGATCTCTTCTGCGATAGAGCACTGCACGTGTGTGTCTCACAGATCATGCTGTCTCTCTTCTGCGGTAGAGCACTGTGTGTATGTCTCATTGCTGATGCTGTCTCTCTTGTGGTACAGCACTGTGCATCTGTGTGTGTCTCACACATCATGCTGTATCTCTTCTGTGATAGACCACTGTGCGTGTCTCGCTGCTCATGCTGTCTCACTTAAGCAGTAGAGCACTGTGCATGTGTTGTTGCTACTTGTTCTGTCTCACTTCTGCGGTAGAGCACTGTGTGTGTGTGTGTGTGTGTGTGTGTGTGTGTGTGTGTGTTGCTGCTCATACTATTTCTCTTCTGCAGTAGAGTACTGTGCGTGTATGCTGCTGTTCATGCCATCTCTGTTCTGTGGAAGAGCACTGTGAATGCATGCATGTAAATGTGCGTGATGCTGCTCACGCTGTCTCCCTTCTGTGGTAGAGCACTATGCATGCGTGCTGCTGCTCATACAGTCTCTCTTTTGTAGTAAACCACTGTGTGTGTCTCACAGCTCATGATGTCTCTCTTCTGCAGTAGTGCACTCTGCGAGTCTATGTCACTGCTCATGTTGTCTCTCTTCTGTGATAAGAGTATTGTATGTGTGGGTGTGTGTCTGCTGCTGCTCATGTCGTCTCTCTTTTGCAGTCGAACACCGAGCGTATGTCTGTCGCTGCTCATCCAGTCTCTCTTCTGTGGAAAAGTACTGCGTTTACGTGCATGATGCTACTCTCACCATCTGTTAGTCGTTGCTCATGCTGTCTCTCTTATGCGGTACAGCACTATATGTGTGTGTGCGTGTATATGTGTCTCTGCTCATGCGTCTCTCTTCTGCAGGACAGCACTGTGTGTGTGTTTGTCGCTGCTCATGCTGTTATCTGTTCTGCGGTAGAGCACTGTGTGTGTCTCTGCAAATGCTATCTCTCTTCTCAGAGAACTGTGCGCAAGTGCATGCTGGACATCATGCTGTCTCTTTTCTGAGGTAAAGCACCGTGGCATGTGTATCGCTGCTCATGCTCTCTTCCGCGGTAGAACACTGTACATGTGTGTGTCTTGCTCCTCATCCTGTGTTCTGCAGTACAGCACTGTGCGTGTCACTGCTCATCCTGTCTCTCTTCAGCGGTACAGCACTGTGCTTGTGTGTGTGTTGCTGCTCATGCTGTCTCCTGCAGTAGAGCACTCTGCGTCTGTGTGTCACTGCTCATGCTGTCTCTCTTCTACAGTAGTGCACTCTGCTTGTGTGTCACAGCTCAAGATCTATCTCTTCTGCAATAGTGTATTGTATATGTGGGGTGTGTCTGTTGCTGCTCATGATGTCTCTCTTCTGTGGGCGTATCTCAGTCGCTGCTCATCCAGTCTCTCTTCTGGGGAAGAGTACTGTACTTATGTGCTTGCGTAAGTGCATGATGCTGCTCTTGCCATCTGTTTGTCACTGCTCATGCTGTCTCTCATGTGGTACAGCACTGTGAGTGAGTGTGTGTGTGCTTGCCTGCATGCATGTGTGTCTCTGCTCATGTATCTCTCTTCCGCAGGAGAGCACGGTGTGTGTGTGTCTCTGCAAATACTGTCTCTCTTCTCAGATAGAACACTGTGCATGTGTGTATGCTGATCATCATGCCATCACTCTTGAGGTAGAGCACTGTGCGTGTGTGTGTAGCATGCTCATGCTGACTGTTCTACAGTAGAACACTGCGCATGTCTATCGCTGCAAATGCTGCCTCTCTTTTCAGACAAGAGCACTGTGAATGAGTGCCTGCTGATCATCACGTTGTCTCTCTTCTAAGGTAGCGCACTGTCCGTGAGCGTGTATATAACACTCATGCTGTCTGTTCTGTGGAGCACTGTGCATGCATATCTGCGTGTGTATCACGGTCATACTGCAGTAGAATACTGTGTGTGTGAATGTCGCTGCTCATGCCATCTCTCTTCTGTGGTAGAGCACGGTGCATGTGTGCTGCTGCTCATGCAGTGTTTCTTCTATAGTACAGCAGTGTGTGTGTCTGTCTCGCTGCTCATACCGTCCCTCTTCTGAAGCAGAGCACTATGCATGTGTGTGTGTGTCTCACTGCTCATGTTGTCTCTCTTCTGCGGTAGGACACTGGGAGAGTGTGTGTCTCGCTGCTCATCTTGTCTCTCTTCTGCGGTAGAATACTGTGAGTGTGTGTGTGTCTCGCTGCTCATCTTGTCTCTCTTCTGCGGTAGAATACTGTGAGTGTGTGTGTGTCTCGCTGCTCATGTTGTCTCTCTTCTGCGGTAGAATACTGTGAGTGTGTGTGTGTCTCGCTGCTCATCTTGTCTCTCTTCTGCGGTAGAATACTGTGAATGTGTGTCTCGCTGCTCATCTTGTCTCTCTTCTGCGGTAGAGCACCGTGTGTGTCTCACCGCTCATGCCGTATCTCTTCTGCAGTACAGAACTGTGTGGGTGTCGCCGCTCATGCCATCTCTCTTCAACAGTAGAGCAGTGTGTGTGCGTGTGTGGGTCTCACTGCTTATGCTGTCTCTCTTCTGCTGGAGCACTGTGTGTATCGCTGCTCGCACTGTCTCTCTTCTGCACTAGAGCACTGTGATTATATGTGTTTCACTCCTTAGGGTGTCTCTCTCCTTCGTTAGAGGTGTGTGTGTGTCGCTGCTCATGCAATCTCTTCTGTGGTAGATCACTGTGCGTCTTGTGTGGTTGTTCATGCCATCTCTCTTTTGTGGTAAAGCACTGTGCGCATATCTGTGTCACTACTCATGCTGTCTCTCTTCTACTGTAGAGCTGTGTACATTGTGTGTGTGTGGATGCTAATGCAGTCTTCTGTGGTAGATCACTGTCCATCTGTGTGTGTGTGGGTGCTCATACTATCTCACTTATACAGTAGACCACTGTGTGCGTGTGTGTCGATGCTCATGTCTCTCTTCTGTGGTACAGCATGCGAGTGTGTGTGTGGCTCCTCATGCTCTCTTCTGCGGTAAGACACTGTGTGTGCGAGTCCTTCCAGTACCTCATACCGTCTCTCTTCTGCGGTACAGCACTATGAGTATATATCACTACTCATGCTGCCTCTCTTCTACGGTAGAGCTGTGTGTGTTGTTCATGCTGTCTCTCTAATGTGGTACAGAACTGTGTGTGAATGTGTGTCTCTATATCTCTGTTCTGCGGTAAAGTACTGTGTGTATGTGTGTCTCCAGTACTTCATGCTGCCTCTCTTCTACGATAGAGATGTGTGTGTGTGTGTGTCGCTGCTCATGCACTCTTCTGCAGTAGAGCACTGTGCATGTCTGTTGCTCCTCGTACACTCTTCTGCGGTAAAGCAATGTGTGTATGTGGGTGTCGCTGCTCATGCTGTCTTCTGCAGTACAGCTGTGTGTGCATATGTGTGACTGCTCATGCTGTCTTCTGCAGTACAGCTGTGTGTGCATGTGTGTGACTGCTCATGCTGTCTTCTGCAGTACAGCTGTGTGTGCATGTGTGTGACTGCCCATACTATCTCTCTCCTGCGGTAGAGCAGTGTGTGTGTGTCGCTGTTCATGCTCTCTCTCTTCTGTGGTAGAACACTGTGTGTGTCAGTGTGCTCGTGCTGTCTCTCTTCTGTGGTACAGCAGTGTGTGTGTGCGCGCATGTCACTGCTAATGTCTCTCTTCTGCAGTAGAGCACTGTGTCTGAGTTTGTGCGCATTGTGTTACTGCTGATGCTGTCTCTTTTCTACAGTAGAACACTGTGTGTGGGTGCGTGTTGCTGCTCATGCTGTTCCTCTTCTATGGTAGAGCAGTGTGTGGGTGTTGCTGCTCATGCTGTCTCTCTTCTGCAGTAGAGGTGTGTGTGTCTCTACTCATGCCGTCTCTCTTCTGTGGTAGAGAACTGTGCGTGTGTTTGTTGATGCTCATACTGTCTCTCTTCTGTGGTAGAGCACTGTCTGTGTGTCTCTGCTCATGCTGTCTCTGTGGTAGAGCACTGTACATGTGTCTCACAACTCATTCCGTCTCCCTTCTGCGCTACAGCACTGCGTGTGTCTCGCTGCTCATGCCGTCTCTCTTCTGCGCTAGAGCACTGTGTCACTGTGCATGCTGTTTCTCTTCTGCGCAAGACCACTGCGTGTCTCACTGCTCATTCCGTCTCTCTTCTGCGCGAGACCACTGCGTGTGTCTCACTGCTCATTCCGTCTCTCTTCTGCGCGAGACCACTGCGTGTGTCTCACAACTCATTCCGTCTCCCTTCTGCGCTACAGCACTGCGTGTGTCTCGCTGCTCATTCCGTCTCCCTTCTGTGCAAGAGCACTGTGTGTCTCGCTGCTCATTCCATCTCCCTTCTGTGCGAGAGCACTGTGTGTGTCTCACTGCTCATTCCGTCTCTCTTCTGTGCAAGAACACTGTATGTGTGTGTGTATCACTGCTCATGCCGTCTCTCTTCTGCGCTAGAGCACTGCGTGTCACTGTGCATGCTGTTTCTCTTCTGCGCAAGACCACTGCGTGTCTCACTGCTCATTCCGTCTCTCTTCTGCGCGAGACCACTGCGTGTGTCTCACAACTCATTCCGTCTCCCTTCTGCGCTACAGCACTGCGTGTGTCTCGCTGCTCATTCCGTCTCCCTTCTGTGCAAGAGCACTGTGTGTCTCGCTGCTCATTCTGTCTCCCTTCTGTGCGAGAGCACTGTGTGTGTCTCACTGCTCATTCCATCTCCCTTCTGCGCGAAAGCATTGCGTGTCTCACTGCTCATTCCGTCTCTCTTCTGTGCAAGAACACTGTATGTGTGTGTGTCTCACTGCTCATTCCGTCTCTCTTCTGCGCGAGAGCACTGCGTGTCACACTGCTCATTCCATCTCTCTTCTGCGCGAGAGCACTGCGTGAGTCACACTGCTCATTCCGTCTCTCTTCTGCGCGAGAGCACTGCGTGTGTCACACTGCTCATTCAGTCTCTCTTCTGCGCGTGTCACACTGCTCATTCCGTCTCTCTTCTGCGCGTCACACTGCTCATTCCGTCTCTTCTGCGCGAGAGCAATGCTCATTCCATCTCTCTTCTGCGCGAGAGCAATGCTCATTCCGTCTCTCTTCTGCGCGAGAGCACCGAGTGTGTCACACTGCTCATTCCGTCTCCTGCGCAAGAGCACTGCGTGTCTTGCTGCTCATTCCGTCTCTCTTCTACGCTAGAGCACTGCGTGTGTCTCGCTGCTCATTCCGTCTCTCTTCTGCGTGAGAGCACTGCGCGTTTCTCGCTGCTCATTCAGTCTCTCTTCTGTGCAAGAGCACTGTGTCTCACTGCTCATTCCGTCTCTCTTCTGTGCAAGAACACTGTGTGTCTCTCTGCTCATGCCGTCTCTTTCCTGCGCTAGAGCACTCTGTATGTGTGTGCATGCGTATGTATATGTTGCTGCTTATGCCGTTTCTCTTTTGAGCTAGACCACTGTGCGTGTGTTGCTGCTCTTGCTGTTTCTCTTCTGCACTAGAGCACTGTGTGCATGAGTGCTGCTGCTCTTGCCATCTCTCTTCAACGGTAGAGCACCATGCATACGTGCTGCTGCACTTGCCATCTCTCTTCTGCAGCAGAGCACCATGCATGTGTTCTGCTGCACTGTCTCTCTTCAGCGGTTGAGCACTTTGCATGCGTGCTGCTGCTCTTGCCATCTCCCTTCTGCGGTAGAGCACTGTGCGTGCTTGCGTGCTGCTGCTCTGTCTGTCTCTCTTCTGTGGCAGAGTAATGTGTGTGAGTGTGCATGCATGCTGCTACTCATGCATCTCCCTTCTGCAGTAGAGCACTGTGTATGGCGCTGCTCATGCTGTTTCTTTTCTGCAGTACAGCACTGTGTGTGTATCACTGCTCATGGTGTCTCTTCTGCGCTAGAGCACTGTGTGTGTCTGTCACTACTCATGCCATCCCCTCCTGTACTAGAGCACTGCATCACTGCTCATGCCGTCTCTCTTCTGCGCTAGAGCAATGTGTGTGTGTATGTATATATTATATATATATACACATATATACACACACGCACGTCACTGCTCATGCTCTCTTCTGTGCTACAGCACTGTCTGTCACTGCTCATGCCACCTCTCTGCTGTGCGAGCACTTTGTGTGTGTCTCACTGCTCATGCCGTCTCTCTTCTGCACTAGAGAACTGTGTATGTGTTTGTCTCTGTTTACATCGTCTCTTTTCTCAGCTAGAGCACTATGTGTGTATATGTGTATGTATATGTCGCTGCTTATACTGTTTCTCTTCTACACTAGACCCCTGTGCGTGTTCCTGCTTACGCTGTTTCTCTGCTGTGTTATAGTACTATGTGCATGTGTGCTGCTGCTCTTGCTGTCTGTGTTCTGCGGTAAAGCACTATGCGTACATAAGTGCTGCTGCCCTTGCATTTGTCTTCTGTGGTAGAGCATCGTATGTGCGTGCGTGCGTGTGTGTTGATGCTCCTGCCGTCTCTCTTTTGCATATGAACACTGTGCGTGTGTGTTGATGCTCCTGCCGTCTCTCTTTTGCATTTGAACACTGTGCGTGCGTGTGTGTTGATGCTCCTGCCGTCTCTCTTTTGCATATGAACACTGTGCGTGTGTGTTGATGCTCCTGCTGTCTCTTTTGCATTTGAACACTGTGCGTGCATATGTTGATGCTCCTGCCGTCTCTCTTCTGCGTTAGAGCGCTGTGTGCGTGCTGCTGCTCGTGCCATCTCTTTTCTGCGTTAGAGCCCTGTGTGCGTGCGTGTGCTGCTGCTCCTGGCGCCTCTCTTCTGCGTTAGAGCACTGTGTGCATGCGTGTGCTGCTGCTCCTGGCGCCTCTCTTCTGCGTTAGAGCACTGTGTGCATGCGTGTGCTGCTGCTCATGGCGCCTCTCTTCTGCATTACAGCACTGTGTGTGTGTGTGTTGCTGCTCATGCTGTCTTCTGCATTAGAGGACTGTGTGTGCTGCTGCTCATGTATCTCTCTTCTGAGTTGGAACACTCTGCGTGTGTGCATTGATGCTCATGCCGTCTCTCTTCCGCGTTAGAGCATTATTCGTGCATGTGTGATGCTCATGCCGTCTTTCTCTGGAAGAGCATTGTATGAGCACGTGTGCTGCTGATTATGATGCCTCTCTTCTGAGGTAGAGCAATTTATGTATGCTTCTGCTACTCATGCTGTCTCCCTTCTGCAGTAGGGAGTTGCGTAGTGTGTGTGCATGTGCACTTTTTGTGCTCATGCAGTCTCTCTTTTGCATTGAGTACTGTGCGTGTGCTGCCACTCATGCCATCTCTCTTCTGCGCTACTGCACTGTGTGTGCATGTGCTGTCGCTCATGCCACCTCTCTTCTGCACTAGATCACTGTGTGTGCATGCATGTGCTGCTGCTCATGCCACCTCTCTTCTGCACTAGATCACTGTGTGTGCATGCATGTGCTGCTGCTCATGCCACCTCTCTTCTGCACTAGATCACTGTGTGTGCATGCATGTGCTGCTGCTCATGCCACCTCTCTTCTGCACTAGATCACTGTGTGTGCATGCATGTGCTGCTGCTCATGCCGTCTCTCTTCTGCGTTATAGCACTGCGTGTGTGCATGCATGTGCTGCTGCTCATGCCGTCTCTCTTCTGCGTTATAGCACTGCGTGTGTGTGCATGTGCTGCTGCTCATGCCGTCTCTCTTCTGCGTTATAGCACTGCGTGTGTGTGCATGTGCTGCTGCTCATGCCGTCTCTCTTCTGCGTTATAGCACTGCGTGTGTGCATGCATGTGCTGCTGCTCATGCCGTCTCTCTTCTGCGTTATAGCACTGCGTGTGTGTGCATGTGCTGCTGCTCATGCCGTCTCTCTTCTGCGTTATAGCACTGCGTGTGTGTGCATGTGCTGCTGCTCATGCCGTCTCTCTTCTGCACTAGATCACTGTGTGTGCATGCATGTGCTGCTGCTCATGCCACCTCTCTTCTGCACTAGATCACTGTGTGTGCATGCATGTGCTGCTGCTCATGCCGTCTCTCTTCTGCGTTATAGCACTGCGTGTGTGCATGCATGTGCTGCTGCTCATGCCGTCTCTCTTCTGCGTTATAGCACTGCGTGTGTGTGCATGTGCTGCTGCTCATGCCGTCTCTCTTCTGCGTTATAGCACTGCGTGTGTGTGCATGTGCTGCTGCTCATGCCGTCTCTCTTCTGCGTTATAGCACTGCGTGTGTGCATGCATGTGCTGCTGCTCATGCCGTCTCTCTTCTGCGTTATAGCACTGCGTGTGTGTGCATGTGCTGCTGCTCATGCCGTCTCTCTTCTGCGTTATAGCACTGCGTGTGTGTGCATGTGCTGCTGCTCATGCCGTCTCTCTTCTGCACTAGATCACTATGTGTGTGTGCATGTGCTGTTGCTCATGCCATCTCTCTTCTGCGTTACAGCACTGCAGGTGTGTGCGTGTGCTGCTGCTCATGCCGTCTCTTCTGCGTGCTGCTGCTCATGCCGTCTCTTCTGCGTTAGAGCATTGCGGGCGTGTGCATGTGCTGCTGCTCATGCCGTCTCTTCTGCGTGCTGCTGCTCATGCCGTCTCTTCTGCGTTACAGCACTGCAGGTGTGTGCGTGTGCTGCTGCTCATGCCGTCTCTTCTGCGTGCTGCTGCTCATGCCGTAACTCTTCTGTGTTAGAGCACTGTGTGTGTGAGTGCGCTGCTGCTCATGCTCTCTCCTGCTTTACAGCACTGCGCGCATGTGCGTGCGCTGCTGCTCATGCCGTCTCTCTTCTGCTTTAGAGCACTGCGTGTGCGTGCTGCTGCTCATGCCGTCTCTCTTCTGCGTTAGAGCACTGCGCGTGTGTGCGTGTGCTGCTGCTCATGCCGTCTCTCTTCTGCATTAGAGCACTGCGTGCGCTGCTGCTCATGCCGTCTCTCTTCTGCGTTAGAGCACTGCGCGTGTGTGCGTGTGCTGCTGCTCAGGCCGTCTCTCTTCTGCATTAGAGCACTGCATGTGCTACTGCTCATGGATCTCTTCTGCGTTAGAGCACTGCGTGTGCTACTGCTCATGGATCTCTTCTGCGTTAGAGCACTGCGTGTGCTGCTGCTCATGGATCTCTCTTCTGCGTTAGAGCACTGCGCGTGTGTGCGTGTGCGTGTGCTGCTGCTCAGGCCGTCTCTCTTCTGCATTAGAGCACTGCGTGTGCTACTGCTCATGGATCTCTTCTGCGTTAGAGCACTGCGTGTGCTACTGCTCATGGATCTCTTCTGCGTTAGAGCACTGCGCGTGCTGCTGCTCATGGATCTCTCTTCTGCGTTAGAACACTCTGCTTGTGTGCACTGATACTCATGCCGTCTCTTTTCTGCGGAAGAGCATTTTCTTACGTGTATATGTGCTGCTGGTTATGATGTCCCTCTTCTGAGGTACAACACTGTGCTTCTGCTGCTCATGCTGTCTCTCTTCTGCGGTAGGGTGCTGTGTGCGCACATGTGCACTTTTTGTGTTCACGCGGTCTCTCTTCTGTGGTAGAGGAGAGTGAGAGACAGCCAGATAGAATGTGTTCCTGTTTACGCCTGCTGTTGATGCAGTCTCTTCTGTAAGCAGATCAGAGTGACAGTGTGTTGTACAGTACGGCAAACGTGTCAGTGTATGATAGGGCAGAGAATGTGTGTGTGGCAAATACTGCTGCTCTCCATGCTACTCATATGCCGTACCCACTGCAGCTGCCACAATCGTGTGAACAAATTCATTTGTTGCTCCCTCTCACCTGTAATCATAAACGTCCTGTTCTGACATAAAAATCTCCAGCTGTTCAGAAGCCTTTGACATTACAATGGAGGGACAAGCCTCTCAGCATGGATGTAAAGAGGCGCAAGAATGTCAGGGTTGAGGGCACAGGCAGGCTCCTCCCCCTAATTAATCAGGGATGCCAAAATAAATCAAATACCATGTGTGTGTGTGTGCACACACACAAAATAATATTCCGAGCACCATTATGACAACAGCATACAACAAAATGGACTGGGAAAGGGACTGAACTTTTTTTTGCCTGCCCTGGTTCAGTCCTGCTTTTGCACCCAAGATCCTACCGAAAACAAGTTAAAACAGAGTATCAAAGTGGGGTTCCATGCGTCCTATCTTGTGCCAACTGCTGGACCACAAAGGGTTGTCTTTTTGGGCTGCTGGCAGACAAAGAACAAGGGAGTCCTCTCTCACACCCAGCCAGTGCTAGGCTGCATGAACATGTGATAGTATCAACACATGAAAATAAGTATGGGAATCATTAGTGTGATTTAGTAAAAGATGAAGCTCTTAGTAAATAACCTACAAACAGAGCAGATAGTAAACAAACAAAAAGCTACCATTCTCTTTACATATATCAGCCAGGAAAAAAGATCCACCAAAAGAAAAATATGCATTTATAAACTCAGCAAAGGGATATGTTTATCAAAGGGCAGCAGTCTTGATTTCTGTTGCCCAGAGCTGTAGTATTAGCTACTCTCAAAAAATATTTGCCTTGGATTTGGTATTCTTTTTCCGTCTTGGGAGCTCATTCTTGGTTTCCTTCCTTTCTTGTCTAATATATATTATGTCTCACGTTTAAAAAATAAAAGTGGTGCTTTTTTTTTTATACATGGCATTCTTTTTTTTTCCCCCTACATATCTACCTTGAGCTCTTCACCTTGTTCAGTTCACGTGCATCCCTTGCACGGGCTTCTGATAGCTATCAGCACCTCTCATTTCCCAAGTGAGAACTACTGTTACTGGAGAAGCTTCAAAATCTCTCAGGGGTAACTTTAAAATTGAGAAGGGAAAACGGAAGGGGGCGCTAACTAGCTCATGCTGGATGTTTCCATTTCCTTAATGAATGTTACATAAAATGACGTCTACAGCTCGGGCAGTAGACCCTTTGGTGAAATGGTCTTATAGTCTCACACACCCCAGCCATTCGCTTCGGAATCACAGATGAGCTGGCAAATCCCACATGCCCGTTTTCGGAAAATGATCTAAAAAGAAACTATTTGCAACTCTCCAGACCGTGGAAGGGAATTTAAACACATGCACTTCACAAACTCTTTCCTTTTGTTTTTGACGTGACACCTGCAGACTTCAAAGCCCCCCCCCCCCACCCCGTTTGATATCTAAAGATAAATACAAAGCAGATTTATCTCTCATATTGGATCAGACCGAGGCCACACGTGTCCCTGAGAAAGGCTGCAGGCTGTCCAGGATGTCCTGACAGCCCCCCCCCCCGCCCCCTTTTCTAAGTGCGCCAGTTTTACAACCAAAAACACACGCCTGCCACCCCAAAAGAGAAAATGCAAATAATAAGTCAGCAACAAGAAGTCTGGGGGGGTGGGGGAGAGCAAACTATCACGTACCTTGCTGGCAGAGGAGATTTGGAGCTCTGCACGATGCTACAGAAAAAAAATAAAAAAAGAGTCTAAGCCCGTGTGTCCTCCACTCTCACCCCCCCCCCCACCAAAAAAGTCACACTTACATCCAAACTAGTTAGGGCTACCTTCCCCCTATCCGCTGATTGGAATACAAAGTCCAAAAAGCTCAAGAGACAGAACCGAGATCCCTCAAGCATCCCCGCCCCAGTGAAAACCAAAACTGCGACATGTGTATCAGACAGTAATAACAGCCTTCAAATTGCCTCCTCCCCACTAGTGATCCATCAAGCCCCACGGCACTACAGACAACACGTTACAATATGTCACAGATACAGCCACCCTAAAAGGTAAAATAAAACCAGCTGCCACCAACCCCTCCAACTCCGAAAAAACGCATCCGGGGCAGAGACATAAAGTCCCCTGAGTCAGCGCAAAGCTCGCAGTCCCGTCCTGGCCACAAGCCCCTATCTACTTGCCATCCGGGGAGAACAAGATCCGTATTTTCCCCACCCAAATACATATTCCTCCCCAGGCTCACCTCCTTCCGCTCAGGGTTGGGGGGGGCGCTACCTCGAAAGATCCGGAGATCCAGTCGATGTTTTCTGTCTTTCCTCAGTGTCTGTGAGGCCGAAAAACAAATCGGAAAGGGAAAAAGCCAGCCCAGTCTAGCCCCCACCCCCTACGAAGCTCCGCCCTTCCATAAACCCCACCCACCTCTCCCGGAGCTCCACCTCTGTTCTGTTAATTTTACTGCGTTCGGGAATCGTTTTGTGCGCAATTGCGCAGGTCTCTCGTTGTTATTGTTAAATGGAGTCTTTTGCTGGCTTCCTGTTTTGGCACCGAAACTGATCTTTCTGATTAAAAATAAAGGTTTTAAAGTCCAGGAGGCCTTTTTCATACGTTTCAAGATGTTTTCGGAGCTATAAAGCTTTTTGGAAAATTAGGAGAGATTAGATGTGGGAGGGGGCATTTTGGAGACAGGCTTAAGAAGACACGCTTTCTCCTAGTGGCTGGACGTGTTATAGCTTCGATTTTTTTTTTCTTTTGGAAAACATGCATGCCATTGCCAGCATCACATGCTTTTTTAGCTGGAAGGTTGGGTGTTGTTTGGGGGAGGAAGAAGGAGAGAGTGGATAGAGTGGTCTCCCACTCCTAGGTTTTGGAATCGGAAAGTGGAACGGTTATATTTTTCTGAATAGCTACGCTTTATACCTGCATTTGTTCCCCATTATTGCAGGGTATAAGAATGGACCAGAACAGCAACCGCCCTCAGCACTCTCCTTCCTCAAAGACTTTGGCTTATACCACAGCTGACTCTGGCAGCCACAAATCTAAACAGTGTTGTTCAAAGTAGTTAACAAAAAGTTAAAAAAGAAAAAGTATATTTTAATACTTATGTAAAAGTACAGTGAAAAACACATTAAAACATTTACATCAGTAAAGAACATTTTTTTAAGTTATTACTTAATATAATACCTTTTGAGTAAAATGTGAAAGTACAATAAAGGCAACTATTGTCAATATTTTTATCCCAACAACTTCATTGCCCTACAATTCAATCCACGTTTAGTAAAACTACATTTTTTTTAAATGACTGTCACTCATGCCAGTGTATTTGTGAAGTAGAGGAGTGGCCTAGTGGTGGACTTTGGTCCTGAGGAACTGAGTTCAATTCCCACTTCAGGCACAGGCAGCTCCTTGTGACTCTGGGCAAGTCACTTAACCCTCCATTGCCCCATGTAAGCCGCATTGAGCCTGCCATGAGTGGGAAAGCGCGGGGTACAAATGTAACAAAAATAAAATAGATACTATTGGAGATTCTACATGGAATGTTGCTAGTATTGGAGATTCCACATGGAATGTTGCTACTATTGGAGATTCTACATGGAATGTTGCTATTCCACTAGCAACATTCCATGTAGAAGGCTGCGCAGGCTTCTGCTTCTGTGAGTCTGACGTCCTGCACGTACGTGCAGGACGTCAGACTCACAGAAACAGAAGCCTGCGCGGCCACATTGGTGATCTGCAAGGGCCGACTTCTACATGGAATTCCCACTTCAGGCACAGGCAGCTCCTTGTGACTCTGGGCAAGTCACTTAACCCTCCATTGCCCCATGTAAGCCGCATTGAGCCTGCCATGAGTGGGAAAGCGCAGGGTACAAATGTAACAAAAATAAAATAGATACTATTGGAGATTCTACATGGAATGTTGCTATTCCACTAGCAACATTCCATGTAGAAGGCTGCGCAGGCTTCTGTTTCTGTGAGTCTGACGTCCTGCACGTACGTGCAGGACGTCAGACTCACAGAAGCAGAAGCCTGCGCGGCCACATTGGTGATCTGCAAGGGCCAACTTCTACATGGAATTCCCACTTCAGGCACAGGCAGCTCCTTGTGACTCTGGGCAAGTCACTTAACCCTCCATTGCCCCATGTAAGCCGCATTGAGCCTGCCATGAGTGGGAAAGCGCGGGGTACAAATGTAACAAAAATAAAATAGATACTATTGGAGATTCTACATGGAATGTTGCTAGTATTGGAGATTCCACATGGAATGTTGCTACTATTGGAGATTCTACATGGAATGTTGCTATTCCACTAGCAACATTCCATGTAGAAGGCTGCGCAGGCTTCTGTTTCTGTGAGTCTGACGTCCTGCACGTACGTGCAGGACGTCAGACTCACAGAAGCAGAAGCCTGCGCGGCCACATTGGTGATCTGCAAGGGCCGACTTCTACATGGAATTCCCACTTCAGGCACAGGCAGCTCCTTGTGACTCTGGGCAAGTCACTTAACCCTCCATTGCCCCATGTAAGCCGCATTGAGCCTGCCATGAGTGGGAAAGCGCAGGGTACAAATGTAACAAAAATAAAATAGATACTATTGGAGATTCTACATGGAATGTTGCTATTCCACTAGCAACATTCCATGTAGAAGGCTGCGCAGGCTTCTGTTTCTGTGAGTCTGACGTCCTGCACGTACGTGCAGGACGTCAGACTCACAGAAGCAGAAGCCTGCGCGGCCACATTGGTGATCTGCAAGGGCCAACTTCTACATGGAATTCCCACTTCAGGCACAGGCAGCTCCTTGTGACTCTGGGCAAGTCACTTAACCCTCCATTGCCCCATGTAAGCCGCATTGAGCCTGCCATGAGTGGGAAAGCGCGGGGTACAAATGTAACAAAAATAAAATAGATACTATTGGAGATTCTACATGGAATGTTGCTAGTATTGGAGATTCCACATGGAATGTTGCTACTATTGGAGATTCTACATGGAATGTTGCTATTCCACTAGCAATATTCCATGTAGAAGGCTGCGCAGGCTTCTGTTTCTGTGAGTCTGACGTCCTGCACGTACGTGCAGGACGTCAGACTCACAGAAGCAGAAGCCTGCGCGGCCACATTGGTGATCTGCAAGGGCCGACTTCTACATGGAATTCCCACTTCAGGCACAGGCAGCTCCTTGTGACTCTGGGCAAGTCACTTAACCCTCCATTGCCCCATGTAAGCCGCATTGAGCCTGCCATGAGTGGGAAAGCGCGGGGTACAAATGCAACAAAAATAAAAAAAAAGGGGGAACTGACTCATTTCTTTGAAGCTCATTAGAGTGACAGGTACATGATCAATACAATGGAAGATATCCTGTATTCTTACATCATTAGGGATATGGGAGAAAAGATCTCGGAGACCTGCCCAAAGTGGTCATGTCCATGCCTTTTTCCACAGCACCCTTTTTACTTCATTGGTCTAAAAAAACTCCCGCTTTTAAAATACTAACTTTAATGTCTTTGAATTCCACTTGTACTTCTCAAAAATGTTTCAAAAAGATTTTTATGCTTGTGGTAGTTTAATTCATAAACAACACCACAAAAAAAGTGTGTACATATAAGCACTTATCCTCAAACGCCCGATGGAGCCTCCATTTCACTTTGGCAAAGCTTCCTCAGGGGCCAAGTACTTTCTCTGCTCTTTTCACCACAGCTTTTTATCTAAAATCCAAAGAAATGTAAGATTAGCAATTGCATAAAACTCTCTACCATTTACTGGGATCTTTTCCATTCGTGGTTCACTTATTTCACTTTATTCATCAACTCTTTCAAAATGGCGCTGAACACGTCAGGTGGCTTCATTACATAATTTCCTGTCAATTTACTATTCACACTTACTGAATTCAAAAATATAAACATTAGTAAAAGGCACTCCACTCTTTCATCGAGTTCAATCCACTAGGTTCTACAGAATGAAGTTTAAATATCCACCGGGACTCTTGCTGTTGTTCTTATGGTCACCTCCTCGTTTCTGTGGTGGAACTATTAGATTTGTAGACCATTTCGCAGTATGGCTTCCAACTCCTAGAACATTGCCTTCAGTTTTTAATTTCAGCAAGCTGATGATGTGTTAAACATTCTATCAGAGTTGGGGGGAAGCCGAAAGTTGCTCAGAAGCGCATGGTTTGGTGTGGAATATCCTTGAAGGATACTATTGAAACAGGATTTTTAGGGACTCCCAATAGAGAGGTTTCAATAATGGTGAAATCAAACAAAATAAAACATGGAAAAGAAAATAAGATGATACTTTTTTTTATTGGACATAACCTAATACATTTCTTGATTAGCTTTCGAAGGTTGCAACCTTCGAAAGCTAATCAAGAAATGTATTAAGTTATGTCCAATAAAAAAAAGTATCATCTTATTTTCTTTTCCATGTTTTATTTTGTTTGATTTCTATTGATAACCTTAAGAGTGGACTAACACGGCTACCACACTCCTCTACTTAATAATGGTGAAAGAAAGCCAGGAGTGTTTAGTGGGAGAAGAGAGTAAAGGATGTAAATTACCCCATCAACTTCAAAGCAACTTGTAGATGCAAGGAAAAAACACAATATGAAGTGTCTATATACAAATGCTGAAAGCCTAAAAAGTAAGATGGGAAAGCTGGTGTATATTATAGCACTAAATGAAGAGGTAGGCATCTCAGAGACCTGGTAGAAGGAGGACAATCAATGGGACACTGTGTTATCAGGGTGCAAATTATATTGCAATGATAGAGTGGATCAAATTGGAGGGGGGGGGGGTTGTGCTATATGTTAAAGAGGGAATTGAGTCAAATAAAAATAAATATTCTACATGAAACAGATAGCGCGGAATCCTTTTGGATAGAAATTCCATGTGTTAAGGGAAAGAGTATACTAGTAGGGCTGTACTATCGTCCACCAGGACAGAACGAACAGACAGATGAACAAATGTTTACACAAATTAGGAAAGCTGGAAAATTGGGCAACATTATAATAATGGGTGATTTCAATTACCCCAGTATTGACTGGATAAATGCTACATCACGGAGCACTAAGGAGGTAAAATTCTTTAGATGTAATAAATGACTGCTTCTTGGAGCAATTGGTCCAAGAACTGACAAGAGAGGGAGCTATTTTATATCTAGTCCTTAGTGGGATGCAGGGCATGGTACAAGAGGGAATGATGTTGGATCCAATGGGAAACAGTGATCATAACATGATCAAATTTAAGCTGATATCTGGAGTGAAGTCATTAAAGAAATCTACTATAGCAGCATTTAATTTTCGAAAGGGTGACTATGACAAAATGAGGAAAATGATTAAAAAGAAGCTGAAAGGGTCGGCTCCAAAGGTTAGGACTTTGAATCAGGTGTGGAGATTGTTTAAAAATACAATCGTGGAAGCCTAGACCAGATGTATTCCACATATTAAGAAAGGTGGAAAGAAGAGCAAATGACAGCCAGCGTGGTTAAAAGGAGAAGTGAAAGAGGCTATTAGAGTCAAAAGAGCATCATTCAAAGAATGGAAAAAGTGAATGAAGAAAATAAGAAGCAGCATAAGCAGTGCCAAGCTAGATGCAAAGCACTGATAAAGATAGGCTAAAAGAGAATATGAAGAAAAACTTGCCATGGAGACAAAAACTCATAGTAACACCTTTTTCGTGTACTTCAGAAGCAGAAAGCCTGTGAGGAAATCCGTGGGACCCTTACATCATGAAGGAGAAAAAAGGGCACTCAGGGAGGACAAGGCCATAGCGGAGAGATTGAATTAATTCTTTGCTTTGGTCTTTATGGAAGAAGATGTAAGAGATCTACCTGTACCGGAAATGCAGAGGAACTGAAAGAAATCTTGGTGAACCTGTACAATGTACTGAGCCAAATTGAGAAGCTAAAAAGTAATAAATCACCTGGACCGGATGGCATACACCATGTACTGAAAGAACTTAAACATGAATTTGCTGATTTGTTGTTCGTAATCTGTAACATGTCGTTAAAATAGTCCGAAGTACCTGAAGATTGGAGGGTGACCAATGTAACACCGATTTTTAAAAAGGGTTCCAGGATGATACAGGAAATTACAGATGGGTATGCCTGACTTCAGTGCTGGGGAAAATTGCAGAACACACAGACAAACCAAGGCTGCCAAGAGATTGAGCCGGACCTGGGGCAGGGCCGCTGCTTCCGCCCCTCCCCCCAGGATTGCTGCCAC
This sequence comes from Microcaecilia unicolor, assembly GCF_901765095.1. Taxonomy (NCBI): domain Eukaryota; kingdom Metazoa; phylum Chordata; class Amphibia; order Gymnophiona; family Siphonopidae; genus Microcaecilia; species Microcaecilia unicolor. Next base: position 71,445,847 of record NC_044042.1, on the reverse strand, counting down.
CCCCTAGTATTGCTGCCACTGCCACTTCCCCCCTCCCCCGCCGCAGTGCCACATACCTTGCCTGGTCAAGGTCCCCAGGTCCTGCCAGCAGAAGAAGCCTTCCTCCAGCGCTGTTCTTTACTCCGCTGCATTGCCTGCCCTGCCCCTGTGGCTGCTTTATCTTTCACATCGTGCATTCTCAATTTCATCAAAACTGAGCATGTGTGACATAATGTGGCGGAGTGAAGAACAGCGCTGAAGGAAGGCTTCTTCTGCTGGCAAAAGAGATAAAAAGAGAGAAATGAAAGAAGGGGGAAAAAAAGAGAGAGGTTAAAAAGAGAGCAACAGTGAAAAACTGAATGTAGAAAAGAGGCAGAGCATCGTACAAACCTGTCAGTATTTTTTATTTTTTAAATTTGTTATTTATGCAATTTCAAACAAAATCACACAAGTATCCATTTGTTACAGCAAAGCAGACAAATAATAATTCTACTAGAGAAATAAAGTACAATCAATTTCAGAAGAAATGGGGCTTAACACTCACTACAACCAATTATATCTTGGCCAGTCCAAATCTCAAACAACCTTTTTAAGATCCAGGAAGGCCTTCAATTGTTCTGGGGGGGGGGGGGGCCAGGAACATATTTGCTCCACCCCCCTCCACCCCCCGCGGCCCTGAGGATTTATTACGGAAACATTAATATAGAACACCTTATTTAATGGGGGAATAATTTCAGAGGAAAAGTGCATCTGTTGTGGTTTTTGATTGTTTCCCACCCCACCTCCTTATTTTTAGATAGGACCTAAAGTGGCTCCAGTCTCTACTGGAGTGCACTGCAGTGGCCTGAGAATCAGGGGAATCGGGCTCAATTTCCACTGTAGCTCCTTGTGACTCTGGGCAACTCACCTAAGAGCATAAGTATTGCCATACAGGGACAGACCAAAGGTCCATCAAGCCCAGTATCCTGTTTCCAACAGTGGTCAATCTAGGTCACAAGTAGCTAGCAAGATCCCAGAACAGTAAAACAGATTTTATGCTGCTTATCCTAGAAATAAGCAGTGGATTTTCCCAAGCCTATCTTAATAATGGTTTATGGCTGTTTAGGAAATTATCCAAACCTTTTTTAAACCCTGCTAAGCTAACTGCTTTACCACATTCTCTGGCAACAAATTAGAGTTTAATTACATGTTGAGTGAAGAAATAATTTCTCCAGTTTGTTTTAAATTTACTGCATAGCATCTTCATTGCGTGCCCCCTAGACCTAATATTTTTGGAAAGAGTAAACAAGCGATTCACCTTTACCCATTCTACTCCACTCAATATTTTATAGACCTCTATCATATCTCCCCTCAGCCATCTCTTCTCCAAGCTGAAGAGCCCTAGCCACTTTAGCCTTTCCTCATAGGGAACTTGTCCTATCCCTTTTATCATTTTTGTTGCCTTTCTCTGTACCTTTTCTAATTCCACTTTATCTTTTTTGAGATGCAGTGACCAGAATTGAACACACTATTCAAGCTGCAGTTTCACCATGGAACAATGCAAAGGCATTTTAACATTCTCATTTTTGTTTTTCATTCCTTTACCAATAATTTCTAACATTCTATTTGCTTTCTTGGCCACCGCCGCACGCTAAGCAGAGGTTTTCAGCGTATCATCTACGATGACACCTAGATCCTTTTCCTGGGCAGTAATTCTTAATGTGGAATCTGCATCACGTAGCTATAGTTCGGGTTCCTCTTTCCCACATGTATCACTTTGCACTTGCTCACATTAAACGTCATCTGCCATTTGGATGCCCAGTCTCCCAGTCTTGTAAGGTCCTCTTGCAATTGTTCACAATCCTCTTGTGATTTAACAACGTTGAGTAACTTTGTGTCATCAGAAAATTTAATTACCTCACGAGTTATTCCCATGCTCAATTTAACTAAAACAGAGCATGCGCATGGGGGGGGGGGGGGGAATAGCAGGGCAGACAGCACAGTAGTGAACGTCACTGGAGGAAGGGTTCTGCTGGTGGGGCTTGCGGACCCCCCGCCAGCCAAACCAGCAAACTTTGGGGCCCAAATCCAAACTGAGGGGGTCACTCAAGGCCCCCCTGTGGCTATGCCACTGAATAGGACTACACACAAGTCAGTCCTGTCTTTATGTGGTAACCCATAGACGGTTAAGTGCTGAATATCACACTTAATAGGCTATAGATTAGCTGGCTCTGCAAACTTGGACATTCAGTGTTGGTGTCCAGATAGGCCCGGCATTGATTTTCTGGCTTTAGCCCTGGCAGTGGTCAGCAAAATGCTGAATTTTGGGACCATAATTGGACATCACACTTTTAAATATTAAACAGTAAAGCACATTTGGTGAAACTGGCTTCAGAATCTTATGCTACTGGAATGCAGAGGGGCAGGTTCTTCCCCCCCCCCCCCCCCCCCCCACCCGATGAAGAAAACATTTTCTTTCACAAACTTATGCTACTGGAATGCAGAGCGGCAGGTTCTTTCCTCCCGCGAAGTAAAAGTTTTCTTTCTATCTGGGGGCCATATATACAGTATGTAGTCTTGTAGTGAACTCCCTTTAAGGGCTCAGGGGATTATTCTGATTTTCTTTGGGACGTTCTATTTTTTTTTTTTTTTAATTGTCTAGATTTGTTTGTTTTTTAGGCTCTCTTTCACACTGGATTCTGTGTGGCATGCTGTTGGAGGGAATGGGGGAGCGTATAGGGAGGGGAAGGGATGGTCTTAAATGAAAAAACTTTTTAATGGCAGATCCCTTGTTTAATTTACTGACTGATTGGCTTATTCCAGTCTGGGGCGCTTAGTTACTTATTCTAATTTTACTGTTACCTGGATAGTTTTGTTCTGCTATGTAGAGTCATCAGTAAAAATATTGAAACATAAACAGTAAAGCACAGGATGATGGTTCTCTGGGTTTATATTTATTTGATTATTGATATACTGCCTTTCTGTGGTACAACCAAAGTAGGTATATAAGAACATAAGAGTAGCCATACTGGGTCGGACCAATAGTGCATCAAGCCCAGTATCCTGTTTCCAACAGTGGCCAAGCCAGGTCACAAGTACCTGGCAGAAACCCAAATCGTGGCAACATTCCATACTACAAATGCCAGTGCAAGCAGTGGCTTCCCCATGTCTGTCTAAATAGCAGACTATGGACCTTTCCTCCAGGAATTTGTCCAAACCTTTTTTAAACCCAGATACACTAACTGCTGTTACCACCTCCTCCGACAAAGAGTTCCAGAGCTTAACTATTCATTGAGCGAAAAAATATTTCCTCCTATTTGCATTTAATAATGAAATGAAGAAATGGTTAAAAAGAAACTAAAAGGATCGACTGCAAAGGTTAGGACACTGAGATGTATTTTCAAAACACTTAGACTTACAAAATTACATAGAAGGGCATTTTCAAAAGGGACATCCAAATTTCGATTTGGACGTCCTTGCAAAATGGCAAAATCTAGGGGTGGGGAAACCTGTATTTTCGAAACAAGATGGATGTCCATCTTTCATTTCAAAAATACCGTCAGGGACGTCCAAATCCTTAAATTTCACTATCCCTAGATTTGGATGTCCCTAGACATGCACGTCTCTGATTTTCAGCTATTTTCTAAACCAAAGACGTCCATGTCAGAAATGACCAAATGCAAGCCATTTGGTCATGGGAGGAGCCAGCATTTTTAGTGCATTGGTCCCCCTGACATGCCAGGACGCCAACCAGGCACCCTAGGGAGCACTGCAGTGGACTTCATAAATTGCTCCCAGGAACATAGCTCCCTTACCTTGTGTGCTCAGCCCCCCAAAACCCACTACCCCAAACTGTACACCACTACCATAGCCTTTACGGGTGAAGGGGGGCACCTAGATGTGGGTACAGTGGGGTTCTGGTGGGTTTTAGAGGATTTGCTGTTTCCTCCATAAACGTAAAAGGTAGGGGGGGATGGGGCTGGGTCCGCCTGTTTGAAGTGCACTGCACCCACTGAAACTGCTCCAGGGACCTGCATAGTAATGGACCTGAGTATGACATCTGAGGCTGGCATTGAGGCTGGCATGTAATACTTTGAAAGATGTTTTTTGAGGGTGGGAGGGGGTTAGTGACCACTGAGGGAGTAAGGGGAGGTCATCTCCGATTCCCTCCGGTGGTCATCTGGTCATTTCGGGCACCCTTTTGTGCCTTATTTGTAAGAAAAACACGACTAGGTGAAAACGTCCAAGTGCTCGTCAGGGACGTCTTTGTTTTCTTCGATTATGGGTCAAGGACTTCCAAGTGCTAGGCACGCCCAAGTCCCGCCTTCACTACACCTCTGACAAGCCCCCTTGAACTTTGGCCGTCCTTGCAATGGAGTGCAGTTGGAGACGTCCTAAATCGGGTTTCGATTATACTGATTTGGACATTCCTGGGAGAAGGACGTCCATCTTCCGATTTATGTCGAAAAATGGGCGTCCTTCTCTTTCGAAAATGAGCCCAATAGTAACTTATGGAACTTTGTAAGTCTATGTGCTTTGAAAATGAGCCTCTATATCAGGCATGAACGTTATGCAAAAATACTATCTTGGAAGCCCAGTCCAGAAGCATTCCATATATTTGCAAAGGTGGAAAGAAGAGAAAACATCAGCCTGCATGGTTAAAAGATGAAGTAAAAGAGGCATTAGAGCCAACAGATTGTCCTTCAAAGAATGGAAAAAGGACCCAAATGAAGAAAAGAAGAAGCAACATAAGCACTGGCAAGTCAGATGCAAAGCATTAATAAAGAAGGCTAAAAGAGAATACGAAGAGAAGCTTGTCACATAGGCTAAAACTCATAATAACAACTTTTTCAGGTACATCAGAAGCAGAAAGCCTGTGAGGGATTCCATGGGATCATTAGATCACGAAGGAGCAAAAGGGGCACTCAGGGAGGACAAGGCCATAGCGGAGAAACTGAATGAATTCTTTGCTTCTGTCTTTACAGAAGAAGATGTAAGAAATCTGCCTGTACCAGAATTGGTTTTCAAGGGTGATGATGTGGAGGAAATCTCGGTGAACCTGGAAGATGAACTGAGCCAAATTGACAAATTAAAGAGATGACATATCACATACCGATACTTTCTCTGTCCCTAGTGGTCTCAAAATCTAAGTTTTTGTACCTGGGTCAATGGAAAGATAGATGACTTGCCCAGGGTCACAAAAAGCCACAGTGGGAATTGAACCTGGTCCCACCCTGTTCTCAGTCCACCTTGATTTATGTTATTTATTTATTTAGATTTTGCTCACACCTTTTTCAGTAGTAGCTCAAGGTGAGTTACATCCAGGTACACTGGATATTTCTCTGTCCCAGGAGGGCTCACAATCTAAGTTTGTACCTGAGGCAATGGAGGGTTAAGTGACTTGCCCAAGGTCACAAGGAGCAGCAGTGGGATTTGAACTGGCCACCTCTGGATTGCAAGACCGGTGCTCTAACCTAGGCTGTCTGGCCTATTTTGCTTTGACTGCAGCTATCGTCCACCTCCACTCCCCAGAAGATGATGTCCTAGGCAAGTGCCTAGTGTGCCTAATGGATAAGCCTGTCCTGAGAGCACACATTGAAGGATAGCTGAGTAATGTGCAGGGACAGAGGGCAGAAGTCAGGCTAAAGCCTAGAGAGGCGTTTTTGGTTAGAATTTTAGAGCAGTGCATTTTGCTGGTAATCACCATTATATTTTGTAAAGGATATGCAGATATTGAGGCTTGGGAGCTGTGCCCACACTCTCCCCCCCCCCCCCCCCCCCGGCCTTCCCAGATTTGGACCCATCCGAGTGCATTCTGGGACTTGCAGTTCTGATCTCACATAGAAAAAGCATGAGATAAGAGGTACAGGGAGGTAAAGTGAATCCGTGGGGTCACACAGAGTTAGTTCAGAGTCTATGATGAGATATGAGGCACACAGAGGTAAAAAGAATCCCTGAGGTCACACAGAGAATTAATTCACAGCCTAGGATTAGATATGAAGCACAGGGAGGTAAAGTGAATCCGCAAGGTCACACAGAGGGGAACAATCGAACGGCGCCAGCGAAATACATGGCCGGTGATGTATTTTGGCGGCGCTGCAAACAGCTGGCCAGACCTGTATTTTCAAAAAAGATGGCCGGCCATCTTTTGTTTCGATAATACGGTTCCGGCCAGCCAAATGCATTGGATTTGGCCGGGATTTGAGATGGCCGGCTTCGTTTTTTAGCGATAATGGAAAGTTATGTCGGCCATCTCAAACCCCGGCCAAATTCAAGGCATTTGGCCGTGGGAGGAGCCAGCATTTTTAGTGCACTGGCCCCCCTGACATGCCAGGACACCAACCGGGCTCCCTAGGGGTCACTGCGGTGGACTTCAGAAAAGCTCCCACGTGTATAGCTCCCTTACTTTGGGAGCTGAGCCCCCCAACCCCCCCCCCCCAAACCCACTACCTACAAATGTACTGCACCCACTAAAACTGCTCCAGGGACCTGCATACAGCCTCTAGGACTTATTGCTGCTGTATAACGTTGGCACGCCAGTTCACACCTGAAGACTAATCTCTCTGAAAAAGTCCTTTCTTGAAATAACCACGTTTACTCACAGTTAACTGCAGATCAGAGGTTGTGCCACACTGGCAAAGAGTCCCCTGGTACTAAGATTAGCAGTAGGTTAGAGCTGGCACAATGGTGTACAATGCCCTCTTTCAGCACCATTCTAGGTAAGAACTACATTCTCTGATGTGGGTAACACAGGAAAGGGATCTAAAACTGTCTTACAAAAATGGCCACTACCGCATGGACTACAACAGGAAACAAAACAGGGCACACTCTGACCCAGTAAGCAGGGGGAAAAGCAGAGCCTACCAACTACCAGTACCTATACCCACCACAATGCATTGCTGATGTGACTCTGCAGTGCAAATAACAGAAAAGGTGCCACACTCACCCCAGAGTCACATCACAAGCAGGCAAAGGCTGTCGGAGGACAGAACACATTCTGCTGTTATGGAGGTGGGTACGACATTTGAGGCTGGCATAGAGGCTAGCAAAAAAGTATTTGTAACCTGTTTTTTATGCTGGGAGGGGGTTGGTGACCACTGGGGGAGTACAGGGAGGTCATCCCCTATTCCTTCCAGTGGTCATGTGGTCAGTTCGGCCACCTTTTTGAAGCTTGGACCAAGTAAAGGCGGCCAAATGCTCTTCATCGCCGTTTTTTTTTTCATTATGGGCTAAAGCCGGCCATTTTGTAACCCCGCCCATGTCCCGCCTTCGCGTCGCTGCCAACACGCCCCCTTGAACTTTTGCCAGCTCTGCAATGGGAAAGCATCGATGGTGTCAAAATAGTGGCTTTCGATTATACCGATTTGGCCGCTTTTGCGAGATCGCCAGCCATCTCCCGATTTGTGTCGGAAGATGGGTGGCGATCACTTTCGAAAATGAGCTGGACAGAGAGTTAGTTCAGAGCTTAGGAGTAGATATGAGGCAAAGGGAGGTAAAGTGAATCCGTAAGGTCACGCAGAGAGCTTGTAGAGCCTAAAATTAGATATGAGGCACAGGGAGGAAAGGTAATTCCCCAAGGTCACACAGAGTTAGTGTAGATCCGAGGATTAGATATGAGGCACAGGGAGGTAAAGCAACCATCTGAGGGCAGACAGAAAGCATGAAGGACCAAATGGAGTCTTGAAGTCATCCTATGGATCTGTAACTCTTGATCCAATTCTCTAACTTCTGAATCAGCCAAACATCTACCTCCAGGTTGAAAGGCTGGGCAGCAGGGTTCAGGGTCAGTGTGTAGAACAGGACAGCAGCAGAAGCAGAGCCAGGTTGATGGCGCGGGGGGAGCGAAAGCGGCGCGAGAGTGGACTTCCAGCGGCGTACATTTTCTATGCAACACGATAGGCGCCGGAAGAACTCCGTTTACCCACCTAGCTACGCCACTGGGTAGCAGAGCATATGAGAGATAGAGCAAGGTTTGATGGATTTTCCCTTTGAATGGCAGGAGGCCCTTAGCAAGCCTTGCCAACACCAGAACAGAGTGCGCTGGTTCTATGAAGAGCTTTAATGATAGTTATTGACAGTGGCTCTATGTACACCCCCCACAGATTCCTCTTTGATTATTATTGTTATCAGATAAGTGGGATTTAAAAAACCAGCAGGTGTTGTTTTTATGATTAGATTTAATCAAAAGATGCAGATGGACTCCTGATCTCTTGATTTGTTGGTGCTTTCTTTAGGCTTGGCAGTGACCTGTGTGGTGCTACGGAAAAGGGCCACAGCAGGAACAGAGCTGCCACAGATGGGAAAGGGCAGATATGCTTCTCTTGTTGAGCTTGCCTTTGTCCTGGAAGGCTGGAGAGGGCTGCAGAGTTCTAGGAGGCAGGGCTGGCTCAACCTATGGACCAGGTGAGGTACTGGATCAGGGTGCCAATGATAAAGGGCACCAAATCCCAGTCCAGCATCTATCCCTCTAGAAGTTTGAAGATAGACCAAACTGGAATTTTGGCACCCTTTATCATTGGCACTCTGAGCCATAGGTTGAGCTGAGCTTGCCAAAGGAGGTGGGGGCAACAAAATTGCTCCCCATCCATTGATTCCTCTTCTTGGCCATGACACAGTGCAGTGAGCAGGGTGGGGCACTGGGGGTATGTCACATAGGGCACAATTCTGGTTCAGCATGAGGGGGGACTTGAGAGAGAGGACAATATTTATTTATTAGGATTTATTTACCGCATTTTTGAAGGAATTCACTCAAGGCGGTGTACAGTCAGAATAGATCAAACATGAGCAGGAGGCAATTAGAGCAGTAAAAATATTTGAACAATACAAAGTATGGCATGGTATACTTCTTGCAATGACAACACAATGTGTATTAGAACATTAAAATTGGTAGTGAAGGGTAAGGCAAAGTTGTAACATATAGATGAGTAAGAAAGTAGGAAGAATTAGAAAGTAAGGTGATTGATTTGAAGAAAGTTGCACATGAGGTCAGAGAGATGGTTAAATATCATCTCAGCTAGGGTAGGAGTGGATAAACATGTCCCGCTGCAGTATGTGCAGCCCGAGTTAATCCTTGTGTATGTGAGTGAGACTAACAAGTTAGTTACTACTTCCATTAAAGGCTTGGTTGAAGAGCCAAGTTTTCACCTGCTTCCTGAAGTAGAGGTAGTCTTGTGTTAAGCGGATCCTTTCTGGCAATGCATTCCAGAGTGTGGGGGCTACTCCGGAGAAGGCTCGCTTGCGGGTATCACATCGTGTAATGTCTTTTGGAGAGGGTGTAGTTAGTGAAAGTCCTTGGGAGGACCTTAGTGTCCTTGGCAGTGTGTGGAGGATCAAAATCACAGGCAGGGTGGGGGGAATGGAGCAAGAGATACCAGATTGCGGGGGGGGGGGGGGGGGGGGGGGACCAATTAAAAATTTGGCTCAGGGTGCCACAGGCCCTTGAGCCACTATAGCTCGCTTTCTCTCCCTGTGATCTTGCAGACTGTGGCGAAGCAACATAGACATTCTCCCAGAATGCAAGGCTCTATGTGGATGTGAGCATGGAGGATGGACAGGAATGGGAGAAGAAGGTCCCTCATTTTTAGCAAGGAGAAACAAAAGGACCACAGCCTCATTGCAACAGATCTCTGTCAATGAATGGGTCATGTCCTGACAGATTCTACAGCATTTCTGGGAGTAAAAGGTTCATCTCTCAATAGCATCTTCTAAGCAGATTCTAAGAGTATCTCTACAAGTAAATACTCCTCTCTCTAGAGATGTGTCCCTTCCTGCTTTTAGACTTTGGAGGCAGCAGTAAAGGGATAGCTGGTGCTGTTCAAGGTGAATATTAAAACTCAGGGGAAAGATAGCAGATGTAGTAAACCTTGCAGAGAGCTAGGAATATCCATGGAAGAGCACTGAGATACAGAAACACAATTCCTGAGCACCTCTTTCACATGAGTGGACACCTACCCATTCCCATGGCATGGTCCCCTTTTGATTCTCTTTCAGACTGAGTGAGTGGAAAACGGGGTTTGGGCTGGCACAGATCTTTTGGCAGGGAAGAGGGATGGGTCTGGGCTGTTAAACACTTCCAATAACTTGTATCCGTGTGTGATTGAGCTGTTACATAGGACACAGTTTGCCCATTTCTAGCCAGAGTATGCATGTGTTTACTCAAACTAATTCACAAACCCTGCTCTCAGGTTACCCTACCCTCTCCTAGAGAGACAGCCTGTTTGTGTATGTGAATTTGTGAAAGAGAGACAGAGAGAGTATATGTGTGTATGTGTGTGAGAGAGAAAGCATGTGTGTGTGTGAGAAAGAGAAAGAGAGAGCGAGCGAGAGCGTGAGTGTGTGTGAATGTGTGTATGAGAGAGAGATTGTGTGTGTCTGTAAGAGAGAGAGAGAGGGTATGTGAAAAAGAGCAATAAATCAGCAGAGATGCAGGCAACACAAGATGAATCCTTGAAAAACAAAAAAAAAAGAATCTTTTTAGCATGTTTATCAGAAATAGAGTGTTTGTCACGTTAGGCCCGAGTGCTGTATAGAAATAATACACTTAAATATGGCCAGTCCTCAGTCCAGCTGTGTTGTGTCTGCTCTGCTCTACGTCTGCCACACCATGCCCCTTCTCCCTCCTCCCTCCTCTGGCCCCTTCCACACAGTCTCAGGCCAAGTGGATTCTGTTTACTTCTTATTCGCTGTGCCGACACAAATCAAACCATGGTAATTACAGCAAGAGAATTCTGCCCACTTCAGTTATTAAAGCTATTTTTATGGCTGGAAGTGCTGCTACCGCTTCCTGAGCCATGGTGTCCAAGAGAACAAACATCCCCACGCCTCCTGGCCCATCTTGCGCTAATGCAACTGCCACATTCCCAGTCACAGGCAGAAGAAGTGCATGTGGGATGCTGCCACCACCTGCTCGAAGTGTGTAGTCTATAACACAACCAAACAGCTCAGCCCAGATGATCAAGAAAAACATCCTCTGTAGGCAGCAGAGTTGGCTGTCAACCTGACACCGTGTCTTCCACGTGGAGGGACCACAACAAAAAGACAGGAAGCAAACCCCTCCTATAAATCCAAAACAAAATCAAAGCAAGAGGAAGGGTGGACCAAATAGCAAAAGAAAAATAAAGGACACATGTGTGCGCCCCAACAGCGTTCAGACCCCTTTCTTCCTGTTCAGTCCTGTTTGGAAAATTCCTTCCTTTATTGGTACAATCAACTAAGTATATTTGTGTCACTTACAGTTTATGATTTAATTGACATTTTGTACCTCCTTTTCTTAGTAAATAACGAGGCAGTGTACATAACAAACCAATAGAAAAGAAAGTCAGTGTTGGTTATACTTTTCTGCTTGTTTGGATTTTCTAGAAATAATTTTCAATAAACATGGATTCTATATATATAGAATGTTTGTACGTTTGGGAAGCTTGCCAGGTGCCCTTGGCCTGGCTTGGCCACTGTCGTGGACAGGATGCTGGGCTCGATGGACCCTTGGTCTTTTCCCAGTATGGCATTACTTATGTACTTATGGAAAGAAATGGTAGAAAGGAACACCATTTATGGAAAAAAAACAAACAAACCCCAGAACATGGATACCAGAGTCTGTTCTCGGGCTCCATGACACCTCTGCTCACTTTGCAAACAGCAATGTTTAGAGTACTTTCCTAAATTTGGGGGAAGAGGGTTCAGTATGTAATGCCAAAGGCACAGATTTCCAGGGGGGAGGAGGAGGTGCACAAAAAATGCACTCTGGTAGAAGTGAAATGTGTAAAATGAGCAGGAGGAATGTGGAGCGTTCATTGCCGGAAAGTGTGGTGAAGGTGGTTAGCTTAGCAGAGTTTAAAAAGGGGTTGGACGGTTTCCTAAAGGACAAGTCCATAAACCACTGCTAAATGGGCTTGGGAAAAATCCAAAATCCCAGGAATAACATGTATAGAATGTTTGTACGTTTGGGAAGCTTGCCAGGTGCCCTTGGCCTGGCTTGGCCACTGTCGTGGACAGGATGCTGGGCTCGATGGACCCTTGGTCTTTTCCCAGTATGGCATTACTTATGTACTTATGGAAAGAAATGGTAGAAAGGAACACCATTTATGGAAAAAAAAACAAACAAACCCCAGAACATGGATACCAGAGTCTGTTCTCGGGCTCCATGACACCTCTGCTCACTTTGCAAACAGCAATGTTTAGAGTACTTTCCTAAATTTGGGGGAAGAGGGTTCAGTATGTAATGCCAAAGGTACAGATTTCCAGGGGGGAGGAGGAGGTGCACAAAAAATGCACTCTGGTAGAAGTGAAATGTGTAAAATGAGCAGGAGGAATGTGGAGCGTTCATTGCCGGAAAATGTGGTGAAGGTGGTTAGCTTAGCAGAGTTTAAAAAGGGGTTGGACGGTTTCCTAAAGGACAAGTCCATAAACCACTGCTAAATGGGCTTGGGAAAAATCCAAAATCCCAGGAATAACATGTATAGAATGTTTGTACGTTTGGGAAGCTTGCCAGGTGCCCTTGGCCTGGCTTGGCCACTGTCGTGGACAGGATGCTGGGCTCGATGGACCCTTGGTCTTTTCCCAGTATGGCATTACTTATGTACTTATGGAAAGAAATGGTAGAAAGGAACACCATTTATGGAAAAAAAACAAACAAACCCCAGAACATGGATACCAGAGTCTGTTCTCGGGCTCCATGACACCTCTGCTCACTTTGCAAACAGCAATGTTTAGAGTACTTTCCTAAATTTGGGGGAAGAGGGTTCAGTATGTAATGCCAAAGGCACAGATTTCCAGGGGGGAGGAGGAGGTGCACAAAAAATGCACTCTGGTAGAAGTGAAATGTGTAAAATGAGCAGGAGGAATGTGGAGCGTTCATTGCCGGAAAATGTGGTGAAGGCGGTTAGCTTAGCAGAGTTTAAAAAGGGGTTGGACGGTTTCCTAAAGGACAAGTCCATAAACCGCTACTAAATGGGCTTGGGAAAAATCCAAAATCCCAGGAATAACATGTATAGAATGTTTGTACGTTTGGGAAGCTTGCCAGGTGCCCTTGGCCTGGATTGGCCGCTGTCGTGGACAAGATGCTGGGCTCGATGGACCCTTGGTCTTTTCCCAGTATGGCATTACTTATGTACTTATGAGCAGGAGTATGAAGGAGTATCAGAGAAACCTGTGTAGAAGGCCTTATGTGTGTGCGAGTGAGAATTTTGATTTGAACACAATAAATGTAATGGGAGCCATGTCCTTAGCACAGAAAAGGCACAAAAACTGAGTGGAGGATATAAAACAAGCTGGAGTGGGGGGGGGGGGGGGGGGGGGGGAGGCAGTCTGGTGTTTATCCAATAATCACCTATTTTTGGTTTTTGAATTGTGGGTGATTTCCGCATACAGTTCAAACTCCTCTTATTGACCTATAAGTGGATTCAATCTGCAGCTCCTCAGTACCTCTCCACTCTCATCTCTCCCTATATTCCTCCCCGGGAACTCCGTTCACTGGGTAAATCTCTCTTATCTGCACCCTTCTCTTCCACTGCTAACTCCAGACTCTGTTCCTTTTATCTTGCTGCACCATATGCCTGGAATAGACTCCATGAGACGGTGCGTCAAGCTCCATCTCTGGCTGTCTTCAAATCTAGGCTAAAAGCCCACCTTTTTGATGCTGCTTTTAACTCCCAACCCTTACTCACTTGTTCAGTACCCGTATTTTATCATTCCCACTTTAGTAATTCCATTATCTCTTATTTGTCCAGTTTGTCTGTCCTAATTAGATTGTAAGCTCTGTCGAGCAGGGACTGTCGCTTCATGTTCAAGTGTACAGCACTGCGTACATCTTGCATATCTTGTAGCACTATAGAAATGATAAATAGTAGTAGTGTAGTAGTAGATTTTTAACTCACTTGGTAAATCATACCAAATCTTAACGGCCTGGTAAAGATATAGATTTCTCTAATATTTTCTTATATTGTACACCAAAGAAGGAGGATAAAATATCAAGTGAGATATCCCTGTACGAGAGGAGTTGGGATGTAAGGGAAATGAGAACAAGCTCAATAAATATTCTGGGCTTGAACCATCAAATAATCTGAATATCAAACATACTAGCTTTAATTCAATATGGACCTGATGTAACTTAACGATGGCATCGTCCTCTCAAATTTCTTGAGATGAAAGATCATTTTGGCTGCAGAATTTTGAAGCATCTGAAGTTCAGATAGCAGCTGGGAAGAAAAAGAACAATATAATTGGTTACAATAATCTTCTCTGTGTGAAGAATGGGGTTGACGTCGACCTTGTGAGTAACTATCGTCTGCTTTCATCATTCCCTTTTTTTTAGCACAGTTGATTGAGCAACTGGTGTTAGTACAGCTCACCCATTATCTTGACCCACATAAAACTCCAGATGAGTGGCAGTTGGATTTCAAAAGAATCGTGGCACTGAGACCTGATTTGCTTCCACTTTGAATACGTGATTATTTGAGATGGAAAAATACAGTGTGCTATTATCTTCTGAGGAGTATCCTCAGCATCTGTATCACATTCACTTTTGCTTTCTAGGCTTCAGTCCTCAGGTATTCATGGTGTGGTCATGTAATGTGTTCAGTCATTTCTGTCTTCCCACATTATCTTCAGGAAGGGGGTCTTAGATTGATATTTGTTAACTAGGGGTGGCCCACCAGGCTCTGCCCTTTTGGCTGTATTTAACATTTACATTTTACCACTTTGTGAACTGTTGTGATCTTTGGAGATAACATTTAGAGTTTTTGCTGACGGTATCATGCTATTTCTTTCCTAAAATGGGAGCTTGTCAGGCAACTTTAGAACAGTTGAGGAATAATATAATGAGTATTGCTGATTAGTTGGAGAGGAGAATGGGATGTGCTTTAATTTTAGGAAAATGGAGATTATGGTCCTGACATGTGATAGCTCTTTGCTAGTTCTTCCTCCTCCTATTACTAGGGGTATAAATGCAAGATATTTTCATTTTGTTTATGGGAATTTTCATTTTGTTATTTATTTAGATTTTGCTCCCACCTTTTTCAGTAGTAGCTCAAGGTGATTTACAATCAGGTACTCTGGATATTTCTCTGTCCCAGGAGGGTCACAATCTAAGTTTGTATTTGAGCCAATGGAGGGTTAAGTGACTTGCCCAAGATCACCAGGAGCAGCAGTGGGATTTGAACTGGCCACCTCTGGATTGCAAGACGGGTGCTCTAACCACTAGGCCACTCCTCCACTCAGCAACATTCCATGTAGAATCACCAATAATAGGAACATTCCATGTAGAATCTCCAATAATAGCAACATTCCATGTTCCACTGCACTAACCACTAGGCTACTCCTCCACTAGCAACAGAAGCCTGCCCTTGCAGATCAGCAACGCGGCCGCGCAGGCTTCTGTGAGTCTGACGTCTTGCACGTACGTGCAGGACGTCAGACTCACAGAAACAGAAGCCTGCGCGGCCGCGTTGCTGATCTGCAAGGGCAGGCTTCTACACGGAATGTTGCTAGTGGAATAGCAACATTCCATGTAGAATCTCAAATTTTTATTTATTTATTTAGATTTTGCTCCCACCTTTTTCAGTAGTAGCTCAAGGTGAGTTAACATTCAGTTACACTGGCTATTTCTCTGTCCCAGGAGGGCTCACAATCTAAGTTTGTACTTGAGGCAATGGAGGGTTAAGTGAGTTGCCCAAGATCACAAGGAGCAGCAGTGGGATTTGAACTGGCCACCTCTGGATTGCAAGACTGGTGCTCTAACCACTAGGCCACTCCTCCCCTATGTTTTCTGCCATTCCCATATAGGGGCAATAGTGTGCGCTCTTCAGAAAGTGTACACACTGGGCCAGATTCTGTAAATGGTGTCTAAAATCTAGATGCATCCGATAGGAATAGCACATAGGACCGGGGAACGCGCCTATATTTAGGTGCGGCCGTTCATGCCACTGACAACCTGGTGTAAATACCTGCGCCTAAATGTAGACATGTTCCCCTGAATTCTATAACAATGCGCGTAATTTTGAGTAACGCCCCCGACACGCCCACACTCCTCCCATGGCTGCGTCCCCTTTTCAGCTACACGCATTAGAATTTATGTGCACCTCCGTTTAGAATACACCTAAAAAGAAGCGCCTATAAATTCCAATTATTGTTAATTAGTGATAATCATTGATTTTTATCAGCCAATGAATCATCGCTGATTGGCTCCTTACTCAATTGAGTAGCGCACGTAAGTTGGCTGTGCACACAATTTAATGTGCACTACTTGCTAACCTTATATAGAATCTGGGGAACTATGCATGGATAAGGCACAGTATTCCCCAATAGCAACACCCACAAGATATGATCACATTTTAGACAGAATGTAGAGACCAGAATGAGACGTCCATGTTGGGGACATGCTCAATTCCGATGGTATTTTCAAAAAAAGGATCTGACAACATGGAGTTTTTTCTAGAACACATGCAGGAGTGCACCTGTACATCACCAAAATGTCATCCTTTCCTTTCTGAGCACAATACCAGAACCATTATCCACACTCTCATCACCTCTCACTTAGACTATTGCAACTTGCTTCTCACAGGTCTCCCACTAAGCTATCTGTCTCCCCTTCAATCTGTTCAAAATTCTGCACATGACTTATATTCCGCCAGTGTCACTATGCTCATATTAGCCCTCTCCTCAACTCACTTCATTGGCTCCCTATCTATTTCCACATACAGTTCAAACTCCTCTTACTGACTTACAAGTGCTTTCACTCTGCGGCTCCTCAGTACCTCTCCACCCTTATCTCTCCCTACACTCCTCCCTGGGAACTCCATTCACTGGGTAAATCTCTCTTATCTGCACCCTTCTCCTCCACTGCTAACCCTTACTCACTTGTTCAGCACCCATTATTATCATTCCCACCTTTGCAACTCCCTTATTTGTCCTTTTTGTCTGTCCTAGTTAGAATGTAAGCTCTTTCGAGCAGGGGGGACTGTCTCTTTATGTCCAGTGTACAGCACTGCATAAGTCTAGTAGCGCTATAGAAATGATAAGTAGTAGTAGTACTAGTAGTAGTAGATATTGTGTATCTGGATTTTCAAAAGGCGTTTGACAAGGTACCTCATGAAAGGCTACAGAGGAAATTGGAGGGTCATGGGATAGGAGGAAATGTCCTATTGTGGATTAAAAACTGGTTGAAGGATAGGAAACAGAGAGTGGGGTTAAATGGGCAGTATTCACAATGGAGAACGGTAGTTAGTGGGGTTCCTCAGGGGTCTGTGCTAGGACCGCTGCTTTTTATCATATTTATAAATGATTTAGAGATGGGAGTAACTAGCGAGGTAATTTAATTTGCTGATGACACAAAGTTATTCAAAGTCGTTAACTTGCGACAGCATTGTGAAAAATGACAGAAGCACCTTACGAGACTGGGAGACTGGGTGGCTAAATGGCAGATGACGTTTAATGTGAGCAAGTGCAAGGTGATGCATGTGGGAAAAAAGAACCCGAATTATAGCTACGTCATGCAAGGTTCCACGCTAGGAGTTACGGACCAAGAAAAGGATCTGGGTGTTGTCGTCGATAATACACTGAAACCTTCTGCTCAGTGTGCTGCTGCGGCTAGGAAAGCAAATAGAATGTTGGGTATTATTAGGAAAGGTATGGAAAACAGGTGTGAGGATGTTATAATGCCGTTGTATCGCTCCATGGTGTGACCGCACCTTGAGTACTGTGTTCAATTCTGGTCACCGCATCTCAAGAAAGATATAGTAGAATTGGAAAAGGTGCAGCGAAGGGCGACTAAAATGATAGCGGGGATGGGACGACTTCCCTATGAAGAAAGACTAAGGAGGCTAGGGCTTTTCAGCTTGGAGAAGAGACGGCTGAGGGGAGACATGATAGAGGTATATAAAATATTGAGTGGAGTGGAACAGGTGGATGTGAAGCGTCTGTTCACGCTTTCCAAAAATATTAGGACTAGGGGGCATGTGATGAAACTACAGTGTAGTAAATTTAAAACAAATCGGAGAAAAATTTTCTTCACCCAACGCATAATTAAACTCTGGAATTCATTGCCGGAGAATGTGGTGAAGGTGGTTAGCTTAGCAGAGTTTAAAAAGGGGTTAGACGGTTTCCTAAAGGACAAGTCCATAAACCACTACTAAATGGGAAAAATCCATAATTCCAAGAATAACATGTATAGAATGTTTGTACGTTTGGGAAGCTTGCCAGGTGCCCTTGGCCTGGATGGGCCGCTGTCGTGGACAGGATGCTGGGCTCCATGGACCTTTGGTCTTTTCCCAGTGTGGCATTACTTATGTACTTATGTACTTACTAGTAAGAAATGCCCGTTTCGGAAACAAATTAAACAGGCGCTAGCAAGGTATCACCCCCCCCCCCACACACACACACACCACCCTCCCTCCTTTCCTCCCGAGTTCCAGACCCCCCCTCCGCCCCTCTCTTCCGAGTTCCACACCCCCCCCTGTCCCTCTCTCCCTCACTTCGTTGCGAGTTTCAGCTGCCGTCCGCGTACCTGATGCGAAGGGGAGCGTGTGAAACGAGCGGAAGCAAGGTTTTCCTCAAGGGCGGCAGAACAGCGGGCGTATTTCTGTACTCCTGCCCCTGCGTGGCTCACATTTTTGTTGAACTCGTGCTTTGTGCCTTCTCCGGCCCGCCCTCGACGTCATGGCGTTTTGACGCGAGGGTGGAGCTACACTGCAGGCCAGCCAAACTGGATATCTCTGGCGCCTCAAGTTTCCGGCTTGAGGCTTAATTGGAACGTTGGAGGTGCCTTTTATATATAGAGATAGTATGAAGACATGTGCTGTGGGAACAGCCATTTTACAACTGTACATAATAAGAAAAACCAACTGCTGAAGTCAGCAGCTTCCATGAGTATAGGCTCACGCTTAGGGGGAAATTCTATAAATAGCACTCAAAATGTGGCGCAGAATGGTATTCTATAATAGGCATTCTGGGATCAGTGCTTTTTATAGAATAGCATGTAGCACTGGGACTCATTCTCAACTTTGTGCGAGGACTTAAACCTGGCATAAATCTTGAAACGCAACTTGGGTGCGGATCCCCTGAATTCTATAACACTGTGTGCATTTTAAGGGAATGCCCCTGGCCACGCTTCCTTTGCAGATCTGTGCAGAAACACATGCTATTCTATAAATGGGTGCCTAAGTGTGATTTCACATGGATCTGCCTTTTTTTGCCACGTTTCGGCACCTTGTATACATTAGAACACTTTTTCATGCTGAAAATTTGGCATGGAAGTAGCACCTAACATTCAGTGACATATCTAAAATTTCCCCCTTAAAGTGTAGGCTGTGAAGTGTAATTTAATTCCAACAAAATAAAGTGAATAAGGGGTCCAAATGAGCAAATGTCTCCAACAAGCACAAAAGATCCCTTTATCACAAGCTAAATATCGGATAGTTAAATATCGGAAGGATATTTAACTATTCAGCATTGTTATTGTGGGACACCCAAGCTTTGTTTATCACAAGGGATTTAATTTAATTCAACATGAGCATTTATATTCTGCTTTACCTTTCAGTTCAAGATGGATTACAGTAAATACCGATCTATACATGACTGTCGGCCATTTTGCAAACCTCTACATGTAACTTCTGCTAATTAACTACAGAGTTTGCAGTCTTTTTTTCCTTCTGTTTGGAGGGGGACTAAGGATGATAATTCCTCTAATTATGCCTATAAAGGGCTGGAAGAAACAACCACCTTTTAAACCCTATGCATGTTTTTGAGCAGGTGTAAATCCTGACATGTGCATTTTCCCACATACACATGTATTCCCTTTGTGAAATAAAGAATACATATGAAGATTGAAGTCCTGCCCAAGCCCCACCCACATGACACCCAAACTACTCCCCTCAACATTTCTCATGCTATGGATTTGCATGTGTAAATATTGGCTTTCCAAAACTGGGTCCTACACATGTGAGATGCTCATGCCAGGATGTATTTATTCAAGGTGTGTATGATGCGTGCACACTCTCTGTCAGACCTGGCTCCCCCGCCCCCCCCCCCCCCCCCCCCCCCAAATACCTTAAAGTCATCTCTGCTCCAGTCTTCACCTGGGTAGGAGCAGCTGCACAGATACACATAGGCTGCCTGCGGCTTCCACCAGGACTTCCTTTCTGAACTGTCATGCCCCTTCTTATGCAACTTCCTGTTTTGTGAAGGGCAGGATGGTTCAGAGAGGAAGTCCCGGTGCAGGCCGCAGGCAGTCTTTGAGTGTTGCTGCCACTGCCCTGGCAAAGACTGGCGCAGAGATGACTTTACGGTACTGGGGGGGACGGGACGCAGGGGACACTACTAGAGACAGGAGTGCAAGAGATGCACCCCTGTTAAAAATTCCTGGTTATGCCACTGACACATGTAAATGTCATTTTTTTACACATGCAAATCACTAATCCTTCTAACAAAACAAAACAAAAACCACCTAGTCACAAATAGGGTGCATTCTTTCTGAAGAGTGTGCATTATTTACAACACAGGGAAAAAAAACAATGAAAATTTAGGTCCCCCCCCCCCCCCCCCCCCCCCCCACTGTCCTTACTGACATGTGAAATATTGTCGACATTTTCCATGTCATTTCAAAGAAATGCACATCCTTAAATATTACAGTATTGGGTCACACCATTGGCATCTGTACCATCTTGGTGTTCTACTTAATGTCAGTCTGACCTTCACTGTGTATACAGGCATTAGTGAGCTTGCCAAGTTTACAACATGCACTGATTGCGGCAGTTAAAGTCCTTTCTGGGGTTTGATGACATTAGAACTGCAGTGCAACGAGTTGTACTTACACCTCCTGATTACTGTAATTCTGTACTGAATGGACCCCTTCAGCTAGTACAAAATGTGGCCTGCTCGTTTAATTTCTGGAAGTAAACGATTTTGATTCCATCGCGCCTACTGTATTTTAGTTCAGATACATAGACTGCCAGCAGAATGACGTATTCAAGATTGTTATGTTATTTCAAGTTTGGAGATGAGAGGTGCTGTTGTTTTGCCCTCTTACGTGGTATTTTCCTGCTCTTGTTTTATGCTCGCAGGGCCAAAGTTTGTTAGTGGTTTCATCACTAAAAGTATCCTGACATGTAAACACCTGCAGCGCATTTTATCTTTTGTTGGCCCGAGATTGTGGAATGATCTGCCAATTACATTTCAATTAGAGAAGAATATGACAACGTTTAGGAACCAGTTGAAAGTTACATTTTGTTTTTAAATATACATTATTGAAGAGGGAACACTGACTTTTCCTTCAGAAATCTGTCCAAACCCCCCTTAAACTCCGTAAGACCAGCTGCTGTCACTGTGTTCTCCAGCAACGAGTTCCAGAGTCCAACTACACGCTGAGTAAAGAAAAACTTTCTCCTATTTGTTTTAAATCTACCATATTCTAACTTCATCTTGTGTCCTCTGGTTCTATTATTGTTTGAAAGTGTAAACAAACACTTCACATCTGTCCGCTCTAATCCGCTCATTATCTTGTAGACTTCTATCATATCACCCCTCAGCTGCCTTTTCTCCAAGCTGAAGAACCCTAACCTTCTAAACCTTTCCTCATAGGGAAGTCATTCCATCCCTTTTATCATTTTAGTCGCCCTTCTCTGCACCTTCTGCAATTCTTTTATATGCTTTTTGAGATGCGGCGACCAGAATTGGACACATACTTCACTCAAGTCAAATACCAAGCTCCAGTGTGAAGGCCGAGAAGAAAAGAAAAACAGAAAAGCATGCCACCCAAGGGAGAACTCTGCTACGAGAACCATAATATTCAAGTGGCAGAGAAGGAGGAGAGAAAGGCACCACAGTCCGTGCTGTGATCAGTAAAGAAAGCACGCCAAAGTGTTTTATAATAAGTCCATGCAGGGTTGACTCTCAGGGGCCCTTTTTACTAAGCTGCTTAGGCGCCTATGCGCGCCCAATGCATGTCAATTTTGAGTTACTGCCCGGCTACCGCGTGACCCTTGTGACAATTTCATTTTTGACGTGCGTCATCTGCACACGCCAGAAAATATTTTTATTTTCCGGCAAGCGGCCGGTAATCATGCTAGGTCAATGGCTGGTGGTAAGGTCTCAGACCCAAAATGGACGCGCGGCAATTTTCATTTTGCCACACGTCCATTTTTGTCAACAATTTTTACAGGTGCGCTGAAAAATGATTGTGTGCATGCCCAAAAACACACATCTACACTACCGCAGGCCAATTTTCAGCGCACCTTAGTAAAAGGGTCCCTCAGAGAGGCATCTTTAAGTTCACATACTCCAAACTCATACATTTCTATACTGCTACTCTACATAGCTAGGGGAACTAGAACCTACCCAATGTCACAGAATAACTCAAAACACCAGTACGATTGTGAGGTGAATAAAACGTACACATACGCGACCAGCTTCTCATACATCAGCACGCAGCTATGGAACGCACTACCGAAGGCCATAAAAACAAGGCAAGACCTAACCATCTTCCGAAGACTAATGAAAACAGAGCTTTTCAAGAAGGCATTCCATAAACATCCATCTTAAATACTAAATAATAACACTACACACGAACCATACAAAACCGAACTCTTATCACATGACAGACACCACCACCCTAAACCTTATGCAAAACAAGATCTCTCTACAGTTGATGACCTAATGTAGATTATAATGCAATGTATCACCCTGAAACCTTCAGGCAATACCATATTTACTCTCCTCTACCATGTATGTACGCACATGGTATATATATATATATACCATGATCTGTTCCATATAAGTTATGTTCCATGTATGTTATCATGTATGTATCGATATTGCATCTAGAATGGGTTTCATTACACAAAAAGAGAAGGACTTTTTACAGGTCTCACATCCGACCATTCCAACCATTTATGTATTGCCAAAAATACATAAATCACTCACTAACCCTCCAGGGAGACCGATCATTTCAGGCAACGGCTCAATTTTAGAACCTTTGTCCATATTCGTAGATTTTTTCTTGAGACCATTTGTACCGTTAATACCATCATTCATCCAAGATACTACTCATATGATCAATATCCTGCAAGATTATGAGGGTTCACTTATAGACACTATACTTGTTACAATGGACATAGAATCACTATACACTAACATTCCGCAGATGGAGGCTTTAAGAATCATTGAAAACACATTACAGGGCAGATCAACACATAGACGTATTCCTAATCATTTGATTTTGACATGTGCAACAATTGCACTTACACAAAATTATTTCGGATTTGAAAGGAATTACTACCAACAAATAAAAGGCACAGCCATGGGTTCAAGTATGGCTCCCGACATAGCCAATCTTTATGTCGGAGAGTTTGAGAAACAACATTTGACATCACATCCATTTAAAGAATATATCAAGATTTATCGTCGATATATAGATGACATTTTCATTTTGTGGCAGGGGAGTGAAGACACTCTACATTCTTTTTTTGATTGGATCAATGCTCAGGATCCCAACCTCAAGTTTAAATCTGACTATAATAATCACCAGATTAATTTCCTGGATCTCATCATTCGGAAAGATGATTATTTATTCAATACAACCATATATAAGAAGCCTACTGATCGAAATACATTTCTACACTACTCCAGCTATCATAACCCCAAATTGAAAAGTAATCTTCCTTTATGCCAGTTCCTCCGCCTTCGACGGATATGCACAGATTTTGATGAATTCAATCTACAAGCAACATCTATGGGTAATAGATTCTCTGCTAGAGGGTATCCTCAGAAACATATCGAAGCAGGTTATATCAAAGCCTTAGCCCAGGACCGTGAAGAACTTCTTCAACCCAACCGACAAAAGAAAAAACCAGATATCGTTTGTACACTCAAGTACTCTTTTTTGTCCAAACACATTGCTAAGTCCATACGCAAACATTGGCACATATTGGAGGGTCTTGACTGTTTCAATAATAAAGAATTAGTAATTGCATATTCAAGAAACAGAAATTTAAAAGAATACTTAGTCCCTTCTACTTTGCCAGACGTAAGAGATCCTTTAGATTACCTTCATTTAGGACACAGAAGGTGTGGACGATGCAGCGTGTGCAACCTCTGTATAGAGACAACTTGTTTCATTCATCCAATTACTAATAAAACTTTTATGCTAAAACACTCATCAAATTGCAATACTACTCATGTAATTTACATCATTCAATGCCCATGTTCTCTATTATACGTGGGCAAGACTATCAGATCCATTAAAACACGCATCATTGAACATAGAAGCTGCATATCTAGGAATATTCAATCTGCACCTCTAGTTCAGCACTGGCATGCGGCTAACCACACTATAGCAGATATTAAGTATCTGGTGTTTAAAGTATTCACCAGTAGATGGAGGGGAGGTGACCTTGATAAACTTATACTTCAGGAAGAACAAAGGTTAATTTATAATTTAAATACTATCAGCCCTTATGGCCTGAACAATGAGATAGACTTTCGCCCATTTTTATAGTCTGAATACTCTTTTAATCTAGCTGCTGTTTTGTATTATTAATGCAAATATATATAAGGATTTTTATATTATTATGCACACATTTTATCATTATTACTTCAACATATATATATTGTACAGATTATTCATCGCCTTGTCATTATACATTTCACATTCATCAATTTACATCACAGTATTTGTGTACATTTATGCATTGTTTTGATACCCCTTAAAACTGGTTCTGGTATAACTTACATTTTATCATTTTTCCATATGCTCTAGATATCACATTTACTATATTCTTTGTCCTTATTTATATTATTATACATACATGGGATTTAATTTATTTTATTTTCATGTATTTTTTAATTTTTTTATTGTAGGTCATTACCTTTGTATTCCTCAAACTCTTTTTATTATTATACATTTTTATTTTTTCCTTTTATTTTCTCCTATTATTATTTTTCATTGTTCATTATTCTCATTTTATCTAATTTGCAATTTTTATATATATATATATATATATATATGTATGCTTTATATATATATTTTTTCATATTCAATTTGTAAATTTTGATTCTAATATACCACTTCATCGCTATGGTACTTTCGTTTTATTTAGCATCAACAGCACATTTCCTTTGCACCACGTAGTTACGTATCTCCGCCCTCTTTTTCGTACACCAGTACATGAATCAATTTAACTTCTATATGTCTTTACATATCCTTTGTGCCACGTAGTTACGTATCTCCGCCCACTCTACGTGCGTAAGACGCACGTACGGCTACACAGCGTTTATGTTTCATGATTTTGAATCAGCTGACACCAGTGTCGGTTGATCTTCGCGCGTTTTTTCGCGCCTTTCTGGCTATTTGAATTGTCCCGCAGCTCACTTTTATTTACATTGCTACTGCTGAGATCGCTGCGACAGACAGACGGTTTACTTGTGCAACGGTCTTTTTCAAGGTATGCGTTTCACGTCTTCTTTTTAATACATGCAGTTCGTGCCTCTAGCGCTGCCGCCGGTTAGTATTTTTGCTTTATTTGAGTGCGGTCTCCTCTATTATTAACATGGAGTGCATGTTCTTTTTTCTAATTAACTGGTAACTAGCCTAGCGGTATTTAGTTGGTCTTGTGTCTTTATTATCAATACGCAGTGCGAGTTCTTTTTCCTAAACTAACTTTTAACTAATCTTGGTTTTTTTAGTTAGCCTTGTGTGCTCTACTTACGAATATAATGTTGGAAAAGGCTTAATAGTTAAGTCACGTGCCTTTTTTTTCTTTTGAATTTCTTTAAATGGGTGATATTTAAACTGTTTCGCATGACCATAGGATTAAACATATTTATTGTCTTATGTACGCTAACCACATTCATTAATATACATTTTTTTGCAAAAACCTTTTTCTGTCTTCTACAGACCATTTTTAAGGTCTTATCTGCAAGATCTTTGGAATCTTTTATTCACTGCTTGAGATTCCTTTGATGTGTTATATTTAATTTCAACTTGACCAATAAGGTTAGTTTTTTCATTTCTTTATTTATCCCCATGTATGTATATATTTCAATTTGTTGCCTGGTTTCATTATTTTGCAATTTCTTTTGCCTCTTTTTATTTAATGCTCCTTTCTTCAGTATGTTTATTGACATATTATTTGGTGCATATATATATAGTTGTATAGTTTTTTCATTTCCTTATTTATCCCCATGTATGTATATATTTCAATTTGTTGCCTGGTTTCATTATTTTGCAATTTCTTTTGCCTCTTCTTATTTAATGCTCCTTTCTTCAGCATGTTTGTTTGACATATTATTTGGTGCATATGTATATAGATGTATAATTTTTAAGTGGCTTTTTTTGCTAATAGTATTTTATTTTTTGCATTATTATTTGTTGCATTTATATGGTTCCTTGATTTTTTTGATAATTTATATATGTTCCTCTTTTAGTATAATTTTAGCTGTATATTATTATTATTTTTTATTTTTTATGCTTAATTTGTTTACTTATTGTTTGTTTATGTTTATAGACTCCTGATGTAGGCCTCTTCGGCCGAAACACAACGTTGTGTCGAGTCATTTTTTATGTGTTATTATATCATTATTTACTTGGAAATTATTAAACTTTGTTTTTTTAAACATAATTTGGTTCCATTCTTTGGATAGCCTGGCTCATATTCCCACCTTTTTTATTTTTCATTTCACGCATTGTGGGATCTATTGAGTTCTCCACCTTTTGTGGATTCTCTTTAGACTATATCATGTATGTAGGCACTATACGCAATAACCTTTGCAATTCTACTACCCGAAATGGCATCCGCCATTACGGCAAATGTAAGCCACATTGAGCCTGCAAATTGGTGGGAAAATGTGGGATACAAATGCTACAAATAAGTATGTGGTAAAGGCATTCAGTTCTGGTTGCCGTATCTTCCCTACTTTCGTTTTTGTCCTGTACCTTGATTTGTAGGAGTTTTTTTCGTCTTGTTTTCATGATTGAATAAATGCCAAGAAAACTATCCAGAGCTTTGCAACCCAGACTCCATGATCTCTGGCACCCTCTGTCTCCAGAGAGTTTATTCACTCACTGTTAAGTTAGGCAGGAGAGTTTGAAGTTCCCTGTCCAGCCCACCACCAGGACTGACAGGGATGAGGCATATTTTCAAAGCACTTTGGGAGGCTAAGTTCCATAGGCTTCTATGGAACTTTGGGAGGCTAAGTGCTTTGAAAATGAGCCTGATAGTGATCTCTGAAATTGTCCCAGCAGGGATGGGCGCAAGCTGGTGCCATCAAATATAACGGGAAGAGGACAAGGAAGCCACAAAATTGTGTGTTCGCTGTCTCTTACATACTCCCCCCCCTCCTTTAGAACACCATTCAAATGTTAAGAATTTCCGTTGAGAGTATGTGGATATGAATGAAGTTTGCACTGCTGCTGCATGAACCACTGTACTAGCAGGTAGCACTGCTTACTTCATCGGCCCCCGAATAAATACATGCTCACCAAAGCTTGGAAGATGGAGGGACCACTACCCACCTTATAATCGAAAGAGAAAAACGCCCATATTCCGACCTAAATCGGGAGATGGACGTCTTTCTCTCGCGGGCGCCCAAATCAGTATAATCGAAAGCCGATTTTGGACGTCTTCAACTGCACTCCATCGCAGGAATGAATAAAGTTGACGGGGGCGTGTCGGAGGCGTGGCGAAGGCGGGACTGGGGCGTGGTTATCGGCCAAGGAGAGATGGGCGTCTTTAGCCGATAATCGAAAAAAAGGCGTTTTTACCGTGATTTTGGGTCACTTTTTTTGGACCCTTTTTTTTCACGAACAAGTCCCAAAAAAGGGCCCCAACTGACCAGATGACCACTGGAGGGAATCGGGGATCACCTGCCATGACTCCCCCAGTGGTCACTAACCCCCTCCCACAAAAAAAAACCCACTTTACAAACTTTTTTTCCCCAGCCTGTAAGCCAGCCTCAAATTCCATACCCACCTCCATGACAGCAGAATGTGTTTTATCCTCTGACAGCCTTTCCCTGGTTCTGATGTGGGTCTCGGGTGAGTGTGACACCTTTTCTGTTAAGGGCACTGCAGAGTCACATCAGCAATGCATTGTGGTGGGTGTAGGGTATTGGGCTCTGAGATTCCACTAGCTTGTGTTAAATGCTCACGATGTTGGTAGTTGGTAGGCTCTACTCCCATGGTGCTTTTCCCTCTGCTTACTGGGTCAGAGTGTGCCCTGTTTTGTTTCTGGTAGTCCATGAGGTAGTGGCCATTTTTGTAAGCCAGTTTTAGATCCTGTTCATGTGTTAGCCACGTTTTAGCACTTAGTTCTTACCTTGAATGTTGCTGAAAGAGGGCATTGTTCACCATTCTGCCAGCTCGGACCTACTGCTAATCTGAGGTTGTGATTGGAGCTCTAGAGAGGAAGAGGGGAAGTAATTCGTGTCTGCTGCTGAGGATACAGACTGTCCACAGATTGCCAATTTAAAGATTCTGCTGGCCACTGGCCTCCCTTCATGAAAACTACTACTTAGCAACCTGTACGCTGGCCCAAAGTATCCCATATCTGTCTGAAGTTCACCATTCTCAAAAGTAGCAGCTGAAAAGGTAAGAGAAAAGAGATTAGCCTTCATAAATTACAAGTCATCACAGGTTATCAATAGAAATCAAACAAAATAAAACATGGAAAAGAAAATAAGATGATACCTTTTTTATTGGACATAACTTCATACATTTCTTGATTAGCTTTCGAAGGTTGCCCTTCTTCGTCAGATCGGAAATAAGCAAATGTGCTAGCTGACAGTGTATATAAGTGAAAACATTCAAGCATTACTATGACAGTCTGACAGGGTGGGAGGATGGGGGTGGGTCCCCATGCATACCTCCTACCCACCCCCATCCTCCCACCCTGTCAGACTGTCATAGTAATGCTTGAATGTTTTCACTTATATACACTGTCAGCTAGCACATTTGCTTATTTCTGATCTGACAAAGAAGGGCAACCTTCGAAAGCTAATCAAGAAATGTATGAAGTTATGTCCAATAAAAAAGGTATCATCTTATTTTCTTTTCCATGTTTTATTTGTTTGATTTCTATTGATAACCTTAAGAGTGGACTAACACGGCTACCACACTCCTCTACTCAAGTCATCACAGAAAGGAGACAATAGGCTATAATACCCGGAAAAGCTAAGAACAACTGGTAAAGCAGTCAGGCAAGCAAATATGCAAATGGAAGAGGAAATAGCCAAAAGGAACAATTTGGGGACAAGGCATGCTTTAGATATGTACATGATGAGAAGAAGGGCAAAAGTGGCATTGTGAGGCTGAAAGGCGAAAAGAAACAATACATAGAAGCTGATAAGATTAAAGTGGAATTGCTCACCAAATATTTCTGTTCTGTGTTCACAGATCAAGATCTTGTACAGAAACTCTTCCTCAATTTGACAGCATATACAGTAAATATTGCAGCAAATCATGCTATGCACAATTGGAGACTATATTCCACAAAAATATCTAGTACACAATCAGAACAGTGGAATAATAAATATTCTTCATTAAGAGGCGTTCATATGCTTCATTAAAAATGAAACTTCTATGTTGTTGGAGGAAAAAGCCTCAGTTTTGTTGGAAATGCTCAGTGGCAATATAGGGAGTGTAAACAATGTCCCAATTGCTTCCAGCTCTTATCAGTGCAACCAAAGACAGTAACGAACATTACCTGACTCTTCTTCCCCCTTTTCCTCTCTAAGTTCCCCTCAACTGTACCTACCATACATGTACCTCATAATACCACAATATCACTTTGTATTCATTCAGACCGTAATCGGCTAATGCCGTTAACGGTTATATGTAAGCCACATTGAGCCTGCAAAAAGGTGGGAAAATGTGGGATACAAATGTAACAAATAATAATAATAATCAAAATCTCCAGTTAGAGTCCAGTATCAATAACTCTAAATTTTCTTTGTTAAGCTTTCATATATATGTTCTATTTTCTTTTAAATACTTTAAAGTATAAAGATTCCTCTGTTCAAATCATGCTTTGTATGCAGGAAAAAAAGTACTTATTTCAATATGGATGATCCCGACGGGGACCTGTTTCACCCTCGCTTCTTCAGAGGATGTCCTAACATGCTTTTCTTTCTGCAAAAAAACAAAAAAAATCAATCAAAACCCACAAATTTTTGAAAAAAAAATCTTGTGCTGAATTCTTAACGTAATTCATAGCTCACCCATTATGCGTCTTAGTTCAGACCCTATCCCGCTATCTGTAATCCAACATGGATCCTCTGGATTAAATAGACGCTGAAGAGACAATCTTTTCAATTTAAGGAACACTGACCAATTGTGCTGTTTAAACCCACCAATTCCAATGCCGGTAGCCGGAATATCCAGCGTTGCTCTCTCTGCGTCAATCTTCTGTCGCTATCACCTCCTCTACTGTTAGGGGGAGATCTATCTATAGTGACACAAGTAATTTCATCAAAACGATGGCTCAGTGCAGCGCAATGTGCTACTAGAGGCCCTCCCAACTGGCTGTGTTGCTCATTCATTCTCACATGTAGGTGTTGCACTGTCTTACCCACGTAGAGTTTATCGCGTGGGCATTTTAGAATATAGCCCACATAATTGGTTGAAAATCACAAGGTTTATTGTTTATTATCTGTCAGATTGACAAATTGAGTACACTCCGTCATTAATACACATGATTTACAATGTCCACATTTCTTAGGGTCACCCACATCCTGCTCACACTTTTCGTCAACAACCAGACCATGCTGAAAATAGGAGGAAAAAGCCTTATAATCCTGCTTACACTTTCTACAGTGGTAAGACAATGAGGGTAGCTCCAGTCATCAGCATAAAAAACTTCCCATAATCAAAAACTACTACAACTACTACTTATCATTTCTAAAGCGCTACTAGACGTACACAGCACTGTACACTTGAACATGAAGAGACAGTCCCTGCTCGACAGAGCTTACAATCTAATCAGGACAGACAAACAGGACAAACAAGAGATAAGGGAATATTAAAGTGAGGATGAAAAAATAAGGGTTCTGAACAAAGTGAATAAGGGGTTAGGAGTTAAAAGCAGCATCAAAAAGGTGGGCTTTTAGCTTAGATTTGAAGACGGCCAGAGATGGAGCTTGACGTACCGGCTCAGGAAGTCTATTCCAGGCATGTGGTGCAGCAAGATAAAAGGAACAGAGTCTGGAGTTAGCAGTGGAGGAGAAGGGAGCAGATAAGAGAGATTTACCCAGTGAACGGAGTTCCCGGGGAGGCATGTAGGGAGAGATGAGAGTGGAGAGGTGCAAGGCACTTGTCAACTGGTAACCCAGTAACGTGACATGTGAAAACAAACAAAAGCAACTTAGCTTTAAACTAGGGCTTCATTTCAATTAAAAGTTTTAAACACGATTAATCATGCAATTCAAGGCGTGACATAGCCAGCAGATCATTGGGAGGGGGGGCATGCATTTCCTCTCCCTTCCCTCCCCCTACATTAGATATCATACCTTTGCTGGTGGGGATGGCAAAGCCCTGCCAGTTGAAGAAATCTACTGCCAAAGCAGCCCCCTTCCTCCTTGTGCTGCCTCAGGAGTGAGGAAGTCAGCAGGGTGCAGTCCCCGAGCATGCTCAGTTCATGCATGATCTGAGCATGATTGGGAAGTGCAAGCATTGCTGGCTGGAGGCACCCCACTGACTTCCTTGCTCCTGAGGCAGCACAAGGAGGAAGGGGGTAACTCAGGCAGTGGATTTATTTGGCTGGCAGTGCTTCAGCTACCCAGTGGCGTTCCTAGGGGGGCGGACACCCGGGGCGGCGCCCCGCCCCCCGGGTGCAGCGCCCCCCCCATGCAGCGCGGACCCCCCCCCAGCAAAAGACACCCTCCGTGAAAGAACCCCCCTGGTGCATGCCGCTGGGGGGGGGGTGCCGCAGCGCGTGCCTGCTGCGAGTTTACTAACTTTGCTCGTTCGCTGCAGCTCCCTCTGCCCCAGAACAGGAAGAAACCTGTTCCGGGGCAGAGGGAGCTGCAGCGAACGAGAGAAGTTAGCGAACTGTCGCAGCAGGCGCGCGCCGCAGCACCCCCCAGCAGCGTGCACCCGGGGCGGACTGCCCCCACCGCCTCCCCCTTGGTATGCCACTGCAGCTACCCCACCAGCCATTGAACAGGTACTGCAGCTTTGGTGGTGGCCTGAATCCATTCTCTACCAGTCTCATATGTGCCCCCGTACCTTCACCCATTCTCTCATTTGTGCTCCCTCATGCCTTCATCCATTCTCTCTCATGTGCCCCCTGTGCCTTCACTCATTCTCTCTCTCTCTCATGTGCCCCATGTACCTTCATCCATTCTTTCTTTCTCATGTGCCCCCTGTGCCTTCACCCATTCTCTCTCTCTGCCTTCACCCATTCTCTCTCTCTCTCTCTCTCTCTCTCTCTCTCTCTGCCTTCACCCATTCTCTCTCTCTCTGTGTCTCATGTGCCCCCCCCCCCCCCCCCCCCCGGTGCCTTCACCATTCTTTCTCTCTCTAATGTGCCTCCCTTCCTTCCTGTGGTTCTCTTGCCTTCCCCTGCCCACCCTCATGGTCGGTCTGGCATCTCTCCCTCCTCTCCTGGACTGCTGGTGGCTCTCTCACCCTTCCCCTCCCCGTTTACCTTTTTTTTCAGTAAATCTTCACCCTGCAGCGGCAGCAGTATTGAAACACTGCCTCAGCCTGCATTGGGTCTTTCTTTCTGACTCGTCCCACCCTCTTCTAAAAACAGGAAGCTACATCAGAAGGGGGTGGGATGGGTCAGAAGGAAAGGCCCGGTGTAGGCTGAGGCAGCGTTTCAATACCCCTGCCACTGCAGGGCAAAGATTTACTGAAAAAAAGGTAATCAGGGAGGAGTGGGAAGAGAGAGCCACTGGCAGTCTGGGAGGGGAGGGAGAGATGCCAGACCGACCATGCGTGTGGGTGGGCAGGGGAGGGAGGGCAGTTAATCATTAATTGCAATTAAATTTTTAAATTGTGATTAATGTATTTATTTATATTACATTTGTACCCCACACTTTCCCACTCATGGCAGGCTCAATGCGGTGGGCAATGGAGGGTTAAGTGATTTGCCCAGAGTCACAAGGAGCTGCCTGTGCCGGGAATTGAACTCAGTTCCTCAATTCCCCAGGACCAAAGTCCACCACCCTAACCACTAGGCCACTCCTCCACGGTGTTAATCACGATTAACATGCAGCCCTACTTTAAACGTGTTCTTTGCTCTTTGGATCCCCACTGACTTTGGCCAATGTTTCAGCAAAAACAGCTGTATCAAGGTGTCAGACCATACTGCCAGCGTTTTCACAGATCTCTCATTTAGAGCATCACTGGGTTCCCTCATATGAAGAGCCAGAAGTAGGACCACAGATGACAAATACTAATAAGAAAGGATGTGTAGTAGACCTTGACCAAGTTTCAGAAGGCTGTGTTCATGAGGAGCTGGCTAAACTAAAGGTAGACAAAGCGAAGGGGCCGGATGGGATACATCCGAGGGTACTGAAGTAATTTAAGGAAGTTCTGGTAGTCCGCTGTGTGACCTTTTCAATGCTTCTCTAGAGTCATGAGTCCCAGAGGACTGGAGAAGGGCGGATGTCGTTCCTCTCCACAAAAGCGGAAGTAACATAGTAGACGATGGCAGACAAAGATCTATATGGTCCATCCAGTCTGCCAAACATGATACAGCATAAGTTGTGATGTGATACTACATATGTATACTTGATCTTGATTTGTCCTTGCCATTTTCAGGGCACAGACCGTAGAAGTCTACCTGCTGTGTCCGGCACTGGCTTTGTTCTCCAGCTACTGAAGCTGAATCTGTCCAGCCATGACCAGGGCACAGGTTGGGACCTACAGGCTAGTCTTACCTCAGCGATGAGTAAATTAATGGAAAAACTTCTAAAACAGAGGATAGTGAAGTTTCGGAAATGAAATGGATTGCAGGAACCTAGGCAGCATGGTTTTGTAGTGGGATATACTGCCCATACCTGTTTGTATGCATAAGGCCTGCATTGCCTAACTGAGGTCTATGAACCAAACTCTGACTAGGCCAGGAACCATCTTTTTAGGACAATACTATATCATGGCTGTTACAAGACATCCTACAGCACTGGACACTGACATTCCAAAGAACATCTGCATTGTCTCTCTATGGTGTGAAACCTACAGAGTGAGATTTACATTGACACTGCTATGTGATAATCTTTACTGACCATCTCTTGAAGCGCCAGCAGTACCATCCCCAAGGCCAGGAGCCTCATTATATCATCTGCACAGGCATTCCTGTGCCAAGCTAATGACAATTACCATCTGGTTAGTTCAGTGATCCTAGTGGACCAAAGCTTTACTATCTATTCTCCACATCAGTACACCTCATGCAAGCAAGTCTTTGTCTGCCCAGCTTGTCCAATCAGAGAACTGTTCCACACATGATACAATGTGCACTAAATGAGGGACACTGACTGAGAGACTGGGGGGGGGGGGGGGGGTACTCAAGGAGTTGAACACAAGAGCTACACAAGCTCTGTTATAAAGGAAATGAACTAAGAATATGTGCCATACTGAGTAAGAACCAGTACTGGGTAGCATTTTAGCTTCAACTAAGATACAGTGGCGTAGCCACAGGTGGGCCTGGGTGGGCCAGGGCCCACCCACTTAGGGCTCAAGCCCACCCAACAGTAAGTAGCTCCACCAGCTGAAGTCTTTCCCCTGATGGTAACAAAAACGCTACTCTCCACAATACCGGCACCTGCGCATTCTCAGTTTTCAGCACATGCCTGCTGCAGAGTGCTAAGGTGGAAAGAAGCGTTTTCACACCAGCTGAGATATTTTTTTGGTGGTGAGGGGAGAACACTTGGTGCCCACCCACTTCTTGTCTAGGCCCACCCAAAATCTGTTGTCTGGCTACGCCCCTGCTAAGATAGTTCCAGAGAAGAGATGTGTGCATTCCAGCTTCATTGCTGAAAGTCTTCCACATTAAACACAGACTGAAGACACAGTGAAGCAGGCAGCCTATCTACATGACCTTGTTCAGGAGCCAGCTGGGAACCTTCAGCTTGGAGTTTGAGAAGGAAAGGAGATACCTGCCACACCGAGGAAGCCAAAGAACTTTTCCAGGTAGCCTACAAGGTGAGGTCAATTATCCTTCCTACAGTACAGGGTGAGATAGAAAGCACTGCCAAGTTCCAAATGAGTCAGAACTTTTTGGCATGTGGTGTTGGGTTTGCACCGGTAGTTATGTCTCAGGAAAAATTACCTTATTGTTCCATCATGCATTGATAAATCTTGCTGCTAAGTTTTGCTTATTGCTTTGCTATACTAATATATCTATCCTTCTCTATTATATGTATATTACTAAATTGTAATATATATATTTCCAGAACGCAGTCCTTATCTGCCCTTATAACCAGGGTTACGAAGAATCTGAGGAATACTTAGGTGCAAATCATCTTCTGGACAAGCCAGTAGCCTATAACAAATAATTTGGGTAATTACACGAGCCAAAAGTGCGTACAGTTTTACTAGAGGAAGGTCTTGCCAGACTAATCCAATTAACTTCTTTGACTGGGTGACCAAACAGTTGGATTTAGGAGGAGCGCTAGATATGGTGTACTTGGATTTCAGAAAGCCTTTGACACAATTCAACATAGGTGACTGATAAATAAACTGAGTACCCTTGGTCTATTTACTAGGTTAGAAACTGGTTAAGTAGAAGAAGATAGAGGGTGGTAGTAAACAGAGTTCGCTCATGTTACCAGTGGTGTGCCACAGGGATCAGTCCTTGGCCCGGCTCTTTTTAACATCTTTGTGAACGATACTGCAGAAGGGCTATCAGGTAAGATTTGCCTCTTTGTGGATGATACAAAACTCTGTAATAGGGTAGACACCCCTGATGGTGTCAATAGCATGAGGAAGGATCTACTTAAGCTAGAAGAATGGTTTAGAAATTGGCAACAAGCATAACAAATGCTAAAAAATTAAGGGTCATGCACTTGGACAACAGAAACCCAAGGGAGCAGTACCATTTAGAAGGAGAACTACTTCTGTGCTTGAAAGAAGAACAAGACGGGGGGAGGGGTGACAATTTCTGATGATTTTAAGGTGATCAAACTGGTAGAAAGGGCAACAGCCAAAGCCAGAAGGATGTTTGAGTGCATAGGAAGAGGAATGTCCACCAGGAAAAAGGGGGTGATAGTGCCTCCTTTTTCCAAATGGGGCCTTTATGAGTCTTTGGTGAGGCCCCATTTGGAGTACTGTGTGCAGTTCTGGGGACTTTACCTTCAAAAAGATATAACCAGGATGAAGTTGGTCCAGAGGCAGCTACTACAATGGTCAGTGGTCTTCATCATAAGGCATAGAGAGACAGAATCATAGATCTCAAAATATATACAGGAGGTAGGTCTCTTTCAACTGAAAGGAAGCACTGGAATGAGATGGCATAATATGAAGTTTGAAGGGGCATAGACTCAAAAGTAATCTAAGGAACTACTTATTTACGGAAAGGGTGGTGGATGCATGGAATGACCTCCTTGTGGAGGTGGTGGAGACAATGATTGTATCTGAATTCAAGAAAACATGGGACAGGCATATGGGAAAGGAAGAGATAGCAGAGGATATGGATGGGCAGACTGGATAGGCCATATGACCTTTATCTGTCGTCATTTTCTATGTTTCTATTCTCTGGTGGGAGACTTGGCAGGTCTGTGGGCCCTAAGCATATTCCTAGTTTGCCTCTGCATTTTATTTATTTGGATTTAGTTCACACCAGGTAAGTTACATTCAGGTACACATTCATCTTCTTCTGGCTTCAATGTACCTGTTCTATGGTAGGACAGCGTGTGCATGAAGGTGTCTAGTTTGCTCTGCTGCAGGCCATGCTGTACACGTTCTCTGATGGAGGAGTATGTGTGTTGGGGGAGGGGGCATGTACTGCCACTGCCTGTGTTGTACCTAGCGCAGAAGATTTCTGACTCCTCACCACACATGGGCTGGCACAATCCTCTCTCTGTCCGTCTCAAGATGAGATCAAATGTTAACTTGTCCAGGACAAAAAAAGAACTTCAGAACTTGATGTTGTTCTAACAATTTTTAATCTGATGGCAAACTCCGTGTAAATGTCTTTGAGAACTGATGCAAGAACGTCAGAAGTGTGCAAACCCTTCCTCTCTAGAGAATATCAATCCAGTGGACAGTAAAATTTTCCATGGGATGACCAGCAGTATGTTGTGGTAGAGACATATCTGGTCAACCAAGAATTGCAACCAGTGGCGTAGCTACGTGGGGCCTGAGGGGGCCT
The DNA here is from genome assembly GCF_901765095.1 of Microcaecilia unicolor. Classification (NCBI taxonomy): domain Eukaryota; kingdom Metazoa; phylum Chordata; class Amphibia; order Gymnophiona; family Siphonopidae; genus Microcaecilia; species Microcaecilia unicolor. The sequence goes on along the minus strand of NC_044042.1, from coordinate 71,408,597 downwards.
GGGCCCCCATAGATTTGGCCCTGGCCCCCATGGCGACAATCTCCTTGAACCCCCCCTCCCACCACCAACCCTCCCCCGCCGCCATCGCCGCCCGCCCCGCCTCCGCATCAGATACCTCGTTTGCTGCAGCCGAAGAGAGTCTTCTTTAGTTCAGCGCCGGAGTAGCGCCTTCATTCAAGGAAGTTCCTGCGGTGATCAGCTGTTTCTGATGCCTTACGTCCTGCACGTAAGGCGTCAGAAACAGCTGATCACAGCAGGAACTTCCTTGAACGAAGGCGCTACTCCGGCGCTGAACTAAAGAAGACTCTTCGGCTGCAGCAAACGAGGTATCTGATGCGGCGGCGGGGGAGGGTTGGTGGCGGGAGGGAGGTTCAATGTGGCGGCTGCGGCGGCTGGGGGGGCGACGGTGGGTGGCTAAACAGTGCCCCCCCACCTCGGGCTCTGGCCCCCCCTCCCAGCGAGGTCTGGCTACGCCCCTGATTGCAACCAGCTTCAGCTTCACCTCCACTTCAAAGTGACCCAACTCATCACTGTTCTCTTTGGCTGGAGACCTACAACCAGTTCAACAAACACACAGGCAACTTCACTGTTCTCATAGACTAGGTTCCCAGAACAGCAAAATGTAAGATGATATGATCCACTGTTGCTTGTGTGGCAAGGTTTGCATTAGTTTTTCGCTGCTTCATTTGGTTAATAAAGGCATTGTTGTTAGCGTCTTGCTTCTGCCTTTACTTTTTTACTGCAAGCATTAGATGCAACTTATTACAAGTAGAAAAACTTGGTGAAAGTATTACTTTGGTAAAAAGTAAAAGTAACAAATGTTTCTTGTAGTTCTTTACAAGCAACAGTGGTAAAACTTTTCTTTAAGTATAGTAACTATTTACTGTTACTTAGTTCCTATATAACACTGCTGCTATGTATAGGGAGTAAACCAGAGTGATGCACACTTGTAAAAACATCTGATCAAGGCATGTGATGAAAGAACCTTAGATAGGCATTACATGTGGGACTCAGGAACTTGTTCTCATGGAGACTGAAGTGTGTGACATTGAGAGCTTAAAGCTCATTGCTCACTGGTTTGTTCAGCATAGGTGAAAACTGTAATAAAAATGGCAGTTTCAGCAATACTACTATTACTACTAATCATGCAGTGCTATACACATTATATGCAGGTACTTTTTCTGTCCCTAGAGGGCTCACAATCTCAGCTTTTTGTACCTGGGCAGTGGAGGGTTAAGTGACTTGCCCAAGGGAACAAGGAGCTGCAGTGGGAATCGAACCCAGGTTGCCAGGATCAAAGCCCACTGCACTAACCATTAGGCATATTGCACTGTAAGGCATCATGCAATGAGGCATCCAGCTATTGGTGATATTCTCCCCATCCTATTATTGGTAAGGGGAGGGCCCATAGTGGAGCTCCTCCTTCCAGCTATTGTTGGGATGGGGAAGAACTAATATTGAAGCTCTTTATCCAGGGGCAAAATGTAGCAACAGCAGTGGAAAGCTAGACCCATATAATTCCATGGCATTCCTGTGTCCAAATGACTATTGGGATTGTGTTGCAGGATGAGTAAGGAGCTTGGGAACATCAAGGAAACTCTGTGGGGGGATTTGCTGAAAAGAAAACAAAACATCCATGCAAACAAAAGTAAAAATACCCCCTATACCTGAATGTACACTGCTTTGATAGCTTTCAGGTTTGTATATAAGAAATACAATAAATAAACAAGAGAGGTATCAGTCCTGTGGCTTAATCTGTTGGAATGTGTTGTATTTTACATGCATTGCCTGTCACCTATTATTTCTCTGTGATTACTCTGTGACCTCTGATGTGAATTACTTAGAGAGGTCACACAGCTATGCAACTTCCTGTGGGGGTTTAGATGCAGCACATGGAGCACATGGAGCTCATGATCTCTCCTAACCTGAGAGGATCTATGGTGGTGTGAGCATCCATTACCATCTAAGCACATGGAAGGAGCTGATAATACAAATGTATAGTAATATGTATATATAAGCCTGTCTGATTATAATCTAACTACAAACTGTGAGTAAACAGATGTTTTTGTTACTTCAACTTTAAAGTGACTCAGCAGTGAATTATTCAGGGGTGAATGAGAGAGAGATGAAGAAAGAAATTAACATTTCTAAAGCTGAAGCTGTGTGTACTAAAATCTGCTAATTATTTACTACAAATAATCCAACAAAAGGGTTATGGGCCCAGGGTCCAGGAATTGAAAAAGAAGAGAAATATTACCAGGCAGAAAAAAAGGCCACATTTTTCTCTTAAGTTTTAAAGGAAAGATTCAGTCTGTCTCTCTCTCCCCCCACACAGCAGACAGAAGGCTAAGAAAATGGCTGAGGGAAGAAATTCACCATTTTTCTATTCTCTCAAGGTGCCTAGATTAACTGAGTTTAATTATCAGCAGTGGGAATTAAGATTCATATGTCTCCTTCGAGCAAAAGGATTAAATATATGCTTAGACCAAGACAGAACAGCTGAAAATATGGCTGAATGGGACAATGCAAACTATTATGTGAAGTGCATGCTTTTGGAAGCTCTCTCAGAGAAACAAGCCATATTAGTGGAGGGAAAAGATACACCAAAGGACATTTTATATAAACTGAGAACTATGTATGCAACTACATATGCAAAGCAGCAACCAATTTGGTTAGCAGAGTTGAATGAAACCAAATTAAGGGATAAAAGTAAATGTAATGATCACATTATGCATCTTATGTCTTCATTTCAAAAGTTAGAACTTTCTGGAATTCCCATGTGTGATGCATTGAAAAGAGCATTTCTTTTTACCTCACTATCAAAGAAGTTTGATGTTTTTAGGTCTGTAAATGAGGCCATTGAAGGGCAATCTTTTGAACAGACAACATCAAAACTAAGGCAGGAATGCATAATAAATGATTCTGAGGAGATGTGTTCTCAAAGCAAGTCAGAGAGAAATGAAACAAATTTCTTGGCAAAGAACAGAGGAAGGCGGAGCTATGGGAAAACTCCACCCAAGGGCAAGCTGATTTGCTATTCATGTGGAAAGGAGGGACATGTATCTAAATGGTGTAAGGAAACACAAAACACTCCCTCTAGCTCACCTAAGCCAATGGAACTAAAGAATTTTCAAACCAGGAAATGTATGAAGGACAAAGATAAACACAAGGGCTTTCTAATGGCAGAAAAGTCTTTGACTATGGTAAATAATAATTCAAATGAAAGTACTTGGATTTTGGATTCAGGGAGCACATGCCATTTAACCAATTGTAAGAATTTCTTTCAGGAAATGTGTCCAGAAGAAGGAATTCTTAAAACTGCAAACGCAGGGACTGCTAAGATCCAAGCAAAAGGTATTGGATTCTTAAAATGCAAAGTGTCTAATGAAGTTAAAGAAATTCCTGTAAGTGATGTCTTGTATATTCCCCAAGCAGTTTGCAATATGCTTAGTGTATCTACATTAGATAAGAAGGGATTTGTGATTCATTTTGAAAACAGTAAGTGCACAATCTCTAAAAATGATGAAGTGTATGCTGAAGCTTTTATGCATAATGATGTTTATAAGCTGAACATTTCAGGTGAAGCCTCACATATGGCGCAAGTAAGGAAGAATGATGGTAAATGTAGTCCGGAAATCTGGCACCGCCGCCTGGGACATCGTGATTTTAAGGTGATCCAGGATCTTTACAGTAAGCAACTGGCCACCGGCATTCAGATAAGTGCAGATGCTGGTAAAATGGAGAAATGCATAGACTGTGTTACTCAAAAGGGTGTGAGACCCTCATTTCCTGCATACACAGGAAATAGGAGTAAGAAAGTGCTGGACTTAATACACAGTGACTTATGTGGACCGTTTAATATCCCATCATTGGGAAATAACAGATTTGTGCTAATATTCTTGGATGATTTCTCTAGATATTGTGTGGCCTATTTGCTGAAAGAAAAAAGTCAAGTCACAGACATGCTGAAGAAATACGTAGCCATGGTGAGCAATAAATTTGAAAGAAAACCAAAGGTTCTTCAGACCGACAATGGTGGTGAGTTCACTTCACAAAGCATGCGCACATTTCTAGAACAAGAAGGCATTCAGCATATCACAACAGTAGCTTATACACCAGAGCAAAATTCTGTTGCAGAGAGAAAATTTAGGTCACTTGTGGAAATGACCAGATGTATGCTGTCAGATAGCAATCTCCCTAAAAGACTATGGGGGGAAGCCATTCTCACAGCAGTGTACCTACAAAACAGAATGCCAACTAAAGGCGCTGAGCGCACACCACATGAGACATGGCATGGTAGGAAGCCAAACCTGTCACACATAAGAACATTTGGAAGTACAGCATATGCTCATGTACCAAAGCAAAGAAGGCATAAGCTGGATTCCACAACAGAAAGGGGCATTTTAGTTGGCTATGCTCCAGGACACAAAGGATATAGAATTTTGAATCTGAAAACTGGCATTGTTGGCATAAGACATGTTACATATTTTGATGAAAACAAAAGGGTTGATAAAGGCTGGATTATCCCAGATGAGCCTTATCATCCAGAATATGAAACTAGAACCATAATAGACATGCCAGTGTATATAAATGCCATACCAAGGCAGATGTCTGAAAGCAACTCACCTGTATCTAACGAGGAACAGGCAGAGGAAACAGACACAGAAAGGATCATTGAAGAAGACAGTACAGTTGGAGAAGGGGAATCAATTGGAGAAGGACTCTCAGATTTAGAGGATGCGGAAAGGTCAGACCAACCTGTTGTCAGACGCTCATCCAGGGAAAACAAAGGTGTTCCACCCCCAAGACTGTCTTACCTAACAAAGTCAGCAGAAGCTCAAGAGCCCTTAACATGGGATGAGATTGAGAAAATGCCAGCAGAAGAAGCTGCTGAATGGCATAAAGCTGCACAAGAAGAAATTGATGCATTGGATAAAAATAATACTTGGATTCTTACAAAATTACCTCCTGGCAAGAAAGCTATAGGATGCAAATGGGTATTCAAGTTAAAAAGGAATGCACAAGGAAAAGTGGAAAGGTATAAAGCCAGATTAGTGGCAAAGGGATATCTTCAAAAATATGGAGAAGATTTTGATGAAGTGTTTGCACCTGTAGTGAAACACACGACAATAAGAACACTTCTGAGCATTGCAGTCTCAAAAGGCATGCAAGTCAAACACATTGATGTGAAAACAGCGTTTCTTCATGGAGACATAACTGAAGACTTGTACATGGAACAGCCAACAGGTTTCATAAATACAAAACAAAGACAGCTAGTGTGTAAATTAAACAAAGGTCTTTATGGATTAAAGCAAAGTGCAAAATGTTGGAATGACAAATTGCATGAAATATTGACAAATTTAGGATTTAAGCAAGGTGAAGCAGATAAATGCTTGTACACTAGGTGCACAAATGGACAATATGCATACATTTTAGCTTTTGTTGATGATCTGCTCATTGCAAGCGAAAGTGAGCAAGAGTACAAGGACATTGTAAAGTGTTTAAACCAGAATGTTGAGATAAAAGAACTTGGTAATGTGTCATACTATCTTGGTATAGAAATTGAGAAACAAAATGATGGTTCTTATCTTCTAAGCCAGAAGCAGAAAATAAATGAGCTTATTGAAAGTTTAGGTATGCAAGATGCCCAAGTTGTAAGCACTCCCATGATCACTGATTTTCTGAAGGATGAAACAGTAAGAGAACCTTTACCAGATAACATCCAATATAGATCAGCCATAGGTAAGCTTTTATATCTAGCTACCACATACAGGGCTGATATAGCAAATGCAGTAGGAATTTTGAGCAGAAGGGTCAGCTCACCTACCAAATCAGATTGGACTGCAGTTAAAAGGATGGTAAGGTATTTAAAGGGTACCATTGATTGTAAATTAAAGATTTCAGCCAATAGTAATCCAAAACTAATATGTTACTGTGATTCAGATTGGGCAGGGGATCATTCTGATTATAAATCCACAAGTGGATATGTGTTTATGTATGGAAATGTACAAATTTCATGGGCCAGTCATAAACAAAGTATTGTGAGTCTGTCTTCTACAGAAGCTGAATACGTGGCCGTATCGGAAGCGTGCAGAGAACTGATGTGGATTGAAAAACTTTTGCTGGATTTTGGAATAGCTGAAAAGAGACCAATCCAGATAATGGAAGATAATCAGAGCTGCATCCGACTGTCACAGAATGACAAGGTTCAGTCACGCACCAAGCACATCGCAACGAAATACCACAACGTGCGAGAGTTGGCGAAAGAAGGGGTCATCAGTCTACACTATTGTCACACCAGTGAGATGACAGCTGACATCATGACCAAACCATTACCCAGAGAACATTTTGTGAATCTGCGTATAAAGCTTGGACTTTGTATGAATAAATAATTGCATGACAGTTATGCATGAGAAGGGGTTTGTTGGAATGTGTTGTATTTTACATGCATTGCCTGTCACCTATTATTTCTCTGTGATTACTCTGTGACCTCTGATGTGAATTACTTAGAGAGGTCACACAGCTATGGAACAGATGTTTTTGTTACTTCAACTTTAAAGTGACTCAGCAGTGAATTATTCAGGGGTGAATGAGAGAGAGATGAAGAAAGAAATTAACATTTCTAAAGCTGAAGCTGTGTGTACTAAAATCTGCTAATTATTTACTACAAATAATCCAACATAATCGACCACTCATGAAAAACACAACATGGAGGGGCATAATCGAACGAAAACGTCTATCTCCATGGGCGTTTATCTCCGAGAACGGGTCCGTGAAGGGGCGGACCGAACCGTATTTTGGGAAAAAAATAGACGTCCATGTTTTATTCGACAATTTGTGAGCTGGGCGTTTTTGTTTTTCAGCGATAATGGAAAATGAAAGCGCCCAGCTCAAAAACGAATAAATCCAAGGCATTTGTTCGTGGGAGGAGCCAGGATTCATAGTGCACTGGTCCCCCTCACATGCCAGGACACCAACCGGGCACCCTAGGGGGCACTTTTACAAAAACAAAAAAAAAAGGTAAAAAAGCTCCCAGGTGCATAGCACCCTTCCCTTGGGTGTTGAGCCCCCCCAAATCCCCCTCAAAACCCACCACCCACAAGTCTACACCATTACTATAGCCCTAAGGGGTGAAGGGGGGCACCTACATGTGGGTACAGTGAGTTTGGGGGGCGGTGTGGAGGGCTCCCATTTACCAGCACAAGTGTAACAGGTGGGGGGGGGGATGGGCCTGGGTCTACCTGCCTGACGTCCACTGCACCCCCTAATAACTGCTCCAGTGACCTGCATACTGCTGCCAGGGAGGTGGGTATGACATTTGAGGGTGAACATAAAAAGTTGTGAAACGGCATATTTTTGTGGTGGGAGGGGGTTTGTGACCACTGGGGGAGTCAGGGGAGGTCATCCCTGACTCCCTCCAGTGGTCATCTGGTCATTTAGGGCACTTTTTGGGGCCCTATTCATGGAAAAACAGGGTCCAGGAAAAGTGTCCTAAATTCTCGCTAAAAACGCATATTTATTTTCCATTATCGGCGAAAGGCGCCTATCTCTGATCGGCCGATAACCACACCCCAGTTCCGCCTTCACCACGCCTTTGACACGCCCCCATCAACTTTGTCCGCATCCGCGACGGAGTGCAGTTGAAAACGTCCAAATTCGGCTTTCGATTATACCGCTTTATTCGTTCTTGTGAGATAAACGTCTATCTCCCGATTTGGATCGCAATATAGGCGTTTTTCTTTTTCAATTATAAGCTGGATAGTAACATAACATAGTAACATAGTAGATGACGGCAGAAAAAGACCTGCACGGTCCACCCACTCTGCCCAACAAGATAAACTCACGTGTCATTTTTTGTGTATACCTTACCTTGATTTGTACCTGTCTTTTTCAGGGCACAGACCATATAAGTCTGCCCAGCACTATCCCCACCTCCCAACCACCTGCCCCACCTCCCACCACTGGCTCTGGCACAGACCGTATAAGTCTGCCCAGCACTATCCCCACCTCCCACCGCCGGCTAAGCTTCTGGGGATCCCTTCCTTCTGAGGAGGATTCCTTTATGTTTATCCCACGCATGTTTGAATTCCGTTACCGTTTTCCTCTCCACCACCTCCCGCGGGAGGGCATTACAAGCATTCACCACTCTCTCCGTGAAAAAATACTTTCTGACATTTTTCTTGAGTCTGCCCCCCTTCAATCTCATTTCATGTCCTCTCGTTCTAACACCTTCGCATCTCCGGAAAAGGTTTGTTTGCAGATTAATACCTTTCAAATATTTGAACGTCTGTATCATATCACCCCTGTTTCTCCTTTCCTCCAGGGTATACATGTTCAGGTCAACAAGTCTCTCCTCGTACGTCTTGGAACGCAAATCCCATACCATTCTCGTAGCTTTTCTTTGCACCCCTTCCATGAAGCAGTGTGCATAGCAAAATACTTAGGAAGCCAACGCTATATGAAAGAGTTGCACGAGAAAACAAGTGTTATTTAGCATAGTTATAAATGATCTGGAGATCACAATGGCAAGTGAGGTGATTAAATTTGCAGAAGACACAAAACTATTCAAAGCTGACAAAACACATGCAGATTGTGAGAAATTGCAGGAAGACCTTAGGAAACTGGAAGACTGGACAACCAAATGGCAGATGAAATTTAATGGACAAATGGTGATGAACGTTGGGAAGAATAATCTGAATCATAGTTACCTGATACTAGGATCCACCTTAGGAGTCAGCACCCGAGAAAAAGATCTAGATGTCATTGTAGACAATACGCTGAAATCTACTCAGTGTGTGGCGGCACCCAGAAAAGCAAACAGGATGCTAGGAATTATTAGGAAAGGGATGGTGAATAAGACCGAGAGTACTATAATGCCTCTATATTGCTCCATGGTGCAAACTCACCTTGAGCACTGTGGTCAATTCTGGTCACTATATCTCAAAAAAGATATAGCAAAATTAGAAAAGGTTCAAAGAAGAGTGACCAGAATAGTAAAGAGAATAGGAGCCAACTTTTCAAAATGATTGGGGGTGCTGAAATTTTTTTTTTACAGGTGGTGCATTCCCCCCTCCCCTCCCCCTCGTCCCCCTCCCCTCCCCTCCCCATCCCCCTCCCTCTGTTCCCCCTCTCCCCTCCCTTGTCCCCCTCCCCCTCCGAGTTCCAAGCCCCTCCTCCCTCCGAGTTCCAGTCCCTCCCAGTTCCAGGGTCCCCTTCCCTCCCTCCCAGTTCCAGGGTCCCCCCTTGGAGTTCTAGGGTCATCCCCCCTGCCCCCTCCAAGTTCCAGGGTTGTCTCCCCTCCCTCTGAGTTCCAGGGTCGTCTCCCCTCCCTCCGAGTTCCAGGGTCCCTCCGAGTTCCAAGGCCCCCCCTCCCGAGTTCCAAGGCTCCCTCCCTCCCTCCGAGTTTTAAAAGTCATCTTACCTCGTTGGAGTTACGGCAGCAGCAGCAGCAGCGGTGAAAAGCGTGCAGGCTCGGCTCTTAGTTCAGTCTTCCCTTCTCTCTCTCTCAGCTCTGGTCCCGCCAGAGATGTGAGAGAGAGAAGGGAAGACTGAACTAAGCACCGAGCCTGCATGCTTTTAACTGCTGCTGCCGCCGTAACCCCTACGAGGTAAGATGATGACTTTTAAAATTCGGAGGGAGGGGGCCTGGAACTCGAAGGGAGGGAGGAAGGCGGGACGAAGGGAACTTCCAGTGGGTGAAATATTGGGGGTGCTTGAGCACCCACAGCACCCACGGAGTCGGCGCCTATGGTAAAGAGGATGGAACTCCTCTCATATGAGTAAAGGCTAAAGAGGTTAGGGCTCTTCAGCACAGAAAAGAGATGGCTGAGGGGAGATATGATTGAGGTCTACAAAATCCTAAGTGATGTAGAATGAGTAGAAGTGAATCGATTATTTACTCTTTCAAAAAGTACAAAGACTGTGGGATACTTAATGAAGTTACATGGAAATACTTTTACAACAAATAGGAGGAAATATATTTTTACTCAATGAATAGTTAAGCTCTGGAACTTGTTGCCGGAGGATGTGGTAACAGCAGTTAGCATATCTGGGTTTAAAATAGACTTGGAAAAGTTCCTGGAGGAAAAGTCCCTAGTCTGCTATTGAGATGGACATAGGGAAGCCACTGCTGGTAGCATGGCATCTTGCTACTATTTGGGTTTCTGCCAGGTACTTGTGACTTGGATCGGCCACTGCTGGAAACAGGATACTGGGCTAGATGGACTAAGTCTGATCCAGTATGGCTGCTCTTATGTTAGACTGTAGGCACAACTTATATCCCGAAAGTGGAGAAACAGTAGCATAGAACTTCAGGTACGCATCTTTGTACATTGACTAGGAAAATCTTTTTTTTTTCTTTCTCTCTCTCTTTTGCAGTCCATCAGGGTCTGTATATTTCCCAGGGTGAAGGAGCCCAGTTTATGCAATAAACTACCACAGGGTAACACTAGTCCTTAAGGCATAAAAGCAGCAATGGCAAGCAGAAGTAACAATCACACTAAAGAGGAAGTAATGTAGCTGAAGGCCACACAGGAAAGGTCTCGATTGCCTGGGTTTTACCAAAGGACCAGTGTGAGGAGTAACACTGTGAGCGGGCATGATGGTACCTGCTTTGTAGTACCGTTGGGAATCTTGCTTTCATGGCGTCAGTGCTTCTGCATTGTTGGAAGTCTGTAACTGGGATCAAACAGCCCTTATAGACGTCAGATCTCTCACCAAAACCTGCTTGTGGTTCCATCTTTTAGACAAATTAGGCTAGATAATATGCAAACTCTGGGCCTGACGTTCAGAGCAATTTAAGTGGGCAGGAGAGTCCCTTGCACGCTTAAATTGTGCTCATGGGGCTGGCTGCCGATATTCAGCTGTACCTAACTGGGAGTGCTGCTGAGTATCAGCACTAATTGGCCCTTCTTAGTCCGGGCAGGAGAAGGGCATTACGGGGGTGGAACCAGCAGTTATGTGGGTGCCGGAAATATTCAGTACTGGTGCTCACATAGCAAATTAGGCAGCCAGGACCACAAAAATAGCAATCCTAACTTTTACCGGTTAGCCATGGAAATGCGGGCACTGGTTATTGGTCTGCACCTGTATAATTTCTGGGTATCAGCCTGCAGACCACAAAAAAACCTCCTCTTCCTCCTTACTCCCCTGACAAACTGTGACCCCCCTCCCCCTACCAGGTCCTGGATTAACCATTAAGCAAAATAAGCATCAAGGGAAGGAGGCTACCAAGAATTTTTTCTCCTAGCTATCATGCCTTTAACTTTTTCACTGCCGTCTGCCACACCCATCATCCAACATGAATTTCAGTGTTTTGTTAATCATTATAAAACTAGTAAAAAAAGCCCCGTTTCTGATGCAAATGAAACGGGGGCTAGCAAGGTTTTCTTCTGTGTGCATGTGGGAGTGTGTGTGTCCCTGCCCTCTGCCCTCTCTCCCCTCCCCCCTCTGAGTCCTTCACTGCTTTGCTGTGTTTTCCTTCACTGACTGTTTGTGTTACAGAGAGGGCGGGGCAGACACTCATGGGGAAACCGGATATCTCTCCCCCTTCACACTTCCGGCTGGAGGCTTCATAGAACGTTGGTGTTGCCTTTTATATAGAGAGATACATATGATGATTTGCTTCATACAATAATTAAATGTCTCAGTCCTTATTGAGCTTTAATGTCAGTTAACCAGTCGTAGGGCTGAGGGGCACCATTGCAGGGCTGTGCTTACAAAATCAGTTGACCTTAATCTGACCCTGTGCCTCCCCCCCAAACTGCAATCCCCCTCCTGCCCATCCCCATGTCACCACAGGCCTATTCTCTTGCCCCCCCCACCCCGGGGCTACCTTAACTGGCCTGGTGGTCTAGCGGTTGATGGGGACAGGAGAAAACCCCTCTTGCTCTGGAGTGAAAACGACCACTGTGACCTCTAGAAGTGAGAGTGGTGATTGGATGTGGTCAGGTGGGTGGAAGTGGGGATCAGAGATTGCTGGGTGGGTGGGAGGGGGAAAATGTAAACTCCCCATATGTGGATCCTGGCCAATATTTAGCTAGTACAATCTTAATCAAATCCTAACAATGAACAATGCTTATGTTATATGGTAACGCGGAGGAAAAAGCCTCAACAGACTCCTACTATTGGCTATACAGCTCGTTAGTTACTGGAGTTCTTGCTGTCATCATAGGCAAAAAACCTCCTGTATAATATTTAATATTGAATAGTATATTGAATAGTAAGTCACCACTTATCTTAGAGTTAAGACTGCCGTCGCTTAGTCTGTTCTCTCCATGGCCAACATTGGCCAAGGTTTCGGAATTTCTCTCTCTCTTGTCCTGCTTCAGGGTCCGTGGGGTCATTGACTTCCAATTAGCGACTTTCACTACAGTCTGGCCTTTACACCACGGACCTTGAAGCAGGACGAGAGAGCAATTCCGAAACCTTGGCCAGTGTCGGCCATGGAGAGGACAGACTAAGCGACGGCAGTCTTAACTCTAAGATAAGTGGTGACTTACTATTCAATATACTATTTAATATTAAATATTATACAGGAGGTTTTTTGCCTATGATGACAGCAAGAACTCCAGTAACTAACGAGCTGTATAGCCAATAGTACGAGTCTGTTGAGGCTATTTCCTCCGCGTTACCATATAACATAAGCATTGTTCATTGTTAGGATTTGATTAAGATTGTACAAGAGTAAGGCGATCCTAACTACCACTCAATTTAAGTTGGTCAATATTTAGCTAGGCCAGCACATGTCCAGTGAGAGCTAGATATTCAACGCTGGTGCCTGGGGACATGGCCTGACATGGAATGTGCAGGGCTAGTTTAACCAACCATGGTCAGCGCTTCACGTCTATTTTTAATATAACAGGACCAACATTGTCTATTGCTTATGTTTGACTTATTCTTGCTCTACACCACCTTCAAAAAGGAGGTAAATAAATCCTAATAACTAACTAAATAAATAAATAGTGGAATGCTTTTCCACACCATCTACTGCTACAATCTGTTTTTGTTCATAACTTTAAAATGAGTCTGAAGACATTTTTATTCTAGCCTGATTTTGAATATAGCTGTCTTCCTTGTTCTGTGGAATCTCGAAGTATCCAGCAGCTAGGTACAGATACATATAGCTGAAACCTCTCTTTATTCCATTCTTTTTTCTTTTCTCTGTTTTTATAAATGTATGCAAACCACTCAGATGGATAATTGGTGTATGGTATATCAAGCACTGATTAACCTGAAACTTGAAACTAGACTAGAGAAGGTGCAGGCGTTGACAGCACAGTGGGGGTCATTGCTGTCAACCCTATGGAAGCCTGCCCATGGAACAGGGGTGTGAGGATCCATGCAGATGAAGGGCTGGGGAGAAGGAGCAAATGTGCGTGAGGGGCCATGGGAGCACCTACCTCAGCACTAGTGTGCACAGTCCCTGACAGCGCCTCACTCCATGCCAGGAATCATTGGCTGTGTTGAGCTGTTCACGCCAAAGTGTTTGGTGATCTGGGATCCAGTGCAGGAAGTAAGGGGATCCACATTACATTCTGGCTGGTGGAAGCAGGGGGGCTGGCACTTCCACAGTCTCTCCCAGCACCAGGACCACAGTATTCCTCTGCGAAGCCTGATACAAGATTGGTAATGCAGAGCATATGAGCTGCACCATGAAGAGTCAGCCTTGAGCAGCTCCATGCCAAGGGGGAGGACAGTTGAGTCATTGTGCTGGGGGAGCATCTGTATCCCATATGCTGCACCACGGAGAGTCTACATTAAGTGGCTCCAACAGTCATTGGAGCAAAGGCACTGGAAGTGATGGCGCAAGGTGATGGGAACTGGGACCTTGGCCCTGCAAGTCTGCATTCTGATCTGAACTACTGCATCCACAGTTGGGTCATCTGAATTAGTAGGTACCAGCACTTGGTATCAGGGGATGACTGAGGTGATGACTCAAGTTCCATATCAACACCAGCATCCTGAGGCTCTAGGGCTATGGGGCACTCCAGGAGATATCATATTGCTGCTGTGCTGTTTTTAACTTGCATCAATAGTGGTTCAGTGATGGAAGATGACCCAGGCCTCTGGGCCTTCATTGTTGGCTGATACAGGGAAGAAAACATTGCTGTAGTCTAGGGGCAGTGCAGGGTGCAGGCCAGTAGGTTTGTGGCTCCCAAGATAATGTTACACAGTCAGTCACAAGAGGAGCCCTTTGCTTCAATCAGAAGGCCCAGCAGGCAGAAAGATTTTCCATGGCCAGAAGACGACACTTTCCAGAGAAGAGCCCAAAATAAGAGATATCCTTTTCCCACAAAGCAGGAGAAGGTGAGATGGGTTGATGGTGGACTACCGCCAAAGAACAGGATCATCCATTCATCTGACTGGGCAAATAGAACAAACTGAGGTGGAAATAGATGGGCACAGTGGTGGTGATGGTGATGCTAATGGGGGGTAAGGGGTGGGGGTGTGTGAGGAGAATGGCTGCTGTGAGGAGCTCAGGAGAAGGGGCAGGAAAGTCTGTAAGGAGAAAGGCTGGGGAGGTAAACCTTATCTAGAAACCCCAGGAAACTACAGGTCCCAGAGACCCTGGCATAGATTGCCCTCCCCTCTCAGGAAGAGCAGTCTTTCCTCTCCCTCTGAGAGGCAAGCCTACAGTTCCCAGCAGTCCCAAGATAGAGAACCTGACTTGGCCAAGAGGAGTGCCCAGCACTACAATTCCCAGGCTCCTGAGGGGGAGGAGGGTGATTGGCTGGGGAGGTTAATCAGGGAGATATGATGCAGCTGGGGAAGACACAGGAGGCGGAACCCATGGACTGGCAACCCTTAAAGGGAAGAGAGGAGGCTCTTCAGGAGGCAACTGTGGATCAGGAACCTATGGATATCTCAGTTCTGGCCAAGGTGAAAGGGGAACAATTAAAAGGGCTCACAGCAGTCTTGCTCTCCTGCTTGGTGCGGGTGCGGAGAAGGGGGGGGGGAGGTTTCTGGGGAGATAGAAAAGAACCAGGTAGAATGTTCAACTATAACCCAGGAGGGAGGATACCAGGAGTTGGTGCTGGTATAGATTTGGGAGGGGGGTCCCTTCAACCTCTGCTAATACACAAGAAGAGGGCAGGAGGAAAACCCCCGGATAAAAGATACTATATTAAATTTGCAGGTGGAAGCTGCTCTAGGCAGGAGCCTATGTGAATGTAGAGGTGGGGGGTCTGAACTTAAACAGAGAACCCTGCCTAGTGGATGGTAAACTTTACGGGGTAAAGACCATTGCTTAGGGGTTAACCACAAAAGGGGCATCCAGGCAAAGTGGAGTGAAGCTGTATTAAGACACCATCCAGGCCTGGCTACTGTTCTCTTCCTGGTAGGAGGATGGAGACCTGACTATATTACACATGCTCAGAAAGATATTTTAGGCTTTTCTGAGCTGTAGGAGAGATAATATGTCCATGGTATCAGTGGAGGTCATTATCAATGTGTGACTGGTTGATCCTGCTTGTCCATGGAAAATTATGTAATCACAGCACAAAAGGGGACTAAAGGTCCCTCCCCAAAAGAGCTTACAAGCAGACTCTCAGCACAGCGGGATGGAGTAGTTTGCTGAAGCAAATGGTGGAGATGGGGCTTGAGCTTGAAGCTGTGGATTTGAGGCAGGCTTGGGGGCTCTTCAGCCAATGGATCCTTGTCGGCATTCCTTGCAGAACTTTCCCTGGGTGATCAGGCTGGTGCAAAATCCATGGATACCTTTACATCATTTTACACCGGTTTTGAAAGGGAAAAGTGTGTGCATACCATCCCTCTGAAAATGAGCCAAGAAAAAAGTAATTGCAGAGATTTGTGTGTTTCGTACTCTGCAGATACCTTTTCCAGCAAAATCAGTGCACCTCATTGCTTTCCCCAGCTAAGTGCTGCCCTGGAAATGCCTCCACCAAAATACAGCGGGGATCCTTTTACTAAGCTGCGCTGTAAGGGGTCATGTGCTATGATTAGCGTGTAGGTTTCCCTGCGTGCTGAGGCCACTCTTAGTGCAGATATTTAATGGCCACATTTCCATTTTTTCTATTAATGGTCAGGTGCCAATTTCCAAATTAACGCATAGCCATTAGCACATGAGCCCTTACTGACACCTATTTAGTAGACGGAAAGGGCTCACACGCTAACCATGCGTTAATTGGCTGGCGTGCAGCAATGTAGCTGCACTAACCGATTAGCACTGGGCATGCCTACTTTCCAATCCCCAAACATGCCCCTGGTGCTAAAAATTACAAAATATTTTTTAGCACCAGGGAAGCGTGTGCAGATGCCTGAACGACTATGGGGCGCACTAGTGCGTTCTAGTGCACGGGAAGCACGCGGCAGGGCGTAGTGCTGCTTAGTAAAAGGACCCCATTGTGGAGCACTGCATCCAGGGCCGCCGAGAGGGGGGGGGGCAGGGAGAACAAAATTCCCTGGACCCAGGCCTCCAAGGGGGGCCCGGTGCCTGGGTCAGGCCGCTGGCGCTGCAGTTCCCGGTCTCACCTGCCTGCCTCCTCGGCTCCGGGCCCCCTGCATTCGAAGCGGCAGTCATAGATTGCCTCCCTTCGGGCCTTCCCTTCCTGTGCCCCGTCCTTGCGGAAACTGGAAGTTACATCAGACGAGGGTGGGAAGGCCAGAAGAGAGGCGATCTGCAACTGCCGTCTTGAATGCAGGGGACCCAGAGCTGTGGAGGCAGGCAGGTGAGACTGCGAACTGCAGCGGTGGGGGGCAGCAGGGGGTGGCAGCGGCGTGGGGAGTGACAGGGGGTGGCTGCGACAGGCGGCCTTGCCCCGGGCCCAGCCTAGTCTCTTGGCGGCCCTAACTGCATCCAGGGTGGGCAGTATTAAAATAAACCTTTCAACTAAGCCAGGGGCGTAGCCAGACTTTGGCGGGAGGGGGGTCCAGAGCCCGAGGTGAGGGGGCACATTCCCCCCCCCTGGCACCGCCGACCCCCCCTGCCATTTTTTACCTCCCCGCCGCCACCACCACCTTCGACCCCCTCTCCCCCCCGCCGGCAACCCTCCCCCGCCATCGGGTACCTTTGCTGGCAGGGGTCCCCAACCCCCACCAGCCAAAGTCCTCTTCTCCAGCGCGGCCGCGTTGCTGATCTGCAAGGGCAGGCTTGTTTCTGTGAGTCTGACGTTCTGCATGTACAACTCACAGAAACAGACGCCTGTGCGTCCACGTTGCTGATCTGCAAGGGCAGGCTTCTGTTTCTGTGAGTCTGACGTCCTGCACGTACGACTCACAGAAACAGAAGCCTGCGCGGCCGTGTTGCTGATCTGCAAGGGCAGGCTTGTTTCTGTGAGTCTGACATCCTGCACGTACGACTCACAGAAACAGAAGCCTGCCCTTGCAGATCAGCAACGTGGCCGCAGCAGAGAAGAGGACTTTGGCTGGCGGGGGTTGGGGAACCCTGCCAGCAAAGGTACCCGATGGTGGCGAGGGAGGGTTGGCAGCGGGAGGGGGGGGTCGAAGGAGTTGGCGGGGGGGGGGGGGGGGGGAGGCAGGGCCAAATCTATTGGAGCCCATGCCCCCGTGGCCCCACATAGCTACGCCTCTGAACTAAGCAAATGGGATTTTTGCATTCCTAAAATGGATTCTTTGCCGGTTATGAGCAGTGGAAGAGACACAGTTGAGAAAGGACCCATAAGCATGTCTTTGGCTAAGCCTTACATTGCTCCAGTAGGGTGTTTCAGCCTGTAAAAAGGCCACTCTTCTCCAGAACTGGGTCTATGACTATACCCTAAATATATTTATTCAGCTACAGTATTCCAGGGAGTCCAACTCTTTTTCTTTGGTCTGAGATAAGTGAGTCATGTTGTCACTGATGAATCTGTCAGTGCTGGTATTCAGGGCCAGTTTTATAGAGAGGACAAGTAGGGCCAGGGCCATAGCAGTACTAGGACATCACCCTCCCCCCACCAGCTGAAGCTGAGTAATGTAATTACAGCAGAGTTTCAGGGCACCTGGCACCAATCCTTATTTTCTGCCCTGGGCCCCAGTGTAACGCCAGTCCTGTTAATAATGAAATGTGATTACATACTGGTACATTAGCTGCCTAGCGGGGATTTTTTTTTGTTACATTTGTACCCTGCGCTTTCCCACTCATGGCAGGCTCAATGCGGCTTACATGGGGCAATGGAGGGTTAAGTGACTTTCCCAGAGTCACAAGGAGCTGCCTGTGCCTGAAGTGGGAATCGAACTCAGTTCCTCAGTTCCCCAGGCCCAAAGTCCACCACCCTAACCACAAGGCCACTCCTCCACTCAGACTGTTAGGTTCTTCTTCAGTGGCAGGTCATGGTGGGTTGGGATTTGAAAGGTTATTTTCCACAGGTCATAGGTGACATATACAAGAGACTTAAGCAGGCTCAGTCGGTCACTTCAGAGAAATTGAACCACCACAGCTCCAAAGTATAGCAATTGAGCTGGCCTGTCTCCTTCCCTTTATTTATTTATTTTGTTCTTACATTTGTACCCCGCGCTTTCCCACTCATGGCAGGCTCAATGCGGCTTACATATTGTATACAGGTACTTATTTGTACCCGGGGCAATTATTTAAATTTACAGCTAAAAATGAAAAAGAGTGGAGGAGTGGCCTAGTGGTTAGGGTGGTGGACTTTGGTCCTGAGGAACTGAGTTCAATTCCCACTTCAGGCACAGGCAGCTCCTTGTGA
This sequence comes from Microcaecilia unicolor, assembly GCF_901765095.1. Classification (NCBI taxonomy): domain Eukaryota; kingdom Metazoa; phylum Chordata; class Amphibia; order Gymnophiona; family Siphonopidae; genus Microcaecilia; species Microcaecilia unicolor. The sequence continues at coordinate 71,389,932 of NC_044042.1, read as the reverse complement.
CTCTGGGCAAGTCACTTAACCCTCCATTGCCCCATTGAGCCTGCCATGAGTGGGAAAGCACGGGGTACAAATGTAACAACAAAAAAAAAGCAGGGAAGTGCTGGAATCCCTGGTCCAGCAGCCCCCAAAGTCACCACTTTTGCTTTTCTGCTGCCCCAAATTGGGCACAGCCCCCCAACGCCTCATTGCAGGTGCTGGACCAGCAGCTCATGCTCAACACCCCTCAGTGGCTGGTACCAGCTGCTTTCTGTGCTGAACTGGCACCGCATGGACAGACAGCTGCTGCTGAGCAGGGATCCCTGCAGCTCATCATCCCCCAGATGCCAGGACTAAAGGTCTGTTTTCTCAAGCCTGCTGAGCCATGTAGCTCTGGTTGTTATGAAGAGCAGGGTGCCCAGAGCATTGTGGGGCTGCAGGGGATTGAGCACCAGGCTGAGCTGCAGCACCAGGGACAGCTGACAGCAGGAGGATGGGCTGCCTAGGCTCTGGAGTTGCTCTGAGAAGTGCCAGCCTCCTCTACAGGTGGCTATCCTTGCTCCAATTCTAGGGGAGCCACAGCTAACTGGGAGAGGGTATCACTGGCCAGGAAAGGAAGCCCATCGCCTGGCCGAGAGAAGCTGCAGTCAGAAGTGAGGAATGCACTGCTCCTCTAGGAGAAACAGTAGCAGGGGTGAGAAGTGCATTTCCCTACAATCAAGGAGCTATGTTCTGTGCCTCCCCTTTTTCTATAGGGGATACATACTAAACCCTGCCCCCAGCAGTATGCCAGATGTGATTATCATCGAGCATGGGACACAGAAGGGTGAACTAGGGAAGGCTGGAAATAGGAGGAGAAGGGGTCTCTAGGCCCCTCCCATGCTCAAAAGTTCCTGATACTGCATGAAAGGAGGCAGGAACATAACAAAAGACTGCTCTGGTGCCCTATGATAGGATTGTCTAGAATCTGCACAAACCTCCCGAAACGAAAGACTCATGGATCCATTATGCTGCAGTTCATAAAGCCCCAGATTCATGACCTGGTGTAACCAAGCAGAAAATCAGCACTGGCAATGCCCAGCAGAGGGCAGGCTGTCATCAGGTCACATACTCTGATTATCACAGGAGGTTCCACTAATGTTCCTTTCATTTGTGGTACCCGTGATACTAAGACAGCAGCCTGTGATCTCCAGTCACTATCCTGCCTTCCAGTTAATCTCTTGATGTCCACTCTGTTAATGTAGATATATGCAGCCCTAAACAATAACTCTTCATGGGTTAGGGCACTACTTAAATATATGTGTAAGATATGTACTGCCTGGGTATGTATACAGTGTCTGCATGCTAAGAAACAGACTTGTGTATACAGAGCTAGACTATATCTCTGTGCACATGAACACACACTTATTTATGTGAATATACACATGGGAGACCTACATAGTCACAGATGTGCACACAAAACATACACAGATACACACATATAAGGTATGAACACACACAGTCACAGACACACATACAGAATGGAACAAGAAACATACTGACATAGACCTAGAAATGCAGAGACAGTCACAGATACATATAACTTTTCTAAGGTCACTATAAGTGTGGCAGGCCCAGTGGTTAGAGCTGAAGCACAGCACACAAGTGTCCCAGTCTGGCTGCACAGAGCAGAGAGAGAGGGAGGGAGGATGGGAGGGGTAATGACAGCCCGACAGAAGCACAGCACTAGAGATTTCCCATCCTCGACCAAGTTAATAACAGAATAGGAAGCAGTAGTACATGCATCCATGCAACATCTCTGCCCAGCCTGAACTAATCCCCCCAAATCCTCCAGTACCAGGCCGCTAATACCTGGGGTCAGCAGCTGGGACTTCCATACATGCATCCACTGGAGCTCTGCTTGGATCTGCCCATCACCTGCATGAATTATTCTGCAGCTTTCTGTTTTTTTATTCATGGCTGCGCCGCCGAGCACCTGCTGTCCCATTCCCTCTTCCCCGGCTGTGCCCTGCTCTTATTAATCCAACAAACAGGTAGATCCAGCTGCCTCCGCCAAGGAGAAATTTTCATTTCATATAAGATTTATGTTCTGCATTTCCAAAGTAATATACTTATTCAATGCGGATTACAATAACAGCTGTAAGCACATCTAATCTAAATCATGAATATTCTCATCCAGTTCCCTATCCCCTATCACCGAGGGGGAAAACAAACACACACACAAACACAGCAGTAGCAAGACAGCTTCGTAATTGGTCGCTGCTAGGGTTGAGGGTGCTTTCTGATTGGACACAAGGCTTGACATTGTTTCTTTACGTGCAGAAAACTTCCACAAATAATTGGAGAACTTTGGACAAATTTCAATTTTATACCTAGGGGTAAAGCATTCCAGTGCCTGCAGATTTATTGTTTGTACAGTTTTCCTTATGCTGATTTTTTTTCTCTCTTTTAGAAATTGCAGGAAAATAATAAGTCCCTGTATTGCCCTATAGACACACCGGGGGCCGGGGGGGGCGGAGGACGGGACTTCACTACATGTGGGACAAAGTGCATCGTTTTCAAAACATGTATAGAGGACCTCTTAGATCAGTGGGGCTGAGGGATACCCAAAGGTCTGTGTCCATTTTCAGTAGGGTCTTTGGCCAAAAATGATCTATTAATGCACACAGAACACAGACTAGCAAAGGGTCCCCTAATGGCAGGCTTTAATAGTAAAAGGTAATACTAGATAGACATAGGAAACTCACAGGAAAATGTGTAGCAAGTAAGCTTTTCTGCATTATAACAAAATGCTCATTTATTGGACTCTCCAAAAATGTACAAATATGTATAAATGAAGGGATAGAAAATGAATTCAGCAAATCATCCGTAATAACAAAGTGAAATAGTTACAGGAAGAATCAAAAAGTGTCAAATTATGTATAATCCTGGGATTCCTCTGCAGAGTACTTTATTCTCTGTTTAAAAATAAAATAAATATTTTTATTGATTTTATAGAAGTATGTAATATAAAAACAACATAAAAAACATGAAGAGAACAATATGTAGCTAGGAAGTTCTGACAGTAAGAGCATATTCAAAGCATAACGGGCTTATGTGCCAAGTAATCATCTAATAATTTCCATTGATGTAGACGAGATGGTATAACCAAGGAATTAAAAATTATGGATTGTTCATATTTTTTTGAACAATAAGGTAAAGTTCCACATTGAGTTCGGAGTTATCCTTCCAATGAGAGATGATTAATTTTTGAGCCACAGTAAAGAGGAAGTCCAGTAGAGACTTGGCATCTTCAGATATGTTAGAGGAAATGGATATAGATTTCCACAGTATAGTCTTCGGAAGAAGTGTTGCTTGAAATTGAAGAATGTCCTGAATTTTGGTCCATACATCTGACCAAAACATTTGTAGATCAGGGCATTCAAAGGTAAGATACATTAGAGTTCCCACATGACTATTACATGACCAACATAAATCTGAGTTGCTGAGACCAGACATTTTACATTTTCTAGGAGTCCATAATATTCTATGATATAGAAAATCCATTGATTGGGAATGATGCAGCTAAAGTGGCTCTAGGACCATACATCCAGAAAGTAGTCCACTGAGAATCTGATAAGGAGTCGTTCACATCTTTTTCCCCACACTTGTTGAGTGCTGAGGCAAGAATGAACACGAGATTCCTGAAAGATTTTGTAAAAAATAGCAGCTCTGTGAGAAATGGTACATTGACCCAGTATCAAGCTATCTATGCTATGTGTAAATACAGAATTAACAAGTTTAGATAATATATGCTGTATAGCATGCTGTAACTGTAACCAATGTAAAAATTAAGAGTTTGGAAGTTTATATTCCTCTTGAAGTTGGGCAAATGTCTTAAATCTTCCATTAGATATGAATCAACTAATATACCATATATTACAATTTTTCCATATGATCCAATTTATTGGTATTCGTAGGACTGTAATTGTCTTATTATACCAAATTACTTCATCTTCTACAGTATCAGCCTTTTTTGGCAATGAATTGGTTAGGCTGTAGAATGCTATTCTGGTTGCAAATATGACATGTGTTGATGAGGCATGTATGTTAATGTCAAAGGGGTGGTGGGGGGTTATTGACTAACACTGGTAATGGTAAAGATGTTTTCAAGCAAGTTTCAACCCTGAGCCATGTGGGAGTGGCAAAAGATTGTGTTGAGGAGTACCAATGATACCCTTTAGAAAGGATATAAGAATTATGGTACAGGGCGAAGTCTGGGGAGTTAACTCCTTCACTGGCCTTTGGCAATTTAAAGTGTCTTACCCCAAAATTTGAGGGGGTTTATTATTCCAAAGAAACCTAAAGTGTAAGTTATCAATTGCTTTAAAAAAGGAATGAGGGAGAGGAATGGGAAGCGTTCTGAGTAAATAGTTAATTCTCTGTGCCAGTGTCATTTTAATAGATTCCAGTCTACCCCACCAACTAACACAGTGATGGCGAACCTTTCAGAGACCGAGTGCCCAAACAGCAACCCAAAATCTAATTATTTATCGCAAAGTGCCAACAGGGCAATTTAACCTGAATAACAGCAATGTGGGTTTTAAACTGGTTCTAGCCAGTTTAGAACGCAAGCAGTAAACTGGGGACATGCACAAAAGGGCATTTTCCTGTCACAGTAGCAGCCAACGAAAATGGTATGCAAATGAGCAAATTAGTATTAAAATACTAATCCGATGCGATGCACTACCGTTTTCCGAGGAAGTCACCATGGAAAACCTAACGGGAGGTCTGCACCTCCCGTTAGGTTTTTCTCGTTGGGGCTGCTGCCCTCCCGCCTGCCCTCCCAGCACCAGGCAGGCCTGCATCCCTCCCAGCACCAGGCATCCATCCCTCCCTCCCAGCACCAGGCATCCCTCTCTCCGAGCACAAGGCCGCCCTCCCTCCGAGCACAAGGCTGCCTGCCTGCCCACCCACCCTCCCTCCCTCCGAGCACCAGGGCCCCCCCTCCGAAATTTAAAAGTCATACCTGGTCGGGGTTAAGGTGGCGTCAGCAGCGGCAGTGAAAATCGTGCTGGCTCGGCGCACTTTCAGCCTTCCCTTCTGTCTCTCAAGCTCTGGTCCCGCCCTTGCAGAAACAGGAAATGAGGGCGGGACCAGAGCTTGAGAGACAGAAGGGAAGGCTGAAGGCACGCCGAGCCACTGCTTTTCACTGCCGCTGCCGACGCCGCCTTAACCCCAAGCAGGTATGACTTTTATTCAGAGGGGGGCTGGAACTGGCTGAGGCAACGGCGCGCGTGCCAACAGAGAGGGCTCTGCGTGCCCTCTCTGGCACGCGTGCCATAGGTTCGCCATCACTGAACTAAGATGAAGAGGAGACCATTTGGCTAAAGCCGACGTAAAATTTTAGAATAATTTTGTGTTTTTTAGGATAGTGTCTTGAAGGTTTCTGCATAAATAAATACCCAAATATTTGATATGTGATAAATGAGTCTTGAATTGAAATTGGGACAAATCTTGAATATTACAAGGGCCATGAAGAGGAAGACATTCAGTTTTATCCCTATTGATCTTATAACCAGATTGTGGAGAATTGGGTGAGAAAATAATGGGTACTGAGGGGATTGATGTATATATGAGTAAATCATCAGCATATGAGGACAATTTAACATTGCAGTCATGCACCAGTATTCCTTTAATATTAGCATTATGACTAAGGTAGAATCTCATCCAGGTTTTGGTAATACTACAATTTTCTCTTCTGTAAAAGTGCCATTAATAGTGTTGTTTTCTGCAATATCAGTATAGAATTGTAATAGCAAGGGGGATATTGGGCTGAGAAGGTTTTATAGTACTCTGCAGAATAACCGTCTGGCCCAGGAGTCTTGTTTAATAGTAGATGTTTGACAGCTGTGTGTATTGCAAAATGGGACTTTCCAATGGATTGACTTGAGAGAGAGTGAGTTGTATAGGGAGTTTTAAAGAAGTTGTGATATTATCAGGCTTATTTTTGAAAGAGAAGGGTGCCCATCTTTTGACACAAATCGGGAGATGGGAGTCCTTCTCCCAGGGTTCCCCAAATCAACATAATCGAAAGCTGATTTTGGGCGATCTCAACTGCTTTCCATCGCAGGGATGACCAAAGTTCACGGGGGGGGGGGGGGGCCTCGGAAGCATAGCGAAGGCGGGACTGGGGTGTGCCTAACACATGGGTGTCCTCGACCGATAATGGAAAACATAAGGGCGTCCCTGACGAGCACTTGGGCGACTTTACTTGGTCCATTTTTTCTTATGACCAAGCCTCAAAAAGGTGCCCAAACTGACCAGATGACCACCGGAGGGAATTGGGGATGACCTCCCCTTACTCCCCAAGTGGTCACTAACCCCCTATCACCCTAAACAAAACTTTTAAAATATTTTTTGCCAGCATCTATGCCAGCCTCAAATGTCATACCCAGCTCCATGACAGCAATATGTAGGTCCATGGAGCAGTTTTAGTGGGTGCAGTGGACTTCAGGTAGGTGGACCCAGCCCCCCCCCCCCCAACTGTTACACTTGTGGAGGTAAATGTGAGCCCTTCAAAACCCACCAGAAACCCACTGTACCCACAAGTAGGTGCCCTTCTTCACCCCTTAGGGCTATGGTAGTGGTGTACAGTTGTGGGTAGTGGGGTTTGAGGGGCTCAGCACCCAAGGTAAGGGAGCTATGCACCTGGGAGCAATTTCTGAAGTCCACTGCTGTCAGACTTGTGAGTTCTTCTACCAAGTAGAGCGCTGCTGAGCCCGGTACTTGGACCAGGTTCTGCTTGGCGGCTGGAAAACCCCAGGTTTCACCTGCGCTGACTGCTGTTCCCAGAGGTTGAGCCCCTAGGTGCGGGCGGCCTGCAGGACTTACGGGACGGAGCTGGAAGCAGGGTGATGAATGTATCGGCCAGGCAGGCAGCAGGTCAAGAGAGTAATCCAGGTACAAGTGGCAGGCGGCAGGCAAGAGAGTAATCCAGGTACAGGCAAGTCAGTAGGCAGGCGGCAGACAAGAGAGTAATCTAGGTACAGGCAAACATCAGTAGGCAGGCGGCAGGCAAGAGAGTAATCCAGATGCAGGTGAAAGTCAGTAGGCAGGTGGCAGGCAAGAGAGTAATCCAGGTACAGGCAAGTCAGTAGGCAGGCAAGAGAGTAATCCAGGCACAGGTGAAAGTCAGTAGGTAGGCGGCAGGCAAGGAAGTAATCCAGGTACAGGTGAACATCAGTAGGCAGGCAGCAGGCAGAAGGGTAATCCAGGTACAAGCAAAGTTAGCAACGAGGGACCAGTAGATAAGAAGCAAACTACAGAGTTAGAAACACCTACCAAAGTAGAAGCCGAAGCATGGAGTCCAGGGAGAGCTCAGCTGATAAAGTGCTGGTGTCTGACATCAGCAGGGAGAAGGGGCACAGCCATAGGACAAGAGCAGGGGAAGAAGGAACCAGAAGACCAATAGGAGAGAAGCAAGGGAAGCCAGGCAGAGAGAGAGAGAGCAGAAACAGGTGCATGGAAGTAAAGCAATTAAGGAGCCTGCAACCACCACTCTCTGAACAAACCCAGAGAGGGCTACACAAACATGGCTCATGCAGTGCCAGTCAAGTGTGCGTGTCGACGGGACCCCACACAGCCCAAGGATGCTGCTTGCATTGAGGTAGGGGACATGACAACTACAGTGCCCCCTAGGGTGCCCGGTTGGTGTCCTGGCATGTTAGGGGGACCAATGCACTACGAATGCTGGTTCCTCCCACGACCAAATGGCTTGGATTTGGTAATTTCTGAGACGGGTGTCCTCGGTTCCATTAACACGGAAAATCAGGGACAACCATCTGTAAGGTCAACCTAAATTTCGCGATTTGGGCATCCTTGACCGTATTATTGAAACGAAAGATGGACACCCATCTTATTTTGATAATACGGGTTTCCCCGCCCCTTTGCCGGGACATCCTGCGAGGACGTCCTCAGGAAAACTTTCGATTATGCCCCTCCACGTCATCAGTGGATTGAAGTTCTGACTTGTATAGTGAAGAATAAAAGTCCTGAAAATTTTGCAGAATCTCATCAGTCTGATTAGTAATAATCTGAGTTGATGAGTTTTTAATGGTTTGAATTTTGGATTTCTGGGTTTTACTTTTTAAATATAAAGCCAATAGTTTTCCAATCTTGTTGTTTTCTGAATAATGTAAGGCACCCATAGTGACAGCTTGATGTGAAGGCAATTTGCTGAATATAGTATTATACTCCGATCCAATGTTAACGGTGATTGAAATGTTCTATAATTATGATTAGATGCATAATGTAGTTCTAGATTTCTAATTTCAGATTCAAATCTAGTTAAGTTACATCTATTAGTTTTATACCATTGAGAAGTAAATCTTATGATGATTCCTCAGATGTAGGACTTCATGGCGTCCCACCAAGTCACTATTGATGTGTCTGATGGTTACATAGTAATCTGAAAGCCCTTTAGTTACAGTGTCTTGAAAACCTGGTTCATCAATTAATTTAGGGTTAAATCTCCAAGAAGGTTTAGAAATTTCTAATCCAGATGGGGCTCCAAGGGGGGGGGGGGAGGGGACAGAGCTGCTAAGGGAACCTGATCATTCATAGGGAGATGTAAAGACAAACCGCTGCCCACCCCACTGCCCAACCACAACCACAGTCCCACCCACCCACACTGTAACCATGCCCACTCCACCTCCTGCCTCAATTCGGCACCAACAAGCCACCTCCCCCCTTGGGCAATAGGAGATGACATAATAAAATGTCATCTCCTGCTACTGCAGAACCAGTCTTGCAATAAGAGCTGTGAGATCTTGCAGCTCTTATCAGAAGACTGGTCCCAGGGCAGCAGGAGATGATGTCCAATTACGGCATCTCCTGCTGCCAATGGAGGAGTTGGCTGCTAAGCAGGAGTTCTTGGCTCCCCAGGGGGGCATGCAGAAGATGATCCACAAAAGTGGAAGTCTTCTGCTGAATCCAGGACACTTGGCAGGTCGGGGGGGGGGGGGGGGGGGGGGGGACATAACACACCTCCTGTAGTTCTACAGTTCTCCTGGCTATGAACCCCTCTAGGGGAAGAAGCCAAGACACCTCCTGAAATTAGAGTTTTATACGTCCCTCCAAAAGCTAAGACTTCAGTCCTATTGGGCTATTCTACTGGACCAGACTGCCCCTCTTTAGATTGATTGGCACCTTTTCTGGAGCAGAGGCCCAGAATGTTCTTTTTGCAACTGCCCATGAAGACAAATCTTGGCAGCTTGCTACACATGCAAACAACTTGACTCCAGAATGCAGCCTAAATACTCTTCAGATTCCAAAAGGAGCTGGACATGAGAAGAAAGTCTCAAACTTTCCTGAAAGGTCTTAAATTGGCAGAATCTATTTCTTAGAGACATGGCCTTTTTCCCTTTTAATGCATATAAAAAAGGACAGGACTCAGTGATAGTCTCTTATGTATGTCTGATGTTTTAATCTGTACCTTTCTTAGAAAGTTGTGCTAGGAGGACTACAACAAATTTTTTTTATTTTATTTTTTTATATTTATTCGTTTTCACTTTTAACAAGAATTCACTTGTTTGAAATACAGCCATAGTAAATTACTTAATAATTAATAATTCTTCATATCAACAAATCATAAGACAAATAATAAGATACATTCCATTTCTTAACAACACATTCTTTGTGCTTCCTTAGACCTCATTTACGATCATGGGGCGATCAGAGTTAGGGAAGTTCCTATATACAATAAACAAAGAAATTAGGTGGCATAAATTCTCCCTTATTTAATTATTTCAATTGCTTAGCATCCAGGAATGATTTTAGACTGTCTGGTGAATAAAAGGTGTATTTGACCTGACCCAACCTAACCAAACATTTACACGGATAGGCGAGGAAGAACATCCCGCCTATCTCCAGAGTTCTTGCTTTCAATGCTAAAAAAGCTTTCCTTCTCTGTTGGGTAGATTTTGTAACGTCAGGGAAGATTTGTACTTTAATTCCAGCAAAACAAGTTTGTAAATGTTTAAAATAAAGTCTCATGATATTGTTCAAGTCCTGTTCAAAAATGAAGGAAACTATCAAAGTTGACCTCTCTGTATATACAACAATTTTTAAAGAAAGACAAATAATATATCTGTTTATTGCTGAACTAACATAATTCAAAAACTTTAAGATTACTGGGAGAAGGAGGTTGGATGGTCACCTTACCCATGCTGTGCTTTAGGAGGGCCAAGGGAGTCTTTGTGCCTCTAGAGCAGGAAGACGAGCCTGAGCCCCGGATGTAGCCCTTGCCAGAGCTGCTATAAGGGTACGCAGGTTCGATCGTGTCACTCCACTACTGATTAAACTTCACTGGCTCCCCATTTATTACCAATCAATTTTCAAAACTCTCTGCATTGCTTGCAAAGCTTTTCATCTCGGTTCACCTTCATAACTTTCATCTCTGCTTATTCTGTACTCCTCTAGCCGTACACTTAGGTCCTTAGACGTCAACTATTTCTCTTCCCTCACCCCGTTCAGCCCACTATGAATCCACGTGTACTTCTGCTTTTTTTTTTTACACCTAAATCTTGGGATGACATTCCACTGTTAATAAGAGCTGTAAATGTACAAACCTGTTGAAAACTCATTTTTTTAACTTGCTTTTGGTCTTAGAACTCCTGTGAAGAGGGAGAAAGTGGAAAAAGGATCAAGGACTTCAGAGACAAGAAGGACAATCTTATGCTTCAGTGGATTTATTGATCAAAGACTCGACACAACGCTGTGTTTCGGCCCAAAAGGCCTGCCTCAGGAGTCTTATGAGTAGTTTGATCTCAAAAATCTTCCAAAGTGAAGCATTTCAAAAATGAATCAGTAAGGTGGTCTTAAAAAAGACCTTTGTGATAGACTTTGCGAGCCTTCAAAGTCAGGTTCGTTTTTGAAATGCTTCACTTTTGAAGATTTTTAGAGATCAAACTACTCATAAGACTCCTGAGGCAGACCTTTTGGGCCGAAACACAGTGTTGTGTCGAGTCTTTGATCAATAAATCCACTAAAGCATAAGATTATCCTTCTCGTCTCTGAAGTCTGTGGTCCTTTTCCCACTTTCTCCCTCTTTACTTTGCGTATTCCCGTGGTATTATTGAGTTCTCCGCATCTGCAGAGTTCTTTCAGAGGTCTTACAGCTTCACCATAACCCCTATATCTTATACCTGTGGCCCTGGATTCTGTTGGCCACAGTGTTTAGCACTATTTGAACCTAAAGTTTGTGACCTCTCCTTGTATGGATGCTTACTGTCCTATAACTAACAGCATTCTTTTTCTCTTTTATTGTACACATTTTATTCTTTGTTAATGCTTTGACCAACATTTTATGTATTTATTTGAATTTTGCTCACATGTTTTTTAGTAGTAGATCAAGGTGACTTACATTCAGGTCCACTGGGTATTTCCCTGACCCTGGAGGACTCGCAGTCAAAGTTTATACTTGAGGCAATGGAGAGGTAAGTGACTTGCCCAAGATCACAAGTAGCAGTAGTGGAACTTGAACCAGCCACCTCTAGATGTCAAGGCCGGTGCTCTAACCACTAGGCCACTCCTCCACACATATATGCTGTATCTGCTGTATAGGTGGTATATCAAATTGTATATAAACTATACATCTCCCCTCAGTTAACTTTCAGTTCTTTATACCGTTGCCTCCTTCAAGATTCTGATAATTAAGTTCAACAATCATGATCATCACACAAAAATCCTATAAAATGCAGGATAAAAATGTATATGGTTGTTTGAGTATGTGTGGCTGTCGGGACCTATTGTTTTGCTTTGACTGTAGCTGCTTTTGCTGCCCTAGGCAATTGCCTAGTCTTGCTTAATGGTTTGTCAATGAGCCAGTCTATAGTCATCCTCAAGACATAATAGATTCAGAAGTGGGCTGGAAATCACTTCAAAGAGTCAAGCCATGACATTATGAGTGTGTCATGGTTAAAGGACTGGGGAGTCGATGCTCAAAACTATCACAAGCGTAAATGTGCAGTTAATACTAGGTGTGAGCATATGTTATTGTGCACTGAATGCTCAGAGGGCTCGAGCATGTGTGTTAACGTATGCAGTACAGATGGCTGCAAATTGTATTGAAATGTATTAAAACAGATGTCAGTGAGGCCAATAACTATTCCTTCGCAATGCACAGACTGAAGCACTGCAATGCATAGAAGGAAATGATGGCTTGTAATGCTGAAAAGTGTTTCACCAGTTCAGGGGCAGCATAGAAGATTTTCAGGAGACGATTTCTTGTTAATTTTTCACATCAGACTGCTGGTTTTGTCTTCTTTTATAAACAGGAGGAGACTTCTGCAAGTTTTAAAGACAGACGTGAAGGATCAAACATGTGCGCAGGGGCGGACTGAGGGTGGTCTGGGCCCCCCGCCCGGCTGCTGCCTGACACCCCCTTCCTGCCACAGCTGACGTCCCCACTGCCCTTATCCTACCTGAGGGGTCCTGGTGGTCTGGTGGCCTCTACGGGGGGCATGTTCTTTCCTGTCCACTGTGCTGCCGCTATTCCCCACCTGCTGGCACTGCTGTTTTCAAAATGGCACCCGAGACTTCCCATGGTAGTCTCGTGGGTCTCAACAGTCTCGGCTGCCGTTTTTAAAATACGGTGGTGCCGGGCGGGGGAGAATAGCGGTAGCCCAGTGGACTGGGCAGGAAATAACATGTTCCCCCCTGCTGAGGCCACTAGATCACCAGCGGCACACCGGGCAGAGCCTATGGGCCCTCGGGCACTGCTTGGTTGCCCAAATGGTCAGTCCGCCCCTGCTTGTGCCCATGTCAGAGCAAATCCTCACCTATCCTTCTGCATCTAAATATAAGCCTCACAAAAATTCCATTGCTAGTGATAAGAATAAGCAGCGATGTGCCTGGGCATTTGCACAAGAGCTGCACTTACTGCAAATCCTTTGTGCACATGTGTCAAGCATGTTCCTTCCCACACTTTCTGTTTAATAGCATGATTTAGCTGTGCATAAAATATAAACATAATTTACTTCAAGCATCACTGTGCTAGTTTTTTGCATTGCTGCTGGGATGTGGGTCCATCTGTGTGTGGCTTTGAGCATGGGCCCCCTGAGACATCTAGATAACTTGACCATCCTATTCCAGCCCAGAGCCTCCCCCAGAGGGTTTGTTACATTCTGCTGAAGGTCTTTGACATCTGGACTGCTTCTATGTAGATATGCATTGAGGCTGACCTATCCTTTTGTGTCATAGTAACATAGTAACATAGTAGATGACGGCAGAAAAAGACCTGCACGGTCCATCTAGTCTGCCCACGATAAACTCATATGTGTATACCTTACCTTGATTTGTACCTGTCTTTTTCAGGGCACAGACCGTATAAGTCTGTGCAGCAGTATATCCCGCCTCCCAAACACCAGTCCCGCTTCCCATCACCGGCTCTGGCACAGACCCCGTATAAGTCTGCCCTCCCCCATCCTAGCCTCTCAACCACCAACCCCTCTTCCCCCCGCCACCCAATTTCAGCTAAGCTTCTGTGGATCCATTCCTTCTGCACAGGATTCCTTTATGCCTGTCCCACGCATGCTTGAATTCCGTTACTGTTTTCATCTCTACCACCTCCCGCGGGAGGGCATTCCAAGCGTTCACCACCCTCTCCGTGAAGAAATACTTCCTGACATCTTTCCTGAGTCTGCCCCCCTTCAATCTCATTTCATGTCCTCTCGTTCTACCGCCTTCCCATCTCCGGAAAAGATTCGTTTGCGGATTAATACCTTTCAAATATTTGAACGTCTGTATCATATCACCCCTGTTCCTCCTTTCCTCCAGGGTATACATGTTCAGGTCAGCAAGTCTCTCTTCATACGTCTTGGAACGCAACTCCCATACCATCCTCGTAGCTTTTCTTTGTACCGCTTCCATTTTTTTAACATCCTTTGCAAGGTACGGCCTCCAAAACTGAACACAATACTCCAGGTGGGGCCTCACCAACGTCTTATACAGGGGCATTAAAACCTCCTTTTTTCTGCTGGTCACACCTCTCTCTATACAGCCTAGCAACCTTCTCGCTACGGCCACCGCCTTGTCGCACTGTTTCATCGCCTTTAGGTCCTCAGATACTATCACCCCAAGATCCCTCTCCCCGTCCGTGTCTATCAGGCTCTCCCCACCTAACACATACGCCTCCCTTGGATTTCTACTCCCTAAGTGCATCACTTTGCATTTCTTCGCATTGAATTTTAATTGCCAAACGTTAGACCATTTTTCCAGCTTCTTCAGATCTTTTTTCATGTTTTCCACTCCCTCCGGGGTGTCCACTCTGTTGCAAATCTTGGTGTCATCTGCAAAAAGGCAAACTTTACCTTGTAACCCTTCGGCAATGTCACTCACAAATATATTGAACAGAATCGGCCCCAGCACCGATCCCTGAGGCACTCCACTACTCACCTTTCCCTCCTCCGAGCAAACTCCATTCACTACCACCCTCTGGCGTCTGCCCGTCAACCAGTTCCTAATCCAGTTCACCACTTCGGGTCCTATCTTTAGCCCTTCTAGTTTATTCAAGAGCCTCCTGTGGGGAACCGTGTCAAAAGCCTTGCTGAAATCTAAGTAGATGACGTCCATAGCATGTCCTTGATTTAATTCTCCCGTCACCCAGTCAAAGAATTCAATGAGATTCGTTTGGCACGACTTCCCTTTGGTGAAACCATGTTGTCTCGGATCTTGCAACTTATTGGCTTCCAGGAAATTCACTATCCTTTCCTTCAGCATGGCTTCCATTACTTTTCCAATAACCGAAGTGAGGCTTACTGGCCTGTAGTTTCCAGCTTCTTCCCTATCCCCACTTTTGTGAAGAGGGATCACCTCCGCCATTCTCCAATCACTCGGAACCTCTCCCGTCTCCAAGGATTTATTAAACAAATCTTTAAGAGGACCCGCCAGAACCTCTCTGAGTTCCCTCAGTATTCTGGGGTGGATCCCGTCCGGCCCCATGGCTTTGTCCACCTTTAGCTTTCCAAGTTGTTCATATACACTCTCTTCCGTGAACGGTGCTCTATCCACTTCGTTTTCAGGTGTACTTTTGCCAGTCCCTCTCGGTCCTTCCCCAGGATTTTCTTCAGTAAAAACAGAACAAAAGTATCTATTTAGCAAATTGTCAAAGCCATTTGTAGAGTCTGAGTTGTTAATTGGAAGCATGGAGGTTGGCTACATAAAGCACAGTAAGTGAGGAATACCTCCAGGCCAGATGGGTGGGAATCTGGGCCAGTAAAATTAAGTGAAACCTCCTCCGACCTACCAGCTGCACATCTGCCCTTCCTACTATTAAGCTGTTTTTTTTTTTTTTTTAATGATGCATCTTTTGGCCTTTATTGGATAGACCCATCAACTATAAAAGGAATTTGCTCCCTCAGGTTTAATTTTTTCTAAAATACAGCAAGAAAATTATGATTTAAAAATATTTTCACAAATTATCTATAAGCAGAAATATGTCAGTTGGGAGGCGAGAAGCACAGTGCAGACATGTAAACCTCTATGGTAACCAATTTGTTTTATAATGGTAACATGTTTTGAAGGTTTCAGTGAACCAAAAGTCAACTTTACATGCTGCAAAACATAAATCTGTCCCACAGACACTGGGCCAAAAAAATCTCTGCCTAGGGGCAGGGTCTCTGTGGCCTGGAGCCCCTGAGCTGCAGATTCTCTGTCCCAGGGGCCTTGGGATTTGAGACTGTTTGCCATAAGGCTCAGGGGCAATAGGCTTGTTGACTGAAGACTCCTGGGCCACAGACTGTAGGAAATTCTGCTCCCTTAGTCTGCTCTACCTCTCAAATTTCCACCTGGATCTCCCTCCATGGTGGGGTCACAGACCCCCAGTTACATCCACTGGCCTCACTGTTCCTGCACTTCTCACTGTCTCTAAAGGGTAGTCATAGTATGGGGAGGGAGAACAGGAATAGAAAGGGCACACAAATATATACAGTCACTACAGGCTACCAACATCTCATTGGAGGACCCTCCAGTTTAGAAAGGAAGTATCTAATGGGCACCCATGGAGACAGGTTTGAAATTTCAAACCCTAATTCTCTAAATTATGGAGAGGAAAGGAAAATACAAGGATTTGAAAACCCAGTAACCAGACAGATGGTAAGTACATGTTACTAGTTTTTTATTTAAACCCAATTTGGGGTTTAGAAAATGTGATGTTGTTAACACATTAGCTTCTTTTGTTGCATAAAAATACATTTAAACATAAATTAACAACTGAAATTTCTCTGACAGGTGCAGTAGTATTGCTTAGGAACAACAGTGAAACCATCAGATAAGCATTGACCAAATTATCTTATTTGCTCTCCCTTACTCTATAGTTATTGTAGTGTATGTCTCAATAATTATTTCTTTTTGAACTAATTTATGTCTTTCAGGTGTGAACACCCAGATCCAGTGTCTAGAACAGGTAAGTTAGATTAAACTCAGTGACTTCTCAGTGTCCTTTCCTTAGCTGTGAACGGAAGTGCAAACTGGTCTTTTTTGGAGCTTCTTTCTTCTCCTTGCTTGAACGTTGGAGCTCAGGTTCTTTTCTTCCAGTTCAGGAACCTACTGCCTCACACTTAAAAAAAAATCAACAACAAAAGACTTTCTTCCTGTCTAACACTAGGAACAGCCCTAGCTGGGGTACAGGGATAACTGTGGCTTTCTAGCTGACAACATAAATAATTCTGCAACCTTAAATAGTTCTTCTATTCTTTTACTGTGTACCCTAAGGAAGGGCACTCGTCGTTGAATCCTGCAGTCACACTGCCCACAGCAACTCGGTCTCTCCAAAAGCATGCAATCTCCCACACTAGCACACCAGCAGATCATGCAGAACACACAGCCTTGGAGACCAGTTTTCCTAGTGACTTAACTGGGATTAATCCACTTAAACAAACCTGTTTCACACAATCATGCACTTGGTCTCTCTAGCTCAGTCTAAACAAGTAACAAAAAAACAAAATCTGTTTTATATTTTTTTCTCTGCTCAAATCCAACACCTTTCACTTCCAGCTCATTTCACCTTCACTCAGTGCCCAAAACTTGCAGAAAAACTCACTTTCAAATACTTTCTGTCTCAGAAATCCTATCATGCAGTCAGAGCTCCCTCACACACATCCTCACTCTTCGGTGTCTTCAGCCCCTCTCTCTCCACTCCCAGGCAAGCTGTTGTTAAGGGAGACGGTGACTGAGTCACCAGCTGACCTCTGCTAGCCAATCAGGTCTCAGAACACAGGATGTTTGCAACATGGACCCTAATTAGAATTTTTCACAATCTCCATTTTGGAAAATACTTTCTCCATAGAAAATAATAGAAAAGTTAGATCTTTAGAAAAAAATACTATAAAAATGACTATACAATGTGATCAAAATATCCTATAACCATTTGTGCATCGAACTACACATACAGTACATTTTTTATAAATTTAAACACACACATTTAAAGATGTTCACATATTTTTGTCATAAATCTCTATCAAAACGTCTATTAAACTAGAGATGTTCACTCTAATAAAATTCTGCATCGCCCCATGCACATGCCTGAGTGACGCCCACTCAAAAAAAAAAAAAAAAAAGAAATCCAAAGCTCAGAAGTGGCCTAAACTAAAACCTTCTCATTTAACCCCAAAAGTTATTTTTTCAAAACGTTTCAAAGTACTAGGCCAACTAAAGAGGTTCTCAGGGATCCAAAACTACCATTAGAATCCCTCAAAAATTGACCTCTTAAATGCCAGCCCAACGGGACAAAAAAATACATTTAAAAAATAAACTAAGCAATTTCTTGGGTCACCAGATCCCTTACCTGGTCCATAGAAGGATCCTCACTCGAACTCCACCACTGGTCTGGGTCCCTGAGGTCCCTCTGCAGCTGCCACGAATTATCACAGTAGCTGCGGAGCTCCTGCCGGGTCACCTAAAAAATCAAGACCCCAGCTTAATTTCGGGCCTACTGCCGGTCCGGGACTGCTACTGCAAATACGTGAAAAGGCACGCATGCTTGGAGCCTCCTGCACAGGCTGACACTGGCCATTTTCTTTAGCACGCCTGACTGGGAAACAGCACTCCTTGGCTGTGTAGCAGGAAAGCATGGCTCCCCCCAGAAGGCCCAGGTGGGCACCAATGACCCCACCTGGGCCAGTAGCCCCCCCCCCCCGAATCCAGGGAAAGGATTCCAGGTACAAATAAAAAAATAACCACCTGGTTACATTGAGCACCCCCAGTATTGAACAAACACCTTGACTGTGTCCAGGGAGAGGTCATTTCCAATGGGTGTAGCACCAATAGTTATGAAAAGTTGGCTCCTATGCTTGGATTTTAATAATTTTCTCCATAAGTAAAATTCAGAGAGTCTACTGTCTTGTCTGTTTTTCCTGATTAGGTTCTAAGCTCTATAGAGAAGGGGCTGTCTCTTACAAGCATATGTATAGCACTGTGTAAATCTAACAGTGCCTATATAAAATAACAGTAGCAGTATTTCTATCCCCAGAATTTGTGGGTGGCAAAGAATTCTGGAGACAGTGTGACATCACAGAACCAGTAAAGAGCAGGGAGACCTGGAAAAGATGTGACATCACAGGACCCATGAAGAGCAGGGCGACATGGGGAAGGTGTGTCCTCACAGGGAGATGTGTGGATAATGTGACATCACAGAACTTGTGAGCAACAGGAAATTGTAGGATAGACTGACAAAAACTGTAAGCAGTGAGATTGTAACAATCTGTCTCCAATGAGCAGCAGTCTCTCACTCCGGGGCATCAGATTCAGGAGGTGTGGAATGAAGCAGTCTCTCCCCCCTGGAGCAGCAGGATGTAGTATAGTGTGTAGCATGTGTGGAATAGAGCAGTCTCTCCAGTCAGGGTAGCAGGCTCAGGTCATGTGGAGCAAGGCAGTTTCTCTCTCTAGGGCAGCAGGTTCAGGGCATGCTGAACAAAAACTGTGTCTTCCCCCCCCCCCCCCCCCCCCCCCACCTTTCCCAAACAGCAGGATTAGGGGATGATGCAGTCTCTCCCTTAGGGACAGCAGGTTCAGAGTGTTTGTAATGAAGCAATCTCTTCCCTTGGACTGCAGGGTCAGGGCATGTAGATTGAAGCAGTTTCTCCCCCTCCCTATGAGGTCAGAATGTGCAGAATGAAGCAGTCTCTCCCTCTGAAGCAATAGGATCAGGGTGTGCGGAATGAAGCAGTCTCGTCCCTGAGGCCTGCAGGGTCAGAGACGTGTCCTAGATCTAATTCCTTTCTCCCCGTATTAAGTTACTTTGAAAATATGTGGGCTCATCTCAGCACTCCTTTTAGAATTGAAGTTGATTAGCGTACTTGGATAAGGTACAATTGTTGTTTCATTCATGAACTGGAGCCAGAAATTGATTGACCCTGCTTGGAAATATGTACTGCAAAACCACTGTGCTAATTGAGGGAAACTGAGCCTTGTTTATGCATCCAGCCCCCTCTCAATCACTCTCTTTCTGCTTGAGGAACAGTTTGCTTTTATCACCCTCTCCCTGTTCCTTTGCCCGTTGTCTGCCAGGGCAGATTGGGAAGGCGAGGGCATCCTGTACCTCAGCCTCTGGGTCTGCAGGAGGGAGCCCGTGCCAAGCTTTACTTTGGCCAACAACAGAGGGAATGAGGAGTTGATAGGAAATTTGGACTGGACAGAAGAATGCCTTAAGGGCGCTGTAGGTGGTTTAATATGGCACCCATGCAAGCCAAGGTCCAAGGTTCCTACAGAAAGATGCAGCTTTCAACAATAAACACAAAAATTCATTCAGTGTGTTTGCTGCAAATTAAATTCAGTGTAAGCACATTTCTTTTTCTAACTGAATTTGGTGTTGGCAAAAGACAGCAGACCGACAATGCTGGAAGTGCCTCTTACATCCAGAGAGAACAAGGGAGCAGTGCAACGTTCACAGGAGCACAGAATACACTTTCCATGTGTGTGAGTACAAGAGAGCTGAGGTAACCTGCAGGGAGGGGCCATGCTTAAATAGGAAAGGGTCTGGGGTGCTGGACTTAGTAGTGGTCCAGAAATGGCCTATAAATAAGGGTGCTGGAGTGCGCTTTAGCAGATTCTGGTCACGCTGCAGATTGATACAAATTGCTCTGGAGGAAAAGGAGTTGAAAGTTTAGGTAAAAAAAGGCATGGAATGAGTATTACCTTTGGAGGTCAATATGCAAAGTGATTTAACTGGCCAGGAGAGGCTCCTGGCCCCCTTAAATTGCTCGTATAGGGCTATCCAGAGATATTCAGCAGCACCTGTTTAGTGTCGCTGAATATCAGCAACTAACTGCTAAAGCCCTAGATGGATATTTTCTGGGCGTTCCAGGACTGGAGTTGACACTTATGCCATTAAGGGCCGATATTCAGTGCTTAACTGACTATCCAGCTCATTTTCGAAAGAGAAAGATGCCCATATTTTGACCCAAATCGGGAGATGGGCGTCTTTCTCCCGTGGGCAAACAAATCGGTATAATCGAAATCTGATTTTGGTCATCTTCAACTGCACTCCGTCGCAGGAACGAACAAAGTGGACGGGGGCGTGTCGGAGGCGTGGTGAAGGCGGGACTGGGGCGTGGTTATCGGCCGAGGAGAGATGGGCATCTTTAGCTGATAATCAAAACAAGAAGGGCGTTTTTGATGA
The DNA here is from genome assembly GCF_901765095.1 of Microcaecilia unicolor. Lineage (NCBI taxonomy): Eukaryota > Metazoa > Chordata > Amphibia > Gymnophiona > Siphonopidae > Microcaecilia > Microcaecilia unicolor. Next base: position 71,369,300 of record NC_044042.1, on the reverse strand, counting down.
GAATTTGGTCCGCTTTATTTGGACCCTTTTTTTCAGGTCCAAGTCCCCAAAAAGTGCCCCAATTGACCAGATGACCACTGGAGGGAATCGGGGATGACCTCCCCTGACTCCCCCAGTGGTCACTAACCCCCTCCCACCAAACAAAACCCACTTTACAAACTTTTTTTGCCAGCCTGTATGCCAGCCTCAAATGCCATACCCACCTCCATATCCAACAAAACAGAAGAAACTGGTCCTCGCAAAAAATCAAACAATTGAACAACAACAGCGAAGATGACACACAAAAAATTAAAAAATTAAAAAAAGGAAAAAAAAAGAAAAAAGAATAAAAAAACAAAAAATATAGAAAAAACAAGACGACACTTCAAATAAAATTTTTTATTTGAAGTGTTGTCTTCTTTTTTCACATTTTTTGTTTTTTTCTTCTTTTTTCTTTTTTTAATTTTTTATGTGTCATCTTCGCTGTTGTTGTTCAATTGTACCCAACTCCATGACAGCAGAATGTGTTCTATCCTCTGACAGCCTTTCCCTGGTTCTGATGTGGCTCTCGGGTGAGTGTGACACCTTTTCTGTTATGCGCACTGCAGAGTCACATCAGCAATGCATTGTGGTGGGTGTAGGGTATTGGGCTCCGTGATTCCACTAGCTTGTGGCAAATGCTCACGATGTTGGTAGTTGGTAGGCTCTACTCCCATGGTGCTTTTCCCCCTGCTTACTGGGTCAGAGTGTGCCCTGTTTTGTTTCTGGTAGTCCATGAGGTAGTGGCCATTTTTGTAAGCCAGTTTTAGATCCCTTTCATGTGTTAGCCACGTTACAGACCCTAGTTCTTACCCTGAATGTAGCTGAAATAGGGCATTGTACAGCATTCTGCCTGCTCTGACCTACTGCTAATCTCAGTACCAGGGAGACTCTTTGGCAGTGGGGCACAACCTCTGATCTGCAGTTAACTGTGAGTAAACGTGCTTATTCCAATAAATAAAGGACGTTTTCAGAGACATTAGTCTTCAGGTGTCAACTGGTGTGCCAAGGTTCTACAGCAGCAACAAGTCCTAGAGGCCTGGAGCACTTTTAGTGGGTACCGCAGTGCACTTCAGGCAGGCGGACCCAGGCCCATCCCCCCTACCTGTAACACTTGTGCTGGTAAATGGGAGGCCTCCAAAACCCACTGTACCCACATGTAGGTGCCCCCTTCACCCCTAAGAGCTATGGTAGTGTTGTACATTTGTGGGTAGTGGGTTTTGGGGGAAGGGGTTGGGGGCTCAGCACCCATGGTAAGGGAGCTATGCATGTGGGAGCTGTTTCCGAAGTCCACCGCACTGACCTCTAGGGTGCCCAGTTGGTGTCCTGGCATGTCAGGGGGGCCAGTCTACTATGAATCCTGGCCCCTCCCATGACCAAATGGCTCGGATTAGGACGTTTTTGAGCTGGCGGTTTTAGTTTCCATTATCGCTAAAAAAAAAAAAAACGCCCAGCTCAGAAACGAATAAATCCATGGCATTTGGTCCGTACAAACCGTATTTTCGAAACAAAACAAAGACATCCATTTTTTTCGAAAATACAGTCTGTCCCTCCTCTTCACATACCCATTTTCGGACATAGACGCCCATGGAGATAGGCATTCGCGTTCCATTATGCCCCTCCACGTAGCCAAATCAGACCACATTAAACTCAGTCCTATCTTTATGTAGTGTCACTTAGGTAATTAAGTGCTGAATATCACACGTAGCAGTCAGAAGCGTAGCCATGTTGAGGGCGGTGGGGGAGCAGAAAGTGGACTGCTGACGGGGCCAGCGCATATTTTAAACGCAACAGATCATGTGAAAAATAGGCACTGGTGCCGTCGGATATCCGTTTGGGGAGCGGCCACTTCCTGGTGACTCACCTAGCTATCCCCTCTGTTAACTGCATAAGAGATAGCCAGGTAGATTTATAGTCTAAATTGTACCTGAGACAGTAGAGGGTGAAGTGACTTGTCCAAAGGTGTGTCAAGGGGAGGTGTGGGATTTGAACTCTAAACTCACTGGTTCTCAGCCCTCTGTTCTAACCATCAGACTCCCAAGCCACTCCTCCTCTTGTCTGCTCAAAGCAAAGAATCTCAAGCAGGCAGACTGGATGAATCAATATGGCCTTATCTACCATCATGTACTGTTAGTTTGTGTGCATGGGGGGAAAGGGGGGACGGTGTTTCAACATTATCCTGTCTGCTGCTGTGGCAACCACTTCTATGAAGGAGGTCTGGAGTTCTTGTTTAGAGCCACTGGAAGTCTGATCCTACTGAAATACAGGTGCAAAACACTCCAGAGACCCCCCCCCCCCCCCCCCGGAGGTCTGCAGCACGGGGCCCATTCTGACCTCTGTTTTTTTTTTTACTGTGCTCTGCGTTCCCGCCTTTCCATGTGCTTCTTTAATGATCCTCTGCACATACATACTCTCCATATGATATCCTATAAGCTGAGAGTCAGCAGAGATGGAGCCCAGAACGCTGTGTTCCAAATTCAGAGTGTTACCATAGGAACATGGCAGGAACACCAGAATGTTATCAGAGATCTACAAGGAAACTCATGCTTTGGGAAAGAGTCATTTTCAGCTTGAACGGGTACAGTATAGTAATAAGCAGCAGTACTGGATCTTCTCAGATCCATATTTCCAGTTAGGCAGAGTAGGTGCTTGTCTATGGACATCTGGTCTGTGGATGATGTTGACCTCTGCATGGGGAGCATCATAGTCTGCCAACTAGAAGTGACCATGTCACTGAAGTACATGTACTCTCTGGGGGAGGGGGGTAACACTGTAAGTGCATTAATGGCAGGTACTACAGGGATTATACAAGAGTGGCAGTGTTACCAGGTTAAAAGGAGAGGTTCAGACAGACCCGGTGTTTTAATTGTTGTGTTCCTTCAAACTCACTGAGTATTTGCGTGTTTATTCTTGAAAGCTGCATCTTTCTGTAGGGACCTTGGGCCTTGCCTTGCATGGGTGCTTTATTAACCCACCTGCAGCACCCTTAAGGAATTCTTTTGTCCTGTCTAAGATTTCTTCTCAACTCTCCATTCCCTCTGTTGTTGGCCAAAGTAAAGCCTGGCACAGACTCCTTCCTGCAGACCTATACGGATGGAGGACGCTGGTGGCGTAGTTGCGGGCTGTACAGTGCAATTAAGGACTTTCTCTTGCTGAAGAGCAATTGAAAGGAGCTTCTGTTCAGCAGCGACCTAGGATTTATATTGCGATGTTTACAGATAAGTTATCAGCCTCCTTCTTTGAATTTATTTTGAACTTTAGCTTTTCTCCATGGATTGCTTTTTGATGTGGGACAACATGTGGACTATGTTTGAGATTTTATGTATGTTTATTTTTCACTGAACAGCACATAATGTTTGGGTATATCACTAAGGAAGGTTATGCGATGTGAACAAGAGCATTTAAATATGGCTGTATAATAAAAGAGAGGCCACTTTATATTAACTGCTCAAGAGCTGTTTAAGCCTTCACTGAAACCCTTCCTACACGTTTTGGACTTGCCTGAAAAATCCACATGGAAAATAAATACAACTAGGCATATTCTATAAACTACTCATAAATTTCCAAGTGGACTATAGAATATGCCGAGCGCTCGTCTGCATAATTAAATTTAGTCACGGCCAGTTATGCCAAGTAAAACGGTGAAAATGCTGATGCCTAAATTTGGCACAGACCGGGTGTATGATATTACAATGCGCATAGATTTGTGAAATGCCCACAACCTGTCCATGCCACGCCCATGGCCACGCTCCTTTCAACTACGTGACTTAGAATTTACGCACATCATGTTATGGAATACACCTTGACAGTTGTGTGTGGAATTTCTAATGCTAATTAGTATCCACAATTGCTTGTTAATTAGCAATTATCAGCGCTGATTGGCTTGTTATCTAATTAAGTTGCACACACAAATCCAGAATATGACCAGATTTGCGCACGCAACGTAAGTCGCACAATATAGAATCCAGGGGTATATATTTAAATTTAGTTGGTCCAGTATTTCTCACATTCATTGTAGGGTGGGTTCATATTTTATCTTGTAAGCATAGACGGTCGGTAGCCCAACTGTTTGGGGAGGCTAAAGGGGGCGGAGCTTACCTCCATACGCTCCGTGGCAGCGACGTCAATGAAGAAAAAGACTACAGGCTCACCGCCAGCTTCTCCCTTCTCTCTGCACACAGTGTCCCGTGATGCATTTCCTGTTTCCGCGAGAGCAGAGAGAAGGGAGAAGCTGGCGGCGAGCCTGTAGTCTTTTTCTTCATTGACGTCGCA